>NW_024870884.1:5810000-7010000 GCF_019054845.1 Dipodomys spectabilis | reverse complement strand
CTCATAATCACTGGCACATAGGAGGTTCTTTATAAATGTTAATTTTTCCCTTTGCCTTTCTCTCATTTTCATCGCTCTTTTTCTCTCACCTCCACTCAGTCTTTTCCTTCTATTTTCTGTCCCTTTCCCATTGATTTACCTTGTATTCTGCTCTTTTAACTGAACTTAAAACCATCAACTGTCAGCATGAGAACGCTTTACAAGAATGCCATTCCTTGAAGAAAGATAACACGCCCCGGCTCAGAGCTACATGCCAGCCGAGCCACGGGCAGCACTGAGCACTCCAGATTCCCAGAGTTTCACAGCCTATGTCTTTCTCTTTCATTCAGAGTTAAATTTCTTGAAAGTGGCAGCTCGCAGAGGGTTCCAGTCAATTTCCCAAAGAACAATCTTAAAAAGTACCACACAGAGGAATTACTGGGCTATGTCTGGGGGAAAGAAAGATTCGCTGGGTTTTTTGAATATTTTAAATAATTTAAACAAAAATAAGTTCTAGGATTTTCATGTGCTAGTCTAATAGTGTATCAGTTCAGCTTCTGATTTTTTAGTTTTACCCATATTATTTTTCAATCCTGATAGTGTATATCTTTATTTTTATTGATACACAAATTAAAAATAGTATAAAATAAATTATATTTTAATAAAGTAGTATAAAAATAATATCTCTACCTTTATATGGTGTACATGTATGTACTGTCACTGAGCTGATATGCAGGCTCCAACTAGGGTAGCTTTGAATTTCTGGGGACTAGAGTGGTATTTGGGAATAAAAATAAAGGTAACCTAAAAGGAAGAGAAATTTCATAGATAATCTGGGGGCTCTTGTCCAGATTTTTCATACTCAGGATGAAAGTTGACAGACCCTTATATACTCACTGTGGCAGGCAGAGGAAAGAATTCAAATCACTCATTGGTTCTTTAAAGGTGGGAGGAGACACATCACTTCTACCAATGTTTCATTGGTTAATATAAGACACATAGACTTCTATCACAACAAGAGAGGGGAAATTTGATCCTACTTTGTGCTTAAAAGAGAATTGGAACTTGGGGGGGAGAAGAGAGGTATTAGGGAGGTGGAGAGGGAAGGGATAGTAGGGGAAAAACAAAGGAGGAGGTAACAATGCTCGATAGGAAATGTACTCATTACCTTACTCATGTAACTGTAACCCCTCTGTATAGTAGCTTTACAATAAAAAATACATAAAAATGAAGAGAATTATAATATTGGGGAATAGCTTGATGACTACCATATAGGTTAGTCCCTTACTATTATGGCTCTCTTACTTCTGTTCTTTCTCTTGAGCTGTAAGAAAAATAAAATGGACACATATATACCAATAATCTAGAAGGCAGCTTCATCTTCTTTATGGGAATAAACTTTTTCTTCTTTCTCAGCATTACATGATACAAATTGGCACTTTCTAGAATAAATTTTCCTGACGCAATAAAGATATAAAAAGCAAATGAAAAGTCAATGACATAGTATAGAAGATGCATCTATTAATTCGGATAATAATATAGTTAGTATAATTAAAAGCCAAGATGCTCTGAGAACCACCATTACTTCAACTTGAGTTTAGCTAGTGTACATAGACTCCTAGCTTAACCCTCTTCTAAGTCTTGTTTCTGGCTTCCACACAGAGAGAAGCATGGTCTCTTACTACATGGCCAAAGTCTAAGCATGCTACAATTGAGGACAAGGCAGGGAAAGTGGATCAAGTGGTAAAGTGCTAGCCTTGAGCTGAAGAGCTCAGGGACAGCACCCAGGCCCAGAGTGCAGGCCCCACGACCGACAAAAAAAAAATTGAGGATGAATGCCAGCACCACTTTCCTTGAATCAAATGCATTCAGTTCACTGACATTCTCCCATTCAAACATGACCTGGCTCGAAGATATTACTTCAGAACTTATTACCAGGATAGAAAAGACAGGCATTCTAAACTCTTACTGATGGAGCCTGCCTTTCCAAGCTTAGGTTAATAGTATTGTCCATTTCTTTTTCTTCCCTTCCTTCTTTCTTTCTTTCCTTTCTTGTTTTTTTTTTTTTAATTCTTTTTTGGTACTGGAAGTGGGGCTTGAACTCAGGGCCTGGGCACTGTCGCCAAATTTTTATGCTTAAGGCTAGTGCTCTACCACTTGAGCCATAGCGCTACTTCAAGTTGTGTGTGTGTGTGTGTGTGTGTGTGTGTGTGTGTGTGTGTGTGTGTGTGTGCATTTACTGATAAGAATCTCAGGGACTTTTCTGCCTGGGCTAGCTTGGAACCATAACCCTAAAATCTCAGCCATGTATGAGCCACAGATGCTTGACAAGTTTGCCTATTTCTATAATGTACTCTGTCACCAGCACAATGCACAAGTACACAAACATATGCCTATAATGTTAAAGAAAGTGATCCTGTCTAATCAAAATAATTTTTAACATTGAGTCCACATTTATATTTATGGTAGCTATATATATATATTTATATATATATATATATATATTAACATATCAACTAAGAATAAGAGCCTTGAGCAGACAGCTTCAGTTCTCAGCTACAGTATATCATGCCTGGAGATCCTAAGGTAAATTTCTTTTTTTTTTTTAAATAAGTTTTTTAATTGTGAAAATACTGTATAGAGGGGTTATAATCACATTAGCAAGGTAATGAGTACATTTCTTATCAAGCATTGTTGCCTCCTCCTTTGTTTTTCCCCTACCATCCCTTCCCTCCCATTCCACCCCCCTTACCTAAATTGTAAAGTTCATTTTTTGACAAAGAGTCTTGCACATCTCATTGTTGCAGTCAACCTGTATCCCTATTTAAACAATTTGTTTTTCCCTTCCACTCCCCAAATTATATCAACATCAAATACAGTGAAAACAGGGGTTATACCATGGGGGAGGGATATATATAGCAACAAAAAAATCACATAGTACCTTATAATACATTAGATACAATAGCAAGAAAGAAAAAAAAGACTTGTGGCCTTCTCTTGGGGTTCATTTCGCTTAACATCATCTTATCTGACCTTTTCTGCTTGTCTCAGATATACAAGGCAAATTTCTTATCTTATTAAACATCTGTTTCCTCAAAGATAGAATAAGAAGAACTATAGTACCTACTTCATAAAGTTTTGTGGGCTTTTTAAAATAATAATGACAAGGATAAGGATATATATTAACTAAGTATTTGTATAAAGGGTTTCAATTCAATATGCCACTTTATGGGTACAATGCATCTTGATCAATGTCAACTTGGTGTGCATTTGATTTACATAAATTCAAGGTAAGGGGATTTGAGATAGAGTTCAATGATAGAGTGTTTACCTCACATGGGAAGGTCCTGGGTTCAAGCACTAGCACCATGAAAACAAAACAACCAAAGTGAGGGAGTGTGTATAAAGTAGTTGATACGGTGCCTGGGATACTGGACACACATAACCATGGCAGGGATGGCAGTGACCATAGAGGAACACGAGCAACCTTAAATAAGATGATGACGATCATTACCTCATATTCTCCCCTGCCTGTATTTCTATTGCAGCTTTTATAACTCTTCAGCTTTTCTTTTTCTAATCAATGCCCCCCACAGAGTGATATTTTTTCAGTTCTTTAGAAATATAAAACGCTTTAGTAATTAGCACTTATTCTGCAATACTAGCCACATCATCAACAAGACATTGCTTATTCCCAAGCATTCCAGACTATTCAGATTTGCTGATCTGATGGTGATACCATTCTGGCATCTCCAAAGAACAAACGGCTTCCCTTATTCCCTGCCAAGCTGCATTATCCACTCGCTTGAAACTCATCCAGATTCAGCCCTGCATTAAGAAGCCCATAAGTGTCCCCAAGAGAATTCACACACTTAGCAAGGTACTGAGCAATTAAACTTGGGTGGATGACTTTAGAAACCAAAAAAAAAAAAAAAAGATGAAGAAAGAAGAGGAGTCAGAGAGAGAGCACAGAAAAGAAGATTTAAGTGGCTCAGCTGGGAGCTGGGGTTTGGGAGAGAGAAGAATGTGTCTACTCATTATGTGCTTCTGTTTGGAAGGAAGTCAAATGTTCTCATTGAAAAGTGTGCAGAAAGCTTTCGTGATTTACTACACAGACAAACTCATAAATTAAGGGAAAGAAGCCCCCGATGTAAACAGGTGCAATCACATCTTATGGAGCTCAGCTGTCATAAATCTAAGCCTGGTCTGATGGCAAGAGGCTGGTAGGGTGACAACTTTGGGGTGTTGTCTGGCCTGAAAGCTCTAATTAGAATGGCATGTCTTCTGTTTGATCTTATCTCCCTTTTTTGTAGCATTATTTGAATTCTGTTATTATTATTACAATAGGAAAAAACCTTTGCTTTCCGCTTTAATGACTGCTTTGTCTTCCTTCCCATCCAGAAGGAGCCCCCCAAAAAACCACCCTTGTTCTTTTCTCCTGTCTGAAGTGTCAGAAACAGATCTGAAATCCATGCAATAAGCCAAGTGGAGTTTTTTAGGCAACACCTGTCTATTGTTTATTTGCCATGTATAGGAACAAATCTGAGACTAAGACCTATAAAGTTCAATGTCTGCCCTCCAGGTTCTCAAAATCCAGCTACTCTAAGGGGAACAATATCCTGTCTCATGCTCTCAGGGTAGCCATGGGACTTCACTCCAGGCCCAATCCATTCCCAACGAAGTTGTAGCACTTTCAGAGGCAGAAGGAACTTTCTAATTTCACTAGAGTGAAAATAGAGAAAATCTAGTTAAGTCGTGGTGGTGAACCAACTTATCGAAATAAGAGTTCAAGGGAGATGGACCCACTGGTAAGACACATTCCCTAAGTTTAGTATTTTGAAATATAAAGGCTATTTTCTAACAGAAAATAAATGGGAACGGTGGTGGTTGGTTTGTTCTTTTTAATCAAGGTATCTTACACTTAGAGAAATGAAGAGTTAGCTGGGCACTAGTGGCTCACACCTGTAATCATAGCTACTCAGGATGCTGAGATCTGAGGATCACGGGTTTTGTTTGTTTGTTTGTATGGGTTTTTATTGTAAAGATACTGTACAGAGGGGTTACAGGTACATAAGTAAGGTAATGAGTATATTTCCTATCGAGCATTATTAACCTCCTTTTAGGATCATGGTTTTAAGCCAACCTGGGCAGAAAAGTGCCTGTGACACTCTTATCTCCAAGTAACCACTCAAAAACAATATCTCCTGAGGAATTAGTGAGAGTTACAGGACATAATTTATTCATCCTCTGTGTGTGTGTGTGTGTGTGTGTGTGTGTGTGTGTGTGTGTGTGTGTGTATGATACTGGGGTTTGAATTCAGTGCTCTCACTCAGCTTTTTCACTCAAAGCTGATGGTCTACCAGTGGAGCCACAGCCACATCTCCACTTCTGGCTTTTTGGTGGGTTATTGGAGATAAGATTGTCTCAGGTTTTTCTGCCTGCGCTAGCTTTGAACTGCTATCCTCAGATCTCAGCCTCCTGAGTAGCCAGGATTATAGGTGTGAGCCACCAGCACCCTGCAAGCCTTTTTATGCATCTGACTTAAATGTTGGTCAAATCTACATTTAAATTTCATTGCCATTGGTCTTCCTTAAATACAATAGAAGAATATTAGGAAATGCACTGAAAGAAACTTTGAAAAGTGTAATTGCTTATGCCATCCGCTCCCTTTGTCCAAGCAACTGAACCCTCCTCAGAATCAATTGCTTCATCTATAAACTGCCGTAAGTAAATTAAACATGGGGCTCATTAGTGAAAAAGAAAGATAATGTGAGAACAGAAAGGAAGGAGGAAATAAAACAATGACTATTAAAGCACTGGTTATTTTCTGCAGTTTTTTGCGCTATAAAGTAAGAATACTTTCTTTTGTCATTCAAGATTGCTATGGATGAGCACGAATGTTTAAAGTGAAGCAGTCCCCTTCCACATTATCTGACAGTGTGACTGGTGCATTGGCTTGTGAAGTAAAGGAGACCCAACGGAATCTACAAGACTCCCAGCTCTTTCTCCAAGGACTGAAGCCGAGAAACACATTGCTGGTGTGAACTTTCCAGCCTTACCTCCTTCAGATGTGCTTTCATTCCAGATCTCTGCAGGAGAAGAAACCCAGTAAGAAGCAGCAGTGCACCAGAAACACAAGAGATGACAATACTGAATTTTTTAAGTTTGATATGAAGCAAAGATGAGTCAAGCCACCATGGTCTCCAGTTCGAATAAGAGCTTTGATATGAAAAATAAACCAGACCAGGAGTGATAATACAATGTTATCACTTAAGGGTTAGGTCTGGCAGGTAGGAGGAAAGAAAAGCTGGATAAAGCAAGGGCCAATTACATGGCAGACACCTTGGACAGAGAACAAAAACGGTGTGGGAAAGTTGAAGGCAATTAGGAAGCAAATGCAGGAAAGCACTCTGCCTAAAAGCCCAGTAACAGATTTACATAGACAGAGGAACCTGGCCCAACCCCTTCATTACCAGAGAGGACAAAGGTTAACTAGTAAAAACATCTTTAGACCCTTCGCCTCTGGAGATGGTACCAGAAGCATCTGCACTATTAGTCTTTACTGTCCTTTAGTAAGTAAAAGTTACTAGGAGACTGCAGTCTTTTTTTTAAATCACTTCATCGTAGAAAGAACACATTGTCACTTCTGCCATATAACACGTATTTGCTTTCCCTTGTGCTGCCCCTAGAGACTCAAAGTCTTTCTCTTGCCTTGTTACCTGTCTATAAAACTTTCTCTTCTTTGTTGATGATTCCTATAAACTAAAATTGAAATTTATCTCCTTGAGAACTATTCATTGTCTGGGCACCTCTCATGTACTTAGGAAAAATACATGTTAGCATACTTCTTGTTTTTCTCTTATTTCTGTCTTATTTTTAATATGTTTTTTTTTATTGTGAAAATACTGTACAGAGGGGTTACAATTACATGGGCAAAGTAATGAGTACATTTCTTATCAAGCATTGTTGCCTCCTCCTTTGTTTTTCCTCTACCATCCCTTCCCTCCCACCTCCACAACTACATTTGCCCCCTCTGCGTCTAAATTGTAAAGTTCATTTTTCAACATAGTGTCTTCTATATCTCATTGTTGCAATGGGTCAACCTGTAGCCCTTTTTAAGCATTGTGTTTTTTCCCTTCCCCTACACAACTTAAACCAACATTAAATACAGTGAAAACGGGGGTTATACTGTGGGGGAGGGACATACAAAGCAACAAAAAAAAAAATCACATGGTACCTTATAAATATGTTAGAAACAATACCAAGAAAGATAAAAAACCACTCGTGTCCTGTCTTTTATAATAAGAGTCCCACTAAGATCCCTGAGGGATGTTGTTTTTCCTCCTACAGCAGCCAGTGAGACGTTCCCTGAAAAAAAAAGAATGTTAAAAGATCATTAATATTAAATAGTCAACATTAAGTGCTCCCTGACCTGCCTTGAGCTCTATTCCTTTATTCTCTAAGCCCTTGGGGGAAAAAAGAAAAGAAAGAAAGAAAAAGAGGAAAAAATCAGGTCTGTTATTATCAAGATGTGATTTGTGTTGATTCTGCTCTCAGAAACTAGGGACCGTGGTGGGGGCTGGAGTCCATCTCCACGCAAGGCAGAGCAAACAGTCAATGCAGGGCCCAGAAGCATAAGTTGGAACAAATGGTATTGGTACTAAGGAACAGCTGGGAAGTGAAAACCCTACCCCGGCAATCCTCTCACGTCCCAGAGGACTGGTGGGTCCCCTTCATAGTGTTTCTTTGAGCCCATTTTTTGTTCTGATTCATTTTTTATTATCTTTAACTGCTATACAAAGAAGCTTCAACTCAATGTGTGAGTATAATGCATCTTGATCGATGTCACCCTGTTCATCATTCTCCCCCCAGCTCTATCAACTCCACCCATCCCCTGAATTTACTTAATTCCATTCTCACATGTGTACATTAAATGTTGTGACTGTATCCACTCACTTCCCTCTCTCCATTCATGTACCCCTCTCTCTGTGATCTCGCCCTTCCCAACATTAAAAACCTCCTACACCATTCTGCCACATGGAAAGGTACTTCCACACCTTCAGGTTTTAAAGAACACCTAGTTGACACATGTGTGTCTACGTTCATACATGCATTCGTGTTAATTTAGATAACCCCAAAATTACATGAATATGTCTGAAATCGTTTCTGATAACAATATGTGACTAAATAATGTGATGTACACAAAATGCTTAGCACAGTCCTTGTCAGTGTTCATTAGTAAATCTTGCTTAAGCAACTGGGTGGGGAAAAAAATATTCCATCAGCCATCATTTGGTCCTAGAATTCCCTCCAAAGACAGAAGTTACTTTCATTTAGAAAAAAGCTAAGGTGAGCCCCATTTGTTAGGAAATGGAAAGACTTGGAAAAAATTCTATTAAGTGAAGTAAGCCAGGCCCAAAGAAACATAGGTCCCATGGTTTCTCTTATTTGCAAAAACTAGTATACTTCTAGGACAAGCAGAAAAGGTCAAAAGTTATGTACATATGACCCTATAAAATGATGCTAAGTGAAATGAACCCCAAGATATAGACACGAGGTCTGTCTTTGTTATTACTGTTTTAAATGTACTATGTGATTTTTTTATTTGTTGTTTCCTTTGTATGTTCTTCCCTCTATAGTATATCCTCTGTTGTCACTGTACTTGATTTTGGTACCCTGCATCTTGTATATATATTTGTCTAATCTGGGGAAGTGGGGAAAGGGAATAAAAAAAACACTGAAATAAGGACACAGGATGACCCATTACAACAAAGATACCCACAGAAAAGTATACTGGAAATGAACTTTACAACTTCGGGTGGGGGATAGGCTAGGGTGGGAGAAATGTGGGGGAAGGGAAGGGATAGTGGGACAACAAGAAGGCAAGGGGTAACAATGATCGACAAGTAATGGACTCATTGCCTTATCCATGTAACTGTAACCCCTCTGTACAGCATCTTTACAATAAAATAAAACTAAAAAGGAAAAGGAAAAAGCTGAGGTGAAAGTTGAAAAGCCTGAAGGTAGATACTGTGGTCCATGATGGGATTTTCTTCTCACCTCTTCCCAGGATGATGACTGGAAACACTTTTGGAGTTGTTGCATCTGTGAAGAGGATGCTATTCGCAGCTTATGGGTAGGAGCCAGGGATGATGCTCAACATCCGGAAAGACACAGCACCAGACCCCATAACAAAGATGAATCCGACCCATTATGTCAGTAGCGTCTAAGTGAGCCAAAACAATGACACAACAAGTGTGATCAATAAAGTGTTCTGCCCTGGAGACAAACAGGCATCAATAAACAGAGGAGAAGATGAGGAAACAAGGCGCAAGAAGGAGACAGTACAATAGCAGGTTGAGACGACAGAGGAGTTTTAAGAGCTAATAAATAATTATAATATGTAATTCGAAATTGTTTCCATAGTTCTTTTTCAAATCCTCCACCTTGACTCCCCAACCAACTATTGGTACATACCAAGACCCTGTGGGTGATCATGACAATAGTGATGGTGGCGGTGGCGGTGGTGATGGTAGAATCTGAGAACTCCTGAGAAGGGATAAACTTTTCTAGAGAACTTGGGGATGTAGATCTTAAGAAATAAGTTGTTCTTAGCTCCTATGTAGATTATAGCCCTTGTAATTATGACTTTTAATATCAGTTTATTCCATACAGTCATTTTCATCTCCTCTTTTAGCTGTCATTTAAAGATTCACATCAAAAGAACCCTTTTATGTTTTCAAAGAGAGGTAATTAACCTGAGAGATTGTGCTGTACACATCAAGTGACTGAGCCCAAGGGCAGGCTGACCAGGGAGCACTCCTTTTAAAAGGGGCCTGAGTCACCGTAAGTCCCTGCAGAAATGTCACGTGTATGGAGCAAGTTTGATATCATAGAGATCTCAAGAACCTGGAAATTATTTACTAACAATCAAAGAAATGAAACAATTAATTCATATAGGATCTATGGAAGGAACGTCTGATAGTCATTGCTGTGCATCGAAATGCTGTGCATCTCTAAAAATGGAGTAAAAAATGAAATAGCAATGAAATGAAAGCCCCATTTGAAAATTACAGAATGTTTCCTAGGGAATGACAAACACTAACTTGTGAGGAACAAGAAAGCTTAAGACCAAAGGTCAGTTGGCTAACAACTAGGGGACACAATAAAACCTTGAAATGCTCTGCCCTGAGAGTTGTTACTGGTGTGTAATAGGATTTAGTGATATGAAATAAAGAAAACCATAAGAGCTTTCCATTTTCTGCTGCTATGAAATTTCTGACAGCTCATCTAACCCCTTGGTGTCCAAATCTCAGAAGTTACTTAATGAAACAGTGGTTGTCCAATACCAGAAAAACTCTGTAATAATAGTTTCCCCGTGAACCATGTGTCAAAAGAAATAGATACAGCCTGACACTCAGTCCTCTTCTCCAAAGTAGTTTTTAAAAAAAAGAGTAAAGGCTAACTCTTCCTCCATATCAAGATATGTTCTGCTTGTTGAATGAAGCAAGCTCCAATCAAGACAGACACTCCCTTTGAGCTCCTGACACTTTAATTTAACTTAACAATTATATCTGCAACTTGAGCACACAACCACTCCATCTTGATGGCAAATAAATGTGATGTTTCCCCTGAGATGCGGAAAACTAACATAATTAAGGGAAGAGGGGAAAAAGAATGTTTAAAGCCTGTGATTCAACCCAACTTTGCTGTCGACATTTATATTAGTTATCCATCCCAATTTCCATCAGTCCTCTTTTGCTGTGACAAGGCAACTGCCAATTGATTAAACACAGTATGAGTTCTCTCTGGGCTGCCCCCCCCCCCCAGGGTAGCCTAGAGTCTCCCAAGTGTCCCCATTCTGGGAAAACCACAGCAGAGTTCACATTGTGCAGAAACTTCTGGATTTCATTTCTATAAGGATGCCATGGGTCCCTTCCTAGAAGCAATTAGTTGGCAGATGGAGCCACTAGAGGAGGAAAGACCAAAAGATTCCTTTTAGACTGTTTATTATTTATTACTATTATAATAAACTACATTATGCAAAAGGAAAGGAATGTACATATCACTTGATGTGTAAGAAATAACTGCATTGTCAAAGCCCATAGAACTCATAAACTTTATAGACCACAATAGACAATTTGCCCCATGAAAGTTAGAATATATTTGTGAATTTAACTAAGCATCACTATCCCACAATACAGTAAATTTTGTGAAATTATGTAATCACATAATCACAATAAAGAATTTGGGAAGAAAACCATACACTTATAGGTTTGTGAATCACACATTCAGGCACATGATGCTCAAGGAATTCTTTGCCTTCATAAAACTAAACCAAGGTGTTCACATGGCTTATTCATGTCCTGAGTCTCTACTAATAGGGGCCATAAAGGAAGCCTTCAGAATAGGAAGTAGGCAGTGCTGTCTATTTATTTCTAGCACTGTTGCCCCCATCTAACCCTCTGGCTCATCAGCAGCAACAGTTAGTTCCAACTTCCATTTCCTTTGGGTGATTTCAGAAGAGCCTCATCATGCCCTTCAAAGGTAGCAGTCCCCATTTCTCAGAAGTGTGAGTCACAGCTCTAACATGAGCCTTTAAGCTCATCCGCAAAGTAGAACTCCATCCTCAGATATCTGACAGCACCAAGGACCTTCCCCTGCATGTGTTGAGTTTCTGGTAACTGCAACATCTTTCCCGTTGCCACATAAAGAATAGCTTTTTCCTGCAGGTATCAACTCTAAGTTAACCCAGTGTTTCCAGTCTAATAGGAGCCAATTAGCCAATTCTCTGAATTATCTGAATTCAGAAAGTTTAATTCTCTGTTTAATTCAGAGTTTAATTCTCTGAATTAAACTCCCTCTGAGAAATATCTAGTGTTTGTTCTATCTGCTACCTGGTGAAACCTTTCTGCTGGTATATAAAGATGCATGTCTTTATCTTATATGTTAGACCTGTAGGATTCAGATGAACAAGAATGAGGTCCTAGCTGGGTGCCAGTGGCTAACACCTCAGGAGGCTGAGATCTGAGGATCACAGTTCAAAGCCAGCCCTGGCAGGAAAGTTATGAGACTCTTATCTCCAATTAACCACCAGAAAACTAGAAATGGTGCTGTGACTCAAGTGGTAGAGTGCTCAACTTGAGCTGAAGAACTCAGGGATAGTGCCTAGGTGCAGAGTTCAAACTTCACAACCAACAACAACAACAACAACAAAAGAATGAGATCCTACATAAGGAGATATTTAAATGTGAAAGAGGCTTCAAGATCTCCTGGTTTGGCCCAAAGAAACATAGGTCCCATGGTTTCCCTTATTTGCAATATCTAGTATATGTATGAGTCAAGCGGAAAACGTCAGATAATGTGATGTCAGGAAAATGAACCCTTAGATATGTATTTTAATGTTTTTTTCTTTCATGCATGTGTTTCTAACGCATTTATAAGATTATCTCTTTGTGGCTTTGTATGTCCCTCCCCCACAGTATAACCCCTGCTTTCACTATATTTGATGTCAGTATAACTTGTGGAGGAGATGTGGAAAAACCAGTTGTTTAAGGATACAGGTGGACCTGTTGCAACAATGAGAAGTACAAGTTGTCATGTCCAAAACGAGCTTTACAACGTCGGTGCGGGGGGGGGGGGGGGGGGGGGGGGGGGAGGAGAAGGATTGGGATTGGGGGGGAGGGGGGAGGCTGGGAAGGGATGTGAAGGGTAAACCAAAGGAGGAAGCTGCAATGCTTGGTAAGAAATGTACGCATTATCCTGCCCATGTAATTGTAACCCCTCTGTACAGTATGTTCACAAATAAAATTAAATTAAATTAAAAAAAAAAACGCCAATGTCTACTCTAGAACTCACAGGCAACATAAAATATCCTAAGAAAAATCCCACATTTTCTGCCATTGTTCTTTTCTGTCCATTGTGCCTCCCTTAAAGCTGTTTCTCTACAAAGAAAAAAAATGCCAAGATAACTAAAAACCCAAATAGTCTTTCTTATTGGGAGATTCAAGAGAACTAACAAAGGAAGAATCTATTCATTCCTTTAAAAAAATAAAAAGGTAACTGTATCCAAAATCTATTTCTAATATCCTGTACAACCTTAATATGAACCAGCCCTGGATAGAGGATGGAAGAGAAACAAAGATCAGTAAAGAGCTGGGTGCCAGTAGCTGTATCTGTAATCCTAGCTCTTCAAGAGGTTAAAGTCAAAGCCAGCCTAAGCAGAAAGTTTGAAGTTTTTTTGCCAGTCCCAGGGCTTGAACTCAGGGCCTAGGTACTGTCTCTGTATCTCTGAGCTTCTTTTGCTCAAGGCTAGCATTCTGCCACTTGAGCCACAGCACCACTTCTGGCTTTTTCTGTTTATGTGGGCCTGAGGAACTGGACCCAGGGTTTCATGCCTGCTAGGCAAGCACTAGGCCACATTCCCAGCCCCAAAGTTTAAGAGACTCTATCTGCAAAATAACCAGCAAAAATCTAAGCAGGAGGTATAGTTCAAGTGGTAGAGTGCCAGCTAAGTGAGCAAAATAGAACTAATGGGCTCTGAGTTTAAAGTGTATTATCAGAAAAAAAATTCTATCATTTCAAAGCAGCCTTATTTTATTAATTCATCTGCTAAATGTCATTTTATTAATACATCTAGTATGTGTCTAAGAATGCTAGGCACTGAGGCAAAATCTAAAAAAGTAGATTCCTCATAATCAACAAACTAACTGTAGATAAAAAGACATCATTCTGCAAAAGCATGCAGAAAAGGCTAATAGCACATAAGCAAATAGTAAAGTATGAGGCACTAACAAACAGCACTTTAGAGAAGCCAGAAGAGAAAGAGAAAAGTACACAGAGGAGAATTCAGACCCAGCAGAAGAAGGACTCAGGTTTTTCTTGGGAAAGGGCTCCCTGAACCAGGAGAGCAAAGGCATAAAGGAACTCTGGGAAATGAGAGGAAGTTGGGCTCTGAGGAGAGATATGGGTTTTCTTTTATCTTTTTTATTATCTTTAAGTAGTTATACAAAGTTATACAACTACTTTAAAGTAGTTATACAACATCCTCACCCCTTCAACCCACCCCTTCCTTCCCTTAGTTTTCTTAACTTTGTGGCATATACAATAAATTTTTGACCACATTCTCCCTCCACTTCTCCCTTTCATTCGCTGACTCCCTCTCCCCTTGGTCCTACCCTCTGTCTTGTATGTGCCCAATTCCTGCTGTTACTTTTATTAGGCTTTGGCTTAGTCTTTCTAAAAGATTCTATTATTTGAGCTCTCCATCGAAGCTATTAGACTTCAATTAATTCATTTGTAGCAATTTGCATACCACCCAATATGTTTATTTATAGATTTATAGGTACATTCTGTCTACAGCAAATGAAGAAAACCATTCAACCTTTGTTTCTCTGGGGCTGGCTTAATTTTTCTACAAGTCTTTCCATTTCCTCATGAATGGTACAATATCGTTCTTTCTAATAGATGAGTAGAACTTGGTTTTCTGAGTGAAGATTTTTATCTTTGGTGTGAAACTGGGAGGGAAAGCTACTGGAGTGCTATTGCCAAAGTCGTTTGGAGAGGCTTGACCTTTTGCTGTGTGAAGTTTCCCCGGGCTGCTGTAAAGCTAGTGGTTTAAAACAACAGAAATTCAACCCTCTTGGTGTGGGGCCAGAAGCCCTAAATCATAGTAGCAACAGAGCTGCGCTCCCTCCAAGGGCTCTAGGGGAGAATCATTCCTTGCTTCTTCCACCTGGAAGGCCTCCTGGAATCCCTTGGCTTGAAGCTCTTTCCATCTCTAGCTCCATCCTCTTATGATCCTCCAGGTGGCCATTATCTCTCTACCTTTCTCCTGTGAGGATACCTGCCATGGACTTAGGCTCATTGGCTTTATCTAGAATAATCTTAACTGAATATCCTTGACTTAATTACATTTGCAAGAACATTTTGCCAAATAAGGTCACATTCACAGGCTGTGAGACATGGATCTTTTGGTTGTCACTATTCGATCAACCGCTTTGATATTGTCTAAATCTCTTTGGTTATGTGTTGACCTCCTCAGGCCAAAATTAAATAGTTAAAAACAATCATCAGTACACTCTTTTCTTCTCACCCCCATGACTAATTTCTTCTAATAGGAGCATGATAACAGCAAACAGTTCTTTCTCTCCATGTGCAGGACACACTATGCATTTTTACGTTTGCTACATGAAGATTAAGTGAGCATAAAACTCCCATGAGGCAAGGATCACATTTGGTCATATCTTAAAAATAAGGAAATAAGCAAAGAAATGTAAGAAAACTTGCCACAAGTCTCTCAGTTGATAAGCAAATTAAACCAGAATTTGTACCAGGCAATCTTGACTGATTTGACAGCTTTATGATTCATATACTACACAACTCACCACTGAAAATGTACAACTCAACAGTCTTGGAATATTCACAGGGTAAGGCAGCCATCCCAATTCAATTTTAGGATACATTCATCATCACAAAAAGAAATCCCTTATCCCTTAGCTATCTCTTATAGATTTGTCTATTGTGGGTGCTTCTTGGTATTTTGTGTCTCTATAGATTTGCCTGTTCTGGACATTTCACATAAATGAAATCAAACAATATGTTCTTTATGTCCAGTTTGTTTCACTTAGTTTAATGGTTTTAAGGCTTGTCCATGTTATGGCATTTATCAGTTATTCCTTCTTATGGAAAAATAATATTGTATTATAAAAATACAGCACATTTTATGTAGCCATTCATTAGATGATATTTTCCACTTTTTGGTAGCCTTCACGTGCATGTGTGTGTGTGTGTGTGTGTGTGTGTGTGTGTTTCTTGAATGGGGCTTGAATTCAGGGCCTGGGCACTGTCCCTGAACATTTTTGCTTACAACTAATACTCTACCACTTGAGCCACAGCTCCATTTCTTGATAAGAGGCTCACAGATTTTCATAGCCAGACTAGCTTCAAGCCATCATCCTCAGATCCCAGCCTCCTAAGTAGCTACAAGGACAGATGTGAGCCACTAGCACCCAGCATGTAATCTGCACTTTTAACTTCTATGCTCCAAAAATGACAAATAAGCCTCTCCCTGAAAAGATCCATCACCATGGAGCAAGAAGCTATAATTACTCCAGAGGAAAGAAAAATGCTTCTGAGGTACAATCTCTCAAAGGATGTTTTCCCTAGAATAAATTGAAAATCAGCAGTGAAATCTAAATCCTTTGTTTTGCAATCCTCCATAATGGTACCACTGTCCCATTCATAATTTTAACTCATTGCACTCACTTGATAACCATGAATACCACAAACCTTTAACTGCACACTGTGCTGTAGGGATGATGGAACACGAGACCTCAGCTGACTCCCTCAAGTCCCACAGCTCATCAGGAGCTGGTCACGAAATCTACCTCTCCTGGTCTCATGACTGTCCCGACCCGCAGGACTTCAACGAGGGCGGTGAACCTAAGCGAGAAGGAATGAAGGGACAAGAGACACGAAGAAGGACAGCAAGACAAGGATTCTGATCAAGCTGCCAATTTTTATTTTTCACACAAGGGTATTTATATGCTTGGACTTAGGGCGTGGTGCAAAGGTGGTCGTTAAGTAGATTTTGGGCGGGGTGAAAAGGTGGTCTTTAGTAGCTGCAGGGTGTTTACTTTAAGGCGTGGTGAAAAGGTGGGATTCTGTAAACTCAGGCTCAGGTTGTTCCAGTGATATAGTTAAGCCTATCAAGTTTGAGAGACTTAACTTTTGGCTCCCAACACATGACCATGGTTCTTGCCTTTTGCACCATGAGGTTTACAATACTCACCTGATTCCACAATACTGCCTCCTTCCTATAGTCAAAGGAACACTTGAACCAGCACATTTCTTTCAACTTTTCAGCATAGACAATTTTAACCTGCAAGAGGACAGAAGGATGAATGTGATGAATCTCCACATTCATTTTCCTCAGCTTCAAGACACTGATTGACTCCTGAATAGTTACTGACCATCACTCCCCCAGTGATGCAGAGGTACATTCGTAACAACCAGCTCACCTGGAAAAAATGCCTGATTTGTGGGTTTGTAGACTTCTGTGGCTGGTTGCAAGTTATCAACATGTTAGGACCAAGCAAAGATGGGGAAGAGACATGCAGAGCACATAGCTACATAGTATTTCTACCCTACAGACACAACAGGCAGAATAATTGCAAGAGCACTGATCATAGTAATTACAGTAAGATAACTAAGAAGCCGTGTTTGTTACCTTTTAAAATATACTCTTATTTAATTTTAACTATAGAATCTCATTTTCAATAATGAGTGTTTACCACCAGATCACACAATTCCTGCAGATTTAAAAGTCAGCTCCTGTTGATGCATGCAAGCTAGCTCAAAACCAGCACTGCGCTCTCTGTCCCTGGATCACATGTTTTTAAACCCATACATAGGGATGGAAGGGGTGACATTGACCAAGATGCATTGTAATCACAAACTGACAGGTTGACTTGAAGCTCCTTTGTACAACTATTCAAGGATAACTCAAAATATACAAATTGAAATAAAAAAAACTAGAATTAATGGATATGTGAATAAATAAAATAAAACCCTAGACTTTATGTCATTTCACCCTCAAAGTCACAATGTAATGAGCACACATAAAGAAATTTAATATTATTTCCATAGTGTTCTATATTAGATCCCTGATTTGCATAATAATTTGTGTATTTCAGGTATAAATAATGTCCTTAAACATTTCATTGATTGATAAGGCTCAAAAGATTATTTGAATCTATAGTTTTATTCTTCCTCTCTGTCTCTCCCTGTCTCTCTCTGACTCTCTTTCTCTCCCTCCCTCCCTCCCTCCCTCCCTCTCTCTTTCTCTCTCTCTCTCTCTCTCTCTCTCTCTGACTCTCTCTCTCCCCTCCCCCCTCAAGCTCTTGGCATTTGTTATTTTTTAAAGAGATGGGAAAGTTGATCATCCTTTCAGTTTTCTTTACTGAAGAAAATTTAACCTACTAGAAGAACAAGATTCATTAAAAGAAACCTGAACCTTAGTCTTAAGCAAAAAAGTTCAAAGAGAGCATCCAGGCCCTGAGTCCAAGCCCCAGGTCTGGGATTGGTAGGATCACAGTTCTAGGCCAACCCAGACAAAAAAAAATGTCCAAGATATTCCATCTCATAAAAAGAAGCTGAACATGGTGGCATCTAGCTGTCATCTCAGCTATGACAGAAAGCCCAAGCAGGATGCAAAACTCTATATCAAAAATAACCAGCACAAAAAAGGACTGGAGATGTCACTTACCAGTAGGGTGCCTCCCCAAGCAAGCTTGGGGCCCTCAAACCCCAAAACCATGAAATAACAGAAAGAAAAGAAAGAAGTGGGAGCAATGGGGAAGGAGGGGGAAGGGTGAAAACAGGGGAGGAGGAGGAGGAGGAAAATAACATCTTCCATGGTAACTCCATTCCTATGGGTCCTTTTATTAGCAAGAAAATCATCAGTCCATAAAATGCCTTTGTCAGTCCTCAGAATCAACTCAGACATCAGGCAGTCTGTCAGAGCAGAACCACAGCCCCGTCATAATGAATCACTCTTCTTTGATGTCACCAAGGAGAACCCGAAATACACCCTCTAGCTTCACTCGATCTTAATTCATTTCAAAAGTCACAGATTTTGACATCATACTGGTAAGCAATACATTACACTATTAGTTTCCCACTAGCTTTGCTGCAGATAAAACCTTTGACATGCAGGTTATGATAACAGTGGCCTAGATTTCTTTGCAGCAAGTTAAATGCTTTTGCAGAAAATACCAATGCCACTTAGGCCTACAGATGTTTGATGGATGATTAAAATGGAATAAAAGGTTCAGCGTCTTCGCCTTCACAGTGTATCTGTTTCCTTTTCTGCCTTGAACTTTGAGTCCAATTCTATTCAACTCTGCCTGTAGACATGTTGATCATCTGCAAAAGAACTGCAACATAGGCCTAGTTTGGCATCTGCCCATTGGAGATTGTATATGTCTCTTCTACCTAACCCCTGTGTGTTTTCAACTGTGATCATAGCTCAGTCTTTCACTCTGTTATAAGGCCCAGAACAACTACAAGGCTAGGCTCTTTGCACAAAAAAAAAAAAAATGGTACCATCTGCACGAATACCTCTGGAATGAGCTGACCACTGGAATGGTCCACGCACACCTTGTACAAGAAGGAAAACGCTTTTTGAAACTGTGTCCACGGCCAGTGGAAGACTTCCCCCACCCCAACCCCCAGAAAATGGATACAATCCCTTTATGGTCTCACTCACTGCTGTTTCTGTTCTGTTACAAGCTGAAGTCTCAAAGAGATTAAAGTGTTACCTACAATCTCATGGTATTGGCTTGGTTTCATTCTTAGTTCCTCTCATGCCACAGATCCCCTTATTGGTCTCATTCTGGCTTAGCTCTGCAGAAAAGTTATCTATTGCTCATGATCAAGGGAGCCCTGGCCATGAAGATCCTAGCCCAATAAAATGAAGGTGCGACATAGTGTGTGTGTGTGTGTGTGTGTGTGTGTGTGTGTGCGCGCGCGCACACACACAGCGGCTTGAACTTAGGGACTGGGCCCTGTCTCTTAGCTTTTTTACTCAAAACTGATATTCTACCATATAAGTCAGATCTTCCTTTCTGGCTGTTTGATGATTAATTGTTGGAGATAAAGAGACTTGTGGACTTTCCTGCCTGAGCTCGTTTTGAACCATGATCCTCAGACCTCAGCCTCCTGAGTAGCTAGAATTACGGGTGTGAGCCACCAGCACCTAGCCTAAGATGACGATTTTTTAATTATTTTATTGTTATTATAAAGGTGATATACAGCGGCTGGGAAGGTGGCTCGTGGTAGAGTGCTTGCTTTGCATGCATGAGGCCCTGGGTCTGATTCGTCAGCACCACATAAACAGAAAAAGCCAGATATGGTTCTGTGGCTCAAGCAGTAGAGTGCTAGCCTTGAGCTGAAGAGCTGAGGGACAGCGCCCATGCCCAGAGTTCAAGCCCCACGACTAATCAAAATTGGAGATGGGAGGGCAGGGATGGTAGGGAAAAACAAAGGAGGAGGCAACAATGCTTGGTAAGAAATGTATTTATTACCTTGTTCATGTAATTGTAACCCCTCTGTATGGTATTTTCACAATTAAAAAAACATTAAAAAACAAAAATAAAGGTGATGTACAGAGGGGTTGCATAGGTCAGGTAATGAGTACATTTCTTTTTGTCACCCCTTCCCTTGTTCTCACAGTTTATTTTTCTCCCGTCCCTACCTAAGTTATATAGTTCATTTTTAATATAGCATCTAGAAGTGCTACTGCTGCATTGGTTCATCCTTTGTCCCTCCATTTCTGTGCAGCCTTTATCTTCTTAAAGACAGATAAGGAAACAAGACAAAAGAAAACAGAAACAACATAAAAAGGCCTCTTGTTTCCATTTCCTGGATGAGAACTTTTTAAATACTAAAATTAAAAGGCACACACACACACACACACACACACACACACACACACACATACGTGTATATAGTTAAAATATAGGGCACAGCACTTTGCACCCCACCGCCTGAGGGAGAGGAAATTCCACTACTGTGGAGTCCTCTGCCACCAGCTTTCAAACATCACCAAGCCCAGGGTCACCTTTTGTCTCATTCTGGCACCAAGCAGCAGAAAGAAGATTGTGAGGCAAAGAGGGAGAGTGAACTTGTTTGAGGAAGAATTGGCAGGTGCTGACGGAAAGCTCCCTCACTCTAAGATCTCGTTAGGAAACGTCAACCTTGAAACTTCAGCTTTCTCCTTTCGAGAGCAGCACTGTGTGGGCTGCCGGAGTTCGGTGCCCGTTGTCACTGCAAATGCTGCGTGGCAGGCAGGAACAGGGAGCTCAGGAACCTCTGATGTGCTTCTGAAATGTTCCAAAGATGAACCAACGCTTCAGTATTTTTCCTCTCCCTCTCTCTCTCTCTCCTTTTTTTCCTCTCTTTCTTCCCAAATACAGTGCCAAGAATGAAAATTTCCCAAACTTGGCAGCTATGACAGGTTTATGTCAGTGTCTTATTAAAGCGTAGCCATGGATTTACATAATTAAATCCAGCTCTGCTATTCTCTCCCCTGAATCTACTGCACATCTGTCACAAACTGCAGTGGGGCTTCTTGGCACAAGGAAGGGTCTGGACGCTTAGGACAGCATCGCTCTCTGAGACCAGTGAAGATTCTCTAATGGAAGCAGAGATGATGTGTTGTCATTAAGAGGAGTGATCAATAGTTTCCTGCCTTTCAGCAGGAAGCTGCTCACTCTCCCAGTGTGTCTCAGAGCTGGAAAGTATCTTGAAAAATCATACCACATAGAAATTGCAAACTGGCAATTTGGGTCTGATTTGATTGGTGTATTCTTTAATTGGACCCTTGTGATTCATATGTTTGTTATTTTTATTAATTTGAACTCATTATCTATACTTGAAATGAAGGGATTCACAGCAAAAGTCAAAAGTGGAGCTATTCTTTAAAAAATAAAAACATCAGTGTCGGCCTCTGTCAGGTCTCTTATTCCCCACCTGCCATCAGCAGCTGCCCCTTCCTGGTGGGCCCAGGATCTGTAGTTATTACCACTCTCCCCTTTGTCCACATTGGCCTATTGTAAACATGGATGTCACCTTATACCCTGCAAAAAGTTCAGTTCATTAACCCCTTCACATAGCAGGTGAGAAAAAGAGAAACTGCACACAACAAACTTAATAACAGATTTCCTAACTCTGAGCAATACAAACATCAAGTTCTTTTTTAAGGGTGCCCAAAGTCCTGAGTGCTAACTCTAGCTCCATCCCTCACTAGCTGAAATGTCAAGGCACACAACTGAACCTCCCTGAAGCCACACATTTCCTCCTGTGTAAGATGGACGGGAGAGGTCACGTGACTCACCTTCCTGGACATATGATGGTCCACATTTGTAAAATATAGAAGATAGTCCAACATTCTGGTGCAGAGGGTGGAGGGGTGGGAGGGAGGGGGGGAGGATTGGGTGGGGGTGGATGGGGGAGGCTGGGAAGGGATGTGAAGGGTAAACAAAGGAGGAGGCTGCAATGCTTGATAAGAAATGTATGCATTATCCTGCCCATGTAATTGTAACCCCTCTGTACAGTATGTTCACCCAAAAAATAAAATAAAATAAAAAAAGAAGATAGTCCAACATTCATGTATGAATGTATGCTTATTGATATTTCCATGTCATTCAAAACCTCATTAGTGTCCTCATTATTCCAGTATTCCAAAATAATATTTATCAAGCATGCCTCAATTCAAGAACTTTTTGTTTTTTGTTTTGTTGTTGTTGTTTGCTGGTCCTGGGACTTGAACTCAAGGCCTGCGTTCAGTCCCTGAGCCTTTTGTGCTGAAGTTAGCATTCTACCACTTGAGCTACAGTACCACTTCCAGGTTTTTTGAGTAGTTTACTGGAGATAAGAGTCCCACAGGGACCTGCCTGGGCTGGCTTCAACCCACGATCCTCAGATCTCAGCCTCCTAAGTAGCTAAGATTTCAAGAAGTGTTTTAAATATCCATCATGAACATGTACATATATGCATACACATATATATGTCATGTGTTATTGATAGATATTTTTATAGATGTTCACTATTTATATGTGTGTATTCATGATAAATATTTATATAAATACATACACGTATATGTGTATGTTGATACAATAAAATGTATGGGAAATTGTGGTATTAACACAAAATAAATGAAATGACAGAATATATGCCATATAATAAATCCATCCAAGTTGCTTAAGTAACATAAAATGGCTTCCAGAAATACATCCTTGCTTCCAAAATGCCACACAGTCCTCTTAGAAGCCTCAAATTCTTCCACGTTCTAGCAGCAGTACCAATTACTACATACCCAGCCCTAACCAAAAACCCTTCACATGATTTACCTAATTTAATCCCTCACCAACCCTTCCAGGTAGGTATTTTGGGGGTCCTACTTTTCTGTCTGAGGAAATTGAGACGCACAGGGTCAAGTGACTTGCCCAAGATCCCACAGTTTGTCAACTACTCAGCAACAGACCCGGTGACCTGACCTGTATTTTACCTACCCCTGTGTACCCTTTCACTCCTTAATGAGGACCAAGCTCCAACTACACCTTCTCTCAACCTTGCACACAGTCTTTCCCTCCCCTTCTCCAGCACCCAGGTCTCTTGAGCTTACTTCATTGATTGTTTTAACCCCTCCAGGCCTCTCCTTTGTTCTCACAACACCTTACCTCTGTACCTCCTGTCACAGTCAAGCAAGCTCAGCCTGAAGTATTTTCCCTCCTGCCTAGACTAAATTGTAACCATTACAAAGATGATTGTTTACTCATTGTCATCATCGCCCTAATGCTTATTAAGCTCACATTATTGCAGAGAGGGAGTGCGACTTGATCTTCAGTGAGTCGTTAAGTGCAAGCAGCACTCATCAAAGGGATTGTAAATTGATGGTTGTGATAATCCTCCTAATTATCAGTTTTCTTTTTGATGACCTCCTCGTCATCAGCAAGGATGCAGAGTCATTATAGAGCTTTAATAGTCCCGGTGCTTGCAAACCAGCATCACCCTCCTGGAGAGTCCAAGATGCAACGTGGAGGTAAGCGTGTGTTCAGTGCACTGACATTCATGTAGATATTGATTTAAACCCTGCCTTGTTTCTTGTTATGATTACATCAACTGTAAGATGCTATGGAAAAAGAAAGCAGGTGGGAGAAAAAAAAACACGAAAGAAAGAAAACATAAGACCATACAGTGGGCCCAGGAATAAAGCTATTATATATACATATTTGTGGCTATTGTCCACAGATTTTGTTCTTGTGTTTCACAAGGGCCCACTGTGAAAAGAGCAATTTGATCATATGCTTTGCTAAGAGAAAAAAAATCTGTAATGAAAAATTAAAGTGGTTGCTTTAAGATGTATAATTACTATTTGCAAGAAGATCTTAAGAGAATTTTACCTGAGGGGTCTTATAAAGAGGGCCGGCATAGAATTTCCCCCTTTATATGATCTCAACAATACCCTGCTAACATTAACAAAGAAAACAGGCCCTGCTTGTGAGCTTCAGGCTCTTATTTCCCCAGAGCCCAGAGCTTCCCCTGTGGGCTCATAGTCGGGAATGAAATGCTTGGGCTCTGGACACAGCAGCTTGAGCTGAAATTTTGCCCCCTTTATGACTTTGACTGAGATAATTAACCTTTTTATTGTCTCACGTTTGTATAATGGAGGGCCCTAATACCACCTACTTTATAGGGCTGTTGAAAAGATTAAATATTAATAGATACAAAGCCAAATATATAGCATTTAGTGAATATTAGTCTATTGTGGTTGTTGTTATTAACTCTATGGAACTGTATTTCAGAGAGTTGTTGGTATACCTTCTTACTAAATAATAGTCATTGATTAGGAAGACTATGGTTCTCTGGGGACTTTTATCCGCATAGGACTTGACTGTGCAATCATTAATCTTGGGTTATTTCATGAAGTGCCTCCCAGTGACACTGCAAGTCCTATAACATTACAGGTATCACCTAGTCCAATCTTTTCGTTGTACATTTGCTGGAGAAAATAAAATGTTAGCACAGGTAAGCAATGTTTCTAATGTCTCCAAGTTTAAATAGCCAGAGAGTGGCAAACAAAGTCTCAAGAAATAAAGTCACATAGTGTCTAGCCTAGTACTTTCGCCACTGGAGCATCTTGCTTCTCTCTAGACCCATGACACACTGCAGTCTCTTTGACTCTCCTGTATACATTCCCCGTAGAATGATGATTCTCAAATGCCCCTTCTCTTTGTGATGCCTCCCTGCCAGTATAATTAGCACTTTTCTCCTAGCTATCCCACAAGCCTTTCAAATTCTACTTGTTCTAATAAAATTTATCATCCTCTTCTCTCATCTTTATTTCTGCTCATAGTCCTATGGGTTATGAAAAATTCACCCTTATCCTGATTCCTCTCTCATACATCAAGACTCTGCTACTCCTACTCACAAGTAAAGTTCCTCAGTGTGTCCTCTCCTAATAATCCATGAAACACTGACTGATTTTTGGTTTGAACATTTCTATAGCCATTTGACTTGTCCCTTTGGGAAGCCAAAAGCAGAAGAAAATGTAAATAACATGCAGGGAGCCCTACTTCATTTCCAGACACTGTGCTAGAAGCTTGTGTATGTTGTGATCACAGCTCATATGGTATCCTAATTTTATGGATGAGGAAGCTGAACCTCACTCAAAATGCTGGAGCCAGGCTGAAAAACCAACAAGAGCTAATGGAGAAAGCTACTGACATCAGAGCCTATTATGGCCCTAAGCCCAAGGGACAGAGAAGACAGTCGTTTTTTTAAGCCAGCAGATATAGTTGTACATAAAAGGCCTCTGACAGAGCTATGGCAGCAGAGGCAGCCAATCACAGCGAACTGGTAAGAGAAGAATCAGAAAAATAAATATACAACTGGGGCTCGGAAGGTGGCTCAGTGGTAGAGCGCTTGCCTTGCATGCATGAGGCCCTGGGTTCGATTCCTCAGCACCACATAAGCAAAAAGAAAAAAGCTGGAAGTGGTGCTGTGGCTCAAGTAGTAGAGCACTAGCCTTGAACTAAAGAGCTGAGGGACAGCGCCCAGGCCCAGAGTTCAGGCCCCATAACCCGACCCAAAAATAAATAAATAAATAAATATACAACTGACCAAACCCAACTGGAAGCTAAATATCCATAAAGCCCATCCATGAAATACCTAAGTCAGTCTCCCCAGGCCCATAGCAGACCTAGAGAGGAATAGACATCCTGTCCAGCAAACATAAAACTACTACATATCCATAAGGCCCATCCATGAAATACCTAAGTCAGTCTCCCCAGGCCCATAGCAGACCTAGAGAGGAATATACATCCTGTCCAGCAAACACAAAACTACTACATTGGTGGAAACACTCAGTGGTCCCACATTCTTTCTTAGAAATCTATGCATTTATAATGTGGTTTTACAGATACAATATTTCTGTCATATAAGAAGTATTCAGTAAGTATTTACTGAGCTGAATTGAAAGTAAACAGAATCAAATTTCATGGCCCAAGTCAGCACAGCCTCTCCTTAGAAGTTTACTGAACTGAGTTATGTGTGTCTGAGATTCTCCTCATCTGCCTTTCTTAAATCACACAAGTATAAACTTTTTCTGTAAGAGGCCAGATAGTTCATCTCTTCAACTATATGAGATACATAGGCTTTGCTACCCCTACTGAACTCAGTCATCATCAAGTGGACAGAGTATAAGCAAATAGGCAGATTACATAACAACAAAACTTTATGAGCAGTAGACTTTAAATTTCATACAATTTTTATATGACATAAAATATTATTCTTCATGGATTTAAAAAATAACTTTAAATACTTTTTAGCTTCAAATCACTTTGTAAATTTTCAAGACAAATCAAGCATATTCAATTAATTTCCATTACATTCAGCCTCTTATATCATCAATAAGTAAATTCCTGTGTGTTGGTCATGGGGCTTGAACTCAGGGCCTGAGTCTATCCCTGAGCACTTTTGCTCAAGGCTAGCACTCTACCACTTTTAGCCACAGCACCATTTCCAGTTTTCTGATGGTTAATTGGAGATAAGAGTCTCACAGACTTTCCTGCTGGGGCTGGCTTTAAACCTCAAACCTCAGATCTCAGCGTCCTGAGTAGCTAGGATTACAGTGTGACCCATCATCAGTGCACAGCTAAAAATTATTTCATAATACCCTTTGCTCCAGGAAAGTTAGAATGAACTTGTGACTTTGAAATTATGTAATCATTTAATCACAATCAAAAAAAAAAAAGAAAAAGAACCTCGGGGAAGGGAGGGAGGGAGGGGATGGTAGGGGGAAAACAATGGAGGGGGTAACAATGTTCAAGAGGAAGTGTACTCATAACCTCACTCATGTAACTGTAACCCTCTGTATAGTAGCTTTACAATAAAATAAATAAATAAATAAATAAAAATATCACAAAAAAATAAAAATAAAAAAAATAATAATAAAAGTTCTATTTTATGGGGCTGGGAAGGTGGCTCAGTGGTAGAGCGCTTGCCTTGCATGCATGAGGCCCTGGGTTCGATTCCCCAGCACCACATAAGCAAAAAAAAAAAAAAAAGATATATTTAGGAAGTGGTGCTGTGGCTCAAGTGGTAGAGCGCTTGCCTTGAGCTGAAGAGCACAAGGACAGCGCCCAATGCTAGAGTTCAAGCCTCACTACCGACCAAAAAAAAAAAAGTTCTATTTTATATAAGCTTTTTACATGCCTACTGTATATATACTCAGACACATGCATACCTATACATATATATACTTTATATATGATTTATAGTAAACATACTATTTCTATATTTTAAATGATTTTTAAAACATTCTTAACTCACCATCCAGGAACAAGAGGGAGGCCAGAGGTGATCAATGGGTCGCAGTATATTAACTTTGTCTTAGATTTCCTCTGAACGCTCAGGACATCTTCAGTACATCACCACAAGTACCAAACTTTTCTTTGATCCCTTCCTTTATCTGATCTGGGCCTCATTTCCTCCAATTCTCGCCAGATGACTAAGACACATCTGAAAAAAAATAATGGCGATTAAGAGCTTCTCTTGTGATTCCCGGGTCATCACAACTGAATCACAATTGTGAGAGTAGCTGCCACTTATTGGGCTTTTAAAAAGCACCATTCACTGTACTAAATATCTTACAAAAGCCATCTTATTTAAATCTCACAGCAACCCAAATCAAATACCAAACAGATGACTGAAGTAAACTAGGGAAACACTGGCAAGTGAGAACATAATGCCCTGGTTTAAAGGCCCTGAAACATCTAACATCAAAAAAGCCACCGAAGGTCATGTAAAGTCATGTAATTGAAAGATTGAAACAGTCTTACTCTGGTCACTTCACATGAAATAAAAGGCACTTCTGCCCAAGAAGGTGGACGCTTATTCCCCAAGGAAGGTGAGCATTCAACTGCCCTTAACAATAAAGAGAAATAGCAGTGGGGTCTAGAGGCTAAAAGTCTCATTCCCAATGTGCCAGAGAAATGTATCATCCTGTCTCTCTAATGCTCTCAGAAAGTATGAGTTTTGAAAATACAGTACAGTCAGGCGCCAGTGGCTCACACCTATAATCCTAGCTACTCAGGAGGCTGAGATCTGAGGATCATGGTTCAAAGCCAGCCCGGGCAAGAAAGTCAGTGAGACTCTTATCTCCAATAAACTACCAGAGAACCAGAAGGGGTGCTGTGGCTCAAGTAGTAGAGCGTTAGCCTTGAGCTGAAGAGCTTAGGGACAGCGCCCAGGCCCAGAGTTTAAGCTTCAAAACCGACAGAAAAAAAAAGAAGAAGAATGAAAGAAAAGACAATCCAATAGCAATTTTTTTTAAAGTAAGTCTAAATCTTGTAATCCTGACTCTGTAATTTACTCACTAGGTGATCCCGGATAAATTATCCTTGAGTCTCTATTTATGAAGAACACCTACTTTGCATGATAGGAGTGAAGACTAAAAGAGATCATACATGCAAATGTTTGCAAAACACCTAAATTGTCATACCCATAAGGTTCTGGGAGAGTCTCTGTACATAGGAAGGAGGTAGGAACTAGCTCTTGGCCCAAACTTAGGAATCTCAAGGCAAGCTCTCTCTTCAAGACAAACCCAAAAGATTTGTCCTTTTCTCTAGATGTGTCTTGTGAATCAAGTCAAGCCCACAACTGTCTGATGTCCATTCACAGGTGACATGAGCACATTTACCTGATGTCTTTGTGGAAAGACATGTAGAAGTAAATTTCAAAGTCACATGCACTAACCCTATTTAAGGTTTGCTCTGAGTGTTTATACTTTGTTTGATAAAGCCTTCACCTCTAGGTTTGCATCTCATAGCATAATAAATTTCAAGTTAGACAAGCATTCCTCCACTAACTCAGCCTTAACTATCTAGAAATCAAAAACTTCAGTAGTATTTATTCTCAGCTGGTCAAAAGAAATCAGACTTGAAGGGACCTTATTTCTTAGTTATCCATCCCTATCAGTACCATCATCTCATCACATATATGTTTCCACATTCATTTTTTGCATAACAGTCATTACCAACATCTCTTTCACACCTTCATTTCCTCTGTGTGTGTGCATGTGCGTGTATGTACGCACATGCACATGCACACACACACGCACACATAGTTTGAACACAGAGCCGGGGTGCTGTCCCTGAGGTTTTTTTGTTTTGTTTTGTTTTGTTTTTGTTGGTCATGGGGCCTGAACTCTGGGCCTGGGTGTTGTCTCTCAGCAGTTCAGCTCAAGGCTAGTGCTCTACCACTTGAGCCACAGCGCCACTTCCAGCTTTTCCTGCTTATGTGGTGCTGAGGAATCAAACCCAGGGCCTCATGCATGCAAGGCAAGCGCTCTACCACTGAGCCACCTTCCAAGCCCCCCCTGAGTTTTTTGTTCAAGGCTAGTGCTGTACCACTTGAGCCACAGCTCCACTTCTAGATTTTGGTACTTTGAAGTAAGTGTCTCCTAGACTGTATTGGAACCATGATCTTCAGATCTCAGCCTCCTGAGTAGCTAGGATTACAGGTTCAAGCCACTGGTGCTTGGCTTCATTGCCTATTTTAAACTTCCTGAGGATTAGCGTGTCCTTTAGTGACACTATATCATTTAATGCAATACTGTGAGGTACAAAATATTGGGTCCCAACGCCCAGGTAAAACAATCAAATATTATCCTACAAAGGAAAGGGAGATCCTTGACTGTTTTTGAGTAAAAAGAAATTGCCTGATGAAGTAGTAATTGGGTAGGTGTTCTCTCTGGCAGCATATGCTGGAAACATCAAAGAGAAAATAAAAGAGGGAAGGAATTTAAAATCCAGAAGATGTGTTAGGAGGTAATTTTAATCAATGAAGCCTGACATAGAGAAAGTTTAAACTACAGCCATAACAAGAGACAGAGGAAAGAATGTTCTAGAAATATATTCTGCAGGCAGGGAATTCCAGTGTCCTGTGGGGGAAGGGGACATCTCAAGGAATCATCCTTGTGGTTCCATACATCATGGCTTCGTGCAGTCAGCCTCCACAGATGCAGCTGTATCTGCTGTGAAAATACTGAGACATTTCTATATTTGTGAGTCTGAAAACCAACTCTTTTCCTGAAATCACCATCCCCTGCAGCCCTATGCCCAACTCACTATCTAGTCCTCTCGTGGCATACCCCAAACCAGAATTTCCTGAGCCAGAAACTTAAGAGCTGTACCTGACACCAAAGAGGCTCTGAACATCATTCCTGAGCTAAATCTGCTCATTTGTTTTGATTAGACAGTCCCTCATCCAGTTGTCAGTTATATGCAATGCCATGATTTCCTATGGTTAGCCTGACTTCTGGTATGTAGAAAGGGAAAAAAGGGAAGTAAGATTGGAAGATAGAAGGGACAGAGAAAAGAGAAGAAATGAAAGAAAGGAAAAGAGGGGAAAGGAGAAGAGAAGAAAGGAACAGATTTGGATGAGTAGTTAGCGATGGGAACAAATAACAAAAAAAAGTACATACAATTATAGTCTTACCAAAAAATGCAGCTCTATGATTATACTTTTCTCTTGGGGGAAAAAAAAGAAATAATCTGAAAGGAGAGTTCGTTTGGGAGTGAGATGGATATGTTCTCTTGAAAAAAAATAAACTGCATTTGAGCAGAAACTCACTGAGAGAAATAGAATTTGTAAAGAATTGGTTGAAAGCTGAATAATCCATCCATTCTCTATAGTGAAAAATCAACTTATTAAAGAGCCCAGCCCAACAGAGCTGTGAACCTCAAGGATTGCCTCCAAGAAACGACTTCACAGCTCACCAGTTCCCGGTGGCATGCTACTCCCAAGAAGCTGACTCCATTTTTATCCTATGGTCAATAGACTGTGTCATCAACCAGGCTTCCAATTCAGATGTTTAAAATCAAATCTACTGTACAAGACACCATGTTAAAAACGAACTTTACAACTTTGGCAGGGAGGGGGAGTAGTTGGGGAGGTGGGGAAGGAAGGGATGGGAGGGGAAAAACAAAGGAGGAAGGAACAACAATACTTGATAGGAAATGTACTCATTACCTTACTGGTGTAACTGTAACCCCTCTGTTCAGTACTTTTACAATAAAAAACATATTTTAAAGGAGCTGGGAAGGTGGCTCAGTGGTAGAGAGCTTGCTTTGCATGCATGAGGCCCTGGGTTTGATTCCTCAGCACCACATAAGCAAAAAGAAAAAAGCCGGAAGTGGTGCTGTGGCTCAAGTGGTAGAGCACTAGCCTTGAGCTGAAGAGCTGAGGGACAGCGCCCAAGCCCAGAGTTCAAGCCCCACAACCGGACCCAAAAAAAAAAACATATTTTAAAAAATCAAATCTATGATTCCACAGTAGCATGTGGGCCTCATGGGGACTCCATTTCATGGCCCTTATCTTGTTTTTATTAACCCTACCTGTCTCCAATTGGTATGATCTTGTTTTGTAACATCAGCTCACTTAAATCCTTGGCAGAGGAACGAAGGGACTGAGTTAATTCAAGCTGAGTTTGAACTGAAGAGAGGATATTCAGGAACAGTTGATATCAATGTCCAGAGTCAGCCCTTTGTTGGGTTTGTGTGTAGGAAGCAATGTTAAGAATTGCATAGTTGCCAATACGACTTCTCAGAGAGAACAATCTTTGGAAGCCATGAAAGAAGCAAATGCCAGAAGATATGGCGCCACCTCTCAAGTAGGAGTTGATTAGCTCAAGGTGAATATCACCAGTGAGTACCCAAAAGACATTAGCCATTCTTGATAGCTCATGTATTAGGGAAAGCCTTTGTACTGCTATGCAACAGAATAATGGGGCTTCTGAGCTCTGGAATTTCATTTCCCTCAGTATTTCAGCCTTAGTGGTTGGATTCTCTTCAAATCTGCAGATAGATGTTATGGGGGTGTTGTTTTGTTCTGTTTTACATAACTCCTCCGCCAATCTGATTACCTAAGTTTATTCATTCTCAAAGGACAGCCAACAGAATGAGAAGGCGGAGGAAATACAGAAGATTAGGAGCATAAGACATGACCCTAACCTCATAAAAGAATCCTTTTAAAAAGTGTGAGGAGAGGAAGTGGCGCTGTGGCTCCAGTGGTAGAGCACTCGCCTTGAGCTAAAGAGCGCAGGGACAGCGCCCAGGCCCAGAGTTCAAGCCCCATGACCAACTATATATATTTGAAAAAGTGTGAGGAGAGTAAGTGCCAACTGTAGCATCCATAGGCCCAGGGATTTATTGTTAGGCTGCTAATAAACTTATCTTTTCAAGTTCCTTCAGTATCTGACCTGATGATTCCAGTCAGAAAAGGAAGAAAATCTGGAGCCTTTTGACTTTTCTAAGTGTTCAAAGCTAGGAAGCATTCCTATGCAAAGATCTAGCACCTCAAAAACCAGATGATGGGATCCTATCAAACTAGAAGCTACAATGGGCTAGATTGACATGGAGGAAAAAGTAGAAATTCCAGGATAGCCCCGCTCTAAGTAAAGATGTGCCACAGTCTCCAATCCCTAGTTCTTCCTCCATAGAGGCCTGTTTCCCATACCTTGAGAAGCTTTCCCTCTGGTACTAATTTCCTTACCACCCAAAAGGGATGCCAAGGAGAGGCACTCTCAAATAGTCCCTAAGGACCTGTGCATACTACTTGGTTCTGTAAATGCAAGCAATGCTCAGAGCCTTGACTTCAAGTAGAGTGCCTCAAATCTCAAAGTAGGAATCCATGTCTGAGATGCTAAGTAGCTGTGATGAGAAGATAGAGGGACGTGTTCTTAGCTAACTTAGGAATAAGATGCCAGGCACTGGTGGCTCACGCTTGTAATCCTAGCTACTCAGGAGGCTGAGATCTGAGGATTGAAGTTTGAAGTCAGTCCAGGCAGGAAAGTCTGTGAGACTTTTATCCCCAATTAACTACCAAAACTGGAAGTAGAGCTGTGACTCAAGAGGCAGAGTGCTAGTTTTGAGCAAAAAGGAGCTCAAGTACAGCACTCAGGCACAGAGTTCAAGGCCCAGGAATTGAAGGGAAAAAAAAAAGAATAAGAAGTACCAGCAGCCTGTGCAGTCTGGAAGCCAGTCCACCAAAGTAGTATTTATCTCTTGGCTATAAAGGGCTACATCATCTTCAAAAGCCACATACAGCAAACATGGCCTCCACAACCCAAAGCTCTGATAATTTCCTTTGAAAGATGGCCACTCCAAACTGAGTAGTGGTGGCTCATGCCTGTGATCTAAACTACTTGGAAGACTGAGAACTGGAGGAGCTTGGTACCAGGATAGCATAGGCAGAAAAGTCTTCGAGGCTCAGCCATATCCATGGAGGGTGTATGTCAGTAATCCCAACAATGGGAAGCCTAAAGTAGACAGATCACAACTCAGGTGCAGGTAGGCAGGAAGTGAGACTATATCCTGAACATAACCCATGAAAAACACGCCAGGAATCATAGCTCCAAGGCATCATGCTTGTCCAAGTATGGGGCCCTGAGTTCAAATCCCATTACCACCAAAAGAAAAAAAAGTGAATGGTCTCTTGTGGTTTGGGTCTTGTATTGGAAAAGTGCCCTTTATTTCCTGTATTGGTGCTTGAACTCAGGACCTTGCATTCCCCCTTCACTTTTTTTTAATCAAGGCTGGTGCTCAACCACATCTCCACTTGAGGCTGGTTAATTAAAGATTAGAGTCTCCCTAATTTGTCTGCCCAGGTTGGCTTCTAACTAGGATCCTCAGATCTCAGCTTTCTGAGTAGCTAGGGTTACAGGCGTTGGCCACCAATGGCTGGTTGGAAAATGTCCTTCTAAGACACTCTCAAAGCTTTCCTCAATGACCTAAGATGTGCAGGTTCTGCATTTCCAATGGGACAGAGAAGAGAAGACCTTGCAGTCGCCAGGGCTTCTTCCTCTGGCTGTGTCAGGAGTCCATCAGACTTCCCTGGCCCCATTGTTCACCACCATCGTCCTTCCTAGGATGGCTTTTATTAGCACTATCTTGGAACCCTTAGAGACATCTCTTTGTGTGATGTGGAGGAACCAGCTGGAAATATTAAAATGTTCAGCACAGCATGGAGAAATGATCTCAGACTAATTCTTCACTGAACGTTTGATTCAATATGAACTTGATATCATCTCTCCTCTTCCTGACAATGATTCCAATATGCTGCCATCTGCAGAATACCTCTTTCTCTCTGCAAACAAGTTCCTGCCTGGGTAATGTAGTCAGCAGCAATCCAGGAGGAGAGCCATATGTCGCACACAATAAACATACATTTCATCCTATGCATTCTCCCCACTCCTATTTTCCTTGCCAGTCACTAGCTGTGAGGGTTTGTTGCTCTAAATTATTTCCTCCAAAGATGTACTGGATCTGAATTCAATTAAAAAAGGGAAGGAAAAACACAGCAAGACACTTGGTCTTTATGTCCAGCTCAGTGGGAATCCAGAGTCCAAATATGGCCTGGGAGATCCTTAGATCTCCTCTCCACCTACGCTCTCCTTTTCCTGCTAAATTCAAAGGCTTAGGCTGAATTAGCAGAAACTTGAAATGATTGATTCTGTTGTCTGAACAGGTCCCTCAGGAGTCATATGTTTATATGAACTTAGAGACAAGTTCATAGATTGACATCCAGTTACTTTTCTTACGCAATCCTCATCCATTGACAAATATATATGTATATATATACATATATATGTATATATTTCCTGTGTTCTTTTTGAAATAGCCAGGGGCCCCCAAAAGCTCACTCTGTGACATTCAGGAGCAAAGCAGAGAGTACACCTGGGCAATTAATTCCTCTCTCCTGAAAATGTCTACTCAGAAAAAAAAAAAGAAGACTACGTATACTGAGTTGAATTTGGACAAGGACACTCTAAAGTCGTGTTTGGGGGAGGATAATGGGAAGAGATGAAGCAACCATTCCCTCATGTGTAGAAGTACCGCAGAGCCCATCTGGAGGAAAGAGGGAAATAAAAGAGGGGAAAGACACTAAGGAATGGAAAAGGAGGTCTTCATAAATTCAGGCTTCTCAGCATCACCACGCTGGAGGCTGGAGGAGTCAAGGAGTTAAGGTGGCTGTCTCGCACACTGCAAGTCTACAGCACACTCTTTCCCAGTCCAGTGGGACAAACCAAACTATCTCCAAATGAGCTTGGGGGGGAGGATCGGGGGGGGGGGGGGGGGCTCAAGTGGTACAGTGCTGGCCTAGCAAGCATAAAGCCCTGAGTTCAAACCCCAGCACCATCAAAATATTAAAATGCCCAGAATCAATCACTGTTCATAACCTCCACCTGAACAACCCTAGTCCGAGCTACCATCATAATCCCTGGCATCAGCTCCAAAAGCCTCCTAACTCTACGTTACCCAATCCTCATTCTATCTTCTATCTTCACAGAGCATTTCCCACCGCAGCCAAAGGAGAGCCTTTCACATGAAAGTCGCCACATGTCCCTTTCTACTCCAAGCTCTCTAGGGTCTTCTGCTCTGTCAGAGTGTTAATAACGGGCAGTCAATCCCACGCTTCCAGATCCCTCTCTGATTTCAGCTCTTGGTACTGCCCCTCTCAATCAGCCTTCTCCTGTCCCATGGGTCTCCTCACTGTTCTGCCAGAATGCCAACCACCTTCCTCCTCCAGGTCTTCCCACTCACTGGTGCTTCTGCCAGGCATGAATGTCCTTCTCCCATAGAATTTCCTAGCGCTCTCTCTACTCAACTGTCCCCAAAAAGCTTTCTGTGATTTCCCTATTTAAAATAGCAACCTTCAGACAGGGTGCCAGTGGGCTTATGCCTGTAATCCTAGTTATTCAGAAGGCTGAGATCTGAAGATCGAGGTTCAAAGCCAGCCTGGGCAGGAAAGTCCATGAGAAGCTTATCCCCAATTAACCATCAGAAACCAGAAGTGGTACTGTGGCTCAAGTGGTAGAGTGCTCACCTTGAGCTGAAGAGCTCAGGGACAGCACCCAGTCCCAGAGTTCAAGCCCCACAACCAGCAATAATAGTAATAATAATAATAATAATAGCAATCTTCAGGACTGGATGCAATGACTTGTGCCTGTAATCCCAGCTACTCAGGAGAGACCAGGAGGATCATGGTTCAGGTCAGCCCAGCCCAAGCAGAATACAAGACACTCTTGGGAAAAGAAGAGCAAAGAAGAGCAATAGCATGGGTTAAGTGATAAAATTCCTGTGCCTAGCAAGTGTGAAGCCCTGAGTTCAAACCCCAGTACCAGCACCAAAATAATAATAATAATAATAATAATTTTTCAAGGTTCTCCATGTTAAATTGATATCTTTCTAGAAATGCTTAACAACATATAGAACTTTCTACAAAATGGTATGATACCTTCGCATCAATGAAAACTGATGCAACTCTGCAACCTAAAACTATATGTTAACTTGTCACTAGGACCTGAGAGAAACTTCCACAGAATAAAATTAGACTTCCCTCTTCCGGAAACACAGTGAGACTGCAGACTTGAAAATAGATAGATGTTCTTGTCATTGTTCCAAACTATTGACTCCCTAAATTAATCAAGTAGCATTTGCTGTGCAAATATCAAGTATTGAAAACTGTCTAAAATGCTTTAGAGTACCAAGATGTCTCAGACCATATTAATAATCACATAGCTGTAACTATGACACCACCCTGCAATTAATACTTTCCACTTCTGAAGCCCACTCCACAGTATCTTCACAGTTACACTGAGATGTGACAAGAAAGGTTTTGACTTCCAGTTTGATGACTTTTTTAATAAAGAGAAGGAAAGAGAAGGGAAGAAGGGGAGGAAGAGAAGGAGGAGGAGGAAGAGGAGGAGGAAGAAGAGGAGGGGAGTAAGAAAGTAGCAGGGCTCTGGTGGTTCATACCGGTAATCCTAGCTATTCAGGAGGCTGAGAGTTTCAGTTCAAAGCCAGCCTGAGTGGGAAAGTCTGTGAGACTCTCATCTTCAATTCACCACCAAAAAACCAGAAGTAGAGTTGTGACTCAAAGTGATAGAGTGCTAGCCTTGAGCAAAAGAATGCAGGGGCAATGCTGAGGCTCTCTGTGCAAACCCCACGACTGACAAAAAAGAAAAAAAAAGTGTCAGACAAGAATGAAAACAACTACCCTCCAGCGTTCAGCTGAAGAGACATTTGCGGAAGGATTATATATATTGAGATGTTGGGGGGGGGGGGGGGGAATATCCACCCAGTGGTGATCTAAAGGGGGAACTTCTATGGCCTGAAGTTCTTATAATAGGAGAATGGCATCACCAGAGCTTGATCAAGGCTGCCTCTCAAGGCCACTCTCCTGAATGAAGCAGGGAAGACTTTACTACCTCCTGCCAGGGAGTCCCTGCTGGCTGATTCCTGCTGGAAATCAACTCAGAAAGAAGCTTTAGGGATATGACCTAGGAGAGTAGACCAAAGAGGCAGAGCAAAGCAGAAATCTGGAGAGGTGAAAAAAAAAGAATTAAGTTAGGATGTGAACCTAATGGTTCACACGGGGATTCAGCCTCACCCCATTGCTAAGAAAGTGACATCCTGGAAACCCCAATATATACATCCCTTCCCTGGGGAACTAGAAGAGAGCAGCTCTCCAGGCAATACGTGATGCATCAAAAGGCAGAGTTACACGAGAGAATGTGGAATGAGCCTATTCGATGATGTGCGCACAGGGAATAACAGCTCTGTATTTACAGCTGAAAAGATTTTGTCAACAAGGTTAGGCACTTGAAAACTTGTAGGCCAGCCAGGGAAGATGCAGGTCTAAGTTGGTCTGTGTCGTTTCTTAGCACACTCTTCCAAATCCTGAAAAAATAACTTCCCAAGAGGCTGATCTTCCTTCCCGTCCTTCTCATCCTTAATACCAAATAAAACAATTCTCTTTGCAAGCTAGAAAATCCCCAGCTAATCATCCTGTGTTTTGCTCTGATTAACCTTTGAAATAGGCATTTCCTTCTTTCCCCACCCACTCCTGGTTGTTTGAAGCCAAGCTCTCCTTAAAGGTCAGTAAGCATCACACCTAATCTGACTTCTAATTACTTTTGTAAACATTTCAGAATGAATAAATGCCAACATAATTAACCACTGAGCATATTATCGGCTCCACTCTCTTTACCAAGAGGGCAGATCGTTGGCAAAGTAGCATTCCAGGCTCTTTCTATGCCCATCTTTGTGATACGGGAATTGCCTTAGAAGATGTAAATCAATTTCCCAGACTCAGCTGACCAGTCATAAGAATGATTTGACAATCAGGGAAATAAATTCTCAAACCCTAGTCCCAGAGATTCTAGTTTCTTTGAGTTGATATATAATCTAGGGCTCTGTACCTTTTTTTAACTTTTTAAACCAGTTAGAAAAACACTGATTTTTTTTCTTCTATTGGCACAGAGCTGGCCATCTTTACCCCTCTTACCAAGTCCATAACACCCCTCACTGTGCATCTTGGGACACGTTCCTCTCTGAGAAGGACACGGATGTGTACGTTAACCTGACACTTTCTCACTAATCACAAGGAACTAAATGTGAAATTTTTCTTCCAGCTTTAACATTCTAAGCCTTTACATTTCCCTGGCACAGAAGCTGTAGAGTAAAAAGTCAAGCATTGTATAATTCGTCCCACAACTTGTTGGTGGCCCTGTCCAACTGTATCGATGGCTCTCTTTTCCTCTGACAAAAACAATCACCAGGCCAGTGCCCCCATATCTATGACAGGAGGTCCCTGCAGACCTGGAGACAACATGGCAACTGGAAGGTAGATGCTAACACATCCAGGACCCACGTTGAAAGTGAAGGACTCTTTGCCAAGCCAGTCTTCCTTGCACCATCTCATTGGAGGAGAATAGGTGCAAAGAGAGGAGAAATGCCCAGATGAAGTGATTTGCCTCTGACTACACCTCAGACTGTACATGAAAGCCTATACAAATCCTCAAAGTCCTGCTCTAAGTCTTTTTACACTGCTGTAACAAAATACCACAGACTAAGTAATTTATAAGCAAGAGACATTGATTTCTCACAATCTGGGAGGCTCAGAAGAAGACCAAGACCCAAGGGCTAGAAGGTGTGTTGTCTGGTGAGGACTATTCTCTACTTCCAAGAAGCACTATGTTGCTGTGTTCTACAGAAGACACAAGCATCGTGTCCTCCTGTATTGGAACTGAAAAGAAAAAAAAAAGGAAAGAAAAGGTGAGATCCACCGTTTCAAGCCCTTTTCTAAGGACACAAATCCTACCCATGAGGGAAGAATCCTCCTGGACTGATCACTTCCTAAAGGCTCCTCCTCCCAAAAATGCTTTGCTAAAGATCAAGGTTCAACAGGGATTTGGGGAAGGACACAAACATTCAATCCCAAGCATGCTCAGACTCCCCTTTCTCCCAGTAGTCCCCAACTCCACCTCCCCACACCTAGCCAATACCATTCCTTTAAATGGTATTCAGACATGGCAGGGCTAGTGGCGGTGGTGGTAAGTAATTGTCACAAGGAGAGAAGACAAAAACTTATGAGGGAGCATGTTTCTATGCAGTGGGAAAAACAGCTCTGCAGAATAAAAAACTATCACACCCCAAATGCCATTATCACCTACACTGCAAAATGAGAATCACTTACAGTCTGAGCCACATAATTTAGCCCTTAATTATGGCTTTGTCAGGAGAACTTATTGCAGCATTGTTCAGGCAGCAAAAGCCTGGAAACAACTCAAAAGACCACTGATAAGGGGCCATTAAATAAAGTGTCATACCTTCACAGAAAAGAATTCCATTAGACAGAATGAGTGAGATCCATATGCACTGATAGAGCATGATATGAGATATTATATGAATTTTAAAAAGCAAGATACAGAAGTATAGCATGCCTCGTTGCGTGTTTTGATTTTAAAAGAAAAAGAAGGTATTGCCTGTGCCTATGTGTTTACAAAGAGAAAGAATGTCTCTAAAGTCACTAAGCCACTGATCAAAGGGAAAAAGAAACAACAAGAAAGACAATGGGTGGGACCGGGACTTCCTAGAGCCAGTACTTGTGGATTTATATTATATAGGTAGGTTATATTTTAAAATATGCACACCAACTCATTTTCATATTGCATGTTGTTTTGCATGTGTTTACTCCAAGCGCTGACTCTTCCTTAAAGGCAGAGATGTTCCTCCATGGCACCTAGCATAGAAAAGGTACTTCGTGTGATCCTATTGTATAAACTGTTTTTTTTTTCTTCTTGCAGTACAGGGATTTGAATTCAGGACATCACATTTGCTAAGTCAGTATTCCACCTTCTGAGCTAAACCTCTAGCCCTTCAAATATCAATGGGTTTCTTAAGGGATTCAAGCTGTGGAAATAACTCATTTGAAAGTCAAAATCCCAGCTCACACAGAACCCACAGAGAACCTTTTCCATCCTGGTCTCTCAGACCTGGCCCCAACCAGAAGGATGAGAGTGAGGCTGCAGATTTTTAGCAAGCCAGGCCACCTCTTCCACTTCAATGATTCTGCATCTAAAAAACCCAATGTTAACATCACTGGAGTACCATTTGCCCACCCCTGTTCTGTGAGAAGATAGTGGCTAAGCACATTCACCTACTCTAACTCATCTGCCTCTTAGCCACCCGTGAGGTTAATGCCTTCATCCTCCTAGCTCAGAAAGATGGGTGTGGACATTGTGAGTTTCTTCAAATCATGCCACACTTGAAATGAGGGTCTTCTAAAACTTAGTCCATTTTCCTTCACAAAACTACAATGAACAGATCTGGGTACCAGTGGTTCACACCTCTAATCATAGCTACTCAAGAGTCTAAGATCTGAAGATTGCAGTTCTAAGCCAGCCCAGGCAGGAAAGTCTGTGAGATTCTGATCTCCAGTTAACCACCAAAGAAAGAGAAGTGGAGCTGTGGCTCAACTGGTAGAGTGCTAGTCTTGAGCACAAAGCTCAGAAAGAGTACCCAGATCCTGAGTTCAAGCCTCAGAGCCAGAAAAAAAAATGGCAAAGCACAGAGAATCTGGTCTTTCTTTAGAAAAACAGGACAGCAGAGTCATTACCACTTGAAGCACATCTTAAGAACTCTACTTACAATGCTGGGACCAAGGGCAAATTAAGTGGCCCTCCTGTGCTCATTTCATAAAACTAGTAAGAAAATTGTAGGACAGTGCTTATCTACACAGATTGGGAAAAGAATGGAAAACTATAATAGCAAGCCAGGGTGCCAGTGGCTCACTCTTGTAATCCTAGCTACCTAGGAGCCTGAGATCTGAGGATTATGGTTTGAAGCCAGCACAGGCAGAAAAGTCTGGGAGACTCCTCTTTTTGTATATATTTTTATTGTAAAAATACTGTACAGAGGGGTTACAGTTACATGAGTAAGGTAATGAGTATATTTCCTATCGAGCATTGTTACCTTTGTCTCCAATTAATCACAGAAAAAGCCAGAAGTAGCACTGTGACTCAAGTAATAGAGTGCTAGCCTTGAGCAAAAGCAGCTCAGGGGCAGGGCCAAGGCCCTGAGATCAAGTCCCAGGACCATTAAATAAAAACAAAAGAAAACAACAACAACAACAAAAAAACACTATAGTAGCATGAAGCTTTGAATCTGACTCACAATAAAAGCTCCAAAAATGAAAATTTCCTTCTTCTTCCTTTCATGCTATCAGTTGTTTTCTTAATTTTAAAGGTTGGGCCATGTACCCATGGCTCACAATTGTAATCCTAGCTACTCAGGAGGATAAGATCTGAGGGTTCTGGTTTGAGGACAGAAAAGCCTGTGAGATGTTTACCCAATCAACCACCAAAAAACTGGAAGTGGAGCTTGGCTCAAATGGTGAAGCACTAACTTCAAGCAAAAAAGTTCAGGGATAACACATAGGCCCTGAGTTCAAGCCTCAAGAGCAGCAAAAAAGAAAAATGAATAAAAGAATGGCATTCTCTATTCTTTTTATTATTATTATTTTGGTCAGTTATGGGGCTTGAACTCTGGCTCTTTAGCTCAAGGCAGGTGGTCTACCACTTGAGCCACAGTGCCACTTCTGGCTTTTGCTGTATATGTGGTGCTGAGGAATCGAACCCAGGGCCTCATGCATGCAAGGTAAGCACTCTGCCACTGAGCTACCTTCCCAGCCTGGCATTCTCTATTCTAACATATTCATTTGGAAGGTTTCTGTGTGAGTCCTGGCAGTGAAAAATGTCAATGGCCTTCCCAATTGTTTACAAAGTTATTGCAATAGGAACAAGCTCTTATCTATTCATCGTTACCTTGACAGGGACATTTGTTTAATTACTATTGTCCAGAAAGCATCGTGCTTGGCCTAATAAGACAATGATGACTTTGTCCTATCCATGTAGAAATTATAAAAGATAATTAATGGCTTTTTATCATCATATTATTCATGATGACAATAACAATGAAATAAAATTTCTTCCTAAACAGTAATTGTCTTAATTCAGGAAGGACAATGTGGGCATGAAAATGCTCATAATATTACCCCTATCGTGACTTCTACTACTTACATTGAAATGAACAGAGGGCGTGATGCCAGCAAGATGTCAGAACAGGAAGCCCCCTGCTTGTGTCCCCCACAGCAACGATCATTGGATGGCTATCCATACACAAGAGTGCCTTCGTGGGAACCAAGTCAAGGCCATGAGCCTAAAAACAGCCATTTTGCAAAGGCAGGCCAGTGCCTAGCCGGCCCATGCTCAAGTGGCCCTGGCCCAGGTAGCATGTGCCAAGGCAGCCAGGCCAGTGCCCGGTGCCCAGGGGCCAGGTGGCTGGCTCCCTGACCGTGGCCTTGACATAGAAACAGCCCTACTCCCTGCAGATCCCTTCTTGTTCTACATAAGTGGTCACCAAGGAACCTGGAAAAAAGATGGAAGGAACTAGAATGTTTCATTCAAAATGCTGCAAGGAAAAATAGTGCCAACCAAGAATGCTGCTGTTGACAGAGCTGGGTTTTTTTAGAACTGAAGGAGAGAGAAGGATTTTTCTAGACAAGCCAAAGCTAAGGAGTTCATCATCACCGGAACTGTCTTATAAGATACACTAAAGAAATGTATTCACGAGTAATCAATGAATGCTAAGTAACAGGTGACAAATACATAAAAGCATAAGAACTCAATGGGAAATATAAATATATATAGTTAAATATGGAAAATCCTAATACTGTAATGGTGCATAAATTACTTCTAACTCTAGTATAAAGGACAAAAGACAAAACTATTAAAATAACTTCAGCTAAAATAATTTATTTATGGGTACACTATATAAAAAATGTAAAGTGTGACATTAACAGCCTAAAAGATAGAGGCAAGGAAAATAAAGGCATAGCATATTTGTACTGAACTGATGTCAAATTGCTATCAGCTTAAAAGAGACCACTACAAGATTTTTTTGTAAGCTACATGGTAATCATCAAAAAAGAAAAAAAAATCTAGTAGGCCACAAAAGATGAAAGGAATCAAATCAAAGTCTAACACACACACACACACATATCAAGTCACAAAGAAAAATAGACAGAGAGGAAAAAATGGAGCAAGGAATTACATGATCATTTTTGAAAACACTAAATGTTCTTACATAGATGTAATTCTTTTTTAATTTTAGTGACCAGATGATATACAGAGGAGTTACAATTACATACGTAAGGTAGTGAATACATTTCTTGTCAAACCTGTTACCCCCTCCCTCATTTTTTTTCCCACTTTTCTTTTGCCCCAACCCCCTCCAACGTGTACAGTTCATTTCCAACATACTGACTTGCAATAAGCATATATACAATACCCAGGGTACCAAAATCAAATACAGTGACAAAAGGGGATAAGCCATAGGAAAAAGAAAACAAACACAAAAGAAAAACGAAATCACATAGTATATTAAAAATAACAACAAAGAAAAACCTCTCGTGTCCATGTCTTGGAGTTCATTTCACTTAGCGTCATCTTTTTTGTGTGTGTGTATGAAAATACTGTACAGAGGGGTTACAATTACATGGGCAAGATAATGAATACATTTCTTATCAAGCATTGTAGCCTCCTCCTTTGTTTCCCCTTCCCATCCCTTCCCAACCTTCCCCCGCCCCCTATCCATTCTCCTCCCCCCCTCCTCCCCACCAAAGTTGTAAAGTTTGTTTTCAACATAACGACTTGTACATCTCATTGTTGCAATGGGTCCACCTGTATTCCTATTTAAACGATTTGTTTTTTCCCTTCCCCTCCACAAATTATACCAACATCAAATATAGTGAAAGCAGGGGTTATACCGTGGGGGAGGGACATACAAAGCAACAAAGAAATAATCTTACAAATGTGTTAGAAACAATCGCATGAAAGATAAAAACATTTGAATACATATCTTGGGGTTCATTTCCCTAACATCACATTATCTGACCTTTTCTGCTTGACTCAGACATATACTAGTTATTGCAAATAAGGGAAACCATGGCACCTATGTTTCTTTGGGCCTGGCTTACTTCACTTAATATAATTTTTTCCAAGCCTTTCCATTTCCTAACAAATGGGGCAATGTCATTCTTTTTGACAGAGGCATAGAATTCCATTGTGTATATATACCACATTTTCTTGATCCATTCATCTACTGAGGGGCATCTGGGTTGGTTCCATATCTTAGCTATGGTAAATAACGCTGCAAGAAACATAGTCGTGCTGGTAGCTTTAGTATGGTCTTGTTTGTGAACACTTGGGTAAATGCGCAAAAGTGGGATTGCTGGGTCATAAAGGAGCTCTATGTGGAGTCTTTGAGGAACCTCCTTACTGCTTTCCAAAGTGGTTGAACAAATTTACACTCCCACCAACAATGCAGTAGGGTTCCCTTCTGTCCACATCTCCTCCACATTGGTTATTAGAGTTCTTGATTATAGCCATTCTAAATGGGGTGAGGTGGTATCTCAATGTTGTTTTGATTTACACTTAGCATCACCTTATATGGTCATATGTACATAGCTATTGAGCTATTGTGCTCATCTGCTATGATTATCCTAAACATATATCAATTATTACAAATGAGGAAAACCATGGGATCTATGAATGGCTATAATCAAGAACTCCAATAAGATCATGTTAAGCGAAATGAACTCAAAATAGGAGCACAAGTGGGTTTTTTTTTCTTTCTTGCTATTGTTTTTAACATATTTATAATGTACTATGTGATTTTTTTGTTTCTTTTGTATGTTCTTCCCCCACAGTATAACCCCTGTTTTCACTGTATTTGATTCCATTGCCCTGTATCTTGTACATACAGTTTTATAATTTGGGGCAGGGAAGGGAAATAACAAAATGCTTAAATAAGGATACAGGTTGATCCATTGTAACAATGAGATGTACAAGACAATATGTTGAAAATGAGCTTTACAACTTGGTGGGGGGAGGAAGTTGGGGAGGTAGGGAGGGAAGGAATGATAGGAGAAAAGCAAAGGAGGAGGTAACAATGCTCCATAGAAAATGTACTCATGTAACTGTAATCCCTCTGTACAGTATTTTTTTACAATAAAAAATATATATTAAAAAAAGAAATCCAATAACAACAGATGCTGGAGGGGATGTGGCCAAAAGGGAACACTACTACACTGTGTTAGGAAGGTAAACTTGTTCAACCACTCTGGAAAATATTATGGAGGTTCCTCAAAAGGCTAAACATAGAACTCCCCTATGACCCAGCAATCCTACTTCTGGGCATTTACCCAAATGAACACAAACAAGGCCATACTAAAGCTACCAGCACAACTACGTTTATTGCAGCATTATTTACTATAGCTAAGATATGGAACCCTATCTCAGTAGATGAATGGATCAAGAAAATGTGGTATATATATATATATATATATATATATATATATATATACATATATATATATATATATATATGTACTACCTCATTTGTAAAGAAATGGAAAGATGGGGAAAAATCATAGTATATATGATTTTATGTATATAATTATTTTTAATGTGAGTGAATGAAATTCTCCAGACACACAGAATGAATTTTAAAAGACGTAATACTCTGCCTATAGAGGACTTACTTTAAAGACATGTGTAAACTAAAAAATTAAAGGGTAATAAAAATGGGGATTAAAAAAAGATATCTCATGCAAATGGTAACCAAAAGAACACATAGGTGGCTATACTCCCCTCAGAGGGGGTAAATTTGATTTTTAGTCAAAATTCATCATGAGACAAAGGTGACTAAACCATGATAAAGCAAGTGACATGATATAATAATTACAAATATCTGTGCCACCAACATTGAAATACCTAATATAATAGCAAATAATAGAATTGAAGGGAGTACAATAAATCAACAGAATAATAGTTGAGGATTTCAATACCCTCATCTTCTGGATGATCCAGACAGAAAATTAATAAGAAAATAAAGGACTCAAACGACACTATTAACCACATGGATCTAAAACACATGTAGAATATTTTATCCAAAAATGTCAGAACATCTCTTCTCAATCATAAATGGAATATTCTTCAGAACAGATGACATGCTAAATTACAAAACATGTGTTAACATACTTGTTTATCGTGTATTGAAATTGTAACGTACATCTTTTCTGTCCACATTGGTATGAAACTAGAAATCATAATCAGGAGGAAAACTGAAAACTCACTAAAATGGGGAAAGTAGATAGCAAATCTCCTAAATAAAATGAATTATCAATAAATAATATTAATAATGGGGAATAAAATGGAAAATCAAAATCTGCCCAAAATAAAAACAAAAGTTGGGTGCTGGTAGCTCATGCCTGTAATCCTAGCTACTCAGGAGGCTGAGATTTGAGGATCATGGTTCAAAGCCAGGCCCGGGGGGGGGGGGGGGGTGGGAGGAGGGGGAGGGGGCCACTGGGGCAAGGGGAGATGGGAAGGGATGGGAAAGGGAAACAAAGGAGAAGGCAAAAATGCTTGGTAAGAAATGTACTCATTGGAGCTGGGAAGGTGGCTCAGTGGTAGAGCGCTTGCCTTGCATGCCTGAGGCCCTGGGTTCGATTCCTCAGCACCACATAAGCAAAATGAAAAAAGCCAGAAGTGGCGCTATGGCTCAAGTGGTAGAGCGCTAGCCTTGAGCTGAAGAGCTGAGGGACAGTGCCCAGGCCCAGAGTTCCGACCCCACGACCGGACCCAAAAAAAAAAAAGAAAGAAAGAAATGTACTCATTACCTTGTCCATGTAATTGTAACCCCTCTATATGGTATTTTCACAATAAAAAAATAAAATAAAATACTAATTATTGGAAGAACTCCAGGAAATAGAGGGAAAAAAAAGCCAGCCGGAAAGTCCAGGAGACTCTTATCTCCAATTAGGCACCAAAAAAGCCAAAAGAGAGGCTGTGGCTCAAGTGGTAGAGTGCTAGCCCTGAGTGTAAAAGTTCAGGGAGCGTACCCAGATCCTGAGTTCGAGCCCCAAGATTGACCCACAAATAAATAAATAAATAAAAACAACATGCCAAGGCTCATGAGAGACAGCAAAACAGTTCTGAGGGAGGCTTATGTTGATAAATATCAAATAAACAGTCTAACATAATGCCTCAAGAAATAATCCATAAATTGCCAGAGTAAATTAAGCCAGACCTAGCAAATGGAAAAAATAATAAAAATTAAGAGCAGAACTAAATGAAATGAAAACCTAAAAGGCAATTGAAAAGGTCAACAAAACTAAGATTTTCTTTCTGCAAAAGAAATAAAACAATCTTTAGACATAACTATCCAAGGGGGAAAGAAACATTATGAATATAAAAGATGTTAAGATGGGTCACATAAAAACACCACAAAGGATCCTAAGAGACTATAATCAAAAAAATCGGGCCTAGAAAAAAAATTGATAATGATTATAATTACAGCCATCATTGGAAGCCACTGGTCTATCCCTAATTTTTATGTCTCTTAATAGCATGCATTAATTGTAGAAAATAATAGATTTCATGATGATATTTTCATACATGTGTATAGTTTATTTTGATCAGAGTACCCTATCCCTAATATTTTTAACATCTTTACTGAGATGTAATTCACATACTATGCATCCCATCCATATAAGGGATACATTTTAGTGTTTTGTAGTGTGTTCATACAATTGCAAATCCATCAACACAATCTAATTTTAGAATATCTCCACCCCATGAAAATGAAGCCCTGACCCCTTTCTGGGCATTCCTCTTCCCTTCTTACCTCCCCTCTCCCAAGCCATAGGCTACTCTACTTTCTGTACCTATGAATTCTCATGTTTCTCATGCAAGTGGATTCACACATACTTGTCTTCTGAGTCTGGCTCCCTTCACTTAACAAAATACTTTTTGTAAGGTATATTAGGGTTTTCTTGCTTTTCATACTTGAATAATATTCTATTGTATGGGTATGCCCGATTGTATCTACTCATCAATAGAACGTTCATATTACTTCTACTTTGGAGCTTTTATCAATATCTCTGCTATTTGAGAACACTTTGAAAAGACCTGCTCTTCTCTGGAGGAGAATGGCAGCACTAACCCTTCTCCATCAGTCCCTATACCAAACTGCTTCCAGGCCATGGAGTGCATACGTGGCTGATGGCTCTGCTCTGCCTCACATTCTTAACGACTGTGACCAATGATCCCATGGAGTTCTTTTCTCTTTTTATCACTCAGGATGGCACTTTACTACCTGCGCCACTGTCAGTATTTTGGTGGTTCATTGGAGATCAGAGTCTCACAGACTTTCCTGCCCAGGCTGGCTTCGAACTACAACCCCTAGGTCTCAGCTTCCTGTAGCTAGGATTACAGGCATGAGCCACCAGCACCCAGTTGAGTTCCTTTCTTCACCTGGTCAGCTCACTATTTATTCCAACTCACAGCAGTATTTTCCCACACAACACCCAAACGCAGCACATTTCAACCATGTTAGAACTTGCAAATTGCTCCCTTCAGTGGCTACAGTGGCAGCACTGTCACCCCCAGCAATTTTCTTCCTCCTGTTAAAACTGACAAGCACTCACATTACTCATTTCACCTCTTTAGGAAATCAAATCAGTGCTGTTTCCTGGGACAGCTCACAGGAAATGTTACACCATGAAACAGTGAATGTAATTGTAATAATTGAGCATGGCCCCCATCTTCAAGAAGTGTGCTAAATACTTTACATAGATCATTCCTTTTTCTTTTCTTTTCTTTTCTTTTTCTTTTTTTTTTGGGGGGGGGGGGGCAGTTGTAGGGCTTGAACTCAGGGCCTGGGCACTGTCCCTGAACTCTTTTTGCTCAAAGCTAATGCTCTACCACTTTGAACCACAGCATCTCTTCCAGTTTTCTGGTGTTTAATTGGACATAAAAGTCTCCTGGCCTTTTCTGCCTAGGTTGGCTTTGAACCTCAATTCTCAGATCTCAACCTCCTGGGTAGCTAGGATTACAGATGTGAGCCACCATGCTATCTAGATGTGATCTAGATAGCACCCGGCTATCTAGATCATTCTTTACCTAGATCATTCACTGCAAACTCACAATCACGCTGCATGAGTTGATATGGCTGCAGTATTAAAGCTAATCCGGGTATTCGTGTCCTCATTTTAAAGACAAGCGAAGTGAAATTAGGAGCACTTCAGCCACACAGCCACGCACACACCGAGAGGAAGTCATAAACACCAGATTTGCATCCAGTACAGGCTGGCTCTCTGGCTTTCTGCTGTATGCCCTCTTCTGCTTATATAAGCATTTAATTATTCAACAGATAATTGTGTCTTACTTGTGCCAGAAGCTTTTCCAGACCTGTGAGATACAAAATTAGGCAGAGAAAAACTGTTCCTGCCTCCATGGGCTTTACTGCCCAGTAGAGGATGGCGGTATTCCATACATGATCGCACAGTTATAGACTTGCACTTTGTGGAAATTACCCGAAAGGAACGTCTCCCTGTGTTCTTTGAGCAGTGTGCAACCTGCGCGGCAGAGTCCTGGGGGAGGCAGGGGCGAGATGACTCACTGAGGAAGTAGCATTTGAATTCGGTGACAGGCATAGCAACTCTGGAGTCAGGATGTTTCCTGAGGAGATGACTTACCTGGCAGAGACCAGCCTCCGCAACAATGCTGGGCAGGGGGGCACTGGTTCACCAACCTGCCTGCTCTCCCTTTCTTCTTACCTTAGCTGCTGCCTCTGAAGTGCCTCCTGCACATGTCCTCGTTTCCCTCCACGCCACGTGCTTAGCTATTTCTTCACCTTACCAGAGCAAATCAACACATCTCCTCCATGATCCCCAGCGGCACACACACACAAAAAATCCCAACTGAAAGCAACACCCATTTAGAAAGGAGATTAGGAAACATGCTACACTCTGTTTGGCAGGTTTTATTCCAAAAAAAATTTAGAGAATATTATATCCAGGGTGAGAGAAAGGGACAAAGAAGACTGCTTGTCTGCAGACACCAAAATTGCTGCAATATTATAGTGTCTCTGAATTCAACAGAATCGGGAGGCTACAGCCCCAGGAGCCTTGGCTTTACTGCCATCTGCTGGTCTGGTCTGGACAATGCCACTCACCAGGGTCTTACAAGGGAACCAAGGCAAGATGGGAAAGACAAGGGCAATTGTCAACATTACAGGCATTTACCAGGAGGGTGCTGTGAGCCCGACGCTGTGGGAGGCAGAGACAGGAGGATTGTGAGGTCAAAGTCAGCCAGGAAACAAAAGTATATAGACTTTGTCTCAAAAACAAACTCAAGCCAGGCAACAGTGACTCCTAGCAACTCAGGAGGCTGAAGAAAAGTCCCTAAGAATCTTATCTCCAATTAATCACAGAAAAATTCAGAAGCGGTATTGTGGCTCAAGTAGTAGAGGGCCAGCCTGGAGCAAAAAAAGGAGAGACAGCCCCCAGGCCCAGAGTTCAAGCCGCAGGACTAGAGCATGTATGTGGGTAAGTGATTTAACCCTCAGTACTAAAAATAAACAAAAAGTCTATGGGGAAAAAATTAGGCTACAAAACAGAGCAGGACATTTAGACAAAGCTGTTTATAGAAGCTAATCATTTTTATGATCGACAAGGTTTTCATTTTCTTTCTGTGCTAACTTAGGCTCATGTGTACATTAAGGAATTAAAAATGAGCTGGGCGCCAGTGGCTCACGCCTGTAATCCTAGCTACTCAGGAGGCTGAGAGCTGAGGATCGTGGTTCAAAGCCAGCCTGGGCAGGAAAGTCTATGAGACTATCTCTGATAAACTACTCAGAAAACCGGAAGTGTGCTGTGGCTCAAGTGGAAGAGTGCTTGCCTTGAGCTGAAGAGCTGAGGGACAGCACCCAGACCCAGAGTTCAAGCTCCACAACCAAAAAAAAAAGAAAGAGTTAAAAATGAGCCAAAAGATAAATGGTAAGGAGGAAACTAGAGTGCTGATAAAATTGTATGTGTCAATGTCTCCCTGGGCTTCCATAAATTTCTGTGTATTCTGGCATCCCTGAAGAGCCTTATGGTCCATGAAAGGATGCCAGTATCTGGAGATAATTGGTTCTTGAGGTTATCCTCACCACTAGGATTAAGCTGCAACAGTACACTTGCAGGAGAAAGGCATGCAAAATACTGCAGGATCCTTGGGGAACAGGGAAGGTCACTATGAACAGCAGCTTTAGTAACTTTCTCACAGACTGAATCTCACTGGGAATGGAAAAGCCCGGGGGGGACCTGCCATCTCCAGCATCCAGCACACATGACACCTCTCTGCTCCTGCCTCAGCTACCCAAAACAGGAAGGTTCTGCCTCGGGCAGCAGTGAAGAGAGAGGACTGGGCATAAGAGATATGATGGTTGTATCACTTCCTGTACAACTTCCTGAGCCTCTATTTGTTTACCTATAGAATGGCCATATTAATACTTCCCTCATAGGGTTGTGTGTGAGCCACAAAAGATAATATTTGTGACAGCTGATGACCCATTGCAAGATTGGACTCACAGCAAATGCATGATCCTTTCTAACACTGCTTTATCATTCTAAAGGCAAATTAGGGAAAGGCAAGACACATGTCTTCAGTTCTATACCCTATACTCTCTAAAGAAGAACCCAAGCACTCATCCTGGAGACTTCCCAGACATAAGTACATAGTAGAAACATCTTCCCCACGCCTGGCCTTAGCCTTTCTCATTCATGGATCAGGCTCAACCTTCCCTGACAGTCAAAAACCAAAGTTGCACTCACTCACAGACCCAGAGGTCAGTAACTGTCAGCCTTGTTTGCAGACACCTTCTGTATGTACTCACTGCTGTGAGCAGGTCATTTGGCAGACTGCTTTCCAAGAAAGCCATTGACGGTCAGTGAAGAGTCTAAATCCATTTGTTGGCTAATGGTCCAGCTCCAAATACAGGTGGAGAAAGCCCCTGGCAGCATGGGGAAGGAAAATCATCCCTTCTTCTGCTCTCACACGAACCAATTACCTGAGAAGCTCATGTCTCTCTGGTGTGCTCTCATTCCTTGTTCAGACAGCCTGAGCCCCAAACACTTCAGCTCCTCAACACACTTGACGGAGCTATCACAGAAACTCTTGACCAGAGTTGTACGAGTGTGTTTAAACATTGTCCTTGAGGTGATTAATCATGATGATGAAGAGTCCAAGATCTAGAATCAAAGCCTACTTGTAATGACTTTGGCCAAGTATTTCTTAGTTAAATACAAGAAGAGGGAGGGGAAAAAGCTAGGCACTAGTGACTCATGCCTATAATCCCAGGTATTCAAGAGGCAGAGATCAGGAGGATTGCTATGCAAGGCCAGCCCTAGCAAAAGGTCCACAAAAATCCATCTCAACCAACAGCTGGGTGTGGTGACATGATCCTGTCATCCAGCTACAGTGGGAATTTAGTAGCAGTTTCATGGCACAGATAGATCTAAAAATTGGTTTTTAAAAATTGCAACAAAAAAGCAAGAGTCTATCTCTAAAATTACCAGAGCAGAAAGGACTATAGACGTTGCTAGCTAACATGTCTGAGTTCAAACCCTAGTATGAGAGAGAGAGAGAGAGAGAGAGATTATAAAACCTACTTGAAAATGAATGAGATTTCTCAAGCACTTGACACAGAGTGGCAGATGGCAGATAAACATGAAGAAGAGGAGGAGGAGGAGGAGGAGGAGGAAGAGGAGGAAGGAGAAGAAGAAGAAGAAGAAGAAGAAGAAGAAGAAGAAGAAGAAGAAGAAGAAGAAGAAGAAGAAGAGAGAGGAGGAGGAGGAGGAGGAGGAGGAGGAGGAGGAGGAGGAGGAGGAGGAGGAGGAGGAGGAGGAGGAGGAGGAGGAGGAGGAGGAGGAGGAGGAGGAGGAGGAAGAGGAGGAGGAAAGAAAGGAAGGAAGGAAGGAAGGAAGGAAGGAAGGAAGGAAGGAAGGAAGAAAGGAGGGGAGAAAGAAAAAACAAACAAAGAAAAGGTAATTTCATATTAGCATTAGTTATGCTACAGGAAATGAACAGCCATGGCCATGTTAAGAATGTCAAGAAGAAGAAGTGGAGCTATGGTTCAAAGGGGTAGGGTGCTAGCCTTGATCAAAAAAGCACAGAGAGCCCAGACCTGGTTCAAGCTCTATGACCAACAACAAAAAAAAATGTCATTTAAAGGGGTGCTGATAGCTCATACCTGTAATCCTAGCTACTCAGAAGGCTGAGATGTGAGAATCATGGTTTGAAGCCAGCCTGAGCAAGAAAGTCTATGAGACTCTATCTCCAATAAACCACTCAGAAAAGGCCAGAAGTAGTTCTGTAGCTCAAAAAGGTAGAGCACTAGCCTTGAGCAGAAAGCTCAGGGACAGTGCCCAGACCCTGAGCTCAAGCCCCAGGACAGCAGGTGGAGGAGGAGGGGGAGGGGGAGGGGGAGGAGGGGGAGGGAGAGGAGGGGGAGGGGGAAGAGGGGGGGGGAGGAGGAGGAGGACGAGGAGGAGGAGGGAAGGGGAGGAGGAGGAGGGGAGGAGGGGGAGGAGGAGGAGGAGGAGGAGGAGGAGGATCTGTCATGAGGGCATGAGGAGGAGGAGGAAGCATGGATGCCTGTCCTGGGGTTTCTTTGCAGGCCACCAGGCCTAGTAACATCCCAGCCCCAGGTACTCCTAAATACAGCAACCCTTTACCCAGGTAGATATCCCAAACATTGCTCTCTGACTAGGGTTTCAAAGTCCTTTCAAGGGCTCAGAAAAATGAGAAGCCTTCTCTGCAGCTTCCACCCTGTTCTGGGGAAATAACTCTTCTTTTTCTTTACCATGTATGTGAGAAATTCTCCAAGAGACCTAATAGCAAGATATTCTTTGGAGGTTTATCGCCATCTAGAGGACACAGGGTCACAGTACAAGACAAAGGTGGCCATCTGCAGATGCTCAGAGGGTTTTCTCCCTCCGGGGTTGCTGCCAGCACCCCATGAAACATCAGATGCCAGGAGCTGCACACTACTCAAGAGAGTGTCAGTTGTACTTTTAAAACATCATCATGCAGACTACTCTTTGGGTTCTCTGTTTTAAAAAGCACCTGATCATTTAAAAATTGTTGTCATTTATTTCTTGGGAATTTTTTTTTTAAACTATGATTCTCACAAGGACATTTTAAAAGAGGCACACCCACAGTCACCCTGCAGGGGGCAGCATTTCGCACACACCCCTTCCTTCCCTGTTCTTCCCATGGCCACTGACCAGGCTTGGTCTGTGAGACACGAAAAATTGGTCCAAGGTATTCTTGTCCCTCTTCCTCTTTGGTTCACTCCTTAATCCACTGAGGTCTGCAGCATCCGCTCCCACAGCTCTCTGACCTGGCCTCCCCTTGTCACCATTCAGTGTCCCGTTTCTTCTTTGCCTAAACCCTGGAGAAGATCTGCTCTGAGCATTTTGGTGGCTCCAGCGTACGTACTCTCAATTGCTCAGATGTCTCTCTCAGGCCTCATTTCTGTCTCATGTTTTTTTAACAAGTCTTCCTATTTATTGGGCATCCGTTCCAGCTGGGAGCATCCATACGAGACGTCCCTCCGGTGACTGATGTGCACCAACTGAGGGCCAGTGAGCTGTTCTAGGGTTTCGCTCACGGTGGCTGCTCACATATCCTGACAGCTCCCAATCTTGTGCATAACCAGTGTTTCTCCGGTTCTCATCCGCTTCTGACAATACAGAAACCCAGACTTCAGAAAGGCTGCTATCAACTACTTCTGAAGAACCCAAAGCATCTCACCTGTGCCCACAGTACCACACACTTACCGTGGGCCAGCCTCAGTATCCCCCCTTCATTTTCACTTCCTGAGCTTCTTCCAGAGTGTGGCTCTATTCATGATCTCACCTAACAATCTCGCCCTTCTCAACCACAGCCAGTAGGTGGCGCCTATACTGGTGGTGTTCCATTGAAGAAGAGGCAAAACTAGCTCTGTTAGGATAGGTTCCCCACCCCCACCCCACCCTAAAAAAAGCAGAGCCTAAGACAAGGCTTTGGATACAGATGACTTAGATGTGAGGTGATTTCAAAATCTGGAATGAGATGAGAAAGGAGGAAGGGAAATATAACCAGCTCACCACTGTAAGAAACAGGGCCTGGTCCATTTGGGAACACTCCCACCCCACTCCGCCTCCAGTGCTGTTTGTCAGAAGGGGTGAAGTCATTCTGTGAGGGCCAACATTCCAACAGCCAAGGGTCTTCCTGGCTGTCTGCATCTCAAGGTTGCCCTGGCCTGGCCCAGCCACCTGGCCTGGCCACTAATGTTAACCCCGCCTCCTACTTACCACACACTCCCACTTACCATCTTCTTGTAAGCTCGCTCCCTATAAATACCCCTCCCTAGCTCAAGAGCAACTACTGCTCTCTGTCCTGTTGGAAACAACCTGCCAGTCTCTTTGGCATTAAACTTTTCCTCCTCTCTCAGATGTACGTTGTGAGTTTTATCAGGCCAGGACATATAACACTGTTCACCTGCAGGATCCATGGGTTCCCAAGGCCTATAATTGATGACTGCCCCTGGAGTACTTAGCCCCCACATTTCTCAACAGCAATAGTACATAGGCCAAAAGGACCTCCACAGGATCACAGAAGGCTCTAAAGCAGACATCAGAAAGATGAACAAGTTGGGAATGGAGGTGCATGCGTCTAATCCTAGCTACTCAGGAGGCTGCTGAAGATTGCAATTCAAAGCCAGCCCTGGCAGGAAAGTCCATGAGACTCTTACGCCAATTAACCACCAGAAAACCAGAAGTGGTGCTGTGGCTCAAGTGGTAGAGGGCTCGCCTTGAGCTGAAGAGCTCAGGGACAGCGCCCAGGCCCAGAGTTCAAGACTCATGACGAACAAATAAAATAAAATCAGAAGTGGGCACTGGCAAGACTGATACAGGCACCAGAGGTATCCCCACCACTCCCCCTCCACGTGAACTTGTTCATGGAGCTCCAGCATAGTGACACTATATTGGTTTGTTTTGGTTTGTTTTGTTTGTAACAGTACTAGGACTTGAACTCAGGGTCTCACGTACTAGCTTGGCTTTTTGTCCCTTCAGGCTGGCACTCTATCACTTGAGCTACACTTCCCGCTCCAGCTTTGGGCTGCTTCATTGGGGATAAAAGTGTCAGTCTTTCCAGTTTTTCTTTGTGGCCTCCCACACACACCAACTCATACACGCCCATTGAATTCAAACATGGATTCGAGGTAGAGCAAAAGAGAAATAGATGTGTGCTTTTTAGAACCACCCACACGCAGCCCTTGTGAGCCAAAGCCATGCTCTCTGAGGGGCAGAAACTTGGGATACAAGGGGTACCTTGGAACATCTAGAGGAGTTTTACCTGGAGATATTCAATCAGGGGCAGGGATAGTAAAGGCTTATTATCTCTACATTAGAGAAAAGTGCCTTCTCCTGAGCCCTTCCAGCCTCAACATTTCTACCAGAGTACTCTGAACACGTGTGTGCTAGTAGTTTTATCTCTGTGTCATATTTATGTATCTCCAAGCTAGATTTCTGTCCCATATAATGTAAATCTCACAACCTACTGGACAACTCTACCCAGAAGGCGCTCTAGTACTTAAACTCAACACAAACTTGAACTTGTTATCACCTTCCAGTCCTCCCACAGAAGCTCCATCCCATACTGTATATCCTGTCTCCTAGGCAGACATGCTCATCTAATGGGCAGTCCACAAAAAGGCCCAAGGATCACCTCAGGGGTGACTTGCTCTTTCATCCATGCATAATTGATCACACATTCTTTTCCATAGCCTCAAAGTTACCTAAAATGTGTTTACCTGAAACCTATGTGCCTAATGAAATATATGTGTGCCTAAAGTTCTAAATTGAAGTTTATATATTAAGAGATTTTTTTTAAACAACTAATGCATTCCATCATATTTTAAACTTAATTTTACATTTTATACAATTATGCATCTATTCTTTGCATTTACCATTAGTATGATTATTTTGAACACTTCAAGCTGACTTTTTTCTTTGCTTTTACTTTTTTCTCTAAGCTTCAAAAGTTTTGTACAAGAGATTAGTTTAACACAAGGGGATTTTTTTACTGCTATATTTTTAACATACTTCAAGAATGTTTTGAAATATCCTATTTCAGGCAATATACAAATCTCAACACTTCAAAAAGTTTTTTTATATGACTCACTCATGTGCATTTTTATTGCCGCTTTTTTGTCTTTTGCACCATGAACAATTTATATGTGCATTTTACCAAGTAGCTTATCTGGTATACAATAGCGTAAGATTCAAAAAATATGAGAAAAATATTAGAAAGTTATGTTCACGCAAGGATTCATATACAGATGTTGATATCAACATCATATTCAATAGCCCAAACAGAAAATAACTCCCACTAGTTGATAGATGGAATATAACAGCATTAAAAAAGAATAAAATTCTGATACACACAAATAACAGATTCTGAAAACCATGTCATGAGAAAAAGAAGGCAGACCTAAAAGAGTAAATATTGTATGATTCTATTTGTATAAAATCCAAGAAAATGGTACTGACAAGAAGCAGAACAAGCGCGGCCTTGGACCAGTGCTTGAAAGAGGGACTGAATGCAAAAGAAATGCTCAGAGCTTAGCGCTGTACTCTCACGCCTATAAAACCAGCTACTCAGGAGGCTGAGATCTGAGGATCACGGTTCAAAGCCAGCCAGGCAGAAAAGACCATGAGACTCTTATCTCCAATTAACCACCAGAAAACCGGAAGTGGCACCGTAGCTCAAGCGGTAGAGCATTTAAACCTTGAGCAAAAGAGCTCAGGGACAGTGTCTAAGCCCTGAGTGCAAGCCCCCTGACTGTCAAGAAAAAAAAAATGTGCTGGGCACCTGTGGCTCAGGCCTGTAAATCCTAGCTACTCAGGAGGCTGAGAGCTGAGGATTGCATTTCCAAGCCAGCCCAGGCAGGAAAGTCCATGAGACTCTTATCTCCAATTAACCACCAGAAAACCGGAAGTGGCGCTATGACTCAAGTGGTAGAGCCCTAGACTTGAGCTGAAGATCTGAGGGACAGTGCCCAAGCCCTGAGTTCAAGCCCCATGACTGACAAAAACGAAAAAAAGGGGAAAGAAAGGAAAAGGAAAAACTGCTCAGAAACTTGAGATACAAAGACATGGTCGCTTGTCCATTTCCACAGTGCTGGAAGGAGGGCTGGACTCAAATCCAGGTTCTGGTTTCACCAGTTCATGCATCTTGGATCTAGAAACATGTCTCATTCTAGCTGACATCTTTCTAAGATAACTCATTTTGCTTGAATCTATAATAATCTTTCCCAACTTTTTAAAAATTATTTTTGTCATCTTAAGTGTCCTTCTTAGATATGCATTGTAGACTTTGGAAAGCCAAAAACTACTATAATATCTAAATTTTTGTTCCTTCATTTCTGCAAATAACATTTACCCACTTGAAGAGGGTATTTCTATGTTGAGAAGTCATAACCAGAAGATTAATGCAGAATCATGAAATACCTTGTCATGATTAACACATTCAAGAATGATCCACCATTTATACACAGCATCTCATGACCAAATGCATCCATTCTGTTTTGACTCATTTTGTCTCAATCACAAAGAACTGGAGTTTCAGAATCACCCTGGAGGTACACATATTTCAAATACATAACCAGTGCACATTGCCTTGACCCTTCATATAAGAATAAATCACTTTATATCATAAAAATTGTAAGAGATGATTCTGAGCTGGAACTCTCCAAAGTTATTTCTGTCTTCCCAGATCTTTTCCTCACCTCCCTTTCCCAGCAAAGATGACAACCCCATCAGCCTTGGGAAACTCTCTTCCCTGATTCCACCGTGATTGGCCCAAGGTCTAGGTATATAACAGCAACTCAAGGCATATAATGATAGTAAAATGTGATCACTGAAAGAAAGAAACCCCCTATTTTCTGTAAAGAATTGCACTTCCAAATAGATAAGGCCCTGTGCAAAAATTTTAATTATGTCTCATAAATGCTTTCTACCCAGCCAACAACCTTCCCTTCTGTAAGTACACAATGATCTACGGTTATCAATCTGTGACTAGCACAAACTGCACCTCTCTGTCTTTCTCTTTCTCTTTCTCTCTCTCTTTCTTATTTTGCAAAAATACCAAATAAAAGAATTTACAAAAGGCCATACTAAAGCTAACAGCACAACTATGTTTATCGCAGCATGATCCACCATAGCTAAGACATGGAACCAACCCAGATGTCCCTCAGTAGATGAGTGGATCAAGAACATGTGATATATATATATAATGGAAGTCTATGCTTCCATCAGAAAGAATGACACGGCACCATTTGTTAGGAAATGGAAAGACTTGGAAAAAATCATATTAAGTGAAGTAATCCAGATCCAAAGAAATATAGATCCATGGGCAATAATTAGGAGGGACACAAGGAGTCTATCTTGTTGCTGTTGTTTTTAATGTACTATGTGATTGTTTTGTTTCCTTGGTATGTTCTTCTCCCTGTAGTACTTGATTTTGGTACCCCACATCTTGTGTATAGATTTATCTAATTTGGGGAGGGGAAGGGGAAAAACAAAGCACTGAAATAAAGACACAGGATGACCCATTGCAACAATGATATTCACAAGACACTATGTTGGAAATTAACTTTACAACTTGGGGCGGGGGAGTGAGAGATGAGGGAGGGAAGGGATAGTGGGAGAAAAACAAAGGAGGGAGTAACAGTGTTCAACAAGAAATGTGTTCATTACCTTACTCATGTAACTGTAACCCCTCTGTACAGCATCTTTACAATAATTTTTAATTTAAAAAAATAAAAACAAAGACATTTGCACTGAGCTAAGAATGTGGCTTAGTGGTAGATTGCTTACCTAGCATGTATGAAGCCCTGGGTTCAATTCCTCAGTACCACATAAACAGAAAAGTCTTGAAGTGGTGTTGTAGCTCAAGTGGTAGAGTGCTGGCCTCCAGCAGAAGCAGCTCAGGGACAGCACTCAGGCCCTGAATTCAAGCCCCAGTCCTGGGGCTTGAAAGATAGAAGAAAGAAAGAAAGAAAGAAAGAAAGAAAGAAAGAAAGAAAGAAAGAAAGAAAGAAAGAAAGAAAGAAAGAAAGAAAGAAGATAAAGAAGAAAGAAAGAAAGAAAGAGAGAGAGAGAGAGAAAGAAAGAAAGAAAGAAAGAGAAAGAGAGGGGGGAAGGAAGGAAGAAAGAAAGAAGAAAGGAAGGAAGGAAGAAAGAAAGAAAGAAAGAAAGAAAGAAAGAAAGAAAGAAAGAGAAGGAAGGAAGGAAGGAAGGAAGGAAGGAAGGAAGGAAGGAAGGAAGGAAGGAAGGAAGGAAGGAAAGAAGGAAGGAAAGAGAAATTTACATCAAGCTAGGCACCAGTGGCTCATGCCTGTAATCCTAGCTGTTTAGGAGGCTGAGATTTGAGGATCACAGTTTGAAGCCAGTGGGGCAGAAAAGTCTGTAAGACTCTTATCTCCAATAAACTACTCAGAAAAAGCCAGAGTGGCATTGTGGCTCAAGTGGTAGAGCACTAGCCTTGAGCACAAAGAAGCTCAGAGACAGCACCCAGGTCCTGAGTTCAAGCCCCAGGACTGGCAAAAAGAATTTGCACCAAAATACGGTATAATGAATCATTTAATTCCAACAAAGAGGACTACTTAGAGAAGCAGAACTTAATTTAGAATGAGTCTTAGTGGAATTTCAAACCTTGTATTATTTAGGTGCCATGGCTGGAGTCTATACCAAGACAGTATTCTTGGTGCCTCCAAACCACACTACATAATTAGTTATTGAAGTTATATTCAGCCATGCTGTAAGCTCCTGGAAGAGGGACCCTGCTTAAATATAAAACCAGTCATTAATCTGAATTTCACAGGAGGGTTTCTAGCTCCAAATTCTTTATGTAATTTATTCCTTTCATCGTGTGTATGTCAAGATCCACAGTTAATCATTCTCACATTCTATTTAGAGAAACTGTTTACCAGTTTCTCATCTTTTCATTCTTCACAGGCCAGGAGTCCCTGGTGATTAATAGAATATGTTGAAGATTTTAGTTGTTTTTCACAAACTCATGTTTGAAGTCGTTTATTATTCCTCCTGAAACAAAATAATAAATGATAGCATTCAGCTGCCCGCACACATGGAATTTTTCAATTCCTTGCAAATAGATATGAAGGGTCAGATCCTAAAAGGAAATCAGAGTGAGCTGTATAGGTCAGAGCCATGTGATGCTCAGCAACTGCCCGTGCACACAAGCACACACCCCTGCCATCACCAACAGGGAGCAAGGCTCTGTTCTGCGCCAGTTGACCAACAGCTGAAGAATGCTGGGAGCTTGTTCAGGTGATGGCTGAGGAGAACCTACTGGCTGTTTACATGTCACTATCGGTGACAACAGTTCTAGGAGGAACAATTGCATAGCACTTAGCAACTCACAAAAATGCAGTCACACCAAACCTGTTGAGACAACTCTGGTTGGAAACATAGGTCTGTTTTGGTGCCTGACCTTGAATGCACAAAGCCACCATTTGTATCTCCAGAGTCAGCCATCATGGACCTCACAGCAGGTGTACAGCTAATTCATCTCAGGATAATCAAGAAGACAGTCAGATGCTGCTGGCTCACCCCTGTCATTCTAGCTACTCAAGAGGCTGAGATCTGAGGATTTTGATTCGAGCCAGCCTGGGCAGAAAAGCTCGTGAGACTCTTATTTCCAATTAACCACCAGAAAACCAGAAATGAAGCTGTGGCTCAAAGTGGTACAGTGCTGGTCTTGAAAAAAACAAAAAAAGATTCCTTTACAACAGAGGACCTGGCTTTGACACAAGAAATGCACACAAGTCCTTCATGTGTCTTCCTAATAAATGCCCAGTTGAGGACTCTTCTTGCATACAGGGATAGAGGGAATCATGTGACTTGAAATTAAACTAAAATGTAAAGGACAACTTAAACTCTATTGTAGAGTAATAGATACCAGAGATTTTTAATTAGTATTTACAGACAGGACCAGAAAAGAAAAACTGATCAAAGAGCTGCCTAAGAAAGGCAGAGTTACTCTACATGCCAAGCCTTGCCTTACCAGTTATGTAGAACACACTCTCTCATGTAATCCTCATGACAAACCTACAAAGTAGGTGACAATGACACATGAGCTCATTTAGACTTAGACAGTTAAGTCATTTCTCCAAAGGCTGGGCGAGGGTTCCCTCCCAGGCCCAGGTGATTCCCAGAACATTTCCCATAGCCACATGCTCATACTGTCTACTAGAATGCTGTCAGTGAGTGTGAGTGGTAGAAGAATATCCTCCACAATATCTGATGCCAGCCTCTGTGAGAACTGGGTACCCAGTCCCATCAAAGTCTCTCTCAGGGTCACCCGGTGCTAACAGCAAACCCTAGCTTTATTCATTGAAACACAGAATTTTTCTTTTAAAAAAACTTAGCATGGGGCTGGGAAGGTGGCTCAGTGGTAGAGCGCTTGCCTTGCATGCCTGAGGCCCTGGGTTTGATTCCTCAGCACCACATAAGCAAAAAGAAAAAAAAAGCTGGAAGTGGCGCTATGGCTCAAGTGGTAGAGCGCTAGCCTTGAGCTGAAGAGCTGAGGGACAGCTCCCAGGCCCAGAGTTCAGGCCCCACGACCGGACCCAAAAAAAAAAAAAAAAAACTTAGCATGGATATTATACTCAATGACAAAATTCCATTGTTCTATGATGGTAAGCACACACACACACACACACACACACACACACACACACACACACACACGTATTCTTAGCTGTTGATTTACCTCTCCATTTTTTTAGCCCAAAATAATAAACCCAACAGAGTGAAATGACTGCAAAAGTCACATTTCTTGCTCAACAGAAATGATTCATGTCCAACTCTGGTGAAAACCTTGGTTCCCAAGCCAATACTGAACTCAGGCTTCCAATGGTTTCCAGGTCTTGATTATTTGAAAATTCCTTCATTTTTCCAACAGGCCTAGGAAATAAGGAACTTTCTAGGAAAAAAAATTATATGTCCTCTAAGTGACTATAATTGGGTATGAATTATTTTTAATTATATACTAATCTTTAGGAAAAAATAAGTATTTGAGTTAGAACTACCATGGCAGATGTGTGAAAGAAACAGTAATTCTTGTGTACAGGTGATTTTTTTTTTTAAGATCAGTAGAAATGTGAGTGATTTATATATTATAGTGAGAGTCTGAAATTTGACTCAAAATGGTCAACATGCAGTCTTGTGATCACCTCCATGAAAATTAATTATGTTTCTTGCCAGCCAAGGTCCTAGCAGGGTCCTAAATTCACTCTTGTCAGGATTCCTGAGCCAACTAAACTGTCTCTACCTATTCAGAAGTTTAAGGGCAAGTGTTTTACTGTCTGAATATTAACCCAACATGATTCATCTCCTCTCTATCAAATGTAATACTAATTTCTGTCTTATTTCCAGGATCAATGCATCACAACTATCACTCAACCCTTTAACAGCACAGGTAATTCAAACATGAGTTGAAGAGAGTTTCACTAGCCAACAAAGGCTTTAAATTGATATTTTAGTTATTTTTAGATACAGACTGTCCAAACCATTTATTTCTGAGTAGAAATAGAACTAAATCTTAATTCCATGAAAAGAAAGGGAAATGAGCTATTTTGCTCTGTCAATGAGACAATTTGCTTAAGGAAGTGGCACTGTAGCTCAAGTGGTAGAGCGCTCGCCTTGAGCTGAAGAGCTGAGAGACAGCGCTCAGGCCCAGAGTTCAGGCCCCATGACTGACAAAAAAAAAAAAGATAAAAAGATCTGAGACAATTTGCTTAAAATTTCTACAGAAGTCAGCTATCCACCATAGACTTCTATAGGTGGCCCAGATACTAATAATATGCCACCATTCACAGTAAAATTCATGACTTTAAAAAAAAAATCTCTACAATTACATGATGTGTAATTTTTTTCTTTCCCTTTGGCAAACCAAATGCGGAGAGGTGAGCATCTCTATGTCTTTCAGACATTAGAGCAATTATTGCTCATAGATGATAACCAGGACTCCACTGTGTCTAACTGTTGATCCCTTACAAGGTGTCATGAACAGATATCAAGGTGAGAGGACCCCTGTTTCTATTCTACACAACAAAGTCAGCACCCAGCCAATTTTCAGTGTACAATGGAAAGCCATAAATGCATACCCACTGAAATAAAAGATAACCCAGACAAGTCTGGTGAATAATTCCAATACAAATTCTACATTTTCAATCTAAAGAGAGAGACAGGCAGAGAGAGAAACAGAAAGATATAAGGGAAAGTCCAGTGACACAGTTCTGGCTTCTAATTTACCAAGGTTATTTTCCCTATATAGTTCTCTCAAAAGAGTAACCAAGAGTTAATGTTTTTAAGTAATATGTAAGCACAGACTAGGTGCCAGCTGTTATATAAATTCTTTATAAACACTTTTTCATAATCCTCACAAAGCAATAAAATGGATTCCAGGATAATGTCTATTTCTTTTTTTTTGGTCAGTTGTGGGGCTTGAACTCTGGGCCTGGGCACTGTCCCTCAGCTCTTCAGCTCAAGGCGAGTGCTCTACCACTTGAGCTACAGCACCACTTCTGATTTTTTAGTGGTTTATTGGAGGTAAGAGTCTCACAGACTCTCCTGCCCAGGCTGGCTTTGAACTGTGATCCTCAGATCTCAGCCTCCTTAGTAGCTAGGATTACAGGCATGAGCCACCGGCACCCGGCTTGTCTACTTTTTTTGTATCAGTGACAAAGCAGAAGTTCCTAGAGGTTAACTGACTTACCTATTTTACACATGTAGCCAAGCACAGCTGCTCAAACCTGTAATCCTAGATTCTAGGAGGCAGGGATTGGGGAATCATAGTTTGAGGCCAGCAGGCATAAAAGTTTCTGGACTCCATCTTAACCAATGGCTGAGCACAGTGGCACAAGCCAATATTTCTGTGATTCAAGGAATCACAAGTAGGAAGATCACAGCCCAAGCCAGCTTAACATAAAGCAATACCCTACCTTGAAAATAACCAGTGGAGGGCTGGGAAGGTGGCTCAGTGGTAAAAGCGCTTGCCTTGCATGCCTGAGGCTCTGGGTTCGATTCCTCAGCACCACATAAGCAAAAAGAAAAAAGCCGGGAGTGGTGCTGTGGCTCAGGTGGTAGAGTGCTAGCCTTGAGCTGAAGAGCTGAGGGACAGCGCCCAGGCCCAGAGTTCAGGCCCCACGACTGGACCCAAAAATAAATAAATAAATAACCAGTGGAAAAGAGGGTTAGAGGCATGGATCAAGTGCTAGAGTACTTGTCTAGCAAGTACAAGGTACTGAGTTCAAACTCCCATATCACAAATAAAAGGAAGATTGCATAGGCCAAAAATTACATGTCTTAAATAAAAGGTCTATAAAGTAAAAACAGGTTCAAAATAATCAAGTTCAAAATAAAAGGTGGAAATAGTAACATGGTAACTGTAGTCTAAGTTACTGTTGTACTCTCATTTTTAATGTAAAAATTTTCCATTGTTCCCCATCACAGTATGCAAATATGCAAAGCTTCTAAATGAACGTGTATATCTCCAGCCACAGGCGCACCTATATTTTTTAAGGAAGAGAAAGAGATATGAAGCATGATAGTCATTCTGTGGAAAACTAGTGCATTCTACTTTTGATTATGCAATGGTGACTATATATTATCAGTTAGATTAAAAGAAGGAGGATTACAAGAGACAATGTGACCTCACAGGAAAGTGAGTTCTGTTTTTAAGAGAATTCATTACCAAATATAGACATGTGGGTATATACAACCAAGTAGCAATTCTGTAGCAGAGACAGCTAGTGATCCTCCAAAATCGCTGTTCCTCCCTCCATGATACACAGTGATCATCCAGAAGTAGCCACCAGCCCAAGCCACATTTCCAGCCCTTCCCACTCCACATCTTGACATCTTTGTTATTTCCAAGACTTTGGAGACAAAGGAGTAACCTTTCCCCATACATTCACCCCATCCTTCACTTATCCCAATCCCACTAAATGCAAAGAAACAAGCACTATTAAGGATTTTCTGAGCCACAAGATGAAAGGATTCTGGGTTCTGGATCATCACATAGAAGAAAACTATTTTTCAACCAAGACTATTCACTTTAGATTGTTGTTTGATGGAGGGAAAGAAACTTCCACTGACTTAAACCTCTGATGAGGGGTGGGGGGGTGACTGTTTTACATCAGCTAAGATGAACTCTGGGCCTGGACTTTTTTTCCTCAGCTCTTCAGCTCAAGGTGAGTGCTCTACTACTTGAACCACAGCGCCACTTCCAGTTTTCTTCTGGTTAATTGGATATAAGAGTCCCCTCCCCTGGCTGGCTTTGAACCGCAGTCCTCAGATCTTAGCCTCCTGAGTACCTAGGATTACAGGCATGAGCCACCGGCACCTAGCTTACTACTTGTTCTTTATTTGTTGACTATAGATTAGTTGTGGCGTGGCCAGGCTCTACCCTCCTACTTTCTTTACCTCCATGACTTAGTCTGAAAGACCAGCTCTGATCAATTTCAGGCCATTTGTGATGGCAGCAACAGCAGGAGCCAGGGCAAAGCCTCATTATTGCTCTCTGAATATTCTCATAACTTGCACATTATCACATTCATTCATATTTTATTGCCCAAAACCAATCCATTGTCAAGTCGGATGTCTGGGATAGAAAACTATAAGTCACACATCAACCACAGGAGTGTGTGATCCTCTTACAAGAAAGGGGAAGTAAGTACTTGGGAACAATAATCTATACCATCACTTGAAGCCAAAGAGACAGAATAATGACCCTGTAAGGAAGTTTGAACTTTCATTTGATCAAATTTGAATCTCAAATAGGAAAATTAGCTGAAAGAAACCACCAGGTGAACAGCAAGATTTAGTCATTCCTAAACTCTACCTCAATCTAAGCCATCTCATTTCAGCGAATGAGGTCTCTTGAGAAAGTTGCACCCTAAGGGATACATGTAAAATTAAAAGCTACTAAAATGTCAGAAATGGCTGAGGTAAAAAAGTTGGGGAGTGAACAATCAAAGTAAAGCAATTTTGAGCCAAAAGGGAAAGTACAATCACACTTTCATTATGTTAATTTAAAGTGAGCATGTAGCAAAGAGATAGCAAGCCACCCAAATGAGCTATTTGCATTTGCTTTTATCTTCACCCACAATTGGTAACTCGAAAAGTCAGTGAAGGCAACTGTAGGAAAGAATAAAAAGAAGAAAACATTAGAACACCTGCCTACAACACTAAATTAGAGTTTCAGGAGCCAGAAAGTTTGCACCACAAACTTATCATTGAGAAAATATCTGAAGGATCAAACTGGACCAAAGTCTCAATTTAGGCCGGGCTCTGGGTGGCTCATACCTCTAATCCTAGCTACTCAGGAGGCTAAAATGTGAGGGTCTCAGTTTGAAGCCAACCTGGGCAGGAAAGTTTGTAAGACTCTTATCTCTAATGAGCCAGCAAAAATCTGGAAGTGGAGCTGTGGTTCAAGTAGTAGAGAGTTAGCCTTAAGGGGGGGGAGGAATAAAGTTCACAGACGGTGCCCAGATCCTGAGTGCAAGCCCCAGAACTGACACCAAAAGAATTTAATAAAATAAATCCTACTTTTCAGAAAGAGAGAAGAGATACACTGTGATACGTATCAACTATCTTATAAAGTAGCACCTCCACCTAGGGATATGTAACCACACTCCTTCTCAATTGAGGCTACTACACCAGGTGACAGCTCTACCATACCAAACAAGGCTATGAAACACAGGCAGTGTTTTCTAGGCTATTCAAGACTCTCCTAGACAGAAGAGTGACTGTGGCTGTAGCACAGCTTAAGGGACCACCTACCAGAAAATAGAGAAGGCCTAGCAGGTGCTTCTCAGGTCCTACCAACCCCACAGTTTCAAATCCTGTGAAACAATAAGTCCTAAATAATATGATGCAAGTGGTCCATTGAATGGAAAGCCCAATATTTGGATTCAAAAGACTGAGTTTCTACCTTATTGAATTACCATTAGGAGTAAATGAACTAATACAAGAGAACTTATTACTATTAATAATAAGTAGACTAATCTCAGATCCATCACTGGCAGAGTCATAGGAGCAAGGAGAGAAGTACAACAGGAAAAGCCAAGGCTTTAACAACAAGCCCTTCCTCTTGACTAGGAAGTGTCCTTCGGTCCCTTATTTGAATCTCCTGAACTTGAATTGCATTACCTATGATGAACAATAATAACAATTTAGAAGTTGGAGCCATCTGTAATAATTTGTGGAGCCCAGGACAAAATTGAAATTTCCTAACCACTTTAGCAGTGAGGCTCTTTGTTCAGATGCTACTAGTCCACAAAAAAAGCACTCGATAAAGGGGCTAGGAAGGTGGCTCAGTGGTAGAGCGCTTGCCTTGCATGCGCGAGGCCCTGGGTTCGATTCCTCAGCACCACATAAGCAGAAAAGAAAAGCTGGAAGTAGCGCTGTGGCTCAAGTGGTAGAGCGCTAGCCTTGAGCTGAAGAGCTGAGGGACAGCGCCCAGGCCCAGAGTTCAGGCCCCACGACTGGACCCAAAATAAAACAAAAAAATAAATAAATAAAAAGCACTTGATCAAGTAAGGAGCCTCCTAAGTTTGGAACCTGATGAATTTAGGCAATTTGCTCACTCATGCAGCCTGCCCTTCTTTCAGAGGTGTGAAGAGAGAGATAGAGTCTAGGTAGATAGGCAAATGATTATCTATAGGTATAGATGTAGATACAGAGTTCTGGTACTGGAACTTGCGTTCAGAGCCTCATGCTCTTGCTTGGTTTTATTCCACTCAAAGTTGATCCCTACCTCTACTTCCAGCTACTGACTAGTTACTTAGAGAAAAGAGTCTCACCAACCTTTCTGCCCAAGCTGGCTTCAAACTGTGATCCTTAGATCTCAGCCTCCTGAGTAGCTAAGATTACAGGCATGAAGCATCAGCACCCAGCAGTAACTATGTATTTTCTTTTCTAAAACCAAACTATCATTGTGCTTTCTGTAAGTACTCAAAGGTGGCCACCTGCCATTTATTTAAATTTATACATTTTAGTTTAAGAAATTTTCTTACTTAATCCTTCTCCTTTCCCATGTTAACGTCTCTTTTATCATTGAAATGAAAAAGAACGGCTGATCATACACATAATGGCTTCTGGAAACATTTGACGGAGGGAAAATTAAATTGACTCTGAAGATGGAAAGTAACAGCTTACTTATTTTTTAAACCCAGTCTGGAATCAAAACAGTGTAGATCCTATATGGAAAAGTTAATTAGAATAGCAAAGAGCCATGATCACAGATAATTTCCAAAATGCCTCACAGCTTAGCCTGACAGCTCAGCAGGGGAACAGTCATTGATTTTAGGTTTACACACATACATAAAAAGATAAAGAATATTAAAATCTATCTTTATTTCTCAATGAAAAGAAAGAAATATTCTCAGCAAGCATTTGTTCAGTAGCTACCATTGTGCTAGGACAGAAAACCAGTAAAAGTGACCTCCAGTGGTCAATGATTGATGATTTTGCAGGATAGATGAGTAAAGATAATAAACTATCATCCAGGCCACTGTAACCACTAATCAGGGCAAGTCCAGCATGTACATACCTCCCATGGTGCTCCTTTCCACTTCATTCTCCACTCTGCAACCAGAACAGATTTTCTAAAACATGTCACTCATCTGACTGAAATTTTCTAAGCTTGAGAAGAAGATCCAAGTGGCTTTATATGGCAGAGGATCAGAATCTGGTGCTATTGGCCTCCTCAACCCCTGTTTTTACTCTTTCTACTGTTTACAGTGTTTTCTTTCTACTGTTTCCAGTTCCACAGACATGTCCATCTCTGTTAGCTAAGGCCCTCAGAAAAGCAGATCCAAGATATGTGTGTATTGTCAGGGTTTTCCAGAGAAACAGAACCAAGAGGATCTTCCCATATCTATATAGGTATAGATGCAAGTCACCTCATGGTTATCAAGGAAGATAAGTACCGTGAATTGCTGTCTGTAAACTAAAGTACAGTAAACCCAGTGCTAGAATTCAACCTGGGTTCAACAGCCTGAAAACCAGGCTTTCTGATGACAGGATGTCTGAGAGGAGGAGGAGGGGGAGATGACTGTCTAAGCTGGATGGGAAGAGTCTGAATTTATCTCTTCCGTCCACAGATCAAATCATGCCTACCCACACCAGTAAAAGCAATCTTCTTTACCCAGTCTACCAATCCCAATGACAATCTCTTTCAGAAACTATGATACAGACACACCAAGAACTAATGCTTCACCAGCTGTGTGGGTATCCCTTATCTCAGACACGTTGATGTATAAAATTAACCAGTAAAATGGAAAATGTCTGTGAGGGATAAAAGTCAGGAAGTAGGACTACACCAGGAGAGACTTCAGATTGCAATGCAGGTCTGGCATTACAAACAAAAGGACAAAGATTGGGCATGGAGAGTTTCAGACTTCAAGATCATTCAAATAAATCTCAGCCAAGTTGACAATGATTCCTTGAGCCCAAATTTGCCACTGAAGGAATCCCACATCCCATAGATGTATGTCTACACAAGTGGCCCCAAAGGGCTCCGCGGCTACCTGGGAGCAGCCCAGGGGTTCTGTAGCCTTGATGTAAACTCAGTTGTGGACAGAGGTGTGATGGTGAGGCACTCAGACCACTGCATTCCCCACAGCAAGAGATGTGATTAGTCCATTTCTGTGGGTACCAAGTCCACAGATGCTGCCTCATCAATCTACTTCTCCACACAGGTCTGAGAACCAGCTCCTCTGTGGTTCCCAGGGCCTCCCTTCCTGAGGGAAAGTTAACAAGGCATGTTAGAGGCAAGTTATGCCTGCCAACACTGTAGTTGATATTTATACCCGAACAGGTTTTACTCACCCTTGCCTTTCTTCCCTCTCCTATTTTCATCCCTGCTTTCCTTCTCTCTCCCATTTTATGTTTCATCCTCATGCATCTGGTTTACCTATTAGCAGAGGATGTTTTTTGGTATTTGTGAAAGAAGCCATAAGATTGGGTGGGAAAATCTCAAGTTGCAGAGTTGTTCTACAAAAGTCTCATCTAGTAGTGCTGAGAAACAATCAGATAGATGTGGTGGATTCAGAAGAGGAGCAGCCAGGGGTGGGGGGAGGATGGGAAGGGATGGGAAGGGGAAACAAAGGAGGAGGCTACAATGCTTGATAAGAAATGTACTCATTATCTTGCCCATGTAATTGTAACCCCTCTGTACAGTATTTTCACAATAAAAAATTTTTAAAAATAAAAATAAATAAATAAATGAAGAGGAGCAGCCAAGGCTGTTGGGCAAGTCTGCTCCCCCTAACAGGAGAGCTGCGCAAAGCATTTTCATAGCTGCCATATGCAATTGTCACATCAGACTCACAAGGACCAGAAATCTTACTCAGTATCAAGTATCACTAATTTTAACACAGGCAAAGAGGAAGAAATCAGGTCATTCCTGGCAATAGTAGGATGCATTCTGGCATGGATTAAATATAGAGTCTGTCTTCTCAGGGATCTGGGACTAATCCTTTCTTTCCCTCAAACTATTCCATGTGCCTTACATACATGTCTCCTATCTTATTCTAATCACTTCCTTTTTTAGGCACAGAATATTTTGTCTCTTTTTTTGTCAGTCATAGAGCTTGAATTCTGGGCCTGGGCACTGTCCCTCAGCTCTTTAGCTCAAGGTGAGCACTCTGCCACTTGAGCCACTGCACCATTTCTAGCTTTTTCTGCTTATGTGGTACTGAGGAATCGAACCCAGAGCCTCATGCATGCAAGGCAAGCACTCTACCACTGAGCCACCTTCCCATCCCTATTTGCCTTTTATAATAATTGTTCATTTTTGTTTTGTCTCCCTCCTTCAGTAAATAATGAATTGACAGAAAATCTTGTAGTCTTCACCAGAGAAAGGAAAGAGAGAAATTGTTTCACAAAGGTATATCCATGCAATGACCATCTCATTAGTGACATGTAATTCGAACTCAGTAACTATTTGCTAAATGAATTGTGGACAAAGTTTGACAATGTCTCAAAGGAAGGAGCCATTGGTTTTGTCCAGAAGGGAAATGGCGGGGGGGTGGTAACTAGATATTAACCCCATTACTAGACATTACTTATATTAAAAGGATTAAGGCTGAACTGTAGGTAGGCTTCAACTCTCACAGTGAGATTCCAATCTTCTCTGAGATCTGTTGACAGAGGCATCAGATACCAACACAAAACAAACATAGATGAGGGGTGGGATCTATTTTCTTTCCTGTAGAGGGGAGGAATTGAAAAGCTTTAAGTTCTGGAAAGTAAATTATAATGTCAAAAGTGATATATTTGTATTTTTAAGATCTTGGGTCAAGATAAGAGTAGAAGCAAGGGGAGAAAAACTACAAAAGAGAATAGGAGTTTTATCTAGTAAATCTTGTCTTTCCTTTACATAAGCATTTAGTAAATGAATTGTTTTAGTCAGAAGGGCATTATGGTTTTCTATTCTCTGCTGAGAATTCCTTCTTCATCAAAATACCAACAGCAATGAAATCATAATAGCCAGCATCTAATCTCTTTAAAGTTGAATTTATGGAGCCTATCCTGATCATTAGAGATATTACTTATCTAAGCAAAACAAGAAAGAAATAGAATGCCCAGGGACCATGCCTCTGATAAGGTACTGCCTGTAGTATCACAGTAGAGAAGCCATTAACAATGCCAGCTTGCTTCCCAATTCATCAACAGAAATACATCATAGGAGGAATTCTCCCTGATTCCGGTCTTGCCTGCATACTTAAAATGAATTGCTATCATTTGAAATCCCAATCTGCCTCTGCTTTGCTGTAAGAAAAAGAAATTCATTTGTAGCACTCTCTAGAGTGAAAGAGTTCTGGAAATAAGTACAGTGAGGAAGACGTTTCCACAGCTCCATTCATTTGCTACTATCCCTAGTTCCCCCTCTTTTATACAAAGACTCATAGCCTGTGCTTGCCTGGAGTCAGACATGTCAAAGAAGATAGCCCTGTGGTATGTCAAAGCAGCCTCAGGCGTAAGTGAGACAGATGATCCTCTATATGCTCGGCACCCAGAGAAAACCCACTGATCTCCAGAAACTAACTCACTTTCTTATTTTCTCCCTCACTTTCTCTCCCCTCCCCCCACTCTTTTCACTCACACATGGTAGCTTAAAAATTCTATTTCACAGCTGGGCACTGGTGGCGTATGCCTGTAATCCTAGGTACTCATGAGGCTAAGATCTGAGGATCACAGTTCAAAGCCAGCCGAGGCAGGACAGTCCATGAGATTCTTATCTCCAAAGAACCACCAGAAAACCAGGAGTGACCCTGTAGCTCAAAATGGTAGAGTGCTAGCCTTGAGTGAAAAAGCTCAGGGACAGTGCCCAGGCCCTGAGTTCAAGCTCTATGACCAACTAAAACAAACATTCTATTTCACAATTTCCTTCTAAAACAGGCAGGTGACTTCTAGATGTCACGATCTTTGATGACATAGATACATAAAATTATTTCCTGAATAGCCCCGCATCACCCTTGGTTCTCAAACTGCCATCTCCCAATATCCTGTTCATCCTCCTTTTTTTTTTTTTTTTGTCGGTTGTGGGGCTTGAACTCTGGGCCTGGGCGCTGTCCATCAACTCTTCAGCTCAAGGCCAGTGCTCTACCACTAGAGCCACAGCACCACTTCCGGTTTTCTAGTGGTTTATTGGAGATAAAAGTCTCACAAACTTTCCTGCCCGGGCTGGCTTAGAACCATGATCCTCAGATCTCAGCCTCCTGAGTAGCTAGGATTACAGGCATGAGCCACCGGTGCCCAGCTCATCCTCCTACTTTCACCAGCAACTTTAGACATTAGCTCTTGAACTCCCGCCAAATTCTGCCCTCATTCCAGAGCATTGTGATAACCATGCTGTCAAATGTTGGAAATTAGCATGATGTATCCATCAAGATCCAATCTGGAAAACAGAAGCTACTCTATATGTTTTAAGGGCAGAGGAATTAGAGGTAACTGGAAGATCCAAGGAGTAGAAGTCAGTAAATTCATTGTTAAACACCTCAGTCTGTAGCACAGGCTTGAAAGCTTTACAAAAAGCTCACTGAGAAGTTATTTCCGACTTCACATCTCCATCTGCCCTCAGAGCCTCCTGAGAGAATAATGGCCTTTATTGCTGGTCTCTTCTCAGTGGTAGACTATAACCCAGCTTCTAAGTAGAAGAGGAAGAAGGATTCTGAGTCCAGTTTCTGTTTCCTGCTAAAGAAACCATACATAGAGATGTAACTGGTCTCAACTTCACAACAGGCATTCCAGAACAGATGTAGAATACGTATTCTTGTTTATTCCCTATTTAAATGCATTTGTAATCCTAGCTAGTTGGGATGCATGAGATCAAGAAAATCATAGTATGAAGCCAGCCTGGATGAAAGAGAGAGAGAGCAGAAAGAGAGAGAGAGAGAGAGAGAGAGAGACTGGATACTGTTGAACTATTCTATTCTATATAAATAGAAGAATCACAATCCAGGCTGCTCCAAGCATAAACACAAGATGTTGTGTTCAAAAAAATACAAAGGCAAAAAGAGCTGGAATCATGGCTCAAGTGATAGAGTGCTTGCCAGCAAGCACAAGGCTCTGAGTTCAACCTCAGTACATCTAAGAAAGACAGAGATGAGAGAGACAGAGAAGGAAGGAAGGAAGGAAGGAAGGAGAGAGGGAGGGAGAAAAAAAGGAAAGAAAGAAAGAAGACAACATGTTGAAAAAATACCTTTACTTATGTCTTTTGCTTTTCTCCATTTCAAGTGCTGGCTTCTGGGAACACTTCCTGGAGGGAATTGATATTGTCGTGTACTTATTAATTCTCATCAGAAAGTCTTCAGCCGTCTTTTCAATCAAAATACATGCTCAGATGACAACACACCCAAACCATCTTTTAAGTAGGAAATTAAAATGTTGGCTATAAATTCACAAATAGAATGGAACAACTGCTTGAAAAGTTTCCAAAGTGATTCCACTGTAGATGTTCAGGGAGCCCATTCCGGATCATTTTCATTAGAAAGAATTTCCTCTGAAATTCAAACCATGAATATCAAATACCCTTTGATGTTTTAGGTTTCATGATTGGAAAAATACTGTGCTTTTTCTGCTACATTAAATAAAAATGGAAAAGTAAAATGGTTGAATGAATGGTGGCATGAAATTTCTTTCAACTCAGCACGAACCCACAGAAACTCAGAAACATGAAAAGTTTGTCAGTTTGAAAAGGGACTGACTTCATTAATGAGAAACTGAAAAAGTCTAGCTAACTTGAAATTAACCTTCTAGGTCTTGTAAGATAGAAATAGACTGTAAGTTCTTCTTTAAAAACTAAGTATTAAGCATAGGTGTTTTTCATATCAAAATATAAAATATATACCATAGAATCAGAGAAGTGTAGCACTTATTGAACAATGACTGGGTAGAATACTAAGTCTAATTAAGAGTATGTATAGGAGACAGAGCAGACATATAGATGTTCCATACAATTAAAATTGATCAATCAACTATCTGGTGATCGGTATAGTTGGAAAACTGAAGCTAAATACAAGAACTAATCTGTGACAAGCCCTCTGATTTCATATTTTCATTCAACTGAAAGTAGTTGATGGAAGAAAGGAAATTCAGAAGAAATTACCCCTACCTGAAGTCTCTCTTCACACTGCTCCTCTCAAATAGATGCTGGCCTCTCCTGACTTAGGACCATAATTGGAATTCTTTCCTGCATTTTTCTACCCACCTCAAGTCCTCCAGTGAAGAGCACTTCTCTTTCTCATTTATGAGAACGCTTACTATAAGAGCACACAATGGACACATCATTCCATTCAACAAATGTATTTTGGCTATTCACATTATTTTGGGCCCTGTGCTAGGTTTTGGTGGAACAAATCAAACATTATGATATTTTACAAATAAAAGAATAAAAGAGAATAAAAATTAATATAATTCTGCTCTTCTGGAAACAGTAAATTTGTACTACACATCTGCATACTTAACATAATCTCCCCTCAACCTAGTCTCTCACATGATTCAGGTAGACACTGACATGTTCTACTTAATCTCACATTCCCCCTTGCAGAGTCCATTGGTCCAAAGGAGAAGACCTGGCCCAACCCAAAACAACCAAAGGTACTGCCTCTGACTTTACTTAATGAAAGTAAGATAATTAGTTCCTTTCTGAGGATATAAACTATTAAATGTATCTCTTGAGATAGCAATAGCCATGTTTCCCTACATACTCAAGTAAGTTAGTGAACACCAGGCACTGGTGGCTCTCATCCATAATCCTAGCTATTCAGGAAGCTGAGACCTGAGGATCACGGTTCAAAGCTAGCCTGGGCAAGAATGTCTGTAAGACTCTTATCTCCAATAAACCAGAAAACCGGAAGTGACGCTGTGGCTCAAGTGGTAGAGTACTAGCCTTGAGCTCAGGTATAGTACCCAGGCCCAGAGTTCAAGCCCCACAACCAACTAAAAAAAAAGCTCAGGGACAGCACCTGGGCCTAGAGTTCCAGCCCCAGAACCATTACACACACACACACACACACACCAAAAAGAAAAAGAAAAAGAAAGTTTGTGAAAGAAAATGAGAGTAACAGCAGTAAAAGTGAGAAAATACTAGATACAGAAAGAGAAAGAAACATTCCCTTATTAAATCTAAGCATTTTCTAAATGACTAGAGAGAGAGAGAGAGAATGTGTGTGTGTGTGTGTGTATAGAATGGTAAATTTAAGAACTTGCTAATTAAGAGATAAGCCCAACTTTCAATGAGCCCTTTCACCTACCAGATCTGGAAATCAATTCTATATAGAAATTCTTGGACTGAGGGCTGGGAAGGTGGCTCAGTGGTAGAGCGCTTGCCTTGCATGCTCGAGGCTCTGGGTTCGATTCCTCAGCACCACATAAGCAAAAAGAAAAAAGCCGGAAGTGGCGCTGTGGCTCAAGTAGTAGAGCGCTAGCCTTGAGCTGAAGAGCCGAGGGACAGCGCCCAGGCCCAGAGTTCAGGCCCCACGACCGGACCCAAAAAAAAAAAAAAAAGAAAGAAAGAAATTCTTGGACTGAAAAGGAGAATTTCTTAAAAAATAGAATCTTATATCTGTTTACTCATTTTTATATAGGCATAATTCACAGCAACCAAGATATAGCATCAACCTAGATATTCTATCAGATAAGTAGATTAAAATTTTGATGTATATAATTATTATTGTATACATTGTATAATTATTATTCAGTTGTAAATAGAAATTAAATCATGCCACTTGTAGGAAAATGAGTAGAACTAGAAATTATCATGTTAAGCAAATAAGCCATACTGAGCAAGATCAGTATGACATGTTTTCTCTCATATGTGGAATCTAAAGAGAAGTAGATAAATTAAAATAGCATGAAAGTAGAAAAGGGGCTACTAACAAACAGGAAGGGTTTGAATGGGAAGGGGTAAAAGAAGGTTATGAAAGGTAATCAAAGTAGGTTATCTTCATGTATAAAATTACCACCATGAGGGCTGGGAAGGTGGCTCAGTGGTAGAGTGCTTGCCTTGCATGCATGAGGCCCTGAGTTCGATTCCTCAGCACCACATAAGCAAAAAGAAAAAAGCCGGAAGTGGCACTGTGGCTCAAGTGGTAGAGCACTAGCCTTGAGCTGAAGAGCTGAGGGACAGTGCCCAGTCCCAGAGTTCAGGCCCCACAACTGGACCCAAAAAAAAAGAAAGAAAGAAAAAATTACCACCATGAGCCAGGCGCCAGTGGCTCACACTTGTAATCCTAGCTACTCAGAAGGCTGAGATCTGAGGATCACCATTCAAAGCCAGCCTGGGCAGGAAAGTCCGTGAAACTCTTATCTCCAATAAACCACCAGAAAAACCAGAAGTGGTGCTGTGGCTCAAGTGGTAGAGCGCTAGCCTTGAGCTGTAGAGCTGAGGGACAGCGCTCAGGCCCAGAGTTCAAAGCCCTATGACTAACCAAAAAAAAAAAAAAAAATTACCACCATGAAACCCATTATTCTGTATAATTCATACCTGCTGATAACTTTTTTAATTTATAAGAGGAGAATCCACCAGGCTTTGGTGGCTCACCACTGTACTCTTAGCTACTCAAGAGGCTAAGATCTAAAGATTGAGTTCAGAGCCAGCGTGGGCAGATACATCTGAAAGACTCTTATTTCCAGTTAGCCTTCTTATCTCCTTCCTGATATAAATACACACTTAGAAATGCTCACACAGAACTGACTGCACACCCAGGAGCACAATGAAAGCCAGCCCTTTGCCCTGGAAAGCCAGAACTAGGGCACAGGTCCAAGTGGTAAGGAATTAACCTTAAGCAAAATAGTCAAGTGAGAGTGTGAAGCTCTGATTACTGGCCCCAGTATTAAGGCCAAACACACACACACACACACACACACACACACCTGTTGAGACCAAAAGGAAGGAGGGAAGGTGTGGAGTGAACAGAATGAGAGGAAGTGGAAAGCATTTTCACGGGTTGACCTCAGCTTTCCCTATCAAAGAACATGCCAGATGGCCTGCTGACCCTGAGGAACTTGAGTTGAAAATAATCACTCAGGAAAATAAGATGATGAAAGAAAATGTCCCCAGATTACAACAGAAAGAAGTTTCTATACTCTGCAGAATAGGCCATCAAGTTTCCAAACCTTGATAGGAGGAAGCTATGAATAAACATAGATAGATAGATAGACAGACAGACAGACAGACAGACAGACAGACAGACACGACAGACAGATAGATAGACAGACAGACAGACAGACAGACAGACAGACAGACAGACAGACAGACGGAGAGAGTGGTCCCTGGCGGTACTTTCTGGCTGAAAACACACCAGATGGTCACAAAGCCCCAACACTAGCTCCATCAGCTCCTGTCCCAAGGCCAGCCCTCTCCGCCTACTCTGTCCCTGACAGCAGGAGCCCTGTCTTTGGCTCAGGTATCACCTGGCTCATCTTCCTGGCTCTCCCCCCACAGGTGCAAAGCTAAAGCTCCGTCTTCTGCTCTGCCACCTGCTTTGCCTCCACTTTCATTTCCCAGCTTCCAGGTACACCTGTTTTAAATGATCGCCAGCAGGAATACGTTGAAATTCACATGAATACCGTAGCTTGTATAAAATGTGAACTGCAAGCCTCGCTGTTTCAGGATACCTTTCTGCAAATAAATGCATATATACCCACGCTTCAGAAAGGGAGATCGCTGTAAGCGCAAGGCAAGGGTTCAAACACAGAACTCCAAAAGAAGGGATTCACATCAGAGAAAGAAGAAAAGAAAAAAAAGTCTGTCCCTATCTTTCAACATTCTTGATAGAGGTGGGAAAGGTAGAAGCAAGATGCTCTCAGTGGGGCTGGGAAGGTGGCTCAGTGGCAGAGCGCTTGCCTTACATGCCTGAGGCCCTGGGTTCGATTCCTCAGCACCACATAAGCAAAATGAAAAAAGCCAGAAGTGGCGCTGTGGCTCAAGTGGTAGAGCGCTAGCCTTGAGCTGAAAAGCTGAAGGACAGCGCCCAGGCCCAGAGTTCAGGCCCCATGACTGGACCCAAAAAAAAAAAAAAAAGATACTCTCAGAGATTTTTCCCCCCCTGTTAAAATATTGGTCTCTTGAGAAGAACAACCCTGACACTCACATATCCCAGCAAGATCGTAAAACCTGGTAGAACTTTGATAAGAACCAAGTGATGGCCCTTCCCGATATAAAAATGGCTCACGTTGTGATGCTAGCACAGAACTGAGAACACACCCAGGAGCACCAAGAAGGTTGACCCTTCCCACTGTGAAGCTACTCTACAATCAAGGAATTTACAGGAGAGAAAATAAAAGGAATGAACAGACATCGTAGGAGCTCAGATGATATCCCCCATGTCTACATGTGTCCTTTGATGTGTGGGAGAACTGAGTCCAAATAATTTACCTAAGTCCACTTACAGGCTAGGTGACGTTTAGGCTTTACCATATCGCCAACCATACAGGTGAAAAACTTAAAGACTAAAGCCAGATCCTCCTTGATTTAGGCATTTTTCTGTTGTGGGGAAGCTTTGCATTAAGTGAACATTTGTACCACAAAGCCTACGTACTCTGGAGTTGTGTTATATTAGAAAACAGAAGCTTCAGAGACAAGGCAAGGGTGGATTATTAGAAGCCACCATTTGGTTGTGAGAAGAGTCAGAAGACACAGGAGAAACTATATAGTCGAGGGAATGAGGAAGAGCACTGAGACTCACAAGAGATAGAGGGCAGTATAGAAGAACAAAGGCAACAATCGGTTCCCAGCCCAATCCCTGGCTCCCTGGAAGGGGGAGAGGAAGCTGAAGTCATCACCACAAAATAAGCCAGACAGCCCTGGTACAGCTGCAGGATAATCCCCCACAGCCCAGGAGCCATAAACCCAAAGAAGGGATTTGGTGCCTGCTCCAGTGTGGAACACTAGCCTTAGTTTAAAAAAAAAAAAAAAAGGTATATGATGTTTCTCCTCTCATCTGAGAGCTACAATGATAATACTATCTTGAAAGAGAGCCTGTTGCTTGAAACTGAGATGCTCTAGTTGCTCAAAAAATAAGGAAGCTGGGCACCAGTGGCTCATGCCTGTAATTCTAGCTACTCAGGAGACTGAGATCCGAGGATCACTGTTCAAAGCCAGCCTGGGGAAGGAAAGGCTGTGACACTGTTTTTGCCAATAAACCACCAGAAAACTGGAAGTGGTGCTGTAGCTCAAGTGGTAGAGCGCTAGCCTTAAGCTGAAGAGCTGAGGGACAGCGCTCAGGCTCAGAGTTCAAGCCCCACGATCGTCCAAAAATTTTTAAAAAAAGGAAAAAGGAGCTGGGAAGTTGGCTCAGTGGTAGATTGCTTGCCTTGCATGCATGAGGCCCTGGGTTCCATTCCTCAGCACCACATAAGCAGAAAGAAGCCGGAAGTGGTGCTGTGGCTCAAGTGGTAGAGCGCTAGCCTTGAGGTGAAGAGCTGAGGGACAGCGCCCAGGCCCAGAGTTCAGGCCCCATGACCATCAAAAAAGGAAAAATAATCAAGGCTTAGGAAGTCTTGGGATATCCTGCCTTCCTGCCTCAATGTCTCTGTGCAACACAGCGACAAATCAAGCATCATGAAAGCTGGGTGTCGGTGGCTCACGCCTGTAATCCTAGCTACTCAAGAGGCTGAGATCTGAGGATTGTGGTTCAAAGCCAGCCCAGGCAGGAAAGGCTGTGAGACTCTTATCTCCAATAAACTATCAGAAAACTGGAAGTGGCGCTGTGACTCAAGTGGTAGAGCGCTAGCCTTAAGCTGAAGAGCTGAGGGACGGCGCTCAGGCCCAGAGTTTAAGCCCCATGACCGACAAAAAAAAGGGGGGTGAAAAAAAAAAAAGGGGGGGTGATCATGAAGAGGGAGAGAGAGTATTGAACATGATTCTACAGAGAAATTCAAGCACCAGAGAGGTGTAGAAGCAAAGGATGTAGGAGTAAGAGTCCCCACTCCACTAGGAGTGCAAATCTCCAAGAAACACATACACATCCATGAGTCATTTCTCCTCCTTACTTGGCAATGCTTTAATTGGCTTAATTGTGAAAGAATTTCTTGAGGAATGGGTGTTCTTCAGAATACATTTGGTAACCACGGTTACCCCCTCCCTGTCTTCCTCAGCTCTCTGGCTGAGCTGTAGGCTGAAGAGCCAGAATATAGCAGCATGCTAGTCAGGAATCAGAAGGTCCACTACTGACCATGTAGAGATTTAGTACTGGATAGTTTCTTTCTCTCATGCAGAATTTAAGCTTCATTTCTACCAGGATTGGGTTTTTTGTGATAAACACTGGGGTCGTTGTTCTTATAATAAACAAAGAAGAAGGGTTCGTTGAAAATATTAGAAAGGAGTCCGAGAGTTGGGAAGGGAGCTTTGAATAATATGGCCACTGCAAAGACAGAGAGTAAAGTCACTATAAGCACTTGAAGAGCAGGAATTGGGGGACACATAATTCTGCCCTGCCTCCAGGTGACACTGTCCATGTCAAAATAGAACCATGGAACCTGAAGGTAGGGGTGTAAGGAGGCAATGGGGGGGGGGGGGGGAAGGGGGATGATGGAAGGATTGACATTGATCAAGATGCATTGTACTCATGACCTGACACATGGATTTTATTTTTGTCAGTCATGGGGCTTGAACCCTGGGACTGGGTGCTGTCCTTGAGCTCTTCAGCTCAAGGCAAGTGCTCTACCACTTGAGCCACAGCACCACTTCAGGTTTTCTGGGGATTTATTGGAGATAAGAATCTCACGGACCTTCCTGCCCGGGCTGGCTTTGAACTGTGATCCTCAGATCTCAGCCTCCTAAGTATCTAGGATTGACACATGGAATTTTTAATAAGTTTTTTTATTGTGAAAATGCCATACAGAGGGGTTACAATTACATGGGCAAGGTAATGAGTACATTTCTTATGAAGCATTGTTGCCTCCTCCTTTGTTTTTCCCCTACCATCCCTTCCCATCTCCATGACTACACTCCCCACCACCACTACTCCCCACCCCACCCCCGCCAAAGTTGTAAAGTTTGTTTTTTGACATAGCATCTTGTACATCTCATTGTTGCAATGGGTTCACCTGTATCCCTATTTAAACGATTTGTTTTTGCCCTTCCCCTCCCCAAATAATACCAATATCAAATACAGTGAAAACAGGAGTTATACCATGGGGGATGAACACACAAAGCAACAAAAAAAATCACCTTATAAATAAGTTAGAAACAATAACAAGAAAGAAAAAACCATTTGTAACTTTATCTTGGGGTTCATTTCACCTAACATCATCTTATCTGATCTTTTCTGTCTCAGACATATACTAGTTATTGCAAATAAAGGAAACCATGGGACCTATGTTTCTTTGGGCCTGGCTTACTTCACTTAATATAATTTTTTCCAAGTCTTACCATTTCCTAACAAATGGAGCAATGTCATTCTTTCTGATGGAGGCATAGAATTCCATTGTGTATATATACCACATTTTCTTTTTTTTTTCTTTTTTTTTTTTAATTTAATTTTATTTTATTTGAGAACATACTGTACAGAGGGGTTACAATTACATGGGCAGGATAATGCATACATTTCTTACCAAGCATTGCAGCCTCCTCCTTTGTTTACCCTTCACCTCCCTTCCCACCCTCCCCCCTCCCCCCCACCCAATCATACTCCCCCTCCCCCCCCACTCCGACATTGTAAAGCTGGTTTTGACATGACATTTTGTACTTCTCATTGTTGCAACAGGTCCACCTGAATCCTTAAACGACTTGTTTGTCCCTGTCTCCTCCACATGTTATACTGACATCAAATATAGTGAAAGCGGGGGTTACACTGTGGGGGAGGGACATACAAAGCAACAAAGAAATAATCTTATGAATTCGTTAGAAACACATGCATGAAAGAAACAAAAACATTAAAATACATATTTGAGGGTTCGTTTTCCTAACATCACATTATCTGACTTTTTCCGCTTGACTCATACCTATACTAGATATTGCAAATAAGGGAAACCATGGGACCTATGTTTCTTTGGGCCTGGCTTACTTCACTTAATATAATTTTTTCCAAGCCTTTCCATTTCCTAACAAATGGGGAAATGTCGTTCTTTCTGATGGAGGCATAGCATTCCATTGTGTATATATACCACATTTTCTTGATCCATTCATCTACTAAGGGGCATCTGGGCTGGTTCCATATCTTAGCTATAGTAAATGATGCTGCAGTAAACATAGTGACACATGGAATTTTAACCTCTCTATATAAGCACCTCATAATAGCAATATCAATAATAATCATAATAATTTTTAAAAGAAAGTTTTAAGCTAAACACTGGAACATAATTCGATTTTGACCAGCTTTTATCTTTATTTTGAAAACTATGGAATAAAATCTTCATTGGCAAGTTCTTCTTTGAGCTTATTTGTTTCTTGTCTTTGTAGTAGGAAAAGTTTTAATTTTACAACAAAGAATAGAATAAGAAAAGCATATTTTTGTTGAGAGAGTTTTTTGGTTGGTGATGGTTTTCTCCCTTTGTGCTACTGGGGTTTTGAATCTAGACCCTCATGTTTCTTAGACAGGAATTCTACTACTGAACCAAGCTTCTAGGCCTTTGTGTGTATGTGTGTATGGGTTCGTTCTTTATAAGACAGTGTCTCACTTCCTCCTCTTGGACACATCTGGACCATGATCTACCTATTCTAGCTGAGATACAGGCACACTGTACTACCTCCAGCTATCAGTTGAGAAGAGATCTCCCAATCATTTTCCCATGGACTAGTCTTGACCTGCAATCCTCACAAATCACCAGGACTACTACAGGTAATTGGTACCTAGCTCATATATGGTTTTTAATCAAGATTTGCTACTATACTCATTTTTATCAAATGATCACTATAATCAGGGATAAAAGTAAGGTTTCCATAATCTTTAATAGATTTTATTGCACAGCAAAATGAAATGCAAGCAAATTCAAGTAAGAAACTCTTATCACATAAAGATGGAGACGGTAACATTCAACACACCTGATTTTCACTTCTCCAAAGGAAACATTTGACTTGGTATTGAGACTGCCAAAAGCAACAAGTAAAATGAAGTAACCACACATTTGGCTGTAAACAGACAGTGGCAAAAGGATACTGGCTGTGTTCTGTTATTTTGATTTTCACCCATTTCCTTTTCTGAAAAGAAGGTACTGTGTGCTTTTTAAGGGGGTCCGATGAAGAGAACATTCCTTTCTGCATAGTTGATGTGGGAGGAGGATAGTCACTTCCTGCAAAACCACACATGAGTATTTACTTAAGGGAAAAATTAAGGGGGAAAAATTAAGGGAAAATAGAAATAAAAACTCTAGCCACACTCAACAGCACTGACAGATCTCAGATACACACAAATCTACTGTCTAATGTCTGAAGATGAGCCTGCAGGAGGCATTTATCTTGAAACAGATTTAAATATAGATTTTTTAATCTACCTTAAAACTTAAGCAGAGCAATTCTTAAATAGCACATCTCAAAGTAGAAGGAGAGGTCATTTCCATCCAAGGAAAACGTTATCTGTTAATTACAGCAAAAATAAATTATAGCTTTGCCGGGTGTGCATCTTAATGCCGTCTACTATTTAGGGTATTGTTATGCTGTATGATTACAGAACAAACCTGTGTTCAGGGGCTCATCAGAGATGGAGAAATTCTTGCAGGCTGAGGGGCTATTAGTAATAATCTTTCTTTTCATCCTCTGGCTGTCCTCACAGCCTATAAAATGAATGACAGTTTTCTTGGTACTTAGCACACGTGATGTGCTCTGGGCCACAGTATAATTTCACACGAAAGTGGGTAATTGGGAAACGTAATTAGATCTGCCAGTAGAGGGAGTGCAAACCAAATTTAGCAAGAGAGCTTCAGAAATGGGAGCTATGGAAGGATTCAATTAGAGAATATCAAAGTATATATACTCTTTTACATATGTATATAAAATAAACGTAATAAAGAAAATAATAAAAAGCCAGGCTCCAGTGGCTTATGCCTCTAATCTTAGTTACTCAGGAGGCTGAGATCTAAGGATCATAGTTCAAATCCAGCCTGAGCAGGAAAGTCCATGAGCTGCTTACCTCCAATTAACCACCAGAAAACTGGAAATGGCACTGTGGCTCAAAGTGGTAGAGGGCTAGCCTTGAGCAAAAGGAGCTCAGGGACTATGACCAGGCCCAGAATTCAAGCCCCAAGATTAGCAATATAAAAAATAGAAATAAAGGGAAGGATAAAGTCAAACTGTTCAAAATAAGACTTCTGCTGCTGCGACTATGTAAGTTTCAGATCCTCAAAGAGAAACATCAGCAGCCTGTAGAATCGGCAGCTGGTATACAAGCGATTCTGTTTCATGTCTGCATCGCAGTGTGTTCTTTTATGTGTGTGTGTGTCCACACACACACACATACACACACACACTTTGTGTTTGTTTTCACTTTCTGTAACACATGTAATGCTAGGCTGTCCATCCCAAATAAGAATATCAATGCACAAGTCAATTACTTGTTTATCTCACTTGACCTATACTTTGTGTATTCTAGAACCCTGCCTTCACTCCCACACATCACAATATCAGATTCTATACCTTTGCAGGTCTTGGTAAAGATATTTTTAAACTGAAATGATCTGTTTCACTTTAAGTAACATGCATTATTTTACTCTAATTCATCTAGTGTAGTTCCCTTCCCTGAGATATACTCAAATTTCAGTGCCACCCCCTCTAAAAAAAAAATCTTCCTTTCCACAAGTTACAGGCCCATTTATTTTTCTGAGAATCCTTCAGAAATCTATACCAGCTTTTCTCCCAATAAACAACAGGTCTTCGTCTCTTAAAATAGTATTGTACATGAGGGAAGATGAAAATTATGCCAAGTGCTACTTTTTAAAATACTCGTTTTTACATAACTGAAAAAGAAGTCTTTAAGAATTGAGCATTTTTGAAATGTTGATGCATTTATTCATCCTTTATCTAGCCCTAGAAAGAAGCCCTGTAGAAGCAGTGGCTTCCAAAAATCGTAGATTCAAGAACTAACTCTCAGGGCTGGGAAGGTGGCTCAGTGGTAGAGCGCTTGCTTCGCATGTATGAGGCCTTGGGTTCAATTCCTCAGCACCACATAAGCAGAAAAAGCCGGAAGTGGTGCTGTGGCTCAAGTGGTAGAGCGCTAGCCTTGAGCTGAGGAGCTGAGGGATAGCAGACAAGCCCAGAGTCCAGACCCCACTGCAGACCAAATAAATAAATTAATTTAAAAAAAAAAACTAACTCTCAGCAGGGTGCTGGTGGCTCACGCCTGTAATCCTCGCTACTCAGGAGGCTGAGATCTGAGAATCGTAGTTCAAAGCCAGCCCAGGCAGGAATGTCTGTAAGACTTATATATCCAATAAGCCACTCAGAAAACTGTAAGTGGCGCTGTGGCTCAAGTGGTAGAGTGCTAGCCATGAGCTGAATTGCTGAGGGACAGCGCCCAGGCCCAGTTCAAGCCCATGACTGACAAAAAAAAAAAAAAAGAAGAAGAACTAACTCTCTATGGCTATTTCTTTATGTAAATGACTGAAAAATATGTTCTCTATGGCTATTTCTTTATGCAAATGACTCTGAAAAATATGGCTATTTCTTTATGCAAATGACTCTGAAAAAAATATGATTGTTTCTTCTTCACAGAAGAAGCACATTTAATGGAAGTATTAGTTCTATTAAAATGCACTTGATCTGAAAGACATAGTCAAGGCTACTTGCCAGGATACTGATAAAAAACTTACTAAAAATAAAAATTCTGTAACAGAGATAATGTCAAATCAATCCACAGGCTTCAAATCTAGATAACAAGAATTACTGAATGTAGTCTAAGTATGGTAGCATATACCTGTAACCTAGTACTTAGGAGGAGGCTAAGGCAAGAGTTGGTTGTTCAAGCCAGCCTGGCCACATAGCAAGACTGTCTCAAAAATCAAGAGAATATAGAATTCTATCTATTCTTATAGAATAGGAAGTGCTGTCATTGAGAATGGGTTGAAGAAAGTTTCTAGACTTAGGAAATGGCCCACCCGGAGCTACACAAGATTAATTTTAAAATAATATTAAGACAAAAATTAAACCAGTGCTAAAGAATTTAAAAAATTGTGCAGGCTTCCATAAGAAGACTACTTTCAAAAGAACAACTATCCACTAGTTCCAGACTTTATAACATCCCTGGTTGCTAGAAGACAAGGAGAAATGTGTTTTTGAAATTCTAAGGAAAAAAACTTTGACCTTATAATTCTATTCTAAACTGAACTGTCCTTCAAATGTGGGTACAAAACAGACAGTTTTAGACATGAAAGAACTCAGAAAGTTGAATTGCCCTCCATCCATTTAAAAATAGCCCATGAATGAGAACATACTACAACAAAACTTTACAAAAGGAATTTAAAAAGGAGAAGAAACAAGTGGAATAAGCTAACCTAAAAAGACTATTGAAAAGAAATACTGTGCATCAAGATGGAAAATAACTTATTCCAGATTAGAACAGGAAGTCATAGGTCTGTGAAAAATGCCATTAGCTGAGGGAGAATTCCATTACACAAATGTATGATTAAGAACCAGAAAGTTCTTAGAGATAAAATGAAGGCATTACATCTTTTTTATAGAAAGCAGAAAAAAGAAAGGTATTTTAAAATACCAGGGAAATAAAATATTAAATAAGAAAGTCATTGTGCAAATGTGATACAATCTAAGATGTGATGCACTTTGAGCAATCTATTGGCTTTGGGGGAAAAAAAGAAAAAAAATCTATTTGTTCTTAGTACTTGGGACATTTTGTTTTTGTGTGCCTTTATTATTGTTCAAATGCTTGGTTTGGCAGCAGGCATTTACTTCAAATAGTTATATACATTTTAAAACCCTAGTCAATCTATACTCAAATAATGAAAATCAAGATCAGCATGATAATATAAACATTATCAAACCTATTAGATTAAAGGAATAATATAGCCGACAGATATCAAAAGCAAGGAGAAGATGTAGAAGCACAATGTTAGCTAAGTTCCTCAGCTTATATAAAAGGTCACATTCAAGCCAGGTGCTGGTGGCTCACTCCTGTAATTCTAGCCACTAAGGAGGTTGAGATCTAGAAACCATGATTCAATGCCAGTGCAGGAAGAAAAGTTTGCTCGGCAATATCTCGAAAATATCTAGAAAAGAAGCAGGACTGGGAGCAAGTGGTAGAGCACCAACCTAGAAAACTCAAGGTTCTGAGTTCAATCCCAGTACAAGAACAATAAAAAAAAAAAAAAAGATATTAGCCAGGCGCCAGTGACTCACACCTGTAATCCTAGCTACTCAGAAGGCTGAGATCTGAGGATCACAGTTCAAAGCTAGCCTAGGCAGGAAAGTCTGTGAGACTCTGATCTCCAATTAGCCACCAGAAAACTGGAAGTGGCGCTGTGGCTCAAGTGGTAGAGCTCTCACTTTCAGCTGAAGAGCTCAGGGGCAGCGCCCAGGCCGAGGGTTCAAGCCCCAGGACCAACCAAAAAAAAAAAAAGATATTAACCAGATGACAAATATCTAAAGCACTCAGCTAAGGTCCTGCTGAATTCCTTGTCTGAACATGATAAATATTTGTAGTTTTAAATATCTATATTGTGGAGCAATTTGTTATGCAGCAATGGATAACTAATACAAACTGTTATACCTCTGCACTTTATCAAATGTGTTTCAAGACTCTCCTAGGAAAAGTCTGTGTCTACTGGTTTCTGGAATAATGGATCAAGAGGTGTCCCATGGGATAATAACTCCATAGTACTCCACTGGTAGGAATTCTGAGTACCAAACAGGTGCTGAAACACACAGAGACCTAAGACAGGCAGCAAAATGTTCATAGCTATACCCTAAGAGTAGTGAAGTAAACTCTGCAACAAGCTGTTCAAAACCTGTCGGGAGGTTGCCAAGGCAACAAGAGATGGGGCCAATAGGAAGTGAGTGCTGTGTAAGACAGGTTTAACCAAATCCACATCGAAATATTGCCATATCCTTCACAAAAGGTGCCACCCTCTCAGCTGCCCCTTCCTTCCCCTTTTCTCCATCATCACAGCTGTCTCTCCTTGCCTCTTAATCAGGTACCCCACTGGGGCTGGGGTTGGGGGGGGCGGTGTTGAAGTACGGACATCCAAATGGAATAACTCCCAGTGTTAATTCTCTTTTCTCTAACAACCCCAAATCACTCTGGGTCAGAAAGTAACCAGGGCTGTGCCTATAGACTTCTCCAAGTGACACAACCCAGAGATGGGCTGGGCTGGCCACCTGAACGAGGAAATGGGCTCTCCCTACTGATCCAGCCTGTGGAAGGACTGGAACCAAGAGAATGTTTTGTGCCCCTTGGTTGCAATGAGGGTGAAGCTGTTTTATACTCTAGAGACAGAAAAGAAGCCTGGTCACTTGGAGAGGATTTTTTTTTTCAGTGTTATTCATTATGACTCTCAGAAGTGTTTCGAAATATTTCCCCAAAAAAGATTATCTATTCTATAAATTCATAGCTAATTGGTTCTTCTGTAGCTTGTACCTTGCCTGGAGAAATTCTTCTCCTTATATGCTTTATGAATTAAAATATTAAACCCATTCCATGATCTTTTATAATGCTGGGGATGGATCATTTAAGGCAATTTTCGTGACAGATTTCTTGGCTTGATCCCTGCTTATATCATGAACAGACTCATTGAATCTGAGGAAGCCAGATTCTGGTTTCAATGGTTGTTGTTCTATGCATACTACAAATCTAATGTACCTTAATTACTTGTAATTAGTTGTATTGTAAACTCAAATCTGTTTGATTAGTGTTAATTAGTCTCACCATAAACAAAACAGTCATTGTTACAGGTTGTCTTGTTGCACTGATGAAGAACACCTGGAATGGATAATTAGGTCTTCCAACAACAAATTAACTTGGACTACAAGCTGTCGTTAGTAATTATTTCAGTCCCTTTCTAGAAGGCAGAGATTTAGATTATAACATAGAGCCAGAATAAAGTCGTTGATTCTTTCAAACAGTAAAATAATGGTAACATGGTACATTTTCTCTACCTTATTGCAGCTCTTCTTCTAAAGGGGTATGAAACTTTGTGTACAAAATATGTGTGTATGTAAGTACAAACACATATGCATGTACATTTAAATGCACATACATGTACAAACATATGAACACGTTTTTTCAACTCTATCCATTGTCTTTTTGGATACCAAACTAAGTAGAAAACAGAAGTTTACTAGCACATTTAACAAAGAGTTACTTGGAGGCAGATTAAACCACCAAAGAAGCATTTTTCCCATAACCTTGTAATGAACAGACATTTTTTTTTCCTTTCTGGGAATGAGCTTCCTTAGAGACATAGACTTCCTTTCTGGGCAAATTCTGGCCACTAAAAGTCCACAGAGAGAAAGCCTACATTATAAATGTTAAGTGGAAAAATGCAGGTCCCAGAAATGGATTAACAGCACGATTTCCCCTATATAAACAACATGTTGGGGAAGGGGGTGGGTCAAGTTGGAAAGAAATGTGTCAGAATTATGAGTGCTTGTTTCTGAGTACATTTGTATGCCTTTATTAACGGTTTCCATATCTTTGAATAACAATCTTGGCTGAATCTTATGATTGGAAAATTTCAATGTAAAAAGAAATCCACAGAAAGCTTGATTACAGTAAAGCTCACTAAAAGCCACATTGACCAGACAGAAAATGCCAAGGTGATTGCAAGGAATTATTCTTTGCCTCTGGGTGGAAAAATTGGATTTTTCCCCAAGACTTTTGCTTGGGAAACTTCAGTGATGGAATTTGAAACCTATATGAAAGATAAGCAGACCTTTTGCTACTGCAAAAATGTACTTTTCAGTAAGGAGGAGGCAATTTCATATCGATGAAGTCTAAAAAGAGCCTTCACAGAATAAAGTGACAGACTGAGATCCAGAAAACCTCACTGTGAGTCCTATTTTCCTCATAGGATGGCATAATGAACTTAAAAGCATTTTGTAAACTAGAAAATACTCTAAAACTGTAATATTAAGCAATATAGAGATTTTGTGTGTGTGTGTGTGTGTGTGTGTGTGTGTGTCACGTGTGCATGCACGGGCATACACACAAACCAATACTGGAGCTTGAACTCCAGACCTATGCCCTGTCCCTTAGCTTTTTTGTTCAAGGCTGGTGCTCTATCACTTGAACCACAGATCCACTTCAAGTCTTTTTTAATATGTTTTTTATTGTAAAAAGACTGTACAGAGGGGTTACAGTTACATGAGTAAAGTATTGAGTGCCTTTCCTATATAGCATTGTTACCTCCTCCTTTGTTTTTCCCCTACCATCCCTTTCATCCCCGCCTCCCCAACTCTTCCCTCCCCCCACTCCAAGTTGTATATACACTTCCAGTCTTTAAGTGGTTAATTGGAGATAAGAGTCTCACAACCTTTCCTGCCTAAACTGGCTTTGAACCATAATCCTCAAATTTCAGCCTCCTAAGTAGCTAGAGTTATAGGCATGAGCCACCAGGACCTGGCTTTGATTTGATTTTACAAACAAGAGAAACTGAAGCACACAAAGCCATTGTGATTGCATCATTGATTTTAGTAAAAAGAAAAAAATCCTTAAACAAGCTGTATAAGCCATCAAATAGTAAGTTAAACAAGTTAGGAGCTAGAGCGATACAGATCAATAACAATGAACCTCACAATTCTGAATCAAAAATTCAGCTATAGACTAAAACAGATCATGTTATCATGTCTCATAACAATATTCCATATATCATATCTAGTGAAAATAGGAAGACATCCATGGGATTGTAAGAACTGGCACTAGATCATGGGTACTTATAGGAAGGAGAAGAGAAAGGAATGCAATCAGCACTATGTTAGTTTAGTTATGCTGAAAGTTAAGTGCTTAAGTGTTTATACATTTTTGTTTTGGGGGGGTTTTTTGGGTCTGGTCGTGGGGCCTGAACTCTGGGCCTGGGCACTGTTCCTCAGCTCTTCAGCTCAAGGCTAGCACTCTACCACTTGAGCCACAGTGCCACTTCTGGCTTTTTTTCTGCTTATGTGGTGCTGAGAAATCGAACCCAGGGCCTCATGCATGCAAGGCAAGCGCTCTACCACTGAGCCACCTTCTCAGCCCTGTTTATACATTTTTTTACAAGAGAAATACTTTGTATTATGATGATTTTTGACCACTTACTCTGTATCTGGTCTTAGGCAGTCTAGTATACCTCATCTTATTTAATTCTCACCAAAACCACCTTACCAAGGCTGTACTATCCCACAGCCGATGCCAGCTCAGCCTTTCAATCACCACCTCCCCACAGTCAAGCTTGCAGTAGAAGGCTTTGGATTCATCTCCATCCTAGAAAACTGCACTCCAGGATCTTAGACACCAAAGCTTCAGCTGCCCAGGAGCTCAGCATGAGAAAAAGGCATAAAAATAAAATGGTGACTTTTTCTGTAGCATTCATGTAACTCTGACCTCCTTTCCCTGAGCCTGGACTATCTGTTAGAAACATCACCTTAGAAGAATCTGTGGCTATTTTCTACAGTTAATGAACTTCCACCTTCTTAACAAAGAAGAAAGAAATCCTTCATGTCACAGGTACACACCTGACTCCTGTTCAAGAAACAAATGTTTCAGCAGAATAGTCATAACTTTCTCACTTCTCGGCAAGCCTTTTTTTCTTGCCAGTCCCTTTGTGGTTTTATTTTTTGGTTTTGTTTGGATGAGAAGAAGGAATACGTGGCCTTGAATGGGAACTGTGTAGACTGAATGACACAAATCCTGAGTTCTCCATCCAGTTCATGATCTCAACCTGCATTTTGCTGTCCTTCCAAGGACAACAGAGTTTAAGGGGCTGTCACCACAAAGCCAAGTTTCTTGGAAATTGGTAACATTCTTCTTCTCCCCAACAGTGCATTTACCCTTTTGGCCAGCAATAGACTATTGTAAAACAGCATGGGGTCTCTATTTTACTGTTGCTATAATCCTACCGCCTAAGGAGGCTGTGAAATAGAGAAAGGGATTCTGTCTTGAGATCTAGGACATCTGCGTTCTACTTCTAGATGTGACTTCTAACTATTTTTACTGCTGCTGTGACAAGACTGCACTTAATAAACTCTGAAGCTACATCTAGCTTAAATTATGTTTTCCAGGGCCAACCTGGAAAAATAACTATCATATTATAACCCAGATCTCCCATGACAATGTTCTTGGCTCTCTCCCTGTGGGTTTGTAAGTGTGTAGTTGGTTGCCTAAAGATAGGAGCGAGTACCCAGATATCTCTCAACCTTGACAGTTGGGGATCCTTATTAAATGCTAGGGACAGGACCTGTGCATCAGCTTCTGAAATGCAACAATATGTTTGTGTGTGTGTATATGTGTATGTGCCGTACTAGAGCTTGAACTCAGGTTCCATTTGAACTCAGGTTCAAATCCAAGAAAGAGGAGAGACTGGGAGAGAGAGAGAGAGAGAGAGAGAGAGAAGAAGGGGAGAGAGGGAAAAGAATTGGGGGGGAGAGGAAAAAGGGGAAGGAGAAAAATGTAAATGCAAGAATGACACAAATTTGGGGCTGGGAAGGTGGCTCAGTGGTAGAGCGCTTGCCTTGCATGCCTGAGGGCCTGGGTTCAAGTCCTCAGCACCACATACACAAAAAGAAAAAAGCCGGAAGTGGCGCTGTGGCTCAAGCGGTAGAGCGCTAGCCTTGAGCTGAAGAGCTGAGGGACAGCACCCAGGCCCAGAGTTCAGGCCCCACGACCAGACCCAAAAAAAAAAAAAAGAATGACACAAATTTGCTCTCTGTCTTTCTCTTCTTTCTTTCTTTCTCTTCCTCCAGCCCCACTCTGCCTTCTTCCAGTTGGTGATATATCAAAAAGCTCCCACCAGAAGCTCATACCTGAATCTTGGACTTGCCAGTCACCAGGACTAACTGTAAGCCAAGAAATTTCAGCAAATTATGAATTACTCAGTATTTGGTATTCTGTAATAACAACACAAATTGGCTAAGACACTTCAGGTGAAGGAGAAATCATTTTAACTAAGCTGGTCTCTTAAACCAAGGACAGACTTGTGAAGTCAGTAACTAGTGAAGGCTCTAATGGGGAAAAGGATGTTGAGAAACACTTCTGACAAACCTAGAATACAGTATCTGGCTTCAATTAATAAATGAACATCTCCTCCATTAGGGCAGCTCTATGTAGTATTACCTAAAACATTCTCACTGCCAAAGGCCCATGATTGAGAAACGGTCTTGAACCAGTTCAAAACTTCTAAGAACATTTCAGACAAGAGTTTCAAAACTTGTACAAAAGAAAGAAATTGGGCGATTTCATTTGTTTCAACTCCAGCTCCACACTGCTCCAGAGGACAAAATGGCAAATACAGAGAGTGAAAGCTGAAGTTTCCTTGATGGTTGTCAATCCTGTCATAAGAATTTATGAGAGAGTAAAACTCATAAAGCCAAAGGGAATTGTCATAAGGATAGAGTGTCTTTTTACTTTGGTTTGATGGTGCATTTTTTTCCTTTGTCAATGGCTTTTATTTTTAAGCTTTTAAAAAAAATGTTTTTATTGTTATTATAAAGGTGATATACAGAGGAGTTACAGTTATGTAAGTCAGATCATGAGTACATTTCTTTTCTTTCTTTTTTTTTTTAGTGCTTGTCTTGGGGCTTAGACTCAGGGCTTTTGCACTGTCCCTGAGCTTCTTTTGCTCGTCTAGCTCTCTACCACTTGAGCCACAGCTCCACTTCCTGCTTTTTTAGTCGTTTATTGGAGAGATGAGTCTCATCGACTTTCCTGCCTATGCTGGCTTCGAACTGCATGTTCCATATCTCAGCCTCCTGGCAGCTAGGATTACAGACATGGCCATTGGTTCTTTCTTGTTTATAATAATGATATTATTTCTTTTCTTTTACTCACATATATTAGCTATACAGGGGGGAAATTCATTGTTTTATTTCCACAAATGTTTGTGATACATTCCAACCAATCTCAACCCTACTATCATTCCCTCTCCCTTTTCTCCTCTTCACAAAACAGTTTCAATAGATTCTTTGTTCTATTTTTATAGTGGGAAACAGCCATAATCATTATATTTCATCTTCCTTGCTAATCCAACCTCCTCCTGCTTATACACACACACACACACACACACACACACACACACACTCACACACACACACACCAACAGAGCCTATTTCTTTCCCATTGCCCATTATTTCCTCCCATTCCCCTATTGATCAACAGCTTTCATTGAAGTTGTTTTTGCTCTTTTCATATTTACTCAATAAGCTGGGCGCTGGTGGCTCACGCCTGTAATCCTAGCTACTCAGGAGGCTGAGATCTGAGGATTGCGGTTCAAAGCCAGCCCGGGCAGGAGAGACCGTGAGACTCCTATCTCCAATAAACCACCACAAAACCGGAAGTGGCGCTGTAGCTCAAGTGGTAGAGCGCTCGCCTTGAGCTGAAGAGCTGAGGGACAGCGCCCAGGCCCAGAGTTCAAGCCCCACGACCGACCAAAAAAAAATAATAATAATAATCTCTTAAGGCTCAATAGTAAGCACTTCACAGTGGAGTCTTAATCATGTCTGCACAGTGCTATAAAGTGGAAATCAAGGTATGTCCAAATATATGACTTCTAGAAAGAAAACTATTTTTTTTTCTCTCTTAGATTTTAAAACAGAAGTGCTTATGACAGTGTTCGGTTAATTGCATGTGTTACTCACTAAAACCCTGATTGAAACCAATTTCCTCTTCAGGAGTTCCTTTCCACCATTTTCTCAGAGGTTGGCTTCTCTTCTACTAAAACATCTCCCCTAATAGGTTCATCTTCATCCTCCTTCAGGCTTTATTGTTTTTTTCTGGCTGAGAATGTTTGCTCTCCAGAAGTACTAATAGACTGACTGTTCACTCCTCAAATTCTGTCCTCTGGTAAGTTCTGTTAACATTGGGCCTTCAAAATCCACCCCACTCTGTACCTTTTTCCAGCCTTCTAGTTCTTGGTGGCCAGTCCTTGGATAGACCCTGGGTTCAGGCTGCAGACCTCACTTCCCTTTGTATGGTCCATCTATTGATTTCTTCTTCTGAGGGCCTTCCCTTTAGAACTTTTTTAGCTCCTCTTGTCCATAAGTCCTCTCAAATTGAACATAAAACAAACCCATCTCTATATCCACATTTACCTACCATTTTTTTTAAGTTTCTTTTTTTTTTTTTTTTTTTTTGGGTCCAGTCGTGGGGCCTGAACTCTGGGCCTGGGTGCTGTCCCTCAGCTCTTCAGCTCAAGGCTAGTGCTCTACCAGTTGAGCCACAGGGCCACTTCTGGCTTTTTTCTTTTTTGCTTATGTGGTGCTGAGGAATCGAACCCAGGGCCTCATGCATGCAAGGCAAGCACTCTACCACTGAGCCACCTTCCCAGCCCCTTTTTTAAGTTTCTTGTAGGTTAGATGCCCTAGAACTTACTTTGGCTCTATACTGCTATGCCTTGGTCCAATCTTCCCTGTTATTCTGCTGATTTATCTTCCAGATAGCTTACAGGTATATTCTATCCCCCTTCTTTTCTGCCATTCCTGATGTCCTAGAATAAATTACTTAAAGAAACTCTACCTGACTTCCTTCCTTTCTCTTAATTCTATGCTATGGACAACGCACCTTCTCACTGTACCTTTACTTATAATTCTCCTTGCCAGTGACTTTATCATCATTACCATTCACAAAGTATGTTCTGAAGACCTACCATGGTTAATGGATTATGCAGATACAAAATGTGCTTCAGGAGCCTCTGACACAATCATAGAAATTATAGAAATCAAAAATTACAAGATAATGTAGAATATCAGATGAATAATGCAGGGTGCTAAAGCCAGAGAAATTTTTGGAGAATGTGGTAACAAGGTTCAGGGTAGTTAGAGAAGTGGGAGATGTGAGCAGAGAGAGAGGCAAAGAAGCAACGTATTCTACAGGTATTCTACAGGTGTTCTACAGGAGTCTCATGAGTCATGACTGGAAACTTTCACAGCATTTTTTTTTGGGGGGTCCAGTCGTGAGGCCTGAACTCTGGGCCTGGGCGCTGACCCTCAGCTCTTCAGCTCAAGGTTAGCACTCTACTGCTTGAACCACAGCACCACGTCCGGCTTTTTCTGTTTATGTGGTGCTGAGGAACGGAACCCAGGGCCTCATGCATGCAAGGCAAGCACTCTACCACTGAGCTACCTTCCCAGCCCAACTTTCACAGCATTTTTTTTTTTTTTTTGGACCGGTCCTGGGGCCTGAACTCTGGGCCTGGGCGCTGTCCCTCAGCTCTTCAGCTCAAGGCTAGCACTCTACTACTTGAGCCACAGAGCCACTTCCGGCTTTTTTCTTTTTGCTTATGTGGGGCTGAGGAATCGAACCCAGGGCCTCGAGCATGCAAGGCAAGTGCTCTACCACTGAGCCACCTTCCCAGCCCCTCACAGCATTTTTAAGACACATGAGGAAAGCCAGGCTGGTAAAGATGGAGGTTGTGGCTAGGCCACATGATCAAACAGAACAGGGAGGAACAAAGTTACTTGCTGTGTTTGGAAATGAGTGAATAATATTTACATTAATCTAAAATCATGAGGTGTGAAAAATGTAGGCCAGGTGACGGTACTTTTGTGCTGGAATCAGAATTCATGGAGCCAATGAAGGCTTTGGAACAAATGAGGGAAGATATCAAAGTGATGTTTTAGGGTTCAGAGAGCAAGGACCAGACTTGGTGTGCTTATACCATAACATCAGCTATGCTGTCTTTTTTTCAAGATGGAAATATTGGCGATTAATATCCTGAAATGCCATCATACATGTTAGCAAATAGCTAGTAGTTTGAATGAGCACATTTAGTGAGTCCTACTGTCCCAACCTCCCACTCCTGTGTCCTTTGCCCCATGAACAAAAAGCAAAAAAGGGAGTCTCTAGGGCCCCCCTCAAATGGTTCAATCTGTACATATTCCAATTGGCCAAGGATCCTACTAAATATTTTGAAAAATCGCCCCTGCACTCTATGCATTGGGCAACTTACTCCTTACATTAATCTTATATTTTGAGAGAAGAGATTAAGGACCAAAGAAGCAGGAAATTTGACCAAGCCACCGCTCAGGATAAAATCTGGATACAGATTTTTGTCTGATTAGGGTATGAGTTCTTAGTCCTTCTTGAAGCTCAGATTTCATATTGGAGACTATAGAGCCTACAGATGAATAGCCTGGCCACACTAAATAAGTCAATAGGGGAAATATGATTTCCAGAAAGTTTCCTATTTTCATAGGGAAGCTTGTTAAGAACGTTAGGCCCTTTAGTCCACAAGCCACATAAAATGTTAAGCAGAATGCTAAGTTTCTCCAGAGGGTAACATTTCTCTCCAGGGTGGCATTTAAAGTGGACTCTTACATCTTCATTTAACAGAAAAATGCAAATTATTTTCTCCCATCCTTAAGTTTAAATGATCCCATCCCTGATGCTTCCAAAACAAAAGTAAATGGCATTGCCATCTGTCACAGACTGCAGTAAGAGGTCAGCTGCCTCCCTCTTTGTTTGCATTCCAATTTATAAGCTAGCAAAACAGAAAAAGGGGGTTAAGTGTAAACCCCTGAACTTCTTCTGGTTGCAAAAAGAGAGTCAGAAGACAAGACTCAAAAATGGCAACGCCTTTGTACAACTACTTAAATATAATAAATTTTTTAGAAAGAAAGAAAACAAGAATCTATTTAGGTTGTCATAATGAGAATAAAGAAGCTACAGAAGAATTCAAAAACTGTAAATAAGAATTTATTCAAGATCTGAGTATACTGGTGGCTCACACCTGAAATCCTAGCTACTTAGAAGGCTGAGATCTGAGGGTCCAGGTTCAAAGACAGCCTAGGCAGGAAATTCCTTGAGACTCTTAGCTCCAATTAACCACCAAAAAGCCAGAAGTAGACATATGGTTCAAGTGGTAGAGAACAAATCTGAGCAAAAATGCCAAGTAAGAGCTTGAGACCCTACTAGTTCAAGCCCCAATACTAACATGGGGGGAAAAAAGAATTTAGAAAAAGCCTAAGGAAAATAAAAAAGGTCCTAACATAGGAAGAAAAGAGTGGTAATTACAGAAATTTAAAACAGACATAAATAAATCCAACAAGACGCTTATGCAGAGAAAAATACAGTAATGGATAAAAATGTGGACATACACTCTTTTTATTTTCAATATATCAGATCTGAAAATGCCCAGTAAGCCATGGGAACATTTCAATGGATCCAAAAGGCCCTGGAGAAAATGCAGCATTCATTCTTGTTTTTTTTAGATGGATAGTAGCATAGGTGCACACACACAGAAAAATATCCAGAAGGATATTCATCAACTTTTAATACTATTATTATCTCTGGATGACAGAACTTGTAGCTATGCTTCTTTTGTCTTTATTTCTTAACTTATTTGTAATAAGTAACATGTTTAAAGTCAATAAAAGTTTTAATGCCATTTTCATTTTTTCTGATTGCCTCAAACAGAACTGTGTGAAATGTGGTAATGCAACAAATCACTGTTGTATATGCTTTTTTTAAGAATATAAATATCACACATTGTAAGGCACCATAGTAGGAAGCCAGATATCATGAATTTACCTCCTAGCCTATCAGATTATACCCAATACAGGTGAGTATGATTCTGCAGTGGGCCCATCCCAATAGTGGCTGGGTCCAAGGTATGAGAAAACCATCCAGAGAGCCAACTCAGGGATTCACCCACCTCAGAGACTGGGCTACTTCAGCCTATGTGGATCCTTAATGTTTCCATGCTGACACCTGAAACAAAACATCCTAAAAAATCATTCATTTTACATAGAACACGCCTGATATACTTTGGATTTTCAATGTCCCATAAAGGTCCAAACGTAAAAGGCTTAATTCCCACAGTACAACTATTGGTAAGTGGAAAACTTGAAGAAATGGGGCCTAGAGGGATGCTTTTAGGTCATTGAAAATATACACTAAAAAGTAATTAGTGGCTGGGTGCAGGTAGCTCACACCTGTAATCCTAGCTACTCAGGAGGCTAAGATCTGAGGATCGCAGTTCAAAGCCAGCCAGGGCAGGAATCTATGTGAGACTCTTATCTCCAATAAACCACTCAGAAAACCAGAAGCAGTTCTGTGGCTCAAAGAGTAGGGCACTAGCCTTGACGACATCCAGGGACAAAGAGCCCAGGGACGACACCCAGGCCCAGAGGTCAAGCCCCATGACCAACAGCAACAACAAAAAAGTAATTAGAGGACCCTAGTCCCCTCCTGTCTTTGCTCCCTAGCAACGAGGTGAGAATTTTGTTCCTTCTTGCAATCCAGCCATGATATGCTGCTTCACCACAGGCCCAAAGCAACAAGCCAACCAACCATAAACGTGTACCTCCAAAATGGTAAAACGAAATAAACCTTTTCTCCTTATAAGTTGATTACACTGAGTATTTGTTACAGTGATGGAAAGGTGACTATTAACACAAAATCTTATAAAACTGAAGAGCAGTGGATATATTCTTAACATTAAGGCTTAGGAAAAATACTGTAGCTCAAGATTTAAATGAATCTTTCTACTTATTAAATGCAAAGTGCTCAAGACAGGCATCTGTAAGTTTGCATATATAAATCCCTCCTTTATGTGGGATAAGGGAAATGGACAAGTATTCCAGGCCCAGCTGGTCATGTACCCAATATGGAGATGCATTTGAGAAGCAGATGAGTGTCCAATACAGGACTCAACAGGTTCCCCTCTATAAAGGTAAAATGGAGAGACTAGGGACTCTGGGATCCCAAACTTGAAGTAAGCACCAGTAACTGCTGGAGCTCATCTTGTCATCACTCAGCAAACAGATGCCTTCAGATGGCACAAATGGAAAGGGAAGCAGGTTAAGTAATACCAAGAAGCCAAGCCTTGTTGGCTTAGGCCTGTAATCCTAGCTACTTAGGAGGCTGAGATCTGAGCATCGTGGTTCAAAGCCAGCCCAGGCAGGAAAGTACATGGGACTCTTATATCCAATTAACCACTAGAAAATTGGAAGTGGAGCTGTGGTTCAAAGTGATAGAGCTTTGAGCGAAAGAGCTCAAGGACAGGGCCCAGTCCCTGAATTCAAGCCCCATGACTGACAAATTAAAAAAAAGAAAATAAATACCAAGAAACAGGATGCCCAGCATCTTAATATTACTGTCTTAGCCTCCAACTCTAGAGTTACCAATTTGAGTTGAATTTCTTCATCTGTAGCTGACAACATTTAATAATCTTAGCTATTCATTCATCCATCCCTGAGTGTTCACTTGAATTTAGATTGAGAGGCTATCTACATTACACTAAAATTTTTTAGTCCTGCTAAGTACGAATCATATCTCTTTGTCTTTATGTTCTTGGTACCTATCATAATATATGTTTTAAATGTGTGTGGGTATGTGTGTGTGTGTGTGTGTGTGTGTGTGTGTGTGTGTGTGTGTGTGTGTGTACTGGTTCTGGAACTTGAACTTAGGGCCTAGACACTGTTCCTGAGCTTTCTTGCTCAAGGCTAGTATACTCTACCACTTGAGCTCTTGGCTTATTAGTGGTTAACTGGAGATAAGAGTTTCATGGACTTTTCTACCTGGGCTGGCTTTGAACTGTAATCCTCAGATCTCAGCCTGTTGAGTAGCTAGGATTAACAAGTGTGACCCACCAGCACCTGCCATATAAACTTTCTTAAAAAACTCTCAGGTCAATTTGGTCATTAACAATAAGTAATGTGTTTTTGTATTAAGTGATTAAGTTTATTGATATGATTATGATCACATTTCCTAGACATTTCATAGGTCAAGAAATGAATAGGAAATGGACTCATTACCTTGCTCATGTAACTGTAACCACTCTGTACAGTATCTTTACAATAAAAAATATATATTAAAAAAAAAAGAAATGAAAACCTGTGAATAAATGACTAGAACAGCTTGAGTAGATTCCCAGAATCTCAGTCTGCAAACGTTTTCAGGTAGAGATTCAGGAGGGGGCAGAAAATAGGATCATGACCCAAGGTCTCAATAATGCCAGAGGAAGGAAGCACATTCTACAAAGCCAGTTCTGCCTCAGGGGCTTGACAAAAGTTCTCTGGTTTCAGTTCAGCCACAAACTGGAAGTCCTGCAACTGAATCGGGCCCATAGAGATAGGGTGTTTGGTCTGCACTCTGTTCTCCTAACACTCTTTTAGAACTTTGCGTTTGAATGTCAGGAGCCAGGAATAATACTGCCTGCAGCAGGTACTCTTCTAAGTGCTTTGCATATCTGAATCCATTAATCCTGTAGAGAACATTTGTCGGGTGCCTACAATATGCCAAGCACTATTTCAAGCACTTCATGGATAGTAACTCACGAAATGCTTTACCAACCCTACTTCCTCATTACCTATGAGAAAACCAAGGTAGGAAACAAATGGAGTGATTTGTCCTTACCGAGGTCCTACAATGTGTAAATAGCAAAGCCAAAATTTAAATGTGGGTAATGAGGGCCCTGTGTTTGGCTAGTGAGTCCCAGAGCTCCACTTGCCTCCCAGCTCTCTGTCTGATCTTCAACCAAATCCATGCTCTTATATTTCCTGTTGGGTCTTTTCAGTATTGAGGTATGTGAACCACAGAGCGGTGTCCTGGAGTCATCGATCTGAGAATGACACCTCTGTCTGGTGATAAGATTCAAGCTGCCTCATTGGAGAGGGCAGGTCACAGGTCCTCCCTCCGTGTGCACAGATCAGTCTATCCACGGCTAGTGATTACTGCAGGAGAGGCCGAGGCACTGACCACTGACACTTCACGGTGGGTACAGTCAACATCCCTCTAACACTCAAAATGTCCTGGCACAAGCAACAAGAGGGGGAAAAAATGGTATTTCTCCAAAGTTAAAAGTTTGTGCTTTGGCAGGGCATTGGTGGCTCACTTCTGTAATCCTAACTACGCAGAAGGCTGAGATCTAAGGATCAAGGTTAAAAGCCAGCCCAGGCAGGAAAGTCCATGAAATTCTTATCTCTTATCTCCAATTAAACACCAGAAAACTGCAAGTGGAGCTGTGGATCCATGTGATAGAACACTAGCTTTGAGCAAAAGAGCTCAGGGACAGTGCCCTGGCCCTGAGTTGAAAAAACAAAAGCAAAAACAAACAAACAATTATGCTCATCAAAAGACAGTATAAGAAAAAAACAATTTACAGAATAGGACAAAATGTTAACAAATTCTGTATGTGGTAAGGGATTAATATCAAGAATACATAAAGAACTCCTACAGCCACACACTGATGATTCACACCTATAATCTTAGCGACTCAGGAAGCTAAGATCTGAGAATCAAGGTTTGAAACCAGCTGGACAGAAAATCTTCAAGCCTCTTTTTTTTTTTCTTTTTTTTTGACAGTAGTGAGGTTTGAACTCTGGGCTTGGGCACTATCCCTCAGCTCTTTAGCTCAAGGCAAGCGCTCTACCACTTCATCCACAGCACCACTTCAGGTTTTCTTAGTGAGACTCTTACATAAGAGTCTCATGGAGTTTCCTGCCCGGGTTGGCTTTGAACCACGGTCCTCAGATCCCAGCCTCCTGAGTAGCTAGGATTACAGGCATGAGCCACCAACACCCAGCTAATCTTCAAGACCTTTTTTTTTTTTTTTTTGGTCGGCCGTGGGGCTTGAACTCTGGGCCTGGGCACTGTCCCTCAGCTCTTCAGCTCAAGGCGAGCGCTCTACCACTTGAGCTACAGCGCCACTTCCGGTTTTCTGGTGGTTTATTGGAGATAAGAGTCTCACAGTCTCTCCTGCCCAGGCTGGCTTTGAACCACGATCCTCAGATCTCAGCCTCCTGAATAGCTAGGATTACAGGCATTAGCCACCAGCGCCGGCCAATCTTCAAAACTTTTAACTCACTCCAATTAACCAGCAAAAATGGAGAAGTGGAGGTGAGGTGCCAGCTGTGATTGAAAACACCAAGAAAGTAAACAAAACTCTGAATTCAAGTCCTAATATGGGCACACACACACACACACACACACACACACACACACACACAGAACTTCTACAACTGAACAACACGAAAAAAATTAAAATGAGCAAAGGAGTGAACAGACACTTCTCTAATGGAGATCTATAAATGGCCAATGAGCACAGATGATCCATGTCATTAGAGAAATGCCAGTCATATCCACAAAGTACATACCATTCCATTCTCATTAGGATGACTCTTATCAAAAGTGCAGAAACTAATAAGTGTAGGAAAGGATCTGGAGAAGTTTTTCAGTGCATGTGTGGATAAACACTTGAATTGTTTCTACCTTTGGGCTACGGTGGATCACACTCTCATAAACACTAGCATGCAAGTGTCTGAGTTCTTGCTTATAACTCTTTTGGATGTGTATACAATTAGAAATGGAGTTGCTGGATCATACAGTCATTCTATTTTAATTTGAGGGTGTAGATCACCCAATTTTTTCCAACCACCAACTCATTTCACATTCCACCAGCAACAGATAAGGAAGACTTGAGTCTCTCAGTCTATGCAAGGAAGAGTCTATTTTTTCTTTGTAAGGAGTAACCAAATTGTTCAATCGCAACTCATTTGTCTGTTTTCCGGGATTACAACATCAAAACCAACTTACCACTGAATCTTTCCTCAGGCACAACCTCACATCCAAGCTGGTTGTTAGTACAGAAGAGTGACATATGTCTCACAGATGTGCATGTCTAGCTGGGGTTTTCTTAACATACATGGGATTTGTGTTTTGCAGAATTTTTGGATGTCTCCAGATTTTTTGGGGGGTGGGGTCGGTCATAGGGCTTGAACTCTGGGTCTGGGCGCTGTCCCTCAGCTCTTCAGCTCAAGGCTAGCACTCTACTACTTGAGCCACAGCACCACTTCCAGCTTTTTCTGTTTATGAGGTGCTGAGGAATTGAACCCAGGGCCTCATGCATGTGAGGCAAGCACTCTGCCACTGAGCCACCTTCCCAGCCCCATGTCTCCAGATTTTAATTAAGAGTCCATTATACCAGCATATTGTAAGCCAGGTGCTCATAGCTCACACCCATAATCCTAGCTACTCAGAAAGCTGAGATCAGAAGACCACAGTTCAAAGCCAGCCTGAGTATAAAAAAAAATCCATAATCTTCAATTAGCCTGTACAAAGCTGGAACTGAAGGTGTGGGGCTCAACGCACACCAACCTTGAGCAAAAAAAGCCAAACAAGACCGTGAGGCCCTGAGTTCAAGTCCTGACACCAACACACATACACACACACAAATATTTATAGTCTAATCCAATTTTAACAAAGAAAAACTGAAACAATTTTAACAAGTGAAGATTTTAATAAAGAAAGACTTTGGAAAGGATATGAAAACCAATTAGGGCCTGCGCCAAAGTGGCACGGAAGAGTCCAAATTAAATCTCACTAATGTGGTTCACCCATGTAATTCAGCCAGCACATATTGAGCAACATCTTTCAGCAACTGTTGCAGGCTCTGTGGGGGATCTGGACAGCTTACCACGATCACACCCACGGTAGTATGGAAACGGCCTCTGGAGAGCCATAGAGACAGAGAAAGTGGCCTTACAAAGGTCTGGCAACTGGAGGAACAGTGAGGAGATCATAGCTTCCTTCCATCCCTATCATGGCAGCCCAGAACAGGCTTTCTGTCACCAGAGATGGACAACTGAGGTTGTCTGATATGTCCATTGGTTGTCTGTCTGGTATGGCCCCTGGTATCTGTCCTGAGTAATGTCGATACAGATGTGGGCCACAGGGAAACTGTCTGAGCTCAGGGCAGACAAGATCTCCAGATATGAAACCTGGCCCTCAGCTACTTGGCTTGATCTACTGTAGAATCCAGAAGCTGGCAGCAATACTATCTCAGAAAAATGAGTACTAGAACAGAGATAGAAAGACAGGAATGAACCCTTTCTTCCCTGAAGTCGGAAAAGGATAGGCTAGCTTTTCAATCTTTCTCCAGGAGCATGGAGATGGCACAAACCATTTTGAACTCAAAGAAAGAAGAGCAGGCTCTCTGAAAGGTGAGAGAAGAGAAAGAGGTATTAAAGTGAGCCTACCTTCTAGAAAATTCCAACTTGAACTCTGAGGAGGAAAGAGAAAGCAAGCCCAGGGTACTGATGAATATCCAAGAATGACACAGAACAGCTTGCGGAGCTGACATGGGTTTTCAAGTAAAGTCGTGATAGAAATGAACACAAAGACTTACCCTCCAAGATGGGGAAAGCATTCAACTGGGCCTGAAGTCCAGGCTACCGAAAACCCACAATTCATCCTTGTGAAAACTCTTCTCCAGCCACATCATCAGGAAGATGCTTCAATGGGTAGCAAAAAGTGGCCTGAACATTCAAATCCTAAAACCTACAAAAACAGAAGACTTGCATCATGAGACAGAGTTTTAAAAAAGTGAGGAGTGAAAGAATTCTCAGCTGGTAGGCTGGGAATGTGGCTTAGTGGTAGAATGCTTGCCTAGCATGCATGAAGCCCTGGGTTCAATTCCTTAGTACCACATAAAAGAAAAGGCCAGAAGTGGCGGTGTGGATTAAGTAGTAGAGCACTAGCCTTGAGCAAAAGAAGCTCAGGGGCAGCGCCCAGGCCCTGAGTTCAAGTCCCAGGACTGGCAAAAAAAAAAAGAAAAGAAAAGAAAGATTATTCTAGAAAACAGAAGCGATGGGAAGAATAATCAGTGGACAGGATTACTACTAGTGTTATTTTAGATGTTTGTGCACATGTATAGTTTTTTGTTTTACCCAAAAATGAAGTCATCCTCTGCCTTACACTTAGAACTAGCTTGTTCCATGTTTGATCCCTGCCCCACCCACCTCACCCTGTCTGTCATTAAATTCCCTTTAATTTTGTATTTAAAAAAAAAAAGAAAAGAAAGAATTTTCAGCTGGTGCTAAAGAGCTAAGATTGTACATTGAAGCCAGAAGCAGGAAGCAGAAGTAACACAAAAGTAACGTGAAGGAGTTAAAATACTTGGGATAGCAGACCTCAAGATCAGAACCCCAGAACCCTCTACCCCTGGATCAACATCTGCAAACAGATCTGATCTGATCTGTGACTGTTTTATCTAGAAAAATGATGGTAGGGTGTCAATTGCTGCAGGCCAGTCCCTACACTAACACTAGCTTTGATCCCACCCAACCCCATCCCACACTCTAAACCCTCCTGCCTAGGGTTTCTAGTAGAAGCCTCTGAAACCCTGACCTTGTAAAATTCTGAAAAAGTTTAAGATATGACGTAAACAAATATAAAATGAATACGTGCCAAAGGTGGTGTTTAGTTCATTGATTCATGAGAGCACCAACAATTTGGTAAGTTTCATTGAGAAAGTGCTTTTGAGGACCTGTTGTCCTCATAAGCTCTGGAAACAAAGCTAGAACAAAGTTACAGGTTATGTACAAAACTGCATGAAGGGCACAGAGAGATAAGCCATTACCTTTTCTACTAACAAATTAGTGGAGAAAACTCCACGTTAGTAGCTGACTTCACAATGGTTGAAATTTTTAATAGGAATGAGTGAGTTTATTTTCTTGCCTGGGAAATTAAGCATTCCTTGCAGAGACCTGCTAAACCATTGTCCCATGTGATTTTTTTAGGAGTGCTGAGAATAAAACTCAAGTCCATGTATATGCAAAGCTCACAATCGGCTCCACCCCCAGCCCTGCTCAGCAGATATTATGCATCTTGTCCTATTTCCAAATCGTAACTATTGTTTCTTAACTCTGATGCTTAATGTGGTAAAAGATGTTGAACAAATCTCATTAATAGCAGAAGCTGGAGAAACTCATCTCCTACAATTTTAAAACCTAGACTGTCCATACACAGTGTTGGCCTTGGCCCTGAGCTATTGGCAAGAAGGGATGTGAAGAAAGAGAAGAAATCCCTGGTTAGAAAGGTCATGCAGATGGCAGTGGGGAACAGCTAATCTCCCTCTCCCTCCCCCCAACCTGCCTCAGCCATCTGCCAGCCTGCCAAGCCTGGCTTACTCTGTCACACTGAAGTCAGACATTCTCCTCTCAGAGCCAAATGCTCTAATTTCCCCAAGAGGGAATCACTGCCGTTAGAAATCCAACTGCACGCCCTACAGAAATAGCACTTCCTCAGGCAGATGAGATGAGGATAAAGACTACTTTAAAGTGGCACAGAAAATAGCCTCAAGTAGCCAAATGTGCCAAATGCTGGTGGCTCATGCCTATAATCCTAGCAAACCAGGAGCCTGAAATCTGAGATCTGAGGTTCACAGTTTTTCAAAAACCAGCCAGGCAGAATATCAAAAAAACCTCTGAGACTCTCTTCTCCAATTAACCACCAAAAAGCAAGAGGTGAAGGTATGGTATGGTACCAGTCTTGAGCAAAAAAAGCTAAGGGACAATGCCCAGATCCTAAATTCGAGCTCCTTCCCCGGTACCAATATGAGAGACAGACAGACAGACAGAGAGAAGAGAAGGAAGAGGAGGGGGCAGAAGAGGAGGAGGAGGAAGAGGAAGAAGAGGAGGAGGAAGAGGAGGAGGCAGCAGTAGCTAAGGCGGAAGAAGAGGAGGAGGAGAAGCATCAGAAGCCAGATGTGATAGCTCAGGACTATAATCCTAGCTACTTGAGAGATGAAGATTAGGAGGATTGGGTTCCAGGCTAGCTGAATAGGAAGTTAATGACATCTTCTCTTAATAAACAGGGCATGGTAATCCACAACTCTAATCCCAACTATGCAGGTGACCTAGATAAGAAGATCTTGGTCCCAGGCCAGCCTGTGGAAAATTTGAGACCCTATCTGAAAAATGACAATAATTCCATTGGTGTCAAAAAGGAAAGCCACCGTTTATACAATAGACTTCAAAATATGAAAAGACCCAGAGTAAACCGAAGTTTGAACAGTAGAGGGAGCAAGAAACACAGAGAAATATAGAATCTATATGTTAACCGGAGAAGGTTCAGGAAATACATTGATTTTTGTTTTTTATAATGTCATCATTCTTGTCCTGGGATGAGTTACTTCCTCTAAAAATAGAAGAAAATATTTTTTTTAAATGCTCCATGCTAAGGAAGAAATATTGAAGAGTCAGGATTCACAGCATGAAAGTTGACCTGAAAGATCCGAGAGATGAGATGTTTGCCCAGCAACCAGAGGAAGCCGGGAGGAGCAGCCAGGGCCAATGGGAGGCTGAGCTTTCGGCCATCTTCTTCTTTCTTATTTCCTCTTGGATCACATAGCAAAAAACATTTCCAGCCCTGCAGTAAATCAGTGTCTGCCACCCACTTCTCAGCTCTTCAGCGTTGGTGGCGAGGGAAAGTCAGGTTAAAATTAACATCTCTTAAGCATCATCCTTCAATGAAAACACCCCTAATGTGCAGCCTTGCATGGCTAAGAAGTCAGCAAATGGAGAGTCGTGTTTTGTGTGGGACTTGGTGTTGGAAGCGGTGACTGAAGAGACAGTATGTATACCCTGCACATCACATGGAATCGCCTCCTCCTTTGAGAGGCAAAACAAAGGGCTTGAACCTCTCCCCAGACGCTTACTTCCAGATCATTCCTTCCAGTCCTTGTTTTCCACTATCAAAGGCCAATTGATCCATTTCCCATCCACAAAGGCCATTTTTTCCTGAAGCCACCTGTCAAAATAGCATTTTCCCCCTGGGTACAGGTGGCTTACTTCTGTCATTCTAGCTACTCAGGAGGCTGAAATCTGAGGATTGTGTTTTGAAGCCAGCCTAGGCAGGAAAGTCTATGAGACTCTTATCTTCAATTAATTACACTCCTCCTCTCTCCCCTCCAATCCCACCCCACCCCCGCCCCGAGAAAAGCCAGAAGTAGAGCTGTAGCTTAAGTGATAGAGTGCTAGCCTTTAATAAAAAGCTCAGGGACAACACCCAGGCCCTGAGTTCAAGCCCCTGGACCAGCGCATGTGTACTCACACACACACACACACACTCACACACACACACACACACACACACACACACACATCCCACCCATCTGTATATACGACCTCTTTAGAACTTCCAGGTGCATTCCCTTTTTCTTCCTTTCATCTTTACACCAGTTACCACAAGGGTTCAGTTCCTTTGGGAGTCTCCTCAAAAAGCGAGGTCTGAGGTAAATGACTACAGCTATTTCAGTGCAAGGTGGTGATGAATCCACACGGCAGTCTCAGCCCCAGCTTCCTAGTCTGAGAAGTCACAATGATCTATCTTACCACTAGAACACAATAGGTTGCTATTTCATTTTGCTAAAAGAAGCCACTTGCCTTCATTAAATTTTCAACCTCTTAGCCTCCAAAATACAATTTTATTATATGTTAGCTGGAGTCAATACAGTAGGCATGAGGAGCATTTAATTAGTAGCATATTTATTCCAGAAAGGCCTTACTCTCCTACTTAATTTCAAATGGAGTTGACTCAATCTGAGCCTACAGTCACCCATTCTGACCAAACTACCATAGGAATAATGTATCTTCCTAGACTAAAACTCATTAAGCTATAGCCTATGGGCCAAACTTGACCACTGTCAGATTCAATTGGACACTAACTTTTCTATTGGACCACAGCCACGCCCATTCATTTAATGTAGCATCTACCTGCTATTTATCTATGGTAGTTTTCACACTTCCACACAGAGTTATATACTTGCAACAGGGACTATATAGTCTAGAAAACCTAAAGTATTTACAAGGTAAATACTTGCAGAAAATGGTTGTCAAGCTAGGCACTGGTGACTCACACCTGTCATCCTAACTACTCAGAAGGCTGAGATCTTAGGATTTCAGTTCCAAGCTAGCCTGGGGAAGACTTAGCCAAGAGACTCTTATCTACAATTAACTACAAAAGAGCCAAATTGGAGGCACAGCACTCGTTGTAAAAGCAGAAGGAAGTAAACAGAGAAGAAACAGTAGACACCACCAACATTGTCTGAGTTCCTGGATCTAAAGTACCTGCAACCTACAGGATCTATCCCAGCCTGACACTGAATTGATATTAGAATGGAGGAATCTATAGAATCAAGAGTACTAGAGAGCCAGATACTGGTGGCTCACACCTATAATCCTAGCTCCTCGAGAGGCTAAGATCTGAGGATCAGGGTTTAAAACAGGAAAGACTTTTACTTCCATTTAACCACCAGAAAAGCATAAGTGGCACTGTGGCTCAAAGTGGTAGAGTACTAGCCTTAAGCAAAAGAGCTCAGGGACAGCACCCAGGCCCCAAGCTCAAGCCCCATGACCAACTCCCCTCCCCGCTCCCCAAAGAAAAAGAGTACTGGAGAGACATTAGTTCAAATCTGGCTTCATCACCTTCTAACTGGATAACACTTTGAGAAAGCACTCAACTTTTTTTGCATTGGTCATGGGGCTCGAACTGGGGGCCTGGGGGCTGTCCCTGAGTTTTTTGTTCAAGGCTAGTAATCTAGCCACAGCTCCATGCCCAGTTTTCCTGGTGGTTAATTGGAGATAAGAGTCTCACAGACTTTCCTGCCAGCTGTCTTTGAACAACAATCCTCAAATCTCCACCTCCTGAGTAGCTAAGATTATAGGCGTGAGCCACCAGTGCCTGGCCATACTCAGTCTTTTGATCATCAAGTTCTCTCACTTTATGTTTTTGTGTGTCTATGGTAGTACTAGGGTTTGAACTCAGGGCCTCACACTTGCTAGACTGGCACTCCTGCTGAACCACATACCAGCCCAAGTTCTTTGGCTTTTAAACATATATTTTAACAACTTGCCAGCCTCCTGGGCTTACTGTGTGCACTGAGCAAGATCACATCCATAAAGGTTCCTTGGAAACTGTAAGGCATTGTACAAATGTCACAGACTTTTTCCTTGGGTCATTCCCACCTTCAGATATACCCCTGTTAGGACACCGTGTTCTGCAGACAGGGGCACACATCATTCTAAAATTACTTCCAAGGCTGAGTAATGACATATTGAATAGCAGCTGTCAAGAGTTGTGGCAGTCTCCACATTGCCAAATAGAAAAGAGAGCCAGAAAGAAATGGGCAAAATTGGCTTTATTTTAAAGAGACAGAATAGTTGGATTAAAAACTATAGCTGAAACAATGTCAGGGAAGAGAGGGGGGCGAATAAAGATGAAAAATGGGCAAAAACAAGAGAAAAAGAAAAAAACAAAACACTTCCTGCTCTGGAGCCCTATGATTCAAACTGCAAGAGTCACAGCTGCGTAGAGGCGGAGTCCAAATCAAAACCCACGCATCACACAAGATGGACGGCTTCCCCGGGGTGGATGTTATAACCATGAAATACTGGGAAAGAAGAAAGGCAAAGAAGCCTGCCCATCTGGTGGTTACAAAAAAAAAAAAAGGAGCTCAGAAAACCAGATAGAGTACCAGAGATCTCACAGCTGAAGCTGACCCTGACATCTAGCAGGGGATTGGAGATTTGCAGTTCACCAAGTGGCCAAATCCCTCTTGTGGAAATTTCAAAACTGGAATGGGAAAAATCTAAAGCAGAGCTAGGAAAATGTCTTACCACAGAGGAAAGGAGGAAAACAGATGTGCAAAATGCTTCAGTGTGTTCATCAGGGATAGCAGATAGGAATAGCAGACTCAGATGACACCCTGGGCTTTTTGCTGTTTTGACAGCTTAATTCTATTATAGACTAAAAGCAAAAGGTAAATGAACAAGTAGAAGGCCCATGGAAGAAGGTCAAATATATCATCTATACACCAAATGTACTGTAACTTACCAAGGGGCAAAAAAAGTAAAGGAAAATAAGATCATTTGCAAGAAATATATTCTTGCAAAGTGTTCATAAGAAATGGATTTCAACCAGGTGCTGGTAGCTCATGATTGTAATCCTAGCTACTCAGGAGGCTGAGATCTGAGGATCACTGTTCAAAGCCAGTCCAGGCAGAAAAGTCCATGAGATGCTTATCTCCCGTTACCCACCAGAAAACTGGAAGTGGCACTGTGGCTCAAGGTGGTAGAGTGCTAGCCTTGAAATGAATCTCAAAAATGTTTTGCAGCATCTGCTTTGAGAAAACAAGGTGGTAGATACTATGCTGGACAGGAAATGAAGAAAACATAGCCCTTTTCTTTGCATAGCTAATAATCCAGTCGGAAAGGAGAATCATAGCAGCTCAAGATAGAAGACAGTCCAGAAAACGTCAGTAGGGTCAGCAATCCCATCTACTAAGGAATCTGAGGTCTCAGGTTTACAGTTCAAAGCCAACCCCCTCCCTCCAAAAAAAAGTCCATGAAATTCATGTCTCCAATTAACCAGTAAAATGTTGTTAATGTAGCTTTGGCTGGGCTTTCAACAAAATAAAAAATAAAAGAAAGATAAGGCATATAGTATGAGGTCCTGAGTTCAAGTCCCAGTACAGGCATAGAAGTAAGTGCATAAATAAATAAAATTAAATACAAGCAATTTCAAAGCATAACACATTCTGTGTATGCCTCTGTAAACAAACTTTAAAAAAAGGAAAGTGCCTCTGTTTAGAACAAAGCACAAAACCTAGCTCAATGCCATGTCTCTTTCTACGGGTGACCAACACACTTTTCTGCTTGTACATAGGTTAGGTTCCAAAAGGGTTTTAAGGAAATCTGTAGATAAATCTAAGGAACCACAGATGGTTGAGGATGCAGACAACAGATGTGCTTCTGCTCCACTTCTCAACTTGATTCTTGTCTCTGAAAGTTCATAAGCAGGGGGGGAGCTCCTGTGCAGAACATGAACTGCGTTGTTCTGTACCTGCCCTGGGCAAGGACCTTCTGAGAAGTTCCACATCCTGCTCAGCACCCCTATCCAGCTTTAGGGGATGTCCTTACTAGCTCCCAAACCACTCACCCAACTCCAGCTTTAAAGGCAGCTGAGCTCTGTGGTTAGAAACGGGCCACTTAAGAAGGTCGGTGGTGTAGGACAGGGAGACATTCAGCAAGGGCTGTTACCCCCTTGGCCCTTCCCACTTGCTACTCACTGTTCTAAGCACTTCAAGTAAATTAACTAATTTAACCATGAGGAAGAGGGTTTATTTTCACATCTCCATTTTATAAATGAGGAAAATAGGGCATGGAGAAGTTCACTTATTAACTCTCTCTTCTCAGAAGTTAAATGTCACAGAACTAGACAGTGGCAGGGCTGAGATTTGAATCCAGACTGGTTAACTTTAGGGGCCACATTCTAGAAGAGTAGGCTTCTTTTCAGGGGAAGAACAATGAACTAGAAAAGGCAATGATCACTATGTTGAAAATGCCCTATACAATTTGCATGTAGGGATGGGAAGGAAACACTGGGAGAGAGAGGAGGGAGAAAGGGAGGGACATTGTCCAAGAATAAATACATTCTTGCTGAGCTCAGGTGGCTCACATCTGTAATCCTAGTTACTCCAGAGACTGGAGAGCTGAGGAGTACAGTTCGAAGTGAGCTTAGGCAGTAAGGTTTGTGAGACTCTCATCTCTTATTAACCATCAGAAAACCAGAAGTGGAGCTCAAAGTAGTAGAGCACTAGCCTTGAACAAAAGAGCTCAGATACAGCGCCCAGGCCCTGAGTTCAACCCCATGACTGACAAAACAAACTGAAAAAATGTACTCTTTAACTGACTTATATAACTGTAACTCCTGTGTATATCACCTTCACAATTAACAATAAAAAAAAACTAAAATAAAATAAGAAAGAAAGAGAGAGAGAGAGAGAAAGAAAGAAAGACAGTGATCTGAAAATCAAGCAATCTGAGGTACTGGTTTTAATTCTGCTAGCAAAGGTTCAATAGCCTTGTCAAAATTTGCCTTTTTGTAAAGATAGGGGAGCTGCTGGTTCACATCTATAACCCTAGCTATTCAAAAGACTGAGATCTGAGGATCATGGTTCAAAGCCAACCTGGGCAGGAAAATCCATGAGACTCTTACCTCCTATTAACCACCAGAAAACCAGAAGTGGAGCTGTGGCTCAAAGTAGTAGAACACTAGCCTTGAGCAGAAAAGCTCAGGGATAACACCCAATCCCTGAGTTTAAGCCCCATCACTGACACACACACACACACAAAAGAATTACAAATTAAGCTGGGCATGGTAGCTTAAGTTTGTATCCTAGCTACTTGGGAAGCAGAGATGGTAAGGTCTGAAGTTTGAGGCTAGCCTAGGCAAAAAATGAAGTTTATGAGATTCTTATCTTAATCAATGGCTGGGTAATTCCTAGTATTCCACTAACTGCAGAAATATAATGGTGCTACACAGTGGCACGTACCAGTCATCTTTCGAGACACAGGAAGGTCCAAGTAGGAAGATCAGAGTCCAGGCCAGCCTGGGCACAAAATGAGACTCTACTTTGAAAATAACCAGTGGTATGAAGAATGATGGAGGGGTGACATAATCAAGTTGCATTGTCCCTATAAACTAACATGTTGAATTGAAACACCTTTGTACAACTACTTAAAGATAATTTAACATTTTTATTTATAAAATAAGCCAGATGCTAGTGGGTTCACGCCTGTAATCCTAGCTACTCAAGAGTCTGAGATCTGAGTGGTGCATGGTTCAAAGCCAACCTGGACAGGAAAGTCTGTGAGACCTTTTTTTTTTGGGTCCGGTCATGGGGCCTGAACTCTGGGCCTGGGTGCTGTCCCTTAGCTCTTCAGCTCAAGGCTAGCCCTCTACCACTTGGGCCACAGCGCCACTTCCAGCTTTTTTCTTTTTGTTTATGTGGTGCTGAGGAATCGAACCTAGGGCCTCAGGCATGCAAGGCAAGCACTCTACCACTGAGCCACCTTCCCAGCCCATCTGTGAGACTTTTATCTCCAGTTAAGCACCAAAAAAGCCAAAAGTAAAGCTGTGGCTCAAGTGATAGAGTGTTTGCCTTGAGCAAAAAAGCTTAGGGACAGCACTCAGACCCAGCTCCAGGATCCACACGAAGGAAGGAAGGAAGGAAGGAAGGAAGGAAAGGAGGGAGGGAGGGAGGGAGGGAGGGAGGGAGGGAGGGAGGGAGGGACTGGGAAGTTGGCTCAGTGGTAGAGTGCTTGCCTTGCATGCATGAGGCCCTGGATTCAATTCCTTAGCACCAGAAAAAGCCAGATGTGATGCGGTGGCTCAAGTGGTAAAGTGCTAGCTTGAGCTGAAGAGCTGAGGGACAGTGCCCAGGCCCAGAGTTCAGGCCCCATGACTGGCCAAAAAAAAAAAAACAACAACAAAACAAAATCCGGTGAAGAAAGAAGAAAGAAGAAAGAAGGAAGGAAGGAAAAGAAAAAAAAATAACAAATGAGAAAAGAGATTTTAGAATGTGGCTCAAGTGGTAGAATATCTGCAAAAGGCCCTGAGTTTAACTCCATTACTGCCCCAAGAATGCTAATTAAGCTGGGCACCAGTGGCTCACACCTGTAATCCTAGCTACTCAGGAGGCTGAGATCTGAGAATCGCTATTCAAAGCCAGCCCAGGCAGAAAAGTCCATTAGACTCTTATCCCACATTACCCAGCAGAAAACTGGAAGTGGCACTGTGGCTCAAAGTGGTAAAGCGCTAGCCTTGAGCTGAAGAGCTCAGGGACAGCACTCAGGCACAGAGTTCAAGCCACACAACCAACAACAACAACAACAAAAAAGCTAGTTAAAGCAAGCACTAATTTCATGAATCATGCTACAAGTACTTCTGTATTTTTTATTGGTAAACACAGAGGAAAATGAGCATGTTTTCATTTTGTTAGGAAGAGTATGATAGGAGCATCAATAATAGGACAAAAAAGCTGCCTTGTTCATGGATTCCATTATACATGGCTTTGACCAAGGACAACCAAATAAATAAGTATGTCAGAGGAAATTTCATAATAAAAAATTTTAAATTTACACACATTACACAGTTGGGTGGATGGATATAGAGAAAATCCAGTCCCAGGTTAATGGTCGACTATGTTTTTCATCACTCTATGCTCTGCTAAGTGTGTCCCTGTCCTTAATTTTGTGAAAATATAGTATGATTCTCAAAAAGCCAATGATGCCCAAAAAGCAATGTCAAAGTTAAAATGGTTAATTGAAGCGGTACAATGCAATGTTTAGGTTTTCCCAGAGGTGGCCTGTCTTAGTGGGGGAGTTGGACACCTTTATGGGACAAATGAATCAAGCATCTGCATATGGGTCTACACACCCTGCAACCAAAGTGAGCATGTGCAAGTTTTCTTCAGTAGAGGTCTCCTTGGAAGCACACATCAGAGGATGGATGCCAAGGGCTTGCTGTAATAGTAACTGGATTTTATTAACCGCTTACCATGTGGAAACACTAATAAATGCTTTGAAGAGATTACCTAAAAGCCATCACATTAAATAGGTGTGATCACATTGTTGCTGGAAGTATAAATTTGTTCAACCACTTTGGAAAGCAGTATGGAGGTTCCTCAAAAGACTCCACACAGAGCTCCCCTATGACCCAGCAACCCCACTCCTGGGCATTTACCCAAATGACCACAAACAAGGCCTTACTAAAGCTACCAGCACAACCATGTTTACTGCAGCATTATTTATCATAGCTAAGATATGGAACCAACCCAGATGTCCCTCAGTAGATGAATGGATCAAGAAAATGTGGCATATTTATACACAATGGAATTCTATGCTTCCATCAGAAAAAGAATAACATTGTTCCATTCAAAAGGAAATGAAAAAACTTGGAAAAATTATATTAAATGTAGTAAGCCAGATCCAAAGAAAAGTATGTTGCATGATCTCCATCATTTGTAAGAACTAGAATATGCCTATGATACTCTAAACAGGGGATCTCAATAACCCCACTGCTTAGTGCATATAATGAATATATAATGAAGCATATCAACATGAACTCCAATATATGGAAACAAGAGGTTCGTACTAGTCCCCGTATGTAATTTGTTCTTTTTTTGTTCATTTCTCTTAGTTTTCTGTACCTCATGTCTTGTGTATAAGAGTATTCAATATGTGCAAAGGAAAGGGAATCACAGAAACAGCAGGACAAAAGATGAACCAAAGCAATACTCACTTGACAGTATGTTGGATATGAACATTACAACTTGTGGGGAGGAGAATAGGGAGGAGTAAGTGGGAGATAATGAGGGATGGGGTAACAATGATTAAAAACTGTACTCATTACCTTATTTATGTAACTAACCCCCTTATCACCTTTCAATAAAAATAATAAATTAATAAATAAATAGGTGTGATCACAATGCCCAATGGCCAGATGATATACCAAAGCTGGAAAATATCCCACATTGGCCAATAAAGAACTTGAAGTTTACAAAGATGCTCAGAATTCATATTGCTGACCTGTGACAGACACCTGGACAGATCTCAATGCTCCAGATGTGAGAACAACTTTCTTATGTTTGTTAATAGAGGGATATATCATAAAGCAGGGCACTGGTGGCTCATACTTGTAATTCTAACTAATCAGGATGCTAAGATCTGAGGATCGCAGTTCAAAGCCAGCTCATGCAGAAAAGTCTGTGATACTCTTATCTCCAATTAAGCACCAGAAGTGGAGCTGAGGCTCAAGAGGTAGAGGAAGAGAAAAAGGAAAAAGGGAAGAGGAGGAGGGGAAAGGAAGGAAGGAAGGAAGGAAGGAAGGAAGGAAGGAAGGAAGGAAGGAAGGAAGGAAGGAAGCTAGGAAGGAAGGAAACTAGGAAGGAAGGAAGGAAACTAGGAAGCTAGGAAGGAGAAGAAGAAGAGGAGGAGGAAAAAGGGAAGGAAGAGGAAAAAGGAAGAGGAGGAGGAGCAGCAGCAACAGCATTCTGTGTCTGTTGGAGCTGATTTCATAGTTGTCCCTTGGGGTTCCCTAGGAACCAAGACATCAGGACTATAGTCCTTGACCACACTATATGTGGGGGTTTTCCTCTGTGTTGATGAGACTAAGATTCCTGACTGCAGAAACTAACTCCCAGCCTGTTTGTGAATGAAAGACATTTTAATCCACAAAAGATAGAGCTTAATACCATTCCATGAACAATGGATTTTTTTTGGGGGGGGGGGGGGGGCGGGGGAGGGTCCAGTCCTGGGGACTGAATTCTGGGCCTGGGCACTGTCCCTCAGCTCTTCAGCTCAAGGCTAGCGCTCTACCACTTGAGCCACAGCGCCACTTCCGGCTTTTTCTTTTTTGCTTATGTGGTGCTGAGGAATCGAACCCAGGGCCTCAGGCATGCAAGGCAAGCACTCTACCATTGAGCCACCTTCCCAGCCCCAAACAATGGATTTTTGTAACACTCCCTGGTTAAGTTTTTGAAGTTCTTTTCACATTTCAGATCATTTCTAGATGATTTTCTTTTTCCATGAAGAGATGGTTTATTGACATTTCCTGAGTGCTCTTGGCGAATTGGGAGAATGTATGCAGTCACCATGGTTTTCCACTTGGCTGCAATATGGCTTAATGTTGTTTTGAGAAATGCATCTGCACCTGTCCTACTTGCATTCATTGTGCTAACAGAAATGCCCTACATGAATTCTCTGTTTTCAAAGTTAATTTGGCCAACATCTGCCATGAGAAAATGACCCAGATGCTATCTGCCATGTAGTGATAATAAATAAGTGGTCCCCCTCACATACAACATAATGTTTACTGTAGTTTTCTTCTATTAAAGTCACTTAATTTCATGGCCACTCAAGGCACATAGAAACATATGTGACTTGTATGTCTAAACACTATACCACTCTATAAACAGGGTCATATTGCCAAGGATATTTCATATGTAATGCTTCATATTGAATATTGATAGCCACCCCAAGCCTCACACATACTATCCTACTTAATCTTTTCAGCCTAGGTAATAAACATTACCATTTCTATTTCCTAGATGAGGAAAGTCCAAAGTTGTAGGAGGTTATCAGTGGCTCATGCCTGCAATCCTTGTTATTCAGGAGGTTGAGATCTGAGGATAATGGATAATAGTTCAAAACCAGCCCAGCCAGAGAAGATTTTTTTCTTTTGTTGGTCATGGGCTTGAACTCAGGCTCTGGACACTGTCCCTGAGCTCTTTTGCTCAAGGTTAGTGCTGTACCACTTTGAGCCAAGTGCCACTCCAATTTTTGAGTGGTTAATTAGAGATCAGAGGCTCATGGGACTTTTCTGCCAGGCTAGCTTTGAACTACAGTCTTCAGATCTCAGCCTCCTGAGTTGCTAAGATTAGAGAAATGAGTCACCAGCACCCTGCCAGCGGAGATTCTTATCTCCAATTAATCCAAAAAAAAGGAAGAAAGAACAAGTTGTCAGTAAGTGATAAGACTACCTGATGCCATATGTCCACACCCTCCTCACCCCAGTAGTCTACCACATTACATCCTCAGGGATGCACTCTTGGGTAAGGTTTATTGCCTACAAAGTTTTCCAGGCCCTACCTACTAGTATGTTTGCTGTCCCCACCGGAAGTTCCCAGGCAGTGAAGCCCCAAAGAAAACTATGCAGCTGTGGTGTTCCTCTTTCGTTTCCAGGTCACAGTTTATCCCAGAACCTCACAGATCACGTGAAACACCTTCAGCTCTTATCCTCTCTCTACCTAGGCTTTTGAACCCCTTTTCTCAAAAACCTACTAGCAACCCAGCTGCTGCCCACTGAGCCAGATGAAGAGGCCAGGTGAACACGCATGCACGGGAAGTGCAATCCAATGATCTCTTTACCAAAATTCCTTCTGTGAAGAGGATGCCAGGTGGTTGGAAGGTTGCAAGCTACTTGGAGATGGTAAGATGCCACAGGGGATGTGTAAAGGAAGCCACTGATTATTGCTTATCTGCCTTTTCGGGTCTTGAAAGCCAATGAGGGTGCTTTGTTGGAAAGTAAGCAAGGGGCAAGGATAGAAACCTGAGCCAAAAGAATCTAGCTCGTTGAGTTTTCTCACACCCTTATAACCAGCAGCCATGTACAGCATCTAGAATCTCTCGATGCTACATTTCCAGTCACCACCTCAGAGGGTTAATAACCCATTCTGACCAAAACAAGCAACAGTGGGAACAAATGTTGCCTGGTTTTGTGCTTCATGTAGCTGGAATCAGATGGCATGGGCTCTTTCATGGTTGGCTTCCTTCCCTCCAGTGATGGATGGGATGGGGAAATGGTGAATGTGGGTGTGACCCAGCAGAAAAGAGCATGTAACACGACACTGTGGGAGACTTGCAGCATCTAATCGAAGAAAAAAGAAAAAAGAAAATCTAATTTTTTACTCAGTTTTATTACCATTTTAAAGTTTCTACAGACAATACCCACCTTTATCGCTTACTGCTAGGGAGGGCTATTCACACAAGCCACTCACATTGATGACCCTGTTTGATTTAATATTTACCTTAATATATTTGGAAGACTTATCCGTATGATTGCATGTAAGTATGTATCCTTCCTTATCATTACTATGTAGGATATCATTGAATCAATACTTCATAAACTGATTTATTCTCCTTTGTGTGTGTATGTGTCTGTCTGTGTATATGTATCTGTGTGTGTGTATCTGTGTGTGTGTGTGTATGTGTGTATATGATACTGGGGTTTGAACCTAGGGCTTTATACATGCTAGGCAGGTACTATATTATGTGGACCATGACACGTGATATATTTTTTGAGATATTTTTGAGATAAGGTCTCAATTTCTTTTTCTTTTTTGGTGGGGGAATCGGCAATGGGGCTTGAACTCGAGTTCTAGGCACTATCTCTGGACTCTTGCTCAGGACTAGTGTACCACCACTTTGAGCTTCAGCACCACTTCTGGTTTCCTGGTGGTTAATTGGAGATTAGAGTCTCATGGACTTTCCTTGCCTGAGCTGATTTTGAACCTTGATCCTTAGCCTCCCGAGTAGCTAGGATTACAGGTATGAGGCAGTGGTGCCCAGCAATGTCTGAGTTTCGATGGTTTAAAAAAATATTTTTTTAAACCCCAGACAGTGACCTTGGTGGTAGTAAAAGCCTACGTCAGTGGCCTTACTGAACTTATGAAAGCTTTGCTGGTCCATCCCCCAGAGGCTCAGTCATTCATCACTCCTGAAAGCGTACCTGTTCCCCTGACCTTACCTACCAGACTTCCAGAACCAGCTAAGATGCTCTTGGCCTTCCTGGGAAAGAAAGAACTAGCCCTTAACCACCTCATCACCATTTCCTGAGGAAGGGCTAAAAGGAGACACCCCAGCCCAGCCCCCTCGAACCTCCCCCCCCCCACCCCCACCCCCCCAGACAGCCTGCAAGCAGCCAAGATGGATAGCTGTTCTGGCCCCTTGTGTCTTCTTCCAGATAGCTTCTCTTTTCCTTTGCAGTAAACTTCTGCTCAAGTTTTTTTTTTTTTTTTTAACTGTTCCTGTACTTCTTTCTTTTTGTTTTTCTTTTTCTTTTTTTGACAATCCTGGGCCTTGAACTCAGGGCCTGGGCACTGTTCTTGAGTTTCTTTTGCTCAAGGCTAGCACTCTACCACTTGAGCCACAGTGCCACTTCTGGCTTTTTCTGTGTATGTGGTACTGAAGAATCGAAACCAGGGCTTCATACGTGAGAGGTCAGCACTCTACCATTAAGCTACCTTCCCAGCCCTGGACTTACTTCTATACTGTCCAGAGAACAAGAGCCTACTGACTCACATATTAACTTTTTTTTTTCCTGGGCCAGCTGGTACTGAAATTCTCTTATTGATGCTTTCCAGGGTAACTGGTTTGACAAAAGCACTATCCTACACTCAACTTTTTCTGTTGAGATGCATCTCTTGAATTCTTTTACCCAGGTCAGCCTGGAATCACAATCCTCCTAATCTCAGGCTCCAACATAGCAGCATGGACATGTATGTATCACCATGCCTAGCACTGGTAGAGATGGAGTCTCCCATATTCATTACCTGAACCAGCCTCAAACCTTGATCTTCCTAATCTCTACCTCCCAAGTAGCTAGGATTATAGGCATGAGCTACCAACACCCACCTACTTATTTTCTTTTGGAGGCCTTTAGGTAATTTAGGTAATTTTAGGTAATAGTCTGGTGCTATTATGAACAGCGTTGTGAATTTTTTGTGTCTGACTTAGTGAATATAAGGATACTTTTCTGTGGACTAAATATCTGGGGTTCATCTTTGATAGGGGTCTTAAGGTATGTGCCTGCTTAGATTCATCATGCTACCAGAGAGCTTGTCATAGGGCTCTGTGATAACTCCTTTTATTTTCCACTTAGATATAGTTGTTATTTGGTTTGTTTTTTCAAAGCCTTGTAGTTTAATTCTAATTTAATCCTACATTGATCAATATACCTGTTTTCCCTTCTTGAACGTGCATGAAATCTCATGTCTTTCAGGACAGAGGAGCTTCAAAGGCAGTATAACTGGGTAGCTTCTCCTGCCTCTGTTTTTTTTTGCAGACATTCTTATTTATCTATTACCATTACTATCTCTGTCAACAGCCTTTGAGCCTATCTTGATGAGAATGAAGATAGCAATCATCCTTCCAGCTCTGTGCTCCCAGATCTTAGCAATATCCCTGGAACATAATTGACACTTTAATGAAATGGACAGGTAATTCAAAACACTTACAGTTCAGTCCCTTCCATCAAGCTTCAGCCCCACTGAAGCAACAGAGCTAAGAGATTCTTAAAGCTATAGATAGTAGACTTGGCGTTCAATAATGCATTTAAGCAGATTTACTTGGTGATGTTTGAAAATTTTAGGGGCTAGGCCTGGTAGTGCCTGGCTGTAATCCCAACTCATCCGTAGACAAAAGTTGGAGAATTATAATTCAAGGCCAGTCCAGGTAAAAGTTAGCAAAATCCTATCTCAAAAACAATCCAGATGCTGGATGCTGGTGGTTCATGCCTGTAATTCTAGCTTCTTAGGAGGCTGAGATCTGAGGATCATGGTTCAAAGCCAAGCCAGGCAGGAAAGTCTATGAGATTCTTACCTCCACCTAACCACCAGGAAACTGAAAGTGGAGCTGTGGCTCAAAGTGGTAGCATACTAGCCTTGAGAAGAAAAGCTCAGGGATAGCACCCAGACCCCAAGTCTTAGTCCTACTAGTGACCCCCCACCCCACCCCCCCAAAAAAAAACCAGTCAGATATAATGGTGTCTGCTTGTAATCCCAGCTACTCAGGAGACAGAAGTAGGGTAACTGTTGTACAAGACCACCTGATGAAAAGCTCAAGATACTATGAAACAAACTAAAAGTGAAAAAACTGGAAGTATAGCTTAAGTGGCAAAGTATTTACCTAGCAAGCACCACACCCTGAGTTCAATTCCTAGTGTTCGAAAAGAAAAAACAAAAACAAACAACAACAACAACAACAAAAAAACGGGAGCTGGAGGAGGCTGAGATCTGAGGATCGAAATTCAAAGCCAGCCCAGGCAGGAAAGTCGGTGAGACTTTTATCTCCAATAAACCACTAGAAAACCGGAAGTGGTGCTGTGGCTCAAGTGGCAGAGCGCTAGCCTTGAGCTGAAAAGCTGAAGGACAGCGCCCAGGCCCAGAGTTCAAGCCCAGAGTTCAACCGACAAAAAAATAAATAAAAGACAAAAAAAAAAAAAAGGGAGGGAGTTCCACAATAGGTTTTTAGTGAAAATGAAAATATGGACCCCAAATAGTTTATGTTTCTACATCATTGTAATGATTATTTCTAAGTTTTAGGTTTCTGGGTATTTTTTTTCTTATCTCTGCCTTCGCAGACTTTCTAAAATTTCTTTGATGATTAGAAAATAAACACACATACTTGAACAGTGCACGTTTAAAAAAAAATAAATGTGAAAAAATATGACAGGAATCTGATATTGTTTTTGTCCCTCTGAAAGGAAAAACACCATCTTCCTTAATAAAATAAAGCCCTGTACCCCAGTCCTGGCATAAAAAGCAATTCTTGGCATGGAAAAGGACAGGTCAATCATGTTTGCAGTCTGTCACTCACAAGAGACAGGGAACAGAGGTATGTCACATCTCCAGAATGAGAAGGATATTTTCAAAGTTTATTTCAAATCATGAAACAAGAGGTTTTTGATCCTAGGCTCAAACGCCAGGAATTCCATATATCAGGTCTCGCCCCTTATCACTATACACCAAATAAAGAGACATCATGAAGGATGGAGAAAAGAGATCTGTTACACAGATGACACGGACAAACAGCACAATGGTCCTCCTCAGCCATGGTCGGGGTACAAATAGTTGCCTTAGGTTAAGTAGGGAGAATTAGGGGTGAAATAGTTAAAACAGTTCAAATCTCAGATACACTTAGAGATGAGATGGTCTATGAGGGTCAATGGGGTGTTAGGTCATCTGAGAGAGAGTCCATAGTCTTGAGATAGGTCACGTGAGGCTCTGTTGAGTCACTGACATATGGCAGTTGACCCACTCCTTCCTGCATTCATTCCAACATGGAGGCAAGGTGACAGCAGGACAGAAAAGCTCCTGTCTAGGAACATACTTACAAAATGGGCATCTGGGGGCTGGGAAGTTGGCTCCATGGTAGAGCTCTAGTCCTGAGCTGAAGAGCTGAGGAACAGCACCCAGGCCCAGAATACAGGTCCCATGACTGACCCCCCCCAAAAAATTATCTGGTATAACTTGCTTTTATCCGGTTCCAGATTAATTTGTGGAGCCAGCAAAAGCAGCTTTTAGGCACCTGTTACATTTATAGTTTACTATACTGAGGGAGTAATTGCTTTCATAATAGAAACTACAGAAAGTAAAGACTGAGCAGGTCTTCTTAGCCAATGGAGCTTAAGTTTAAAAAGAGTTGAAACAGTCAACACTAATTTCCCAACCTTATTTTCCTCTTCAAAATCCTCAGTAATTATTAGAACTACCTCTGTGAAATCTTTAGACACCCCTTCAAAATACTCAGGTCTAAATGGACACAAATCACTTCCATGATCTCTGCAGACCTACTGCTGTAAGTTAATGCGTAGGTAAGCAAAAAAGGAACACAGTGCTGGGTGCTGAAGACTCACACCTGTAATCCTAGCTATTCAGGAGGCGGAGATCTGAGGCTCGAGCTTCAAAGCCAGATTGGTCAGAAAGAGCCATAAAACTCTTTTCTCCAATTACTCAGCAGAATTCAAAATGAGGAAGTAAGGCTCAAATGGCAGAGCACCAGCTTTGAGTAGAAAAAAGTCAAAGGAGAGCAAGAGGTCCTGAGAGCAAGATACCCTAGAGCAATGGCCAGTATTGAAACCAAAAAGAGAAAGTGAAGGTACTAGCATGAGATGGAGCTAGGGAAAGGGAGAAGAGAAAAAGAGGAGGAGGGAGGGAAAGAGAGAGGGAGGGAGGGGAGAAAGAGTAACTATAGTAGAACAAAGGAATGAGAAGCATTGGAGATAGATGAAGACCACATGGATCTCTGATACCTTTAGTTTTCACAATAGTATCCGGGGCAAAGGAGTCTAGATCTCATGTCCTTTGGAATTTTATTCTCTAAAAGCCCTAGAGGTTGTACTCTATCACTAAAGTCCAACTCAACCTTTATAACAATATAGTATCCTTGGAATTGCCTCAGTCATCCTTAATATCTGAATTTTATGCTTAGAATTTCTAAGTGTACAGCTTAAAAACCAAAGGGTGCCAGGCACCAGTGGCTCACGCCTATAATCCTAGCTACTTAGGAGGCTGAGATCTGAGGATCACTGTTCAAAGCCAACCCAGACAAAAATGTATGTGCGACTCTTATCTCTAATTATTCACAAAAAAGAAGAAGAAGAAAAAGCTGGAAGAGGAGCTGAGGTTCAGGTGGTAGAAAGCTAGTCATGAACAAAAGAAACTCAGGGGCAGTGCCTAGGCCCTGAGTTCAAGCCCCAGGACCGGCACAAAAATAAATTAATTAATTAAACAAAGGACTTCCTGACATGGTTACAGAGGTTTTCAGATGATTGGCCTAGCCATGACACAAAAGATATGAAGGTAGACCAGAATAAATGAGGGGCTACATCATATTCATAAACAGGAAAACTCAAGTTCAAAGAGATATAAAATTCCCCATAAACTAACCTGCAAATATAACACAATCTCAATCAAATTTTTAACAGATGTTTTTGAATCTTGACAAAATGTATATAGACTATGCAATGGCTAAGTAACAATTTTACAAGAAAAGAAAAAAAGATTTAGAAGTGGAAGAAGGATTTACTCTATTATGTGTTATGACTTAATAAAAATCTATAGTAATTAAGACTGGTATTGACTCAGAGGAAAAAATTAAAGCAATAAAGAGAATAAGAGACTCAGACAGAGACTTTACACATATAAGAAAATTTGATCTACGACAGAATTTTATTATAAATCAGTGGGAGAAATATAGATTATTTAATAAATAGTGCTAGAAAATTGCTTTTTCCATATATTCCAAAAGAAGTGGGAATTCTTTCCTCCTTCCATACATAAAAATAAACTGCACATAGATTAAAGGCCCAGATATTTAAAAAGAAATCTCTTTCATTTCCAGAAAAGATGGAAGATACATGGCTGTGATCTTTGGGTTGGAAAGAGTTTCTTTCAATGACACATTCTAAAGAGAAAGAGAGATAAATAGGAGTTTGTTAGTATTTAAGGCCTTTTATATAAAAAATTCTTTAAAAAGTTGAAAGGCAAATTATACACTGAGGTAACTTCTTTGCAATGTGTGTGCATGAAGAAACCTTACAAATCAATGAAAGAAAAAAAATACAAAAGAGAAACTGGAAAGAGTCCAGGAACAACAGCCCTGGGCTATACTAATGGCTGAAAGCAGACCCACAAATAGGGCAAAATGTTACTATTTAACCAAGATTGAGGGGGAGTGTAGCAGTCAGATCTGGAGATTCTTCCTGTTCTAAACCACACCAAAATGGCACTCCTGTTCATTCCCCTCCCCCCTACAGGGGCCCAGGATCAATAATATAAGATTAGGTTGTTTTAAACTTCTCTCCTCTCTCCTAGCTTCTCTCCTCCTTTCCCCAACCACTCCCTACTTTTTTGGAGGAGAAAAAAAAAAAATGATGAAAAGACCTTTTAGGTTGAGGATTGGAGCTGTGGTAGGAGAGGAAAAGTGTATTATTTCCTTCTCTTTTCATTTTTTTTTCTTTTTGCTTATGTGGTGCTGAGGAATCGAACCCAGGGCCTCATGCATGCAAGGCAAGCACTCTACCACTGAGCCACCTTCCCAGCCCTTCTCTTTTCATTTTTTTAAAATTTGTGCTCGTCTTGTGGCTTGAAGTAAAGGTCTGAGCACTGTCCTTGAGCTTTTTTTGCTCAAGGATAGCATTCTATCACTGGAGCCAGAGTCCCACTTCTAGCTGGGTTTGGGGGAGGGGGGAGGGTCCTTGGGTTTGTTTTTTTTTGGGGGGGGGGATTGGTTTATTTATTTGTAGTTTATTAGAGGCAAGAGTCTCACAGGCCTTACTACCCAAACTGGCTTTGAAACAGGATCCTAAAATCTCAGCCTCCTGAGTGGCTAGGATTACAGGCATGAGTCACTGGCGCTGGGCTCTATTCTTTTTAATAAACATAAAAAGAGCCACACTCAGACGTTGAAGCCAAGATACAACTCACAAAGCAGCAAAGCTTCCCTCCCACCCCTCTGCCTCTCATTCCCTCCCCCATTCCTCCCTCCCCCTTCCCACCCTCCTTCCCTACCCTCCTTTAAATGCTAAATTATAAAATCTGAGACACCTCTGGGCAGTCCTAAAACTATCCTCTCCTTTGAAATTGTTAAAACACGGCAACTGTGACTGCTGGGTAAGGTGAGCTTATCTGAGAAAAGGAAGCCAGCTTGAGAACTCATCTATTTTTCCATCTGTTTTGGGTAGACTCAGAAACATCTCCATATTGTAGAATAATGTGTAACACCCATGTTGGTTACCCAGAACCATTGCGTAAGGCTTGGAGGTTGCTAGACAACCACAAATATTCCCGCAGCTCAGAAAGAATGAAGGCAGCAGATGACAGCTGCCATTTTGAGTCTTCACCTCTAATTTCTGAAAGAGGACAGGGAAATGGTCATTTCTTCCTTGCCCTTCCAGTTCCCTTCCTCCTTCTCCCCTCTGCTCCCCTCTCTCCTCCTCTCCTGTGTGTGTGTGTGTGTGTGTGTGTGTGTGTGTGTGTGTGTGTGTGTGTGTGTGTTACTCAATTCTTTGTGGCCAAGAATCTGGGATCTTGCCCTCCATGACCACCCAAATGGTCACAGAGTTAACAGCAAACAAACACAATCTGAAATCTGCTAACCATGTGAATGAGTTTGGAAACAGATTCTCCCCCAAGCCACTGTGTTGATGACTGTGGCCCCACTCCACCCTTGAGTGTACCCTCCTCAGCCAGGGCTCCCAGTTTAGCTATGCTCCTTCCAGACCCTCAGAGATCCTGTGAGATGGGAACTTTTCTGCTTGGCTCTACATGCTTCTTGAGAGTGGTTACACAGCCATGAATACATGACATGGCAGGTATGTAAATACTGGATATCAGTCATTATGTGCTTTTGAATACCTAAAGTATCATCTCATGATCATTTAACAGCTTCTCTGGCTCACTGTCATCCTAGCTACTCAGGAGACTGACCTTGTGATTCCAAACCAGCCCACTCAGAAAATTCCATGTGACTCTTTATCGACCAATTATCCACCAAAAAGCCACAAGTAGAGCTGTGGCTCAACTGGTAGAGGGCCAGCCTAAGTAAAAAAAAAAAAAAAAAAAAAAAAAGCTCAGAGACTGTGCCTAGACCCTGAGCACAAGCCCCAGTACCAGCACAAAAAAAAGACATCAGGATTTTCCTATGTCTATCATCCGAAGCTAAGCAAAGTGAGAAATGTCACAAAATGAGTTATTTTGAAATCATGCAATATCAAATGTCGCCAATAAAGGAGTCAAATGGAGCCACCTGAGAGTGTTAGTTTATACTGAAGTAAACAGGATGGCTGCCAAAATAAGAGACTGAAAAGCAACCTTGCTGCAATACTGCTGGCTGGCACTAGATGGTGGCAGAGTTTTGTCTTGCAATTACAGTTCTCTTCCACAGTTTGGCCCCATGTTAAAATACAAAATACTTCTAATGTGTTTAGCAAAAAAGCTAAGGAAATTTTTATTGATTTAATATCATCTTAAAATATTATTTCCAATTTGTAGTAAGATTAAGTTACAGTGTTGATTTATGACCCAAACCTATTTTTTTTGTTGTTTTATTGGATTTGGTTTGGTGTATGGAGAGTGTGTGTGCGTGTGTGTTTTAAGAGCATAAACTACTTTATCATGTCCTAGCTCGACCGTTTATTTGTTGACAACCTTGCCAATCCCATTTTTGAAGTGTCTATTATTCGATCAAGATTAATGTATAAAATCTGATAGCTAAATGACTTTTAAAAAATACTTTAATTGCTATGCTATTAGCATTAATTCAGCTATTCCTAATTTGAAATTTGGGGTAATTTATAACAGAGTTGAGTCAGAGTTTACTTTTCACAGATTGCTACTTTAAACTAGGGAACGCTCCCCCCATAATTACAGTACATTTCTCATTCCTTTCTCTCAAATTATTCTCAATTATATGAAGTTGTCTAGCTTAATAATTAAGAATGGGGACCTTGGAACTAGGTTGTGTAAGTTTAAAATCCTGTCTCTACTTTGTACTCTATTTCATTATGCATCTTATAAATATATGCGTCAAAAGTAAATTTGTATATACATGAAGTACTGGAATAATTCTTGGTGACTAGAAATACTATATAAACATGAACTATTTTTATTTGTTCATGTGTTCCCTGTATCCTACAACATCTATGGAAACATATAGCAAAAAGTGAAGCATGAAACACAATCAACAGACTCAAAGTCCACAGATAAGGGAGCACAGTATCGCTTAGAGTTGCGCTTTACTATTGACAGAGAAGGTACACTTCCAAACAGCAAGAATCAGCTGGAACTAGACCACAAACCTTCCAAACCAGGAGCCAGTCAACGTTCCAGTCAACCATGACAAAGCACTATTTATTGACCTAAGAAACCACTGGAAGGACATGTAGTCATCAATGTTGGCTGCTGGTTAAATGGCCAACTCATATATCTGCCCATTTACATTATCTGGTTATCACCAACACCACCATCACCACATGAAGGATTCTATCCTAACTGCCCTGGGGGAGGGGGGGAGGATGATACAACAGAAAACAAAAACAAAAACAAAAACAAAATGTAAGCTTATGCCCAGATAGTGAAGACAAAAGCCTTAGCAGAAAATCTAATATATTTGGGTATAGCTTTCTCTAATTCCAGGACCCCAAAAGAGTTTTGACATGGTGAAAATCAAGGAGATTTGAAAGAGAAGTAAAAGTATAAATGTATTCCTGAGAAGGAATGGTTGAGCTCTGAGAAAGGAATAAAATTAAATGCCCATGTACACTGGGGGGCTTTTCAAGCAGAATATTTTTAGCCTCACTCCAGATAGACTGGAGGTTGAAGGACCCTCTCATTCCTGGTGTGGTGACCAGTAAGTACAGCAGTGGAAGGAAAATGTGCTTATGTTGAGGCAGATGGTCCCCTAAGAGTGCCACACAAGTTCCCAAAGCCACAGAGTGGTATGGCAGCAGCAGATGGATGCCAGAAATGCACACTGAGCTCAGAGTTTCTCACGGTGGCCCTGCTGAAGAAGCCTAAGAACGCGGCCAACACATGGAGCACCACATGAACAAGACACAGAAGCAGCCGACAGGAAGAGGCGTGGTCATCAGAGGGTGGGCACCGCTGGGACTATCCCGGGAAAGTGGGCGTATCCTGCAGGATATGAGTTCAGCTGTTTGCAAAAAGATCAGAAGAGCTGCTAGCCTTCAAGGGGATGGAATGCTGTTTGTCTCAGAGAAAAGTTGAAGATAGTAGGGTGCAGTGTCTAAAGCTGTTCTGCTCCACCAGGGAGTCCACGTCAGCTGGTAATCCAGCTTCTTCCTGTGTTTCTTTTTAAAGAAAAAACAAAGGTTTGTGAGGATACCCGACAGAGGGAGGCATCTAGGAGGGAGTTTGGCTCTGCTTGCTGCTACTGCAGGGATTTGGGGGCTACTGATTCTGTTGATTGGCTCTCTCTCTTTTTTTTGTAGACCCTATTGACAGGCTGTCTCTTTTTTCAGAGCATTGTTCAAATTTTACATGCCCAAGAACAGCTTGGGAGCTCAATTTTCACATCTGTTTTCCATCTGGCCCATTCCGCAGGCTAGACTCCATTTCTCTTTCCACCTGCCCAGTTTCATACATTTCGACTAACCAACATTTTATCTGGACCATGGTATTTGTTTACCCGATCTCCTTAAATGGAGACTTCTCCCACATTCTTCCTGACAGAACAACGACCAGTCCTTATTTTAGTGGGGTGAATGTCTCATCTTGAAATTGCCTCAACCTGCGTACAGATGGAGAAATGTGGATGTCTTGTTCTAGCAGAAGGTTTAGGTGGTCCTTGGGAACACAGTGGGCCCAAGTTCTTGCCCACATGCCTGGGCAGAAGCGAAGCTGCTAGCCATCATCACATCCTCATTCCAAAAGACCAAATCTGAAGGCTACTGGGTGTTATTTGAACTCTTGGTCTATAATTTGACACATGACACAAATTAGATACAAGTCCACACTGACTTCCCAAAGGCTTGGAAAAAGAGCTACCAGGCTGCCTATGCCCAGGTAAAGATAAAAGGAAAGAGAGAAAACATCATTATCTGCCAAGAAGTAGTGATCTGGGGCTGGGAATTTGGCTTGGTGGTAGAGTGCTTGCCTCGCATGCATGAGGCCCTGGGTTCAATTCCTCAGCACCACATAAGCAGAAAAAGTGGAAGTGGCGCTGTGGCTCAAGTGGTAGAGCGCTAGCCTTGAGCAAAAGAAGCTCAGGGACAGTGCCCAGGCCCAGAGTTCAAGCCCCAGGACTGGCAAAAAAAAAAAAAAAGTGATCTCTGCTAGTGAGTGTCTCCTGAAAATCAGAACCATATCCCTTAATGACATAGATCCTTTGAATCTTAGAGATAACTGTGGGAAAGTAAAAAGGAGGCTCAAATTCAGCAAGTTTTTTCTACTCATAAAATCATAAAGTAGGAATTAAATTTAATTATTGGGTCTAGGGGTATAGTTCAAGCATAAGTGCTTTCCCAGAAAGGCCTCAAGTTCAAGTCCTATTATAAACAAAGACTAATTAATAAGTAAATAAGTAAATGCATTTACATTTTGCACATTTTAGTTTCTGTAGACTAACATTGATAACAGGCACTCAATCCATGCTTGAAAGGTTTTCACACAATCTTGAAAATTTTTTGTAATTAGTATGATACAGTGAAAATTTTAGTAACAACATGGATAGCTATGGTTTTAAGTGTTTAAAATAGTTCCATCATCTTTATTTGTTCTTTTTATGTCCAAATTCCTCTGTGAGTTATTTCCCAACTTTCTTTTCCCCAGATGGTTAAAATAAGAGGTGCATAATCAAGAGCAATCCGCTGATAGGCTAGCCAGAGCATATCAGATGGCTTGAAAATAAAAACTCTTCCCAAACGAAGACGATGACGATAAACAAGCCAATCAGATTGTCCCTCTTGGGTATTTGAACCAGAAATAGACTAGAGAGCATATGATAGAGCTAACAAGAGAAGGAACATTGAAGTCAGTCACTGTGAGGCCATGAGGTCCGAAGCAAAGGTCACAAGGCACCGTGAGTGAAATAAAAGCAGGATGTGGGATGAAAATTGCTGTCTGAACTAAACTTGCAGACTCATAAAACAATTGAGGTGCTTCCTCACATTTTCTACCCTCCCTGCCAAGGGAGTCAACGCCACATGTCTAATTCCGGTCAGTGGAAGGTGAGCAAAATGTCAAGGGTGACCTACAAGTCAAGGGCAGTGAAAGCTATAGGCTTCCTTGAGGTCCCAAGCCTTGGCAAAGATTTTGAAAACCCTGTGTTCATATGGCAACAACCCAGATGGAGCAGTCTGGGATCTCTGAGCAAAGGAGAATCCCTGCCAACGATAGCGCTTTATGTAAGCAAGAAATGATCCGTTGTTGTGTAAGACCCCTGAGATTTCAGCATTGGTTTATTGGAGCAGCCAGTGGTTAATTACACAACTAATACAGCAATCAAAATGCTTTCGAGCTTCCCATACTGTAATTATGCTAGTGATGGTAATTGTACCATTGCAACTCATTGTTAAAAAGAACCAGTAAGTCTGGAACAGTTGTTTACAGCTGGTGTTTGTTCTGACCCTAACATTAGCTGCGCCAACTCATGGGGTAAATATTTTAGAGATTTCCTCGTTTGTAGGAAAACTGCACTTACACATGCCCTTCAACTTATTCTGTAAGTGAATGCTGAAAAGTAAAAGATGTAGTTTCAAGTTTACTTTTATTAAGGACTTGTACAAAGGGGTTTCAATTCCATCTTGACCAACTATCACCCCTTCCTTCATTCTCTCCCATCTTTCTCCATCCTGTCCTTACTCTCAAGTTAAATAGTTCAATTTTTACCTAATGCACATTGACTATAATGACTGCATTTCCTGGTCCCTCCTCTTTCCATTCTGGTGCCCCTTGGCCTACTCCCTCCACCCTGTCCAGTCCTACTGGCCTCATCCTCAACAGGTTTCAGCCTCTTGATAGTCTTGTTAAACCATCTGTTAGCTGTTCAAAGTACTTACACTATTGGACTCCTCCCTGATCAGTTAGTAGTTTGTTTGTGTGCATATGCATATGACTCTGTCTATGGTATCATATGCGTTAATCTTTTAGATCATAACTTCCACATATGAGAGAAAACATGTGCCTTTGTCTCTCTGAGCCTGACTTATTTCACTTAACCGAATTTTTTCTAGATCCATCTGTTTCCCTGCAAAGAGCATGTTATTCTTTCTGATAGATGAGCAAAATTCCACTGTATATATGCACCATATTATCTGGATCCTCTCATCTCTTGTAGGGCATTTGGACTGTTTCCGTAACTTGAATGATCATGAACATGGATGTGCAAGTGTCTTCACTGTGTTCTCGCTTGTAATATTCTGGGTAGATACCCAATAAAATGCATTTTTAAATTCTAAATCAATGTTGGAGAGGAAAGATTTCTTTTCCTTATCGTTGTTAGATTCATGCCTGGAGAATCTAAAACCAAGGACAGGTTAATAAAAGAAAAGGAGCTGGCTGCTGGTGGCTCACACCTGTAATCCTAGCTACTCAGGATGTAAGTAGCTTGTATACAGCTTTCTCAAATACCAAGGTACTATGTATTGGACTCCTCTACCCCATCATCAAAAACTATACCTTAATGAATCTGTCAGACAACCTGCCACAATCTATGACCATTGGGATGTATCTGTGACTGGGACTGTTTAATAACTATGATTGAGTCATACCTTTCTTTCCCTTTCCCTAGTCCTTCGTCTATTTAGAGGTCAAGCTCAAGTCTATGCCCTGATGCTGGCTGCCGACAGGCTGAAGTGCATACTTTGCTTTTTCCCACATCATATAATTCCTTTTTCTGTCCTTTAACATTATTGTCTCTTTATTTGGCATGTAGCCATTAGTCCTCTGACATATAGAATTCCAGGAGTTTGGGCCTGGAGCCTAAAACTCTGCAGAATACAAAATAGGCTTCTGAAGTTCAAATCTATATGCTCTTCATTATAGCTGCTTTCTCCCACCAGACGAATAGCATGAAATCAATTCCTCAGCACGGAAGTAGAAATTATACGTTGTTTTTAACCAACACAAGAACAGAATCATTAAGTTCTAGGCCATGATTTGATTTGGAAATATGGGTCTAGTTATTTTCCTGAAATTTACCCTCCAGTGTAACCTTTCTGCAATGAAAAATATGACTTAAGGACCTACTAAGGTTCCAACCCTCATGGCCACAGCCTTTGGGGGTGCTGAGGATTGACAGAAGGCTTCATGTGCTAGGCAAGTGCTCTTACCCACTTGAGTCACATCTCCAGCCAATTTGTATTTTGTTTTTGAGATATTATCAATTTTGCCCGGGTTGGTCTTGAACTCCAGATCTTTCCATCTCAGACTCCCCAGTACTAGGCTTACAGGTATGAGCCACACCATGCCTGGCTACAACACATTTTTAAATAGCTTCTCTAAGCAGTTTTAGATATAGGAGACAGAAATCCTAATTTTATTAAGGTCCGTGAAAACCTGGCAAACTGATCTTTTGGTTGAATTCAGACCACTGTCTGGTTTATCTATTTTGTGACTCTCCAACTTTTTCTTTTTAATTAATTGCCAATATTGAAAACTTTGGAACTTTTATAAAAGGAAAATAACTGGCTGTCCCAGAGCCCCCTCATTCCAGGGCAACAACTGACTTGAGTTGGGGAGAGGATGGACCCTTTTTTTGATCCTTATCTCCAGTCTCTATCATTCCTTAATATATGCCAGAACTATGATACAAGGTCAACTACCACTATTGTATTCTACTGGTTCCCCCATCTACCCACCCCTTTTATATATGGCTAATGAAGTCTAGGGGACAATGGAGAGGAGGAATAGGGAGAATGAATTACATTTAGATGAGGCCTAATCATTTGTTGAAAAATCCATATGGCTCAGTTTGGTAATAAATTACAAGATTAAATATAGAAAAGACCTTCAAAGATCGTCTACCTGAAACTCCTTATTGCATGTGAGAGGAGATTCCACAAAGCTGTATCCACTCACAAGAGGCACTGGCAGAACAGCCCAGCCCCAAGCCCAGGTCTCTTAACAGCACACTGCTTCCCTGTAATAACAGAAATGGGAAAGAGAAATAGCTACTGAGAAAAGCTGGGGAGTGAGGACAGAGTCTCCCTTCCTCCCTCTCCGGGGCTGTGGCAAGCAGCCAGCTGGAGCTTGCTGCATATTTAATTTAAACCTTTGTCTGCCCTGGCAAGGACAAAGTACAATCTGTTTTATGTAAAAAGTCTTCCCTGAGGAAAGCCTCAGCCTCCAGCTGCGAAACTGATTGATGTTCTTAAAGCCCCCAGGAACCTCTGTTCTGAGGCTGCGGTTTCCAAAAAAAGAGTCTGTGAAAAGGAAAGCCCAGCAAACAAAATCTATCCCCCCCCCCACCGTCCCCCCCCCCCCCCCCCCCCCGCACCCGCTTTCCTGCCTTTAATTGTGTTTCTCTCAATCTGGGAGAAATAGACTGAAACTAGAGGGAGAAACATGCAAATAACATGCAAATAGAAGACCGTTTTAACCAGCGGCTCTCAGAGTCCCGGGTGGGAGGGGCCTGGGATGGCAAGCTGCCTGGGGAGACTGGAGACTTGTCTGGAAGCTTTGTCTAGAAGGTTTATTTGCATAGCAAGCACTCTGCTTTTACTTAGATTGCCTGAGCCAATCAATAAAGATGGCAAAGTGTTTTTGAAGATGCTTTCTCCACACTCAGTGGGAGAACGAAAAGCATCCCTATCAAGAAAGGTCACTTAGTGATATTTTATTGGGAGTGCTTGTGATTAAAATCCATCTTAGAGAATTTTGTGGGCTGTTCTGCTAACATGTTTCTGGAGACCCTAATGCTGAGTGACCCTGACTTACAAAACCAAAGGTCAGTGTTGAAATCTAGTCCTATAGTCGACTCCCTGGATTGGCCAGGAACAGGGAATCTGTCCCGTCCAGCTCCACCCCTTGTGACCTCTACCTCTGTAGAGTCCCAGCGAACTGCTGCAGTCCCAGCAAGACCCAGACAGGGCTAAACCACTAGGGAAGTTCCAACAGTGAGCACTAGAGAACTGGTCCTTCCCCATTGGCGCTGGCCCTGTGTGGGGGTAGGGCATCGTGGGGCGGGCTGGAAGCAGTCTGGGCATGGGTGAAGGTACAAGGACCTGCCTCCCCTTGGAGTCAGAACAAAGCCACTACCAGGTCAGGCTAAGGAGCTCCAGCCTGTTTTGGGACAAAGCCAGAACCCAGAAACCATTGCCATGAGCCACCAGCTGGCTCCGGTCCCAGGAACATGTGCAGCTGCTGCTCAGGCCAGACTGGGCCTGCAGGCTGTCACAGTGCCAGCCCCTCACTTAGGCCTCCCTAAGTCTCTGCACTCATCAGGCTCACACCCAATGCCCTGTGTACTTTGGCATCAGCCTGCTGTTAGGTGTGTCCTGGGATGACTGAATAGGCCTTCAGAAGAACCATGTGACCAGCCGTCTCTTATCTTTGTGGACATTGCACCCTTGTTCTAGATCTCTGTAGAGGTCAGATTTATAGTTTCAAATCCCCCTCTGAAGTTCATTGGCCTGGGGAAAATGTAGGCCTGGGTTATTTCCCTTCCCTCTGTGTGGTCTAATTCAAGTGCTCGTCATTAGTAGTTCTAACAAGAGCACCGGCGCCATAGCTGCGGAAACAGAAATCCCTCCCCATAAGCCCTCACGGTGGGGGCAAAAAAAAAAAAAATTCAATGAATGCCCACATTCACAGTTCCTTCCAGAAATATTCCCTCATAGCTTGGGCATTAGGCTTTGGTCATAAAGTTAACAGCAGTGCAATCATAGGGAGAAAAGGTCAAAGAAAAGAGACCTCTGATATTCAAAAGATCCAACATTCCTTTTATATCTACAAGGTAAGGTCATCTTCAGTCATTATCCTCTATCAGTGTAAGAGGGGCTTATTTGCCCACGGCACCTGATCCCAGGGACACTCAGGAAACTTGCTGTGAAACACTTCTGTTCCCTCCCAAGCTTGTTAGGTCCTCTCCAACTTCAGTGGAAATTCCAGCAATCTGATGGGCTGTACTTTGTCACTTTTACAATTCCTTACCATCAGGGAAAGGCCTATAGCGTCTCTGTACAGTCTTGGCGTCAGCCTGCTCCCTGTTACAGAATAAAAAGCAGCATGCCATCATGGGGCCAGCGGGCTCAGTCCCATGGAGAGCAGCCCAGGAGGGCTTAAGCTGTGAAGACAAGGTCTCTGGGCTCAGGAAACTGGTAATCGAGGGACGGCTACAGCTCTGTGGCTTAACAAAGTGATGAGTGCATGCTAGCAGTGTGGAGCAAGCGCCATGGAAACGCAAAGGAAGTAATGATTAATTATGCTGCGTATGAGGATTAAAGATCCTGAATGCTTCCTGGAGAGACTAACGGTGGAGATGAAACTTAAAGGATCAGCCTGCTTTGATCGTGAGGAAATTTAGTGGGCAGAGTGCTCAGAAAGATGCATCCCAGGCAGAGGCATGGAGAAGTCTTCCAGACCCTGGGAACTGAGGACACACGAAAGGTACCACCTCGTATAGCAGAAGCGCACAGGAAAAGAAAAAGAAAAGAAAAAAGAGGGGTGGGCAGTCACAAGAAACACTTCGGGTTAGATTGGGCCAGCTGATCGCTGTCCTAGAAAACAAACCTCAGCAAGTGAGGGATTTTTAAGCAGCTGTTGGATCCAGGTGTTACCAGTGGGAGGTGTTTGCCAGATTCTTGGCGTCTCCAACAAAGAACTGATTGAAGATGCACGCAAAAATATAAAGTGCCAAAGCAAAAAAAAGAGAGTACACCATTAAAGGAAATACCTGTTCGAGCTAGATGGCTCAAAGGCCAGGTGAAAGGAGATCAGACAGACAGACAACAGAGACACAGAGAGAAAGAGACCAAGATTGAGAGACAGACAGAGAGAAACTGAATTTCCCAGCCCTTATGCAGGAAATGAAAGTTAAGACATAAGTGGCAGCAGGTGTTTGCTGTCTTTTTCTTTCTTTTTTGAGCTGGAGGAGTACATTTGCTCTTCCAGCAACCCCCAACCCTTAGGCAAGGGTTCTGGGTAGCCAAGATGGGCATTAATATTGAGAGATGTCTCTGGGCCTACTTAAAACATTGGTACAATAGATAAACTTTAGGTCTTCCTTTTGTTTTCTCAGAGAAGCTTCCCATCTTCCAGTTTCTACCCCTTCACAGACAGTGGCCAAGTTTTTACCATTTCAAAGAGTCCAGTTTTGGATAGATAGCCCTCAGTAGCTCTCCTATTTATTTATTTATTTATTTATTTATTTTGGGTCCGGTCGTGGGGCCTGAACTCTGGGCCTGAGCACTGTCCTCAGCTCTTCAGCTCAAGGTTAGTGCTCTACCACTTGAGTCACAGCGCCACTTCCAGCTTTTTTCTTTTTGCTTATGTGGTGCTGAGGAATCAAACCCAGGGCCTCATGCATGCAAGGCAAGCGCTCTACCACTGAGCCACCTTCCCAGCCCCTCTCCTATTTTTTGTAACTTAGCATTTAAATGAGAGGAACCTTAACTGCTTTGTTGGTTGTTTCCGGGTTTCTACTAGGGTCTGACCTTTTTTTTCCTGGGAAAAAAAAATTTGTGTGTGTGCCAGTACTGAGACTTGACTATTTCAGCCACAGCTCTACTGTCTGTGCCTTCTTATATTTATTCAAAATAATGGGGTGGGGGAGGCTGGGAAGATGGCTCAGTGGTAGAGTGCTTGGCTTGCATGAGGTCCTGGGTTTGATTCCTCAGCACCATATAAACAGAAAAAGCTGGCACTGCAGCTCAAGTGGTAGAGCGCTAGCTTTGAGCTGAAGAACTGAGGTACAGTGCCCAGGCCCAGAGTTCAGGCCCCACAACTCCCCCCCCCATAATAATAATAATGAAGAGAGCAAGGAAAAGGTTGACATTGCCCCAACAGAAATGTACTCTTTATCTGACTTTTATAACTGTAACTTCTATACCTCACCTTTATAATAATTTAAAAATATAAATAAAAAATATTTTAAAATGACATTTCCCTGTCTCCCCACCTGCCTCTCTTGTTACATTTCCCCACTAAATGGCTTTGGTCCCTTTTTAGTCTTAAAAGAGGGTGCAAAGCCAGGTGCCCGTGGTTCACCCCTCTACTTAGGAGGTTAAGATCTGAGAAGCACAGATCATAGCCAGCCCAGGCAGAAAAGTTCCTGAAACTTATCTCCAATTAACTACCCCCAAGAAAAGCTAGAAGTAGAGTTTTGGCTCAAGTGGTAGAGTGCTAGTCTTGAGCAAAAGAAGCTCAGGGACAGTGTATAGGCCCTGAGTTGAAGACCATGAAATGGCACCAAAAAAAAAAAAAAAAAAAAAAGTTGAGGGACGGAGAGGGAGGTGAACACCTAGGTGCCCTCTAGTGCTTGACCTGGAATGAGGATCGCTTCAGCATTCTTTTCAAGTAGAAACCTGCCTCACAAGGATTTAGGCTAGTGTGTATCATGAGCAATGATGTATAAAAATGATCCCAGGATGAACTAGGATGAACCATCCAGAACAGACTTTCCATTTCTGGGGGATATATGGTCCTAAACTCAACCTTCTTACAGGACTGGTAGCTTCTTTCCCACTCAGCCAGGGAAGACTCAAATCTCCTCAGATGGAAAATTGACTTTCCCAGACTTTCTACCATCTAACTCAGACTACCTAGCATCCCTCATCTCTTCATATCCCCAGTGAAAAACTGCCTCTCATACTTTCCACATGTGGAAAACCACAAGGAAGTGGTATAAGAGGTGCTTTGGTTGAAAAGTACCAACCAACCTCTTACGGGGGCCCATGAATTAAATAAAAGCAGTAGAGAAACTTGGCATCTCTGCCGCTGTTGTTTTTGTTTTAGTTTTGTCAGTTGTGGGGCCTGAACTCTGGGCCTGGGTGCTGTCCCTCAGCAATTCAGCTTAAAACTAGCGCTCTACCACTTGAGCCACAGTGCCACTTTCAGCTTTTTCTGCTTATGTGGTGCTGAGGAATCCAACCCAGGGCCTCATGCATGCAAGGCAAGCGCTCTACCACTGAGCCACCTTCCCAGCCCCTCTGGCTCTGTTTTGTAGGAGTCTCTACAACATTTTATCTGCAGTCACTTTGCAAGCGTCTTATAATCTAAGAAGGACAGCATTGATCCAGATAACATCTTGTGACAAGGGACCGGGATTCTAGCTAAGGGACAACAGGGCCTCCTGAAGACAAACCACCTACCTGGCAATCAAGGATTTGTTTATCCATCCCGATCAGTCGATGATAACAATGACAACTTCTCGGGAAGCCCTCCCACAATACAGAATGAAATAATAATCTAGCCTGGCACCGGTGGCTCACACCTGTAATCCTAGCTACTCAAGAGGCTGAGATCTGAGGATCGCGGTTCAAAGCCAGCCCGGGCAGGAAAGACTGTGAGACTCCTATCTCTAATAAACCACCAGAAAACCGGAAGTGGCGCTGTAGCTCAAGTGGTAGAGCGCTCGCCTTGAACTGAAGAGCTGAGGGACAGCGCCCAAGTCCAGAGTTCAAGCCCCATGACCGACAAAAAAAAAAAAAAAGAAATAATAATCTATCAGATCATATTTTGAGCGGGACTGCTTAGTAATCATTCATACTTCTCTCCCCCTGCCTCCAATTCTTCATCTATAAAACCTAAATCTGTAGCAGGAAGAAAGCTGAAGCTAGTCTGAAGTGTTATCTTCCCATTGCGTGCCTTAGCCCTGTAATAAATCTCCTTGCTTTGTCCTTTACCATGTCTCTTTATTTGGCATACAGCAGCAAGTGGCTGGATCTGACATGTGGACTTCCTGATGTTTGGGCTCAGCATTTCGGTGAGCCCCCAAACCCTGGTTTCAGTGGGTCCTCACCTGGAATATAACCTACTGTATTCCAGTAGATGCCTTTGATTCATAACGGAGACCATCTCTCTTCCTGCTGACACGGCTTTGTAAATTTCTACAGTGAAGCCTGTTTCAACGTTCATCCAATAGAGTATTGTAAAATGCTTTCAGACCCTGCTTTTGACTACGGTAACCTCGGAGGGCAGCACTATCCCAAGTGAGATGGCCTGGGAATAGAATGAGGCATTTCATGTTGATTGAGACTCTCTATGTTGATTACGATTTTTTAGGTTAAAAACAGAAGATCCAACTAAAATTGATTTTAAATTGCAGGGGATTTATTGGTTCGGATCATTGTTGAGGTGTGAACAGGGTAGTCAGTTCAATGGTTCAATGGTGCTATCAGTGGCCTCTGTGTGTGTGTGTGTGGTGTGTGTGTGTGTGTGTGTGTGTGTGTGTGTGTGTGTGTCTTTCTCTCTGTCTCTGTCTCTTTCTCTCTCTCTGCTCTGCTTTCACTAGAGTCTGTAAGGTTTGGCCAAAAGGAGTCTGCCACATGGTTCAGGGAGAAAAGCGTTTATGAGGGGGAGGGCGTATTGCTGACCTGCACAAGGTGGAGTTATGCAGGGAGTGCAAGGGATGCAGGGGAAGGGAAAAGGCTGAAAGGGGGCTGGGGCAAAACGAGGGGCAGAACTAATGATGGAGACTGATAGATATCTAGGGAGAGAGCGGGAAGGAGGTGTGGCTACAGGGAAGATTGCAGAGCCTGGGGGACCTCCCACTGCTCACTGGCTCAGGTGTGCCAGTTACAAATGCTGGGCACCGGCTTCTAGCAAAGGGGCTGTGTGCGTATTAAGGAAGGGCAATGGGAAAGGGGCCATTTTTCCCAGGCGGACCTAACAGGGTCAGCTTTATTTGAAGGCTGACTCTCCTACGAGGTGTAAAATAATCACCACTCAAAATTGAGTCTCTTCCATGCCCACGCAATGGCAAAGTGCTTCTGGAGGAGCAGCATTAACAAGCAAGCTAAGGTCCTGAAATTCCCCTGACTTGGATGGATAAATTTCATCTACATAACTACATTCACATCAATTCCTGTGTGCATGCAGCAAATGTTTAGTGGGTACCTTCTATGCACCAGCCAGTGTTCTGGAACACTGAAGTAACAATGAATGACTAAATGGCTTAAACCATTTGGTACACTCGGCCAGAGTTGGGAATAGGTTCTTTTCCTCCAAAGCACATAGAGGTAATGGTGTAAATAGGCAGGATAGTTAGAAAGCTAATAATAGAGAGTGTAGCTAAGACCAAAGGGAGCCCCTGAGAATTTCACTGTGACCTGAACACTCTGAGCTACCAACAATACGTGGAAGTAGACATAATAACCACTTGTTTATCTTACAGAACAGCTTTACACCAGGGATAACAAAAGCAACTGCCTTTTAACCCAGAGAAACCCAGGGAAGGGAAGACAGGGTGGACCTGAATGAGAACTACGGCTAAAAGGGCACAACCAATCAGGATGTCCCAGCCCTGACCAATGAGCAGGTTGCCTTCCAAATACCTTAATTATATTAAAACTTAAGCAACACCCAAAGCTAAACCCAAAGTCATTAGTTACCAACTCTCAACTGGGAATCCTCTTTGCATGGTGAGAGTGATTTTTGTCTTCTCATTTAATACATTTTACACTCTTCTTCCTCTTCCTCCTCCTCTTTCTCCTCCTCTCCTCCTTCTGTGTTTTTGCCTGGGTGCTGATCTTGAGCTTTTGTGCTCAAGCCTAGCACTCTACCACTTGAGCTCTACTTCTGGCCTGTTTGTGGTTCAATGGAGATAAGGGTCTCACAGACTTCCCTACCCAGGATGGCTTCTAACTGCCATTCAGACACAAGCCAGTAGCACCTAGCTCTGCTTATCCTTCTTTTTCTGTGAACTTCATTCATTCTTTAAATTCAAGAGACAAGAACCCCATGTCAAATCAGTGGTAGCTTGCTAGCAGACACCTGCTGAGGAATTGAAAGACCTATAACAACAAACAGCAGCAGGAAAAACAAACAAACAAAAAACATTATCAGGTGACTACATAGAGAACTCTGTGCTACTAGAAAGTGAAGTAGGGAATGGATATCAGCTAAGCATCTAAAAACACCTGGTGGAGCTGGGAGCCGGTGGCTCACGCCTGTAATCCTAGCTACTCAGGAGGCTGAGATCTGAGGATTGCGGTTCAAAGCCAGCCTGGGCAGGAAAGTCCATAGGACTCTTATCTCCAATAAACCACTAGAAAACTGGAAGTGGTGCTGTGGCTCAAGCAGTACAGTGCTCACCTTGAGCTGAAGAGCACAGGGACAGCACCCAAGCCCAGAGTTGAAGCCCCACATCCGACAAAAAAAAAAAACACCTGATAGAGTCTTACTACTGAAGAAGCAATTCAAGGATCAACATTATTGGCATCATATTGGCATCATCATATTGGTAGAATTCCAGGTACTGACCCAATCCAACTGGATCAAAAGCAACTGGATCATTCCCAGAAGAGCTACAAGAACATAAACCACTCAGAAAACTGGAAGTGGAGCTGTAGCTCAAATGGTAGAGTGTTAACCTTGAGCTAAAGAGCTGAGGGACAGCGTCCAGGCCCAGAGCTCAAGATCCACAACCGACAAAAAAAAGAACCAGCAAAAGACAGGACTGGAGGTGTGAGTGAAGGGATAGAACTCCAGTCTAACAAGTATGAGGTCCTGAGCTCAAACCAGTGCCACCAAAAAGAATAAAAATTAGAACACAAAAGTTTAATCCCACCTGCTTTAGAAATCAGGAGAATTGAGGTAAGAGGTCAACCTAGACAAAAAAAATTGAAGACTTTGATCTCAAGCAATGAACTGGTGGCACACATCCATAATCCGAGCTAAGTGTAGGAAGAATAGGTAGGAAGGCTGATGAAAATAAGGAAATGACTAGCCCTACGCCAGATGGGGACTTTTGTCATCGATATTTTGTCACCAAAGTTCCACCTAAGTTCCAGCCTCCTGTAATGGACTTGCCACCAACCCATGAGCAACAGCTCCAGCTTTCTCCAGCCGTCTCCCCCCTCTCTTCTGCTCACCCCCTGAAAACCCAATGGTCTGTATGACTCCCACTCTCTCTAGAGCTGGACCACATTCAAGACACTGGGAAACCTTCTCACGTTTCCAAAATAAGATCTACCTATTGTAAAGGTTGCTTCTATCTTAAAGCTCATAGTTGTCCCCACCTAAACACTTTCCCTGTAAGGATCATGCTTCAGACTAGTCCTGGGGCAAAAATAATTTGAAATCCAATCCAAAAGAACAACCAAAAGGAAAAACTGTCTGGTGGTGTGGCTCAAGTGGTAGAGTACCTACCTAGCAAGTAGAAGACTCTGAGTTGAAACCCCGGTACCTCTAAGGGAGGAAGAAAAAATATTCATCTACAGATAGATAAAACTGTGATTATGATTAGAGGTGAGAAGCAAGGAATTTGGAGGGCAAATCAAATAGTCCCTCTAACACAGATGGTTGATCCAAGGAGAGTCGACCTGCCAAGGACAGCTAATCAATGGATCGCTCTCAGAATTTAAAACAAGATCAATTAGAAGAGTTGCAAATTGCTGGAGTCCTGGAAGCTCCAAAAGTACTTAATCTAGGAGCACCAATGTGCTCACAGTTTGGTAATCTGGCCATTGGAATTTGGCTTTGGTTCATCTATTTCAGTATTCACCCCTTAGCTTAGGTTAAGCAAACCTTTTGTTGCTTACCATCAAAACAACCTCGATGTGCATAGCTTTGAATTTCCCAGAGTGTCTATCTGCTGCTGGTGACATTATTTGGTCTGCCTTGAGAGGAAAACTATGTGCATCCATTTCAACACATAGAGTCGAATGTCTTTTTCTCCACAGCACCAAACTTGACCCTCAACTGAATGTATGGACAGTAAACCATTCACAGTTGATGCAGCATACCAAAATCACTCATTAGCTGGGTGCTAGTGGCTCAGACCTGTAATTCTAGCATCTCAGGAGTCTTGAGATCTAAGGATCTTGACTAGAAGCCACCCTGGGCAGAAAAGTATGGGTAAGGTTCTTATCTCGATTAACCAGGAAAAAGCCAGAAGTGAAGGTATGACTAAAGTGGTAGTGGGTGAGACTTGAGTAAAAAGCCAAGTAAGCCTGTGAGGCTTTGAGTTCAAGCCACAGTATCTACACTAAACACAAACACACACACACACACACACACACACACACACACACACACACACACAACCACTAACCGTATTTTTTAAATACTCTATGTAGTCTGAAAACACTTGTGGTTTTTATAACAAATGAGCTGGGTTCTTTTTATGTTTGTTTGTTTTCTATCTATAAATTATTGTATCTTTCTAGAAAGATCAATTCACATGTCCTCTTTACACTAACCACCTAGTGTTAATGTTTTTTCAAATACGGCTGGCTTCATAAATACATCCGTCCAAAGACTGAATCGTTGTAATACCAATTATTTTTCTTTTATATGCAAACTGTTTTAAATCAAATGTTGGCTAATAACTACACCCTTGGGAAATGAACAATCTTAATAAATGGGAATAAGAATATAAGCATTTACACTAGGTGCTGTTGACTCATGCCTGTCATCCTAGCTACTCAGGAGGCTGAGATCCAAAATAACAAAGTTCAAAGCCAGCTTAGGCAGAAAAGTCTGTTAAATTCCATCTTCAAAATAACTAGCAAAAAGCCAGACCAGAGGCATGGTTCAAGTGGTAGAACACCAACCCAGCAAGCAAATGGAGTAAACTCCAGACTCTTGAGTTCGGACCTTGATAGTCTCAAAAAAGTTTAATTTAAAAAAAAAACAACTTAAGCGTTTAAAGCTTAATTTACTTCTCCAGGCTCATTGTGTTTCTCTTAGTGTGACTCTGTATTGCTGGGAGTACTTAATCTGCAACATTCTCTTTTTATCTTAAAAGATAACTTAATACAACAAAACAATAAGGAAGACAAGTCTGAGAAGGAACAAACCTGACATCACACACGGAAGTGAGTCACTGTGCATCACACTGGGCATTGAGTCAGGACTAAACTGATTCACGTCCTTCTGGGCCAAGAACCATTCTAGTTATATCATGCTGGAGAGTGACTCATTACTACCTTTATTTGCTCCCCTCAAAATCAAATCAACTGCAAATTGGAAGAGGCCTCAAGAAACTCAAGTGGCCTTGCTTAAGCCATTACTCTCTGCTGGCATATACAGGATTTCTATATTTGAAGCTGACTGACTGTTTTGCCTCAAGAACACAAACCCAGCCCTGACAACAGTGCTATTCTTCTCTGAGCTAACTACATCAAAACATTGGAAATATCCACAATCTTGGTAATCTCTCCAGATAAGCACATATTTTTGATAATTAATTGGTTGGTGGTAAATCCATGATCATTTATGTTATAATGACCACTGTTGAAAATAATCTAATAAAGCAGCTACGTGGTAATTGTTTTTGTCACTAGAAAGTCCAAGTCCAAGCAAAAGCTAGCAGCTGTTTTGCTCTTGTTTGCATCTGTAGGTAAACAATATAACAGAGAGCCACACTGAAATATATTCTAATTAAGAATGGAAGGGAAGATGAGCTAAATTAGAGCTTTTAAATCATGAAATACTTCCCGCACCATTGTAAATAATGCTTTTAAAGAAATTTTAGTCAGGTGCCAGTAGCTCATGCCTGTAATCCTAGCTACTCAAGAGACTGGGATGTGAGGATTGCACTTTGAAGCCATCTTGGGCAGACAGATCTGAGAGGCTCTAATCTCCAACTAAAGAGCAAAAAGCAGGAGGTGGAGGTGTGCCTCAAGTGGTAAAGCACCAACCTTGCATAATACAGCTGAAAGCATGAGGCCCTGAGTTCAAGCCCTTAGTACCATTCCCCTAAAACATGGGATGTGAACATCCATCCCAGGGGACCACAGAGGCAACCAGGCACAGGGTAAAGATTATTACAAGGTTTATTAGAGGGGCCATATTTCCCATGAGAGGGAGCACATGGCATCTGTCCCTATCCAGGTAGCAGAAGGGTCTGGGGACAGGAAGTGTGGTAGGTGCATGCTCAAGAGGGTCTGGGTGGAGAGAGAGAGTGGCCAGCTGTATGGTGGGAATTCTAGGGCTGGGAGGAGCTCAGGTCTGGGTGGAGCTGAGGACCAAAGGTAGAGATAATACTAACAACAACAACAACAATAACTGTACTGCCTAATATTTTAGTAACGCTATCATATAAATAGTACTATAGAAGTCAGGAGCTGTTGGTTCACACCTGTAATCCTACCTACTCAGGAGGCTGAGATCTGAGGACTGTGGTTCAAAGCCAGCCCAGGCAGGAAAGCTCTTGAGATCCCCAATGAACTACTCAGAAAACGCCAGACATAGCACTGTGGCTCAAGTGCCCAGGCCTAGGGGGAAAAGTGCTATAGGACAGTCATTTTCCTCAAGAAGTATATAATTGCAGAGTTATTAAACAATTAATTCTAACACCAGAGTGTTTGACAAGGGGCTAAACACCCACCAGATCGCTGAGGGATTCATTTCCTATGTGGGTGTTTAGAAAAGCCTGGCTCCTGAGATCTGAGAGTCTTAGGCCAGCATCATCTTGACTTCATGATTTTAAGTCTCCACAGAGGTTGGCAGCCCGCTGAGGTTTTCCCAGTAAACCCACACAATTGTGACTAATGACAGCAGCCTAAGTTTCAGCAAGGAAGTAGTGGTGAGGGCAGGAGGGAAGAGGAAGAAAGCCAGGAAGTCCCAAAGAGAAGCAAACTTAGAAAGTGACTCCCAAGAATCCCAGAGCCTCCTGAGAGAGGGCCTTCCAGTCCTGCCTGCTTAGATTTCTAATTTGCACTCAGACTTTGCCAGTTATGGGGATCAAGAGAACTTATTTAGGGACTGGTGTGCGTGTGTGTGCGTGCGTGTGTGTGTGTGTGTGTGTGTGTGTGTGTGTGTGCGTGCATGTGCCAAGTCTGTTCACTATATTCATCTTTCAATTTGTCCTTACCTGTGCATCCTCTCCAGTGCTCACTCACTCTGGATCTGCAGCTCCCTCCAGGGATGGCTGAATTCTACAAATGTGCCTTTCCCAAGATCAGGGGTCCCTGTTATTGGCTGGGACTGGGAATAAGATGGAGAGAGAGAGAGAAGAAATTTGAAGCCACAGCGTTCTCCACCTTGGATGGCTTCTCAGTGACTGATGGCTTTCCTCTCTGGTTTCAGTCATGTTATCATTCATTCCTGTCACTGCTAGATGACTCCAGGTTCTGAGGCCTTACTTCCTGCACACCCCCTCTCTGGCCCCCAGCATCTCCATCACCTGTGCCAATGATTCTGCTATTGAATTTCTTCTTTTGTTAATACTTAACATCATTTCTCATTTTGTTTCTAGATCCCTATTGATACACACATACACACACACATATATAAATAAATGATGTCTTAAAATAGTGACCTGCCAAGTAGTATAGTTGAAGAAAGTAAGGTATAAATACTGTCTTCCTCTATCAACCTCAATCTTTCTCCCCTTCCCTCTCTCTCATACACACACACACACACACACACACACACACACACACACACACACACACACACAATCTCAAAACTAACTGCTTGGGCTGGGAAGGTGGCTCAGTGGTAGAGTGCTTGCCTCACATGTATGAGGCCCTGGGTTCAATTCCTCAGCACCCACATAAACAGAAAAAGCCAGAAGTGGCTCTGTGGCTCAAGTGGTAGAGCGCTAGCCTCGAACTGAAGAACTGAGGGACAGTGCCCAGGCCCAGAGTTTGAGCCCCACAACTGAACAAACCAACCAACAAAGAAAACACTGACTGCTTACTGACAAACTGTGTACTAACTACTTAAACCAAAGATTTCTCTCTATGGCATTCAGGAAAGACTGCTGTCACCAACCGAGTAGGAGCAGTTATCGCATGACCCATGGGGCTACAGTGTGTCATAAGCACCCAGCGTCCCTAGCTGTCATATCACTAGCATTTCTAAGGGACACTACAAGACAGTGATGATGTATTGCTCCGCACATGAGCGTGGGTATGCTAAGAGTTCATGCACTTCATAGGTTTATTTAAATGACTAGAGCATTTCAAAGACAAGGTGAGAGAAGATGAAAAGAAGATTTACTGGTGAAAAGGGTGAAACAATCTCTCTACCACAGAACAAATGAAGCAAGGGAATGAGCAGGTGGCAGAAGGAGGAAGCAAGAAAGTGTTAGTTCCTTCTTGACCAGGACACCCCTGCAGCTTCACAATTCAGTGGAAGTAACCACTGCCTAGCGAAAGAAAAATTCTCAGAAAATTAAAATCCAGAACAGCATTTCAGAACAAAGTATAACTTGCAGATTGTCTTTCTTCTTTTACAAATTCAAATATAAAAAGGTTCTCCTAGCATAAAGAACATCAGAGGGCTTATATCCTAGATTTTTCTATATCCTACATTATTACTTAGGAACATATTTAAGTTGTGTATAGAAATATAGATACAGGTGGGTACTGGTGGCTCATGCTTATAATCCTGAGATCTAAGGATCATGGTTCAAAGGCAGCCTGGGCAAGAAGTCTGTGGGACTCTTATCTCTAATTAACTACCAAAAATTTGGAAGTGGAGCTATGGCTCAAGCCTTGAGCACAAAAACTTAGGAATAGGGGCTGGAAAGGTGGCTCAGCGATTGAGTGCTTGCCTTGCATGCATGAGGCCCTGGGTTCGATTCCTCAGCACCACTAAAACAGAAAAGGCCAGAAGTGGTGCTGTGGCTCAAGTGGTAGAGCACCAGCCTTGAGCTGAAAAGCTCAGGGACAGCGCCCAGGCCTATAGTTCAAGCCCCATGACTGACCAAAAACAAAACTTAGGAATAGTACCCAGATGCTGAGTTCAAGCCCTATGATCTACACACACACACACACACACACACACACACACACCACACACACACACACACACATACACGATAGAAGCATGAGATATAGTCATATACACAGAAATCCTACAAATGATACAAATTCTAAATCACCAAACAAATTTCCTATGCTTCATCTTCCAGGAGCTTTTGTTTTTTTTACTGCACACACACACACACACACACACACACACACCACACACACACACACACTTCATCCAAATAATTCTCAAGATATTTTAAAATAAACTCACTTTACTAATAGAAGTCAGATTGAGAATCTTTTTTTTTAGATTCTTTATTCACCTTCATTGAAATAAAAAATATACATAATAGAAATGCAGGCACTTGCTGGAAATTTTAAATTAGAAAAAACAGCTGTGCTGTGTCCATTGTTCTGCCCTAGAAAAAAGACATCCAGCCCAATCCCAGCATCTGGCTCACTCTACATGATGCTCTCATTACCACAAGTAAATAAAGTCAGTAAATTACTGGCAGAGCACAGAGGGCCATGAGGAGTCTAGGAAATAACCCTTTCATCAAACGCTCTGCACATCATATATTGCCTGGACAAAAAGCAAATAATGATGATCAATGGGGAATTAATATTTTAGTCAAAGAGAAATGGAGATGAATGCATACTATAAATTATTAACCAGCACTTGTATTCTATCCCCTTGGTACAGCGCGAAATAGGCTTCTAAAGAAACAGGATACATATCTTCTACCTACTAGCAATGTTTACTCCAACCAATGAATAATATCCATAAAGATGTGTATTTCTAAGACATTCAGGAGGGAAATTTATGCCCAAATATCCCTACCAGTCTATAATAGAATGCAAGGGAAACATAAATATTTCTATGTTTATACTTGTATAAATATGCATGTTTTATATCATGTGCCCATAATTATCGTACCATACAGGAACTGAAATGGACTGAAATTGGAAGCCCGTCAGTTCTTGTTTGCCCTTGGTTTCAACCAGCCACCACCAGTGACACCTTCTCCTTTTTGGCTGCAGTTTTTCTCAAATGTAAAATAAAGGATTAGCTCATAGATGACCTGAAAAATACACTCAGTATTAACATTCAGCATATAAACCTCATTATAAGAAGATACTAGAAATGACTAAGGAAAAGTTATGATTGGGATTCCAGTATAAACATGAAAAAAAAATATATAAAATGTCTCAGTTATTAAAGCCAATAAAACAGATACTGGTGCAGGAGGAAATATATACATAGATGATTATAAGCATGTACAATCATATGTGTAAGTGGTTGTCTCTTAATTATGATTCAATAATTATACACATAAACAAAGACAGTCTGTATTTGCATAGTAACATGCCACACAAGCTACATAGGCAATTATTAAATCATTAGGATGGAAAATATGAGAAATAGTACTACTAGAAATATTGAGCGATTACAAACTTGCAACTTCCTACCTATGCAACTCTAATAAACCAAAGCAAAGACAGTATTAGCTATATGCATTTTGTTTTTCAGTACGAGGGATCAAACTCAAGAGCTTCTGCATTTACTATACTACCAACCTACATTCCTGGCTCATTTTTGCTTTAAAAGATGCTAAAAGCCTGGTACCAGTGGCTCATACTTGTAATACTAGCTACTTGGGAGGCTGAGACTGAGAAGATCTTGGTTTGAAGCCAACCTGGGCAAAACCAATATAATAATTTGTGACACTCCGCAACCAATGGCTGGACGCAGAGACACACACCTGTTACCTTAGCTACAAGTGAGCCAGAGCTCAAGATCAAGTTCCAAGGCAAAGCCAGGCAGAAGTCTGTGAGATTCCATCTCAATGGGAGAAGCTGAGTATGGCTTTGGGCCTGTGACCCCAACCAGGGTAGACATTGAGGAATAGAAGGATCACTGTCCAAGGATTTGCCAGGGAAGGAAGCAAGACCCTATCTCAAAAATAACCAATGCAAAAAAAAGGGTTGTGTGCTTCAATAATATTATGTTTACTCCAACCAATGAATAATATCCTTGAGTTCAAAGCCCATTCCTGCCAAGGCCCTAAAATTTGCCCAGAATCCAAAACAGGAGACATAGGGGCCATAATACTGTGTAGAATATAAGGCAACCTTTGATACAATCACTTATAGGGAGGTACTGTATTTATAAGTTAAGAGGACACAAAGCCAGGGGAGACATGGACTGTAGAGAGAAATTTGGAAATTAAGAAGCTTCTGATCTCATTCTTGGCTATAGGGAGAATTTGCCCCCTTTGGAAAGTGTCAGAGCTTAGAGAGGCTTGGAGACCATTGAGTCCCATCCTTCCATTTTCTAGATGAAGAGGCCAGACAGGATCTGTAGCTGGACCTGTGCCAAGTATTTGACAGAGTTAAACTAGAATTCAAGTCTTCTAATTCCCCGTCCAGTCTCTGTGAGGATCCAAAACAAATCCTTCCCTCCCTGACTGATGGCATTGGTCCAAGGGATGAACAGGATATTATGCTACTTCACCCTCCCCGACAAGTTCCTCCCAAGTCATAAAGTTTTTCCCAAGCTGACTAATGCTTTGCTTGGTCAGAATTACTTTTGAGCAATCATCTTAAATATCCTCCCAGCTGAGCCATCTAAGAACCAAACAACGCAGACCCACTGGCATAACTGTGTCACCCCAGGAGTGGAAACGCAAGCCCGCCCGTGGGATGCAGGCTTGTGACTCACGAAGTATCAGGTGCAGAGTAGGATCTCACTAAAGAACTCAGGATGAGGGGGCTGGGAAGGTGGCTCAGTGGTAGAGCGCTTGCCTTGCATGCTCGAAGCCCTGGGTTCGATTCCTCAGCACCACATAAGCAAAAAGAAAAAAGCCGGAGGTGGCGCTGTGGCTCAAGTGGTAGTGCGCTAGCCTTGAGCTGAAGAGCTGAGGGACAGCGCCCAGGCCCCGAGTTCAGGCCCCACGACCGGACCCAAAAAAAAAAAAAAAGAACTCAGGATGTGGATGTGAGGTGGGACACAACTCTCCCTGTATCTCTGTTTCCTTATCTGTTACCTGGGTACCCATTTCTAAGAGTATAAAATAAAGTATATTTAAATTTTTTCTTTCATAGGTACAAATTTATTTCATCAAGAAGTAGATGTTAGCTGGGCTCTGGTGGTTCATGCCTATAATCCTAGTTAGTCAGGAGGCTGAGATCTGAGGATCACAGTTCAAAGCCAGCCAGGCAGGAAAGTCCGTGAGACTCTTCCTTATAGGACTGTTCTTATACAAAGGAAGGAGAGGACTCAATGGTCTCCAGGCTTCTCAAATCTCTGACATCTTTGACACTGTCAAAAGGGACAAATCTCTCTGTAGCCTAGAATTGAGTCAGAGGATTCTTAATTTTCAAAGTAAATTCTAACCAGCAAGGATGAATTCTCTCTCCACAGTCCATGTCTCCCCTGGCTCTGTGTCGTCTTATCTTATAAGTATCTCCTTATAAGTGGCCATATCACAACCTGCCTTGTATTATGTATCTACAATTAACCACCTAAAAGCTGGAAGTGGTAGAGTGCTCACCTTGAGGAAAAAGCTCAGGGACAGTGCCCAGATCCTGAGTTCAAGTTCCACAACCGACAAAAGAAAAAAAAAAAGTAAGACTTTAGAATTATGCAGTTTGTTTCTTCATTTCACAAGAGAAAAACAGTTCAGAAAGACTATTGATTTATTCAACACCACCCACCTAGATGGTTCTAGAATTGAAAAACCTAGGCCTGTGGACATGCTATAAAACAGGGCCTTGGGCTCTATAACATCTTGCTCACTGTTTTCGGAGTACTGTATGAATGCGACCATCTAGAACATGTAAATTCATATACTCATACTGGATCTTGGTAAGACACAAGATGGCAGTCTCCTATATTATCAGTTTCATATATTGCCTTCCCCCAACCCCAAATTTATTTTGGTTCTTATAGATTATGTGGTAAGCCTTTCCATATAATTTCAGGTAGAACTACAGATTGGGAGTCAATTCCTGCAACCTAACCATTTTGAGATGATTGAGTCAAGTCACAGCAAAAGAGGAAGTCAACAAGAGAAAGAGCTGAGTGTGCTAAGACACTGCGTTAGGGTCTGCTTTATGCAAACCGGCAGCCCTAACCATTCCTTTCCACTTCCCCTTCCCCAAGCACAGCGAGTAGACCTCTCTGCCACTTCCATACCTATCACTCCAACTTCAGGTTTTGTGTGTGTGTGTGTGTGTGTGTGTGTGTGTGTGTGTGTGTGTGTGTGCAATTTAATTAAGATACCTAATTATCTGACCATTCTTGTATGAAAAGGACAAGTGTGAGTTGGAGGCTCACCCCTGAAATCCTAGCTACTCAAGAGGCTGAGATCTGAGAATCACAGTTTGAGGCCAACCCAGGCAGACAAATCTGAGAGAATCTTATCTCTAATTAACCAGCAAAAAGTTATAAGTGGATATGTGGTTCAAATGGTAGAACATAATCCATGAACAACAACAACAAGAAAGCTAAGGAGAACTCCAGGTTAGGAGTTGAAGCCTGACAACTGTCGTAATTAAAGCAAATAAGACAAAGTTGAAGGCAAAGGCTCAAAGCCTCAAGTCTTCAGTCTCCACAGGCACTGGTGGTTACTTGGTCCTGGCCTGAGAGCTGCGTCATTCTCATTCACTCAACTACAAAACTCTCAGGGTCCTAAATCTATCCTACCAAACCTTACTATCCTCTGCAGGAAAGAAATTTAATGTAAGTGGGAATGAATTCTGAGCTGTGCTAGTCGAGTAAGAGGAAGAAAGAAAGCCCCCGGCTGCCCTCCGTGGAATTTCTTTATACTACACCAAGGTAGAAGGGTCTTGGAAGAGACAAGGAAGTATTAAAATTATTTCCCTGTGTTAAGTTGATTCTGAGGATAACCAACTGTCGCCTAGACCATTCTTCTCTAAACAAAATACTTCAAAATAAGAAAGAGGACCTTTTTTTTTTTTTTAATCTTAACGACGGGAGTCATTTCACAGACTTGAAATCAGACCACACTATAGCTCTGTCTGCAAAAAATAATGGTTTTTCCTGACATTTTAAACAGCACAATTTAACAACTCAATGTTTCATTTGACATTTAAGAAGTCGTCCATCTCCAAGAAACTTACTGGCAAATCTTCTCAGTTCCAGGAATTAGCAAACACAGAGTACATGAGAACACATCTTTGAGAGCCCAAAACATTCTTTAAAAAGGAGGCCCAAAGCACTATGAAGAAACTAATTAATACCTACCCTAAGCCCGAACTGCCCCTTTCCTTACCTCAGGCCCGGCCAATGCACTTTTTTAGTAAACCATGTGCTCTTTTGCGGTTACATTATTCCCTTCACGCTGCAGAAGAGCAAGTATTCCAGAGTGAGGTTGTCAAGTTAAAATTTTGGCTCTTCTGCTGCTTCTAAGCTGTATGACTGTGGACACAGTCCTTAACCTCTCTATGACATGCTTCTTTATCTCTAAAGCAACAATGAAACCAGGAATGGGTCTTCATGCCTGTAATCCTAGCTACTCAGGAGTCTTGAGATCTAAGGATAGTAGCTCAAAAGCCAGCCCAGGCAGGAAGTTCTGTAAGGTGTTTATCTCTAATTAATCACCAGAAAGCCAAGAAGTAGAGCAGCAGTAGCTGAAGTCATAGAGTGCTAACCTTGAGCCAAAAGAGCTAAGCGACCATGCCCAGGCCCTGAGTTCCAACCCCAGAACCAACAGAAAAATAAAATAATGATAATAAAAAAATGCGCTGAAACAAGGATACAGGTTGACCCATTGTAACAATGAAATGTACAAGACACTATGTTGAAAATGAACTTTATAACTTGGGGGGGTGGGGGCAGGAGGGCGAAATTGGAGAGATGGGGAAGGAAGGGATGTTAGAGGAAAAACAAAGGAAGGTGTAACAATACTCGAGAGGAAATGTACTCATTACTTACGTAACTGTAAGCCCTCTGTAACTGTTACAATAAAAAATATATTTAAAAAATAATGATAATAGTTTCTATCTTACCTTAACATGTTAGATGAGTTAGTATTTGTAAAGTTTTGGTAACCATGTGGAAAATAAGAGCCATATAATTGTTTGTTAGAAAGTTACAAATAACACGTATGTCTTTTTTTTTTTTCAGATGGTTTGTGTACTAATTCTCACTAGATATGTCCCAAGCCAAAGCCAATCAATGCACCACGTGTCTTCGTGCTCTTAGGATTGCCAAAAGAATGGCGTTAGTCTCCTGCTGGGACTCCTGGGTAAGAGATAATGACCCTTTCCAACTGGATTGACCTCAGAGGATTGAAAGGCTGGAACTGCCTGTGGATAACTGGGTAGAACAGACTCCTGACAGAGGAATCACATTCTGTTGACATTATTTGAGCTCCTGGATCATGGGATGCTTGAAACTAAACCTCCAAAATTTCTCAACTGCATGATTTCTCAACCACATTATTTCTCAATTACATTTCCCATTTTCCTTCCATTAGTCTCAGCTGAGCTTTTGTTGGTTTTGCTTGTTTATTTGTTTGTTAATCACTTACAACTGAGAGAGGTCAAACTAGTACAAGTTTCAAAATGTCTCAGGGCTATAATCTTTATCCTAACTATGGAAGAAATGATTGAGGTTGTGTTTGCACCAAAGCATAAAATATCCATTGTAGCATCAAAGGAACACTGGCACTGAAACTATCTAATTCTGGCTTTGTGCTTTTTGTAAAGTCACTTTTCCTGGTGACTTTCCTCATCTGCAAATCCAGAAATGAAATACATACAAACACACACATGCTATACATATATATATGTATATATATATGTATAGATATATCCACACTCACGTTTTATAATATATACATATGTCTATATATATACATAGGTGTATGGAATATATTTATTAAAATGTTATATATTGTATTTATATATAATATATATACTATCATACATAATAAGATTATATGATACATAATATTAATATTGTGTATAGCTATATTATATATTCATTTCTACTCAATTAAAATGTGATATAATAAAATGGTTTATGTATATTTTCAACAGCTTTACCTTATTATAATATGATTATAATATGAATGTCACATTATAATATGATTTATGTTATAATATATGTTATACATCCCTGAGTGCTAGAATATAGGCCTGAATCTGGATTCAGACTAGGTTTAGGTTTTGTTTTATTTTTTGGCCAGTCCTAGGGCTTGAACTCAGGGCTTGAGCACTATCCTTGAGCTTCTTTTGCTCAAGGCTAGTGCTCTGCTTGAGTCACAGCTCCACTTCCAGCTTTTTCTGTAATTGGAGATAAGAGTTTCATGGACTTTCTTGTGTGGGCTGGTTTTGAATTGTGATCCTCAGATCTCAGTCTCCTGAGTAGCTAGGATTACAGCCGTGAGCCACTCATGACTGGCCTAAATAGTTTCCAAGGACCCTTCCAACCTTAAAATTCTATGCTGGTGCCTAAAATTATAGTCTCCTTGATTACTGTCAATAATTCTCTTAGCTTACTCTTTCCATTAGCTGAGAGACCAAGAAGACGAGCTCCATAAGAATGGCTTGTTTGTCGATTGGCTTTTGGTATTTTTAAGGTAGAAGGGAGTTATTGTCCCACAGTCGTGGCTGCTTTGTGTAAGTGCTTGTGACCACAGGTGAAGAAAGGACAAAAACAAAACACTGAAAAACCTGATGCTCATGCAAAATAGTTTTATAGAATTCAAAATTTTATAGAATATTTTGCATATTAAAAGAATATTTTGAAGAAATGTACTCATTACCTTGGTCATGTAACTGTAGCCCCTTTGTTCAGTATTTTCACAATAAAAACTTAATTAAAAAATAAAAGAATATTTTGTAGAATAAAAGTTACTATAATGCTGCTTGTCATTATAATAAACCCTGTTTTATTACTACTAGATAGCAATTAGCTATTGATCTTACTTATTCAAAATATAATTGATGATTACAAGAGGAGGGGAAAGGATCAATTTGGATAGATAGCTCTTCACTGAAAAAGTAAAAGCCATGCGCCTGACTCATTAGAAGGGTCTTCAGACTATTCCATTTAATTTTAGACATGTAGATTTCCCCAGTTCCCAGGACATCACAGATTAGAAACAGTCACTTAATAAAGGCATATGAAGAGAGATAGTAGAAATGAATTCACCTAGCACTGTGCAAATGTATGGAAATAGCAAACAAAAGCCTCTTATATTACAAATACACACTAATTCAAAATTTTAAAGTAAGAAATGAACTCATCTGAGTAGCCAACACACAGACAAGTGGCAGAACAAACACAAAAACAAAAAACAAAAACAACCAACAGAGCCAGGCAACAGTGACTCATGCCTGTAATCACTGCTATCATGAGGCTGAGGATCTGAGGATACGGTTCAAAGCCAGCTCAAGGAGAAAAATAAAAAAGACATTAATCTCCCATTAACCAGCAAAAAGCCTAATTGAAGGCATGGCTCAAGTGGTAGAACACCAGCCTTGAGTGAAAAGCTAATCAAGAGCATGAGTTCAAGCCTCACTACTGGCAACAAACAAATAAACAGAACTTAAAATGAGAACCACAGGGGGCTGGGAAGGTGGCTCAGTGGTAGAGTACTTATCTTGCATGCATGAAGCCCTGGGTTCGATTACTAAGCACCACATAAGCAGAAAAAGCCAGAAATGGTGCTGTGGCTCAAGTAGTAGAGCGCTAGCCTTGAGCAGAAGAGCTGAGGGACAGCGCCCAGGCCCAGAGTTCAGGCTCCACAACCGACAAAAAAAAAAGAAAAGAACCACAGTAATTCAAGATCCCTTACACATACCTCAAAAAGACTTGCTGAAAGGTATTGCTTTTATTTTTATTAAACCAACTCCTAGGGCTTACTATGTGCCTATTATTAAGTAAAACCTATTTTACTTTTTTTATTAGCATATACCAATAGTACAAGGTAGTTTGATTGTAATAATTCCATAAATGTGTTTATTATAATGATTTAAAAAAAAAATCGCACTATTTGATCCTCACAACAACCCTATAAAGTATAAAGATTAAAAAGAAAAAAAGCTTACCCTAAACCACATAATTCGCCATCAGCAAGACCTAGACTATGGCAGACATCTGACCACGGCCCCATACCAGACTGTTCACTTTGCGGTAGGATAAATTGAGGAAAATGAGGCCTGAAGGCAACTCAGTATCTAGAAACACAGAAGAACCAGCTAAGCTTTAAAAAAAAAAAAAAAAAAAAGGCAACAGAATGCATTCCTTCCTGAGAGACGCATTTCTCACCCCAAGAATTAACATTTGTTTGGCAGGATGTATGCCTTTCTGAGAGAAATGCTCCCCCAAAATGTAAGCAACCTCCTCTCTAAAATGTAGACAACAGGACTCCTTCTTTCTTTCAAGGATAAACATCTGTTTTATGGCAGGATGTAGTCTTACCTGGAGGAAATGCCCCAAACATCCAGGAACTCAGAAAGTGTAACCTGTGGAGTGACTAGAGCAAAAATAAAACACCTGTCTTTGCATAACTTTAAAGACAGACCCCCTGCCTTTACCATATAAATACCCCTAACAGCCCAGGAGTTGTGGGTCCATCTGTTTCTCTCCCTTTGAGAGCACCCACACTCTGCTACAGTGTGCTTTTTCCTTTCAGCTTGCCTGGTTGTCATTTTGCCTGCTTGCCTACTTACTAACTCACTCAATAAAGCTCTGCCAAGTTTTCTTACCATTATGACTTGTCCAGAAATTCTAATTCTGCCATCTAAGTCAAGGACCTTAAGTGAAGAGTCCCTACTTTGGAGGGAAACTTCACCAACTTTCACCTGCCTCCCGGTGACAAGTTGACATTGTCTTAAGGCCACTATCACAGCCATCACTTCCTGTTCATGACCAGCATCAACAAATGCAAAATGGTGCTCTATTCAATAAGGCCAAATAGTGAAAAATTCAGTGTGAAATACTTTCTTCCCGTGTCCCTCATGAACAAGATAGAAACAGTTATTCTTTGCTTTGTTACACTATTTAGTTTAACTTGACTTCTTACCCTCAATATTCTGTGAATGTTTCAGAAATATGAATGGTTGTAGAAAATTTGTTTTTCAAAATTATGTCAATTTAACTAATCATAACTTGCTCAACTCTGTGAGAACCAAAGTGCTGACAAACTGAAGTAAGAATTATTTTCTTAACTCTTAAAAAAAAAAAAAGTGGGGAAAAACTCTAAAAAGCTGGGTGTTGTGGTTTACACCTCTAATCCCACTACTCAGAAGACTGAGGCAGGAGGATATAGTTCCAGGCCAGCCGGGGCTGTAAGTCCTTGACACACAATAAAAAATAAGAGTAACTAGAGGTGCGGCTCAAGTGAGAGAACACAAATAGACACAAATACACACAAATAGACTATCCTAGCTTCTCAAGAGGCCGAAATCTGAGGATCAGAGTTTAAAGCCATTGCAGACAGAAAAATCTGTAAGACTCTTCAAGCCCCACGACCTACAATAAATAAATAGATAATTTAATAAATAGATAAATAAATAAATCTGTAAGACTCTTATCTCCAATTAGCCCCCTAAAAGCCAGAAGTGGAGTTTTGGCTCAAGTGAAAGAGCTCTCCCCTTAAGCCAAAAAAGTTCAGAGACAGCAATGAGGACCTGAGTTCAAGCCTCTGGACTGGTGATCAATTAATCAATCAATCAACGAAAGAGCTAAAAATAAAAACTAAAATATAAAGCTCTAATGGTTAAAAAGAAAGAATAAGGAAATGTTTGGCTCTTGCCATCTCTTTGTTTAGGGGAAAAATAACTTTTTGGTATTCACTGGAACATTTTGGTTGACATCATATTTACACCATTCCTTAAAATTTCCCTCCTAAACCACTAATTGTATGGTTGGCTTTATTCAAAGTAGCTCTGTGGGGGGGGGGGGGGGGGCAGAGTGGGGGTTAACATTGTGTGGCCAAAGAAGCAACTACTTCTTTTTAAACCATGTTCATGCCAATAGAAGAGGCACAGTGCTGCCCACAGAAGCATGCCAGAGAAAGCAGAGCCAAAGACAATCTGGCTGAAGGAAGAAAAGATGACAAAAATTATAAAGTTAGTGAACGTCCAAAAACTTCAAACATTTGACTTTTTTCTCTTTCTTTCTTTCTTTCATTCTTTCTTCCTTCCTTCCTTCCTTTTTCTTTTTCTTCCTTCCTTCCTTTTTTTTTGTGCCAGTATTGGGGTTGAACTCAGGACCTAGGCACTGTACCTTAGCTTTTTCACTCATGTCTGGACCTCTACCACTTGAGCCACCGCTGCAATTCTGTTTTTTAGTGGTTAATTGGAGATACGCATCTTACATACTTTTCCTGCCAAGGCTGGCTTCAAACCCTGATCTTCAGATCTCAGCCCACTAAGTAGCTAGGATTATAGGTAGAAGCTCCTGGCTCAGAACTGAACATACAGCTTTTTATATCTTTAAATGTGGATTTCCTATAGATTCTTTAAGACTCAAAATCAACCCACACACTTACACCTGTCAGCTGAGGAACTGATACTAATTACTCCCTAAATTTCAGCTCTCTTTATCTAGTGATGTAAAATTCATCTCTTATCTTTTCAGTTCTTAAAATCAGTTTAATGTGTAGAAATGTAACAATGAAATTCCTCTCTGTATAACTAATGTAAGCAAATAACATACTAGTTTAGAGTTCATATAATTTTTATTTAATTTATTTATTTTTGTTGTGGGGTTTGACCTCTAGGCCTGAACGCTGTCGCTGAGCTCTTCAGCTCAAGGCCAGCGCTCTACTGCTTGAGCCACAGCACCACTTCCGGTTTTCTGAGTGGTTTATTGGAGATAAGAGTTTCACGGACTTTTCCTGCCCAGGTTGTCTTTGAACCAGGATCCTCAGATCTCAGCCTCCTGAGAACCTAGGATTAATGGTGGGAGGCACTGCAACCTCGCTGAGATGGAGTTCTGTAAACTTCTTTTTGCCCAAGCTGGCCTCAAACCTGGATCCCCCAATCTCCACATCCTAAATAGCTACACAGGCTTGCCAAAGCAAGATACAACCTTTAAGATGAATACTTTTATCACACAGGTATCAAGGGTAGGTATCAAAGTGACATTCAGATAAATCCAGTATTTTATTTTCCAGATATCAAGTTCTGAATGTTACTTTTTAAGCATAAGATCATATCTAAAAGGAAACATTTTCACATCAGTGCACACAGGCACACAGCAGGCTGTTATTACATAATGTATTTAAAACGAAAAAGCTGGGGAATAACCCAAACTCCACCCCTAATCAGCTGTGTGGTTTGTTGTTTTTGTTAGGAAAACTCCCAAAGGGACAAGCGGATGGTATCACTGAGGAGCTGCGCCGTGCTTCCGAGCTCCCCTGGGCAAGGCCTCATTTGTTATTTTGCCCCTTCTGCAGTGGGCCTCCATGAGTCATATTCTGAATCATCCATGGGAGGTGGAAGTGGTTGGATGCAAACACCTAGGTTCCATGAGATATGGTTCTTCCTCTAAAATTGAGGGAGGCTCTTGCAGGACAACCAATGTCTGTATTTTTTTAGTTCAAGACCATGGGTCTTATTACACAGGATACATATGAGTTTAGTCTTCTGTAATGACATATAAATAAAATATAGATGTCTTTATTTCCTATGTTACGTGGGCTTCTTATTTTGTTGATTGCCTCTTATTCATGAGAGATCCAGAAGCAAGTTTGACAAAGAGCTGAAGCTATGAATTCAGAGTATCATGGATTCAGAGTCGTGGAGTGTTCTTGTCAAGGGGAGGGAAGCTTGAAAACGTAACTGTATGTTTTTCTGGTAAGTTGTCTCAAGAGAGCTCAGAAGAAAGGATATGAAGTGGCTAAATCTTAATTTTACTGTGATTCTTTTTCCTGTTGCAAGTAAATATTCCCTTTTATACTTAATTTCATATTTTTAATTTTGTACCCATTTTTTCAAAAGGTACCCTAACAAATTATTTTAGACCAAAAGTTGGAATTTTTTACATAAATGTATATATATACATATATGGATAGAGAGAGAGAAAGAGAGAGAGAGAGAACATTCTGATTTACCATTGTGAACAACAAAAAAATAAAAATAAAAAAACCAGTTATAATATAGTTGTTTTTGCCAGTCCTAGGGTTTGAACTCTGGGCCTGGACGCTGTCTCTGAGCTTCTTTAGCTAAAGGCTAGCGATCTACCATTTGATTCCTAGCACCACTTTCAGCTTTTTCTGAGTAGTTTATTGGAGAAAAGAATCTCATGGACTTTCCTGCCTGGCCTGACTTTGAACTGTGATCCTCAGATCTTAGCTTCCTGAGTAGCGAGGATTACAAGTATGAGCCAAAACCAGTGACCAGCTGGTTTATAGTTAATTCACACAGAAGAGTCTTCTGGAGTCCAAAAGAATATCCTAAATTGAATCTCTGTCTGGGCTTTAGCTTTTCATTTTAAGACATTTAGACTTAGGTATACCCATGAACCCTTTTCAAATCAGAAAATCTCAACTCTGCCATGCCTGTCTTGATAATTCTTCCAACAATATAATAAATATTTTCAAGAAACTCCATAGTGAATGGTTATTATAAATAATTGTTTTTATAAATAGAGGGAAGAAATGTAGGCGAATACAGTCATAATACTCAATGTACAAATATGCAAACGGAGCCAGGTAACTTGAGAGGAGGAGTGGGGTAGATAGATGGAGGGAAAATGATGGGAAGAGTGATATTGACCAAGATACATTATCCTCATAATCTGACTTGTGGAATTACAGCCTCTTTGTATGACTACTGTTCACAAAAATAACAAAAAGCATTGTACTTATAAACTGATCTGTTGAATTGAAGCCCCTTTGTTACAACTAGTTAATGATAATGTTAAAAATAGAAAAAAATCTCCAGCAGTATGAATAGTTGTACCAATCGTCCAAGTATTTAGTTCATAAATGAAAATAAATATGGTCCTTACTACACTAATTGTAACTTGCCCCTGAAACTGATTGGCTTTAAAGAACAGAGATGTTTCCCCTACTGGTTCCTATTAAAACTGACCAGGATAAAACTACATGCTGAGTTTCATTTACAGCACTACTCAAAATAATCCATTCTGAAAGAGGAAGAGGTATTTTTACAGCCTCAAACAAGATTGACTAAAATGTCTGCAAATCTAGTTGCTTTAGAAAGTATCAACAACTGGCTTTTATGAAAAGCCAGTGACAGTCATTTTCCCTCTGATCTTGGATATTTAATAAGATTTGAGAATAATTTAAAAGGAAAAAAACATAAGAATCCGGTTTAGTCCATGCACACAGGAGTAAATCTATCAGAGGCTGGAGATGTTCTTTCCTGGTAGTAAATTTTGCAACATGCTGCTACTTATTGAGGCGAGGAATAAGGTTGTTGGCAGGCCAACAAACTAAGTATAATGAAGTTAGGATTTTCTCAGCTGACAGGAATCTCAGGGAACCACTCATATTTACATATTTCAAAATGAAACAAAATAAAATGTTCAGAGCAAGATCCAAAGTCACATTACTAGATAAGACAAAACTAAAACCATTGCTAGTGGTTCATACTTGTAATCCTAGCTACTCAAGAGGTTGAGATATGAGGATCACAGTTTGAAGCCAGATGGGGCAGGAAAGTCTATGAGACTCTTAAATAAGCTACCAAAAAATACAGAAGTGAAGCTGTACCCTCAAGTAGCAGAGCACTAGTCTGGAGTCAAAAAGCTTAGGTCAGCATCCAAGCCCTGAGTACGAGCCCCAAGACACCCCTACCCCCTACAGCACATTAATCAACTACATATAGTTAAACAGTTAGCTGAAAAATAAGTGAACTCAAGCTAAAATGAGCATCAAGAAGGATAAATGTCACAAAAACAATGTCAAGCTGCTAAGAGAAATTTCCACAGGAATGACAGATGAATTTCGGAAGGAACACAAAGGCACAATGCTTATATGCATCTGATCATATAAAATAATATTTAGCGAAATGAACTCCAGGAAATGGGAAAAAATGAGTGACAGATAAGGAATGAGTCTAGACTACATTCTGGCTTTGTGGTCACGGAAAGTATATCAAAAACCCTTTGGAGGAATCAGGAGGCCAGGGTATGAATGCATCTTGAAAAACACTGGACTGACCAAGACAGAAACATCTGGCCAGGCATAGGATAGAACAGGCACTGGACATCAGGAAGGAGCAGCATTTATATTTGTTAGGGCATTCCTATTCACCTTGACCATCTCCAGCTGTCAGACGAGGCCCTAGCAGAGCACACCTATGAAATAAATAAGTGTCCTCAGCTGACCCAGGAAGGGAGAGAATAGATCAGAGCTATGTGACCCAGGAAAAACCAAGTACAAATAAACTTTGTGCCAGGTTCCCCAGCCATTTTTAGTTCAAAAAGATGATGACATCTGTGCATCTTGAGTCCCACTGCTCCAATCTGGTTTCCTGTAGTTCAGAGACTCTTTCATCATTTTCAGGGAACAAGTGTTCAGGCTTCTGTTGTGGTAGAAAAGGGGCCACACTCTATCAATATGGAAGGCAAAGGCAGACCAATGGATCTTATGATTCGAATCTGCTTTAGCTTTCAGCCAGCCCTGTTTAGTTCAGTTCCTGCTTCTCCTGCTCCTGAGCCCCTGCTGCTACCAATTTTGCAACACTGGTGCTCATCTTCCCCAGCCATTCATTTAGGATTTGCCTGACTCAGGTTTATTAAGTGAATTCTCACTCAGGGATCAACTTCAAATATGCTGTGGTAGGAAATAGAGGGCTGACTCAAGTGGTGAAATGCAAGGCATGGAGGAAAAAAAAGTCAAGTGAGAGCACAAGGTCCTGAGTTCAAGTCACAGTACCAGCATTCAAAATGAAAAAAAATACAAAAAATGTGGTTGTAATAGATTCCTGTTGGTATGTGAGACAAAATATACACTCAGCCTGGATGTTAAAAATAAGAAACCAGCCAGGTGCCAGTGGCTCAAGACTGTCATCCTAGCTACTCAGGAGGCTGAGATATGAGGATCACAGTTCAAAGCCAGCCTGTGCAGGAAAGTCCGAGAGAGACTCTTATCTCCAATTGACCACCAAACCAGAACTAGTGCTGTGGCTTAAAGTGGTAGAGCACTAGCCTTGAGCAAAAGGAGCTCAGGACAGCACGCTGGCCACAACTGATGAACAAAAAAAAAAGTCATTTACTATGTGTGCTAAATATGGTTTTTAGGGAGGTCTTCCTGTTCACTTGGAAAGACAAGTCATTGTGTATGTATGCCTAAAATTTTAAATGCCTCCATGTATAGCTCAAGTGATAGCTCAGAAAGCACTGAAGTGGTTATACTCATATATCAGACTACCATCTTTGCCTAAAAGTTTATAGACAACATAACTACTGTATAATTCCTATCAGCTCTTGTATATTTGAAATATATAATTGATCAGTGGAAAATCTAAGAAACCACACAATAGTTATAAAGGTGCTATCCTGTCTCTCTGTACAGTGACCATGAAATTTTAATCCAGGGTTAGATTAGTCATAGTTTAAGACCATAAAGTAGTTTAAAAAAAGATAAAGTTTATCGACATTTATGTTCAAAGAACAGAAACATGTTGAGAGCTAACATGATTTGTCTGTGAACATAAGCAGCAAAACTAGAATAATCTGTAAGACTTTCTGATTTGGTCAGAGTTATTTCTGGAAACGTCAATCTAGTGAGTTTTTTTTTCATACTACCCCAAACATATGTATATTCTGTTGTTTTTTCCCCTACTGATAACAATGAAATCACTCAAATTTCTCAGTAAATCACATCAGTAATAAGAGCAACTAAATTTACACACAAGGCCTCTCTCTAGCCGCTGCCAGTACTAGGTTTGAACTCAGGGCCTCACATTCTTGCTTGACTCACTTTGCTCAAAGCTTATGCTGTATCACTTAGGCCACACATCTATCTCTGGCTTTTTGTTGGTGAATTATTAATAAAAGTCTCACAGACTTTTCTGCCTGGGCTGGCTTCTAACCTTGTCCTCGGATCTCAGTCTCCTCAGTGGCTGGGATTAAAGGTGTGAGCTACCAGCTCCCAGCCCAATCAGCTATTTTTGTGTGGAAAAACCTATCCTTGAATAAGTGACAAAATAAGAAAATCATGGTCACTTTCCCATATTTGGCTAACTGGCACTACCTCAGGCCCTGCCCCTCACATTGTCAGGTGCTAGTAAAGAACAGATCAGACAATTTGCCCAGTGTTTCACTCACTTAAGGCAGTAGCGGCTGAATTGTTCATTGCTCCTACAGATGTCTTCAATTTTATACTGACTTACATTTCCATTCCCAAGGGCAGTGATGTGTGGCAATATCCCCTCTGGTTTTCCATGTTGCCTTGGGAGCCCAGCCATGTCAGGGATTCAGGAAGCACACACCCAGAAAAGGATTCAGCTGTGAAAGTTCATTACGCTGAAGCAAAGCTCTCTTGTTCTCTGCTTTTCGTCCTTAGCTAACCAATGTGCAGAACAGCTTATCTGGTAATTTTGCATTCACTTTTTGAGATTCCAAGAATAGAGGACTAGGGTAGAATTTTCAAAGCAAAGAAAATAATCTGATAGTTTTCATATCCTAGATTTTAAACACTCTGCCAAAGGGCTCCATTAAAATGCATAACACGCGGCTGGGAAGGTAGCTCAGAGGTAGAGCGCTTGCCTTGCATGCTTGAGGCCCTGGGTTTGATTCCTCAGCACCACATAAGCAAAAAGAAAAAAACCCGGAAGTGGTGCTGTAACTCAAGTGGTAGAGCATTAGCCTTGAGCTGAAGAGCTGAGGGACAGTGCCCAGGTCCAGAGTTCAAGCCCCACGACCGAACCCCCCAAAAAAATAAATAAAATAAAATAAAATGCATAACACACACATCTGAGGTATTAGAAAAGCATTTCTTAATAAGTGATTTTTTTCTAGGGTGTTTTCATTTGTTATCTTTTTTTTTTCCATTGACACTTAAAAAAACCATTTGTTATGCCAAGGTCGCAGGACCCCCACCAAGAAGACCGAGAGTCAGACTCTACAGCTGTTTTATTTAAATGGGCTGCAGCTTGGGCCTGGTCCTACACAGCCCCGAGCTAAGGATTTGCAGGTCTTATAAAGGCACACAACCAGGTGGTTTAGCACCACGTGCTCCTCTGCTCTGAAACAGGCAACAATGGTCACTGCCTCAAATACTCTAACCCTTCACCATTTATTCAGTTTTCCTTTAGAATTAAAACAGAAGTTTTAAATGCTTGAGTTAAAAAAGAAGCCGGGCGCTGGTGGCTCACGCCTGTAATCCTAGCTACTCAGGAGGCTGAGATCTGAGGATCGCGGTTCAAAGCCAGCCCGGGCAAGAGAGACCGTGAGATTCCTATCTCCAATAAACCACCAAAAAACTGGAAGTGGCGCTGTAGCTCAAGTGGTAGAGCGCTCGCCTTGAGCTGAAGAGCTGAGGGACAGAGCCCAGGCCCAGAGTTCAAGCCCCACGACCGACAAAAAAAAAAAATGCTACAAAACTCAGACTTGAGTTTTGATGCATTGGTTCAGCCAACCCAACCTCTACCCTTCTCTTTGGAATGGAGAACAGAATTCCTTTTACAAGCAGCTTTAAATCTGATATTGATGGAAAGGGAGGCCTTCTCAGTTATATAGGTAGGGACTAAAAAATAAATAAAAGCCAGGCATTACACATGACAGAGAACATGTAGACCATCATAATGCCTGGAGTTCCCACTCAAATGCATCTTCTTCCCACTAACCCTACGTTCTCCTTCAACCAATAAAAGGATCCGGGGAGTTAAATGTGCAAGTCATCAATCCATCAGTGCAAAACCCAGGCCTGACCAAAAAAAAAAAAAAAAAAAATAGAGATTTAAGATCCTAACATGCACTTCACCCCAAGAGATTGAGAACAAGAAAAATATAAACAGAGAATCACAAGAGCGAAGAAGAACTTATACCTAACAAAATCCAAGTGGAAGTGGAAATTTCACCATGACCTGTCATTATGGAACACACAATTACATTCAAAGTATGTATGGGGGAGGAGGGAGGAAGTGTGCCCAGTCTAAATAGGCTTTCTACCTATTTTCCCATCCTCCCACAGGGCTGGACCCCTGGGAAGTTACATATGAACTTTGCTTTAATGTATTTGAATATTTCAATAACCTCAAAAATACTGAGAAAACAAACTGCAGAAGCAATTTGACATTTTGCTGAGGTGGTACTTCAACTTCACTGCATGGAATTTTGTACCACCTGCAGTTTTCAAAATAAATCTGAATATATGACTGAAATCCATGTGACATTCTTGGGAGAAAATTCTCTATCAAGCTTCTACAAAGAATAAAATGTAAGGAATAACCAATTAGTTATAAGCAAGGTTCTCTTTTTTAAAAAAAAGCATTTAGGTAATAATATTATTACTTTTTTTTTTTTTTTTTTGCCAATTGTAGGGACTGAACTCTGGGCCTGGGCGCTGTCCCTCAGCTCTTTAGCTCAAGGCTAGTGCTCTACTGCTTGAGCCACAGCACTTCCAGCTTTTTCTGCTCATGTGGTGCTGAGGAACCCGAACCCAGGACCTCATGCATGCAAGGCAAGTTCTCTACCACTGAGCCACCTGCCCAGCCCCTATTGTTGCGTTAGAAGATCGTGTTCTTGCAAGTAGACCAACAAAACCCACTACGAAGAATGCTAGAAACCCTAAGCCTTTGTCTCACCTTGGCTCTGCACCCACACTGAAACAAATAATTCCATCTTCAACTACAAAATTGAGATTGTAATAAATGTTTTTCCCTCTTAAGAATAGGAAGATAAATATCCGAAACAGTGCCTTGAGCCTCAAAGAAAAATCTAAGTTATTCTTGGTTTTAGCACAGAAAAGCCTAGAAATAAGTATCATATTGTCTTGAGCCTCAAAGAAAAATCTAAGTTATTCTTGGTTTTAGCACAGAAAAGCCTAGAAATAAGTATCATATTGTCCTAACATTTCTATTATTTTAATTGGTCCAAATTATGTGTATTTTGTTGTGTGTGTGTGTGGTGGCAGAGGTCAGGGGAGACTTTTTTTTTTTTTTTTTTTTTTTTTTTTGTCGGTCGTGGGGCTTGAACTCTGGGCCTGGGCACTGTCCTTCAGCTCTTCAGCTCAAGGCGAGCGCTCTACCACTTGAGCTACAGCGCCACTTCCGGTTTTCTGGTGGTTTATTGGAGATAGGAGTCTCACGGTCTCTCCTGCCCGGGCTGGCTTTGAACCGCGATCCTCAGATCTCAGCCTCCTGAGTAGCTAGGATTACAGGCGTGAGCCACCAGCGCCCGGCTTCAGGGGAGACTTTTATTTGGCTCTCTGTTTAAGAGGTAGACCAACATGAATGACACAGTCATGTGAAAGAAGAGAAATGAGAAGAGGAAATACATGAGACAACTTTGATTAATATAGTATGCTAAAAATTACTGCAAGAAATGAAAGGGCGATGCTAAATTAGATCGCTGCAAGATGTGAAATCTTCTCAAGCTCTTTCAGACCAAACCCAATGAGAGAAAATGAAGCTAATCAAAGTACATACGGCAGCGTAAAAATGAAATATCAGAACACTCCACTAGCTAAATGATTTCTATGATTAGAAATGCAAAGGCAAAGGCTAGTAAGTAGATCCCACTGTTAAGAGAGAGCACATAGGTCGCCCTGAGGGTCAGGATGTTCTGTCCTGGTTCTCTTTCAAAGTAAGAGGCTACTGGCCAGAAGCCTTAGGTCCTTGATTGAATTCTAGAACCTTAGGGGGCCCAGGGCAAATTACTGAGACTCAACAGTGAGTTTCATCTTCTCTCAGAGATGGTAACTTCCTCCCAAGGCAAACAACATCAGTCTTCAAACTTTCGTTATCTATTTGGTTAAAAACTCATTTAACACATTTTCAGTTTAGGAATGATAGCTTTTGTTTGCTTTCAGGTTTTAAAATATGAAAAGATTTAGAACTTTTAAGGCCAAAGAAAGGTAGACTAAGATGATACAATTATATGAGTACATTTTCTTTTCTCTTTCTTCTTTCTCCTCCTCCTCCTCACCCTCTTCTTCCTCCTCTTCCTTCTTTGTCAATAATGAGGCGTGACCACAGGGCCTGAGCACTGTTCTTAAACTCTTATGTTTTTGCTCAAGGCTAGCACTTTACTACTTTGAGCAACAGCTCTACTTCTTGTTTTCTGGTGGTTAACAGAGGTAAGAGTCTCTTAGACTTTCCTGCCTGGGCTGGCTTTGAACCACAATCCTCAGATCTCAGCCTCCTGAGTATGTAGGATTACAGGTGTGAGCCACCGGTGCCTAGCCTTGGATACATGTGTTTTTTTTTTTGTTTTTTTTTTTTGGGGGGGGGGGTCCGGTTGTGGGGCCTGAACTCTGGGCCTGGGCACTGTCCCTCAGCTCTTCAGCTCAAGGCTAGCGCTCTACCACTTGAGCCACAGCACTACTTCCGGCTTTTTTCTTTTTGCTTATGTGGTGCTGAGAATCGAACCCAGGGCCTCATGCATTCAAGGCAAGCGCTCTACCACTAAGCCACCTTCCCAGCCCCCCTTGGATACATTTTTTTAAAGACTACTTTGCCTTCAACATACTAAGAGATTTTTCTTTTGAAACTTGACAAGATGTAGTTAGGACAAAGGAAAGGATGTTGAACCAAAGGATTCATAGGCTGAGGTATCAAATCACTGTCACATGAGGATTCGGCTTTTCTGTTTACATATCCAAGTTACCAGTTCCTTCAAAGCTGCTTTTTAGTCACTCTGTGTCCCTCACATTTAGCATGATGCCAGACACATGGAAAAGTCTTGATGAATCTCAATTCTCTTGTGCCATTCTCTGTTGGATTCTCTGTGAACCAAATAGGAATATTTCTTTGAGCCTGGCAAGATGGTACCATTACGGGGCTGGGAAGGTGGCTCAGTGGTAGAGCGCTTGCCTTGCATGCATGAGGCCCTGGGTTCGATTCCTCAGCACCACATTAGCAAAAAGAAAAAAGCCGGAAGTGGCACTGTGCCTCTAGTGGTAGAGTGCTAGCCTTGAGCTGAAGAGCTGAGGGACAGTGCCCAGGCCCAGAGTTCAGGCCCCACGACCGGACCCAAAAAAAAAAAAAGATGGTACCATTACTTTCAAGTTCCAGGGATAGCTAAAAGAAAGGAACAAACATAGTGCACATATTCTGGTCACTTGTACCTTATTTGTTCTGTTTCCATGACAATGATAGCTCACTTCAGATTCTCCTTGATCCAGAGAATCTGGTCATAGCAGTCCTGAAAGTAAGCAATGTGCAATGTGTTAAAAAGGCATCTCACATGGCTCTCAATTTTCAAAGATAAGTGAAAATTTTTAGCTTACATTTATTTTATTATTAATAAGGTTAACTATAAACACTTAACACTTCTCTTACCTCAAATAATTGCCACAAATGATTTCCACACTAGAGCTATTATTCACAATTCCAAATTAATGGTTCACCATAGCAAAAACTTGAAAGTCTGAGACAGAGAGAACAGTTGGAGAATAAATATGATTGAAGTATATTATTTTTTTTTTTTTGGGGGTCTGGTCGTGGGGCCTGAACTCTGGGCCTGGGCGCTGTCCCTCAGCTCTTCAGCTCAAGGCTAGCGCTCTACCACTTGAGCCACAGTGCCACTTCCGGCTTTTTTCCTTTTTGCTTATGTGGTGCTGAGGAATCGAACCCAGGGCCTCATGCATGCAAGGCAAGCACGCTACCACTGAGCCACCTTCCCAGCCCCATAATTGAAGTATATTATATAAAGGCATGAAAATGATATAAAGAAACCCGTTATTTTGTCCAATTAACATACAATATTTTTTAATTTAAAAGTTAAAACCATGTTAACATCTGGGCTCATGTCTATAATCTTAGCTACTCAGGAGGCTGAGATCTGGGGCAGAAAAATCTGATTCTTACCTACAATTAACCAGCAAAAAAACCCCAAAAACCAAAAGACAAAACAACAAGTGGAGGTATAGCTCAAGTGCTAGAGTGCTAGCCTTGAACAAATAAAATAAAAGCCAATGGCTGGGAAGGTGGCTCAGTGGTAGAGGGCTTGCCTCCCATGGATGAGGCCCTGAGTTCGATTTCTCAGCACCACATCAACAGAAAAAGCAGGAAGTGGCACTGTGGTTCAAGTGGTAGAGTGCTAGCCTTGAGCTGAAGAGCTCAGGGACAGTGCCGAGGCCTAGAGTTCAAGCCCCATGACTGACAATAAATAAATAAATAAAAGCCAAGCAAGAGCACAAGGCCCTAAGTTCAAGCCCTAGTCACAGCACAAAAACAATGACGTAAATATACATACAAGAAAACAGCTAAATACATACACAGATGTGTGTGTGTGTATCTCCATCTATGCATGTATCTCTCTCTATCTGTAATTGTTATCCTTATGTTACCAATAAAGGCTAGGAGAGCCTGGGACAAGAACTGAACTCTTGACTCTAAAGCCACTATATCATAGTAGATGAAAAGTATCAAATGAAGAATCAGCCAAGGCAGACAAATCTGAGAGACTTTTATCTCCAGTTAACTAGCAAAAAAGCCAAAGTGGAGGTGTGGATCAAGTGGTAAAGCAACATTATGAATGAAGAAGAACATGGTGAGGCTCTGGAGGTTAAGCCCCAGTATTCTTTCTCAGCTACAACTTTGGTAGCTAAAGTAGAACACAGTATCTGAAACTTCTTAGGCCCCAGAGCCTTCCTCTGTGAAAGAAAGCTGCATGAATGTAATGACCCCAAAGACTTTTTTGGCACATAAAAAAAATTAGCTAATATTTATAACGCTGATTTGAAGAGCCCCAAGGATTCATAAAATTTTTATCATTTCTGCAGCCTTTTGATCTTATGAGAAAACGTGTTCGCAATTGTTATTCCACGTTCCAGCTTCAGGACATAGGCAAGGACCTTGCAAATGCAATCTACTTCTAATTTTGAATTCTGCCACAGTATGATTTTCTTCCAAGTTACAAAATCACATGAGCTATACCTATACTCAGGATAAAATAATGTTGGCCCATATTTTTGTATAGAGAAAAGAGTACTTCCTGGAACTTTTCTGGAAAGAAATCAGGTGATTTTTCATTTCACTTAAAAGAAAATTCAACTAAAAAAAATTGTGTGTGTGTGTGTGTGTGTGTGTGTGTGTGTGTGTGTTAGTACCAGTACATGAGCTCAGGAGCTTTCACCCTTCTTCATGGTACAAGGCCAGTCTGGGCAAGAAGACATTTCAACAAACAGGCCAACTGTGATAGTTCACACTGTAATTTCAGTTATCTGGGAGACAGAGGCAGTAGGAACATGGATCTAAGTTCTTGTAAGTAAAGTAAGCATGCTGGTTAGAGGCAGATGCAACAGCAGGACTGTGTTACAGCAGGACATCATATGACCACTCAAATTGTAAAATAAAAGGCTACCCAAGACCCAGTAGACCAACATGTCTGATGGAAACAACTGCTACCTGTTCTTTGCTTCATTATGTGGCCTCTCCATACCATTAGCCTTGCAGAATAGGCTGTTCCCATCATGCATCTAATATAAGGACAAAGAGGGGGGAAATCATAATCCCTTCATTTCTGGACTTCGTCATGTTTTCTCCACCTCATGAGCAATTCTGCCGTTCATTGTAGTTTGTTCCAAATTACAATTATATAACTCTTGAGCCCATATTCACCCCCCCTGAGTACATGGTTTTGCTGTGTCATGAAATTTCCTCTCTACTCCTTACTTTGCCTAGTCTCTTAAATACTTTCCTTCATGGTGACAGAAACCTGGCTAGAAGTCTCAGTCTGGTCTCTAGCTCTGAGATCTCTCCAGCCTTCAACTCCTGGCAACAGAAGTATAAATAAACTAAAATGTTAGGAAATGGGAAAGAAAATCGTGTGGAGAACAATTTTGCCTGAGCGTCTAGCTGTGTTGATTGAATGCTTTAGGAAGAGCTATATTTAAGCCTTGGGCTTGGTGTCATGTTCCTATAGTCCCAGATACTTGGAAGACTGAGGCAGGGGAATTACCCAACCAAAGGAGTTGTTGCCCAGACTGGGCAATATATTGAAATTCACATCTTAAAAGGAACAGTCAGAAAAAAAAAAAAACGAAGACTACATTCAGAGGTGTAAATATGCTCCAACTAGATGGCCATCCTCTTTAAGGAATGAGAGAGTTCAGTGGGAAGTCTGTTGAGAAGGTTTAAAATGGAGAGATATTTTGGGTCAGATGACATTTTCTAGTACCTCAAATCAATATGTTGTTAATTAAAACACCAATCTCCCAAGACTCTGGAAAGCAACAAGCAAACAATGTTAAATTCAGCTGGATCTGAGCCCAGAAAGTTAGCCAGACTAGAAGTGTATAGGGTGGGGGAGGGGGAGCCAAAAACAACAACAAAATCTTTCAAAAGCAACTAAGAATTTAGAAGGAAAAAAAGTGTGCACAGCACAAAAGTAAATTGCCAGACTTCACCTCCCTCCTCCCTTGCTAGAAATCACTGAAGAAGAATCTGTTCAGAGGCCATTTTCCTAGCTCCACAATTCACACTAAACATTTGCAGAGGTAAAACAAGGACAGTCTAGACACCCTTACTTGCCTTATATGGTAATCAGAGATTTTACACAGAATACAAGCTAACAGTAATCAAACTTAAAAGCTTCTTCAGGGCTGGACACTGGTGGCTACCACTTGTAACACTACCTATTCAAGAGGCTGAGAAGCTAGCATGAGCAGGAAAGTCCATGAGATACTTATCTCCAATTAACCATCAAAATGCCAGAACTAGAACTGTGGCTCAAGTAGTAGAGTGCCAGCCTAGAGTGAAAAAGCTATGGGACAGTGCCCAGGCCCTGAATTCTAGCCCCCATACTGACATAAAAATAAGTAATTAAGGGCTGGGAAGGTAGCTCAGTGGTAGAGTGCTTGCCTTGCATGCATGAGACCCTGGGTTCGATTCCTCAGCACCACATAAGCAGAAAAAGCTGGAAGTGTAGTAGAGTGCTAGCCTTGAGCTCAGGGACAGCACCCAGGCCCAGAGTTAAGGCCCCAGGACAGACAAAAAAAGAGAAAAAAGAAAAAAAAAACTAAGTAAGTAAGTAAATAAATAAATAAGAGCTTCTTCAGAACTACAACTATTCCCAGCTTCCATGCTACCTCTTACAGAGTTAAAATTGCAAAAAAAAAAAAAAAAAAAAGTGTGACTCTCATTTTAATGTAGATTCAGTATTTTCTTATAAGAGATAGGAAAGCAATGCATCAACACAACAGCAAACACCCAGAAGACACGGAGAAATTTCAGCCCAAATTATAATCAGTGCCAATAATGCTTTTGGATCTTCTGACATATGAGATTGATTAAAAGATAAAAAAATCAGTACTCTGCCCCAGTACTAGCACCGAAACCCATAATGTTGATAATAAAGAATCTATCACCTCTGTGCTAGTCAGAGTCAAAGAGCTTACATTCTAATTGAGCTGGAGATTCACCTGAAACTTTCTTTCTCCAAGTGAAGCTATATTTACTTATTACATTTATTAGGCATGCATCCAACCTTAATGCTAAATAAAGAGAGCAATAAAGGCAAGTGCATTGCCTTCATCACTGTGTACTGAATACTCTAAGACAGCAGCCTAAATTAGCTAGGATCCAAGTGACTTTGGGGAAACCTCCATTAAAATACAATACAACTTTATGCTAATCAGTATAGATTCACTTTTTCTATGATTAAAAAAAAAATTGCTGGGGCTGGGAAGGTGGTTCAGTGGTAGAGTGCTTGCCTTCCATGCATGAAGCCCTGGGTACAATTCCTCAGCACCACATAAACAGAAAAAGTTGGAAGTGGTGCTGTGGCTCAAGTGGTAGAACGCTAGCTTTGAGCTAAAGAGCTGAGAGACCCAGGCCCAGAGTTCAAGCCTCATGACTGACAAAAAACAATTCCTGCCAACCAAGCACAGATGGATCATGCCTGTAATCCTGTTAAGGAGGCTGAGATATAAGGATTGTGGTTCAAAGACAGCCCAGGCAGGAAAGTCTATGAGACTCTTGTTTTCAATTAATTGCCAAAGTGGAGGTATGGCTCCAAGTGATAGAGTGCCAGCCTGGAGCCAAAAAGCTAAGGGCTAGCACCCAGGCTGTGAGTTCAAGATCCAGCATCAGCAAATGTATACACACACACACCACGCACGCACGCACGCACGCACGCACGCACACACGCTACAATATCAGTTAATCAGGATGGATTGAACTTTTCTGTGATAAAAAGAAAAAAAAGCTGCCTCTAAGAATCAGTAGAAAATCTACTACCATTTCTTCTGTAACTCATACCAAATACTCCATGTGAATCAGAAAAATCACTCCAACTAAGCTCTGGGTGGAGTTTGGATTTAGGTTGATAAAAGCCCTACCTGGCCACAGCTGTGCCATCTGGAGCATCAGAGCAGAGCAAGGCAATGGACGGAGAAAGACACTGAGGAATCCCACACAGGCCACTTCTCCTATTTCATTAGCCAAGGTCAATCCTGTGGTTCCAGCCAACCACAGGGGATTCACAAGAGTTGAGTCACTTGTGCCTGGAAGGGGAAAGAAAGTGGATATTAGAGTGATGTGTACCATGCTCCTCAGTGACCTGGAACTCTGCAGGATTTCTTAACACAATGTAAGGACAGACACAGACATCCAGAGCAAAACTAAGGATACAAAAAAAGCCTAAGTGATGACTCAGAAGTCTCAGACCATTCAAGGCCAGGAGTCAATGAGGAAGGAGTTTCTGAGGGCTGAAAGTAAAGAAAGAAGTAAGCAACAAAATCCAGAGAATTTCTTCGAGACAGGTTAGCCTGCCATAACGTTATTTTAGACCTTTATTTTCACACAAAATGACATTTTCCTCAGGGTATCTTAAACATGTCATTTGGTATCTGGTGTCACTTTTTTTGTTGTTGTTCTTGTTTTTTTTTTTTTTTTTTCAGTTGTAGGGCTTGAACTCTGGGCCTGGGCGCTGCCCCTCAGCTCTTCAGTTCAAGACTAGCACTCTACCACTTAAGCCACAGCACCACTTTCAGTTTTCTGGTGGTTAAATGGAGATAAGAATCTCACAGACTTTCTTGCCTGGGCTGTCTTTGAACCTCGATCCTGAGTAGCTAGGATTACAGGCGTGAGCCACCAGCGCCCGGCTTCTGGTGTCACTTGTATCTGCATTCTTTCAAGTATGGTCCTTGCATCATCAGAAGCAGATGTAATCTGAGGGCTTCACAAAAATACAGATGCATAGGATCCACCCAAGATGTTATGGAGCTGAATCTCTGAAAGTCTAGGAAGCTGCTTTTTAACGAAAATCTTCTTATGGATCCTGATGTCTTTGGACTTTGGAATTCTCTATATTAGACTCTTCCAGGATCCAGGAATAAAACCTGGCGAGGGTTACAATTCTAGAACAATACTCGTACCAGCTCCCATCAGCCAGATAGCTTGTCCTGGCGCCAGAGGCATTTGGTAAGATTAAGACTATGCATTTAGATGACATGGGGCCAGTGCTTGATGAGGAAGGTTTAGAAGCATGGGAAACTAGGCTGATTTTGAGATCTCACTGAACTGGTTTGGGAAGGACTGATAGATCAAAATTTGTAGATAGGTAGCCAACAGATTGAAAATGGTGAGGATGCAGAAGAGTCCAGTGCCCGTTGAACTTCTGGCACTACGTGGAGACTCCATTCTATAATACCAGGTCTCTCTGCAACTTTTGGCAAACTCAGCAACAGATCTGCTACGTTAGGATATTTCTGAATTACCTTCTCCGTGTGTGTGTGTGTGTGTGTGTGTGTGTGTGTAGTGTATGTATGTGTCACACAAATATAAGTGTGTATGTAGTCGGTATGCTTTCCTTATGTTGTTATTTATCAACCAAGAGGTCTAGCATAAATTTTGTTTGGATATTCATATTCCATCTCAATATTCCAGAATAAGGAAGTTTAATGGTGCACCATTAATAGTTATGACTTGTAGATGCTTTAAAACTTTCTGGCATGCATATTTTGCTTTCCTCCCTCTCTCTCCTTTTCTCTACTTCCTCCTCTTAACTATTTGCCAGCTCATTTCTGTAATTACCCCACATAAACTTCTATTTTTAAAATTTTTCAGTAGCCATGGCAACATCTGAATGTTGATGCTAAGGAAATCTCTAAATATAAAACAGGTGAATAAACATATCATGGGCACAATAACAGGCAGATTCAAGAGAAAAAATTAGAGTAGCATATGTTTGTGGTTGAGAAAGCATGTCTGTGCAAATGCATGAGAGAAGATTAGCATAAAATACTGACCACTGAATATGTACAGAGGAATATCTGTTTGAAATATAAGCAACTGAGACTTCTTAGATGACCTTCAACTTCTTTGGCCTACAAATTATATTTATGTGCATGGAGTTGGAACCACTTGATGCCAGATGAAAAAAGAGGCTGTTAATTCCATTTACTTAATCATTCGATTTATTTCTGGAGCAAGACAGCTGGGCACCAATGGTTCATGCTGGCAATCTTGGCTACTCAAGAGGCCGCGTTTTGATGATCACAGTCCAGGCAGACAGATCCAAGGGACTGTTATCTCTAATTAATCAGTAAAAAGCTGGATGTTGTGGTGTGATCAGCCTTGAGAAAAAAGAAAGAAAGAAAAGAAAAAACAAAAACAAAAACGCCGGGCACTGGTGGCACATGTCTGTAATCCTAGCTACTCAGGAGGCTGAGATCTGAAGATCATGGTTCAAAGCCTGCCTGGGCAGGAAAGGCCGTGAGACTCTTATCTCCAATAAAACCACCAGGAAACCAGAAGTGGCACTGTAGCTCACGTGCTAGAGCACTAGAGCTGAAGAGCACAGCGACAGTGCCCAGGCCCAGAGTTCAAGCCCCACAACCGACCAAAAAAGAAAAGAAAAGAAAAGAAAAGCAAGAGTACAAGGCCCTGAGTTCAAGCACTAGTACAGGCACTCTCACACAAAAATTATGCAAAGAGGGGCTGGGAAGGTGGCTCAGTGGTAGAGCGCTTGCCTTGCATGCATGAGGCCCTGGGTTCGATTCCCCAGCACCACATTAGCAAAAAGAAAAAAATCCATTAGTGGTGCTGTGGCTCAAGTGGTAGAGCGCTAGCCTTGAGCTGAAAGCTGAGAGACAGCAACCAGGCCCAGAGTTCAGGACCCACGACCATACTCCCACCCAAAAAAAAATTATGCAAAGACTGTAGATGGTGATTGTAAAACACAAAGGAGAAAAAAAAATCAGTCTAACTCATGAAACCAAAGCAATTGTGAATCAATATATTTAGAGGGGTTTTGACTGGGAATATGGAAGAAGATTCTTAGTCATTAAAATATCTAATTCAAGCTGGGTGCCGGTAGCTCACGCCTGTAATTCAGCTACTCAGGAGGCTGAGATCTGAGAATCCCAGTTCAAAGCCAGCCCAGACAAGAAAGTCCGTGAGACTCTTTTTTTATTTGGGGGGAGGGGGGAGATCCGGTCGTGGGGCCCGAACTCTGGGCCTGGGCGCTGTCCCTCAGCTCTTCAGCTCAAGGCTAGCGCTCTACCACTTGAGGCACAGTGCCACTTCCGGCTTTTTTCTTTTTTCTTATGTGGTGCTGAGGAATTGAACCCAGGGCCTCAGTCATGCAAAGCAAGCACTCTACCACTGACCCACCTGGCCCAGCCCTCTGTGAGACTCTTATCTCCAATTAACCACCAGAAAACTGAAAGTGGTACTGTGGCTCAAGTGGTAGAGTGCTAGCCTTGAACTGACAAGCTCAGGGACAGAGCCCAGGCCCAGGGCTCAAGCCCTACTATGACAAAAAACAATCAAACAAACAAAATATCAAATTCAATGTAGGGATATTTGACGAATCAAGGGCACGAGGCGGGGAAATACTATCAAAAAGTGGTTTTTATGCTAAAGGCTAGATCTCTACCACTTAAGCCATAGCTCTACTTCCAGCTTTCTGGTGGAAACTAGAAATAAGTGTCTCAAGGACTTTCCTGCCCTGCCTGACTGACTTCAAACCAGTGTCCTCAGATCTCAGCATCTAGAGTAGCTAAGATTACAGGCATGAGCCACAAGCTCACTAAAAAGGGGAAATTTCCATTAATATTGAATTCTATTATTTATTGTAAGGTTACAAATAATACTTTGCAGATGGCAAAGAAACAGAAAGACCCTAATCATTACTGGATACATCTATCTTTTCCTAACACTTGGCCTTTTTTGAGTTAGGGACAGTTGACATATGATACCATCCAAGTTTATTGTGGCTCTCATGAGATGTCCACCTATTCTGGAAAGTAGCTCATACCCGGAGAAAGGTCAGAGGAAAACTTTACCTTCTATCTAGGACTTGAACTCAGGGCCTGGGCACTATCCCTGAGCTTCTTTTACTCAAGGCTAGCACTCTACCACGTGAGCCACACAGCCATTTCTGGCTGTTCCTGTTTATGTGGTACTGAGGAATGAAACTCAGGGTTTCATGCATGCCAGGGGAGCACTCTACCACTAAGCCATATTCCCAGCCCTTTGTCTTCTATCATATTCCCTATCTACCTCAGTGGCAAAGACCCAATGACTGCTTCTCCAGAATCAGGATGAGTGCAAATAAGCCTTTTAAATATTACTGCAGGAAGCTGCAAGTTCATTTGTAAATTATATAATAACCTTCTTTCCTCTGGTGCCTGACACCAGATGGTGAAGTAAATAAATAAGTTACATCCAGGTCTGTTCCAATATTATGACTGTAAAATTTGACATAATTCCTTTAATCAGCCATGCAAACTGTTGAGTCTCCTTGGTATTCTGACCTGGAAGTAGAAATCTTTCACTATGACTTTCAGAGTCCTTTGGGGATATGAGATTTTCAGTATTGGTGAATATAAATTCAAGTTTTATTACTGAATTTTCTGGGGATGAATTCATGAACATTTCTGGGCCTTATTTCACTGTGGAAGTCACCAATGACACTTAAGGATTGTTGAAAGATGTGAGCAAAATGTATGAAGTTATGTCGTTGTTTTAATTTTAAAGTAGAGATAATAAACCAGCTCATTAGACTTCAAATGGGAACTTGAATAATTTCCAGTTTGCAAATGCTCTTCATTTTCCTTTCACATTAAGAAAAATATCAACTGTGCCAAACAATAGTGGTTCAAACCTATAATCCTAGCTACTTAGAAGACTGAGATCTGAGAACTTAAGTTCAAAGCTAGCCAGGCAGAAATACCCATGAGAATCTTTCTTGCTTCCTTTTCCTTCCTTCCTTCCTACCTTCCTTCCTTCCTTCCTTCCTTCCTTCCTTCCTTCCTTCCTTCCCTTCCTTCTTTCTTTCTTCCTTCTTCCTTTCTTTTTCTTTTTCTTTCTCTCTCTGACTCTCTGTCTCTCTGTCTCTGTCTGTCTCTGTCTCTGTCTCTCTCTGTCTCTCTTTTTTTTGTGCTGGTTCTAGCTTGAACTCAGGGTCTGGGCACTGTCCCTGAGCTTTGTTGCTCAAGACTAAGTGCTCCATTGCTTGAATACAGCTCTAGCTTTTTTTGGTAGTCAACTGGCAACTTCAAGCCTTGATCCTCAGATCTCAGTTTTGTGAGTAGCTAACATTACAGCATGAGTCACCAGCACCCAGATTTTTTGTGATTCTTACTTCTAATTAACCAGCAAAATGCCAGACTGAAGGTATGGTTCAAGTTGTAGAGCGTAAGCCTCAAGCAAAAAAAAAAAAAAAAAATCAGGTGTGCTGGTAGCTCATGCCTATAATCCTAACTACTCAGGAAGCTGAGATCTGAGGATCATGGTTCAAAGCCAGCCTGGGCAGGAAAGTCCATGAGACTCTCATCTCCAATAAACTACCAGAAAACTGGAAGTGGTGCTGTTGCTCAAGTGGTAGAGTGCTAGCCTTGAGCTGAAGAGCTGAGGGACAGCGCCCAGGCTCAGAGTTCAAGCCCCGGGACCAAAAAAAAAAAAAAAAAAAAATCAGTGTCAGTGCCCAGGCCTTAGTTCACACCCCAGGATCACCACTCCAGCTCCCCCAACCCCCGCCGAAAAAAAATCCTCAAAGATGAATATAATACAGTAATTAAACAAGCTATACTGACAAATCCTCAAAGATGAATGTAATGTAGTCATTAAACAAGCTATAATAACTAATCTGGGTTTGCTAATAAGCAAAAAACAAATCTTATGAACCCAAATCATTCAACTATAATAAAGAAATATTTGGAGTGGGATTAGCAATTGATAGTATAGTAGAATCCTATATTACTGAATAAGTTGGTACTTGAGGAAGCAGTTAAGCAATGATCCAAGCTCTTAGTTCAATAAGCTATGATCTATTCCTTTTTAATTTTTATTGTGAAAATACCATACAGAGGGGTTTAAATTACATGGGTAAGACAGTGAGTACATTTCTTATCAAGCATTGTTGCCTCCTCCTTTGTTTCCCCATATCATCCCTTCCCCTCTCCACCCCCACCCCCACACCCCTCTTCATTCTGTGTTTTTGCTGGGTCCTCATCTGGTGAAATGGGCAAGGAAGCGTTCTGAGATCTTCCTAAGAGCACGTATCATCCCATGAGTGGCTCACCACCCAGGCACTCACCAGGGCCTTACTTCTGGACACTGTGAATATGAGGACTAGCATTTTCCCATAAAGTTTTAGAGATACACAAATACTCAGACCATAGAACTCTTGATCTATTTGCCTAGCTTATTATGATAGTGGATTCTTCTTTATAAGTGATACAACCGGTGTACTTGTAAAATATTTTATGATAATTTATTCTGAATCATTATGCTCTGTTCATAGTACTTCAGAAAAACCAAAATTATTAAGCAAGCATAAAATAGCAACTATATAATAATAATTATAACAAGTAAAAAACATAGGAATGTGAAGGAATGAGGTACAGATGAGCCATGAGATGACTTCTAAGTTTCTCCATAAAGTTATTTGTAGGAGCCTCAGAATGAAATCATCATTTTTGCACTGCTTACCTCATTGACGATAGAAGCTAAGTAACTTCCAAGGTTTGTCTCATTTATGATAGAAGCTGGTTGGAACCCATCCATGTTCCCAGATTTTCATCTTAATGTCCTTTCAATTATTAATCTTGAGGAATGCGGCTTAGTGACAAAGTACTTGCCTAGCACTCATGAAGCCCTGGGTTTGATTCCTCAGTATGACATAAACAGAAAGAGCTGGAAGTGGCACTGTAGCTCAGATAGTAGAGTGCTGGCCTTGAGCAAAAGAAGCTCTGGGACAGTGTTCAGGCCTTGAATTCAAGTCCCAAGACTGGCAAAAACAAAACAAAATCAAATATTAACCTTGATTTTCTTTTTCTTTTTCTTTTTTTGTCGGTCATGGGGCTTGAACTTGGGTCTGGGCACTGTCCCTTAGCTCTTCAGCTCAAGGCTAGCGTTCTACCATTTGAGCCACAGCACCACTTCAGGTTTTGTGAGTGGTTTATAGGCAATAAGAGTCTCTTGGCCTTGCCCGGGTTGGCTTTCAACTGTGATCTTCAGATCACAGCTTCCTGATTAGCTAGGAATACAAGTGTGAGCCACCCATACCCAGCTTGATTTTCTTTTTTAAGTAAAAGTTATTGTCTGGAAGTAAATAAAATTATCCAAAAATTGAACAAACATTAGTATTAGATAAGCCACATTAGAATTAGATTAGATAAACCAAACTAGAATCAGATAAACCCACCCTAACCGTGATTTATTACCCACAAGTTCTTACCCTTTTTGAACCTCAATTTCCTTATCAAGTAAGGATATTATTAAAGATTATTAGAGCATGAAAAAAGAAAATGATTTCAAGCAAATTACTCTCCTGCTCAAGTGGGATTATTTCCAACTCTGAGAACCCAGACGTCTCTGTTAGACATTTTAATAAACAAACAATAAAGCTCTGTACAAATACTTTGATACGTCTGTATAAAGTGCAATGGTTGGCATGCTGTATATTAAATGATGATATATATGAGTTATTTAGGGAAATATTTACCATAAGGCACACACTCAGCAATAATATTGGTAATGGGTACTAAGCTTTATTGCAGCTTCTTGAAGCAGATGGAAGTTTGAGGGCTTGAGGAGGGTAAGTAAATTGTGTTTGCATAATACAAATTGTGATGAGGAATGTTCTTCCAAAAGTCTGAAGCACTTCAAAGGGAATAATTAGTAATACTATAAATCCACCGACCAGTAATTTTGTGAACAAAACGATTTTGTGAACAAAATTAGGAAGGAAGAAGACAATATCCTTACCTTCAGAAAACCTGTAACTTAGTGAAAAGGAAAAGAAGAAAAATGAGCTCTGCTAGTCAAGTAAAGTAAGCAGCCAATCAACCTGTTGATGTCAAATTTGGTTATAAACTTCCACATATTACCGACTCTATTCCTCAGACATGAACTAGGGTAGCATTTAGAAAAGTGGGAGAAACAGTATCTGCAGGTTCTGTTTTTATTGCATTTCTGAAGAATTAGATTCAAATTTGGGGGAAGAACAAAAAAAAAGGAAGGAAGGGGAAGGAAGGATGGAAGGAAAGTAGGGAGAAAATTACATTGATGCCCTTAGCCATCAAATAAGTTGACTTTCTGCCAAATGGATGTGATCATAGGCTAAGGGTGAGCCTTCCAATCAGAATGCCAGCAAAGGACAAGATGACACCAAGCTCAATTCACAGGCCTTGTGCTTGATTAATAGCACTGTTAGAGATTAAAAAGGAAAAAAAAAGATTGCCCTAGAATGATGTCATCTACTTAATAGAAGTATTGCAGTATACCTGTAGCATGTCAAGGTTGCAGCTGAAAAAACAGATATTCCAGCTAAAAAAGAAAGTCTAGGGGCTGGGAAGGTGGCTCAGTGGTAGAGTGCTTGTCTTGCATGCATGAGGTCCTGGGTTCGATTCCTCAGCACCACATAAGCAGAAAAAGCTGGAAGTGGGGCTGAGGCTCAAGTGGTGGTAGAGCACTAGCCTTGAGCTGAAGAGCTGAGGGACAGTGCCCAGGCCCAGAGTTCAGGTCCCACAATCAACAAAAAAAAAAGAAAGAAAGTCTATCCCGGCATCAGTGGCTCACACCTTTACTCATAGGAAGTCTGAGGATCAGGGTTCAAAGCCAGTCCAGGAAGGAAAGTCCTTGAGACTCTTTTTTTTTTTGTCGGTCATGGGCCTGAACTCTGAGCCTGGGTGCTGTCCCTCAGTTCTTCAACTCAAGGCTAGCACTCTACCACTAGAGCCACAGCACCACTTCCAGCCTTTTCTGCTTATGTGGTGCTGAGGAATTGAACCCAGGGCCTCATGTATACAAGGCAAGCACTCTACTACTGAGCCACCTTCCCAGCCCCCTTGAGACTCTTATCTCCAATTAACTACCAGAAAATTGGAAGTGGTACTGTGGCTCAAAATAGTAGAGCACTATACTTGAGTGAAAAAACTCATGGGCAGTACTGACGTCCTGAGTTCAAACCCCATGACAAAAAAGAAAAGAAAAGAAGGAAGAAAGAAAGGAGGAAAGAAGGAAGGGAGAAAGAAAGAGAGAAAGAGAGAGGGGGAGGGAGGGAAAGGAGGGAAAGAAGGAGAGAAAGAAGGAAAAAAGAAAGAAAGAAAAGTAAGAAAGAAAGAAAGGAAAAGGGAGGGGGAGGGAGGGAGGGAAAGGAGGGAAAGAAGGAGAGTAAGAAAGAAGGAAAAAAGGAAGGAAGGAAGGAAGAAAAGAAAGAAAGAAAGAAAGAAAGAAAGAAAGAAAGAAAGAAAGAAAGAAAGAAAGAAAGAAAGAAAGAAAGGAAGGAAGGAAGGAAGGAAGGAAGGAAGGAAGGAAGGAAGGAAGGAAGGAAGGAAGGAAGGCAGTTATTCTTTTTGCCAAGTGCCTGCAGTTTACACCTGTAATCCTAGTTACTTAGGAGCCTGAGATTTGAGGATCCTGGTTTGTAGCCAGCCTGGACAGGAAAGAACAAAAATAAAACCATTGATTTTATTATATAAATTTCATATCATTCTGTAATTAATTAAGCTGCCCCAATATGTTGCTTTTTTTTCCATGCTGGTACTGGGGCTTGAACTCAAGGGCTTTTCCACTCAAGGAAGTGCTCTACTACTTGAGCCATAGCTCCACTTCTGGCTTTGGGGTGGTTAATTGGAAATAAGAGTCTCAGAGACTTTCTTGCCCACGCTGGGCTTCAAACATTGAGCTTCAGATCCATATTTGGCCAAATATCACTTTTTCTTGAATTTTTTTGGATCATGTTTCCTTCCTATAATTCTATGTAAAATAAATTCATCTATTAATACTTAACTTAAAAATTACAGACTGAAGATATATTGTAAATTATGCATTTTTCATAAGATATTTTAATAAATAGCACCTACCCTCAAATAGACATGCCATTATGAAGGTTTTAATAATGACTTAAGTTGCACTTTCACATCCACCATCTTATTTAAGTCTGACAGTAACATTGAGAGGTGATTGATACATTTTTCATTTTGAAGGCGACAAAACGAAACTTAGAGATAGTCAATAACTTGTACTGTATATATAGCTCATCCAATGGAAAAGATAACAAAACTAAAGTTGAAAGGAAGCTAATGCTTTGATTCTTTTTTCTGGTGGGGAGGGACTGCTTTTAAATTTCACAATATCAACTAAGGTTAAAAAAAAAAAAAAACCCAAGCCGGGCGCTGGTGGCTCACGCCTGTAATCCTAGCTACTCAGGAGGCTGAGATCTGAGGATCGCGGTTCAAAGCCAGCCCGGGCCGGAAAGTCCGTGAGACTCCTATCTCCAATAAACCAGAAAACCGGAAGTGGCGCTGTAGCTCAAGTGGTAGAGTGCTCGCTGAGGCACAGCGCCCAGGCCCAGAGTTCAAGCCCCACGGCCGACAAAAAAAAAAAAAAAAAGAAACCCAGTAAGATTTCTACCCTTAAATCCATGGGTCTTGCGATGCCCCAGACTATAAAGGTTAAAAGAATATGATTATCTGAGTTAAAGACTCTTCTTCCTTCCAAGAGTATGTTAAAGATACTAAGATTAAGGTTAAATTAAATTAATTGGGAGTCTCATTTTATAATTAGTTTGTTTTAGGATTTCATAACATACCTGGAAGTACTTCTAGACACTATCACAGAGTTTTGAAACTAGGATAATGAATCCTTGTATGATCTCAGCTCAGTTTTGAGGACTGGCATAATTGAAGCACGGCATCATTATTGGCTTATGATAAATCACTTTCTCATTATGTTATAGCAGAGTATACATTAAATATTAAAAGGCTATTTTAAAAGTAAACTATAGTACATATTTCTATCTAGGTCACTGAATAAATATAGGAGACTACAAATGGGAAAAAAAAATTTTTAGTGACCCTGAAACATTCCCTGATTTGGATCAGTCTTTGGTAACAACTTTAATGACCTTCCTTGACACTCAAGGTGAGAAATTCAAGAGAGGGGAAAGCATGAAAATAATCCTATGAATCATTTAGTGTGAATTTGGTTTAAATTTATTCTACCCAAGGGAAATTTCATTATTAATATAGCAAAAGAGCTGGTCCTAGTTTTAGATCTTTTCTGTTTATAAAGAACATTATTCATATCTCATATGAAAAATGTAATCTCTGTGTACATAATCCTTACTGAATTAGCCATTCATATCTCCTCTAAATAATGAAATAAAAAAGATCTGAAAGCCAAGCAGTGGTGGCTCATATTTGTAATTCTAACTATTCAGAAGGCTGAGATCTGAGGATTACAATTTGCAGCCAAACTGGACAGAAAAGCCTGTGAGACTTGTATCTCTAAATAACCAGTAAAAAGCTGGAAGTGAGGTTATTACCCAAGTGGTAGGGTGCCAGCCTCAAGCTACAGACCAAATGAAAGTGCAGATCCCTGAGTTCACACTCCAGTACAAACACACACACACACACACACACACACACAAAATTGTGTATATATTAGTGGCAGATGGGTAAGGGCTAAAGCAGGCCGATGTTCTCTGATTCTCATACTTCAGTGTTCAGAGTCTTTCCTGGAATACCACACTGCCTGTTAAGTCAAATCCAAGAGCAGAAATGAGCATCCACTGGAAGACGCTTGCATCATTCTGTTAAAAGTGATAGTAACTTGGATTAGGAGAATGGTGCTAATGATACAGGTGAAAGAGTTTGGGATAGATTAAATGTACCAATTAATTTGATTTTTTATTTTATTTTTTTTTGTGCTGGTCCTGGGGCTTAAACTGAGGGTCTGGACTCTATCGCTGAGGTTTTTTGCTCAAGGCTGGAACTGTACCACATGAGCTCTACCTATAGCTTTTTTGATGGATAATCGGGAATAAGAGTCTCACAGACTTTGCTGCATGAGCTGGCTTTGAACTGTGATCCTCAGATTTCAATCTTCTGAGTAGCTAGGATTACAAGCACGGGCCACCAGCACTTGGCTAGTGAGTTAGTTAAAAACTGAGGGAAAGCATTGTCCAAAATGGATTCTCAGTAAGTATGAAATATGGAAATGTCACAGTTAACCCCTCTTTATATAGGTAAATTTTTTTTTTCTTTTAAAGAACCGAGGAAAAGAAGCAACCAAGGATATGTCATTGGTCATTAACTGAGCTACTGATTGACGTTGGGCAACATTTATTAAGATTGAAAGTAATAAAATAGATTAGAAGAGGGATAGAAATCAATTGTTTGGCCTAGAATGTGGCCCTAAATTCAAACCTTACTAGCACCAAAAATATAAAGAATAACTTTGTTAGTCATGACATGTTTAAGATGCCTATTAGCCAGCCATTGGCTGGTAGCTCATACCTATAATTCTAGCTACTCAGGAGGATGAGACAAATGAAGCTAAGGAACAGTTCCCAGGTCCTGAGTTGAAGCCGGAGTACTGACATTAAAAAAAAAAAAAAGATAATAATAGTAATAATAAGAAAAATAAAGCCGGGCGCTGGTGGCTCACGCCTGTAAACCTAGCGACTCAGGAGGCTGAGATCTGAGGATCACAGTTCAAAGTTAACCTGGGCAGGAAAGGCCGTGAGATTCTTATCTCCAATAAACCACTAGAAAACCAAAAGTGGTGCTGTGGCTCAAGCAGTAGAGCGCTTGCCTTGAGCTGAAGAGCTGAGGAATAGTGCCCAAGCCCAGAGTTCAAGCCCCACAACTGACAAAATAAATAAATAAATAAATAAATTTATGGGCTGGGAAGGTGGCTCAGTGGTAGAGCGCTTGCCTTGCATGCATGAGGCCCTGGGTTCGATTCCTCAGCAACACATAAGCAAAAAGAAAAAAAGCCGGGAGTGGCGCTGTGTCTCAAGTGGTAGAGCACTAGCCTTGAGCTGAAGAGCTGAGGGACAGCGCCCAGGCCCAGAGTTCAAGCCCCACAACCGGACCCAAATAAATAAATAAATTTAAAGATACCTATCAGGCATCCAACTAAAGATGATGATTACACCTGGAGTTTGGGATCAGGTGCCAATGGCACCTGTTATCCTAGGTACTCAGGAGGCTGAGATCTGAGAATCATGATGCAAAGCCAGCCTGGGCAGGAAACCCTATGAAACTCTTCTCTAATTAACAACCAAAAAAGCCAGAAGTGGAGCTGTGGCTCAAGTAATAGAGTGTTAACCTTGAGCAAAAATGTTCAGAGACAGTGCCTAGGCCCTGAGTGCAAGTCCCAGTACCAGCACAAAGTAAAAATTGGAATTTCTGGTTGATGGTTCAACACTTTAGGCATGTAGACTCTTAACACCTACTTGTTTCCTCATTTGCATAATGGTTTTGGCAGATTTGAAATATTGGGTGAGTGAAAAAGGTTTTCACACGAGTACTTTATTTATAGACACTACATCTGACTTGCCTCTATCTATCTATCTATTGTGAGGCTTGAACTCAGAGCCTTGGCCTCTTGCTTGCTTGCTTGCTTGACTTTTTCTCTTCAAGGTTGCCATTCTAACACTTGAGCCATACCTCCTCTTCCGGCTTTTTTCCTTCTCCAGTTAATTGGTGATAAGAATTGAATGGTTGATTTTCCCTGGCTGGCTTTGAACAAAGATCTTCAGATCTCAGCCTCCTGAGTAGCTAGGATAACTAGCATGAACCACCAGTGCCTGACTGAAAATATTTTCTTATAAATGAAAGGATTGTAAAAGGCAACTTAAAAGATGATTTGCTGCTGGACCTGTGAATGAACTAGAAGCAAGATAAAAGCTGTGCACCTCTCCACCATGCATCTGTGCTCTTTGTTCTGATCCATCCCCTCCTGTAGTCACCTTAAAGCCATCTTGGGATCCAAGAAGAGCCAAACCACTTGCCAGGTATCCATGATTCTAACAGAGCAGCACCTGAGACAATGGATTGCCACCTCTGGCTGCATCTCAACTTGCCTGTGACCTGGGACTGTTGTAACTATGCACACCTTTCTCACTTGTGGCCCTACTTCTCTTTATTTATGACTAGTATCTATACCCAAAAAGGTGATTGAAGATGTACTCAAGTGCTGCCATGTCATCTGTCTCTCTCTCTGTCCTTTACTCTGTCTCCTAATTTGGCATGTGGAGCTGAGTTCCACACCTACCTGGGAAACTCCTGCAGTTGGAATTCTAAGGGTTGCTACAAAGTTTCAGGAGGCACCTAGATAGTCCTCGCATCCTCTCTGACAGAGCTTGGGTAGTATCTAAATGTTGTTAGAGGATTTGGATTTTCCATATTGAATCTCTCTTAGCTATCATGGCATTTCTCTTCCTCTGGAGGAAGGCAGGGAGAGCTGTTAGACTTTTAACACTGTACATGTTTGCTTCATGATCACTTAAATGACTACAATTCACCTATCAGCCTACTCCTCCTTCTGCAAGGTGATCCCCAATGAGCCTCACTTCTTATAATCTCCTCCCACATTAAATCAGGACCAAGAGTTGCTGAGAATTACAAATGGAATTACTTATAGCTTAGGTGCTTACTTGCCTATTGGCAAAGAAGGGTGAGTTCAAAGGTTAGGTCATAATGGCTTGGTATAGTTTCAACCTTGTTGCCTTAAATTGCTCACTCTGGGAAAGTCAGTTGTCATTCTGAGCAAAATCACAAATTTTGTATAGGTCATATGGAAAGGAAATAAAGGGAAATGTTAGCCTTGTGCATGAGCCCCTTGGAAGTATGACCAGATAATGGATGAAGGAAGGCTTCCCTCAGCTTCTCAGTTCTACACACTATCACACATTCTTGAGATTCAGTTACAGGAAGCATTTCAGTGTGTTTTAAAAAAAAAAGAAGAAGAAGAAGAAGATGGAGACGCAAAAAGAAATGTACTCATTACCTGACTTACATAACTGTAACCTTTCTGTACATCACCTTTACAATAAAAATTAAAATTAAAAAACTGGAAAAAAAGAGTCCTACAAGCAAAAGTTTTATCATTGATTTCCTTTAGTGCAATAAGAGAAACTAAGGTGGCTCATGCCTGTAATTCTAGCTACTCAGAAGGCTGAAATCTGAGGATCGTGGTTCAAAGCCAGCCCAGGCAGGAAAGTCAGAGAGGGAGAGCGGGGGCGGGGGAACCAAGGTGAAATAGGAAAAAAGGAAAGAAACATTTTCTGCTTCCTCAGAAAATGGAAGCTAAGAACTCAGGATGGCAGTGCTTATCTGTAGCATTTATACCTTGTGAGCTGGAGGAATACATGTGGGCAGATCATCTAACAACTCCTAATACTTAGACATTGGTTCTGAGTGAGTAGGATGGGTAAGGCCAACACTCAAACCCAGGAAACTTTCAGGACTTCTTTTTGCCAGGCATGCCTTTCATTCTTTTTGTCTCTATTCATTTATGAATTGTTCTCAACTTTTAGCCTTTTCCAAGCAGAAGGAAGATTTAGATAGTCCCTCCTGCTTCCTAATTTAACACCCAGAAGTAGATGTGGTGGGAAGGAAAATTAACTAATCTTTTCTAGTTGTTTTCTATTTTTTAACTTCTGAGTATAACCCTTTGATAGCTGTTGAAAATAACATAATTTTCCTCTGTTCTCTTCTATGTATCCTGTCTCAGAAAAAGCTTATTCAGCTTCAGTAAAAACCATCAGAAGACTTCAGCTGACATTTGTCTACAACCTTTTGAGAGAGCCTTGGCCCAAAATGCCCATAAAAAATACTCCAGAATTTCTCATATGGAAACTGCAAAAGATAACAGTCATCATTGTTACTGAGTTTTGGATTGTTTGTTCTGCAGTAATAGGTAACAAGTTAATCTTTCAAAGCAGGAGAGGGGAACATCCAGGCTGCTGCCATATTGGAGCAGGTTAGCTATAGAGAAAGAATGTTGAACCGGAACACTTCTCCTAGTCACAGGTCTGTGCCCTACCATTTGAGCCACAGTTCCACTTCTGGCTTTTTGCTGGTTGTTGGACATAAAAGTCTCACAGACTTTCCTGTCCTGGATGGCTTCAAACAGCCATTCTCAGATCTCATCCTCCCAAGTAGCTAGGATTACAGATGTGAGCCATCATCACTCAGCTCTCTGCATCTACTTCTAAGATTAAGAGGGACTAAAGTTGTATAGAGCAGAGAAACCTGGCAGGAGAGAGAAAGGGAAATTATATTCTTTTTAATAAATATAAAAGAGTCAGACTCAGAAGTTGAAATCAAGACATAGACAAGAAAAATCAAGAAGCAACTAACAAAACTTTCCTCCTAGCCAGATGCTGGTGTCTCACACCTATAACCCTAGCTACTCAGGAGGCTGAGATCTGAGGATCATGGTGCAAAGCCAGCCCAGGCAGGAAAGTCCTTGAGACTCTTATCTCCAATTAATACTCCAAAAACCAGAAGTGGCACTTTGTTCAAGCACCAGCACAGACCAAAAGAAAAAATCTTCCCTCCATTGAAATATTGTTACAAGGACTGGGAATCCTAGAGGGGGCTAGCAATCAAAAATAACCATCTCCTTTGAAATGGCAAAACCTGGCATTTCTGGTGAGTGGGTAGGGTAGAGAGAGTAAATAGAAGGTTATCTGAGGGCTGGGAATGTGGCTTTGGGGGTAGAGTACTTGCCTAGCATTCATGAAACCCTGGGGTTGATTCCTGAATACCACATAAACAGAAAAGGCTGTGGCACTGTGGCTCAAGTGGTAGAAGGGTAGAGAGCTAATCTTGAGCACAAATAGGCTCAGGGACAGTGCCCAGGCCCTGAGTTCAAGGCTCAGGACCTGCAAAGAAAAAAAAGGTTATCTGAACCAAGAAGCCTTAGAGCTCACCTATAATCCCTATGTTTTGGGTAAGGCTCAGAGACAGCTTCATATTTTAGAATACTAAATTACTCCCATCTTGTATACTCAGAACCATTGCCTAAGGGTTCAGGATTGCTAGATGTCCTGGCCACATGAATTCTTCAAGTTCAGAAAGAATAAAGGCAAAAGGTAACAGCTACCATTTTGAGTCTTTAAATCCTATTTCCTTCAGGAGCAGAAAATGTCTCTTTCTTTGTAATACTAAATAAATACTAAATAAATAAATACTTTCTTGTCATACTAAAATAAACTCACCTCACACCCTCCAAATCCTAGAAACTCCAAATCCCCTTAAACATGATTGGTCTTGAGCCATCTAGCTTCAGCCTCTTATTGCCCTAGGCAGTGTTCTCTCTCTGTCTCTCTGTCTGTCTCTGTCTCTGTCTTTCATTGAACTCCTTGCTTTGCCACTTTCTATTTGTGTGTGTGTGTGTGCACACGTGTGTGCACATGTGTGTAAGTTCACTCAGTTCTCTATTGAAGAAGCAAGAATCTGGGATCTTCATCTCCTTATCCACCCATCCCCTGCCATACTATCATTTGGTACATTATGGAATATACACTTAAGCTTTCCTGTCTCATCAGCCTGCATTGATAATTATATATGGTCCAAAAATGATGTTATAAGCTAACCAAACAGTTCTTAGCAGAAAAAAAAAGCAAGTGTTGTAAACAAACTTTATTACTTGAATTTTCTGTTTTGTGATATCAAAAGCATTGGAAAGAAACTTACTATTTTTCCAGAAGACAAACATCTAACCAGTTAATCCATTGGCTCTTTAATCTCAAGCTTGATGTTAAGAACACAACAAAATGGAAGTTATGATTTTAGATAAAGAAGGTGAGTAATTTAACTGTGTTAATTCAGGGTGTTTTAGAGTTGCAGCCTGCACAACAAAGGAAAACAAAAATGTTCAGGATCTTTTGTTTCTTTGTCACAAACAGTTCCAAAGTTCAGAGGAAGGAACTTTGGAGTTTCCTTTACACCAAAGCAGGCTGAGCTGTGCTGTTTTATTTATCTGGGAATAGGAAGTTGATGTGATTATGAATTCTGAATATCAGAATTATTCACAGCAAAAGCCTCCTAGGATCTAAGGTCTAGTCTACACCTGCCAGAAAGAACACTGGAGGATCTCCATCCCTTGAAAACCTACTCACTTTTTTAAACTAATGAAATTCAAGTTATAAACTCATATTTGCCAGGTATTATGGGTTCATGTCTAGCTACTCAGGAGGCTGAGACCTGAGAATCACAGTTTGAAATCATCCTAGACAGTAAAGTGTGTGAGACTCTTATCTCCAATTAACCATCAAAAAATCACAAGTGAAGCTGTGGCTAAAGTGGAAGAATGCTAGTGTTGAGCACAAAAGCTTAGGGACAGAGCTCAGACCCTGAGTTCAAGCCCCAGTTCCGGCACTGAACAAACAAACACATTCTATGCAAGCATTTCCAAAAGGTAAAAGGTAGCCCTCTGCTATGAGCAGCTGTCTTTCCTTACCCTGATAGTATTTAAATTTTAAACACTGACAAATTTGTGCCATGTTAAGAAGTTTCAGACTTATTTTGCATCCATTATGTCATTTCAATGTTAAATGCTATTGATAGGCTGCTCCTGGGGGGGAGCAGATGGGTTCAGAAAGTGACTCCCCTTGGGCATAGGAGAAAACTGAGGTACAGAGAAATTAATCAGTCTCATTTCTTGGAGTAATTTGCCAAGTTACTTTACCTCTCTGGAAGTGGAGAGGCATAGACTGTGTTATTAAGGCTCTTATACTCTTAAAAATGTTTTTATTTTAAGAGTCCAGATCCAATTAGTATGTGAAATACAAAAACAGTTTAGAAGTGACACCTGGATTTGGCCTTAAATACATTAGAAAAATCATTGATACTTTCTGAATTCCAGTAGTCTGGAATTCTTGTTATGTATGGACTCAGGGTCTTAAACACTTGGCTTTTTCCGCTCAGGGCTGACCCTCTACCATTTGAGCCACACCTCCACTTCCAGCTTTCTGATGGATAATTGGACCTAAAAGTCTCATAGCTAGGATCACAGGGGTGACCCACCAGCAACTGTTGAGCTTTTTCGTCTAGTCTTTAAAAGCAACAACGTTAATAAGGTATAAATGACAGCATTACTTTGAAAATCAAATGAAACAAAATATAGAAATCCTTTATTTGCTTTTAGACCTTGATCAAGTTAAGTTACTTTTCTTGAGCTTTCCATTGCAAGGCTTACAAGACCAAGACTGCACCTTGGTGCGATACAGCGGATGCTGTGAAACACCCTTAAGCCCCACTTCAGGACTGACACACTCCTCCTTCTCAGTGTCTGGGTTTTGTCAGCTGACAGTTCTCAGCTTAGTTCCTCTAAAGAATTGCTTGCAGCTTATCCAAGGCCAGGTCCCCTTACCAAGGACAATAAATGCCAGTGCAGGCGTATGAAGCAGGCCCTCTTGCCTTAATTTAGGAAAGCTATGAAGCCCAATTTCACTTGAGCCCTAAGATAGAGCTGTACCAGGGCCTTGCCATACCCTGTGTTGAGTCTTGTTTCCTTTCCTCCCCTGTAAAGACTGTTCCTGAAGTCTCCACCTCCAGAAACTTTTTGTTGTTGTTGTTGTTGTTGGTCGTGGGACCTGAACTCTGGGCCTGGACGCTGTCCCTCAGCTCTTCAGCTAAAGGCTAGTGCTCTACCACTTGAGCCACAGCGCCACTTTCAGCTTTTTCTGCTTATGTGGTGCTGAGGAATCGAACCCAGGGCCTCATGCATGCAAGGCAAGCACTCTACCACTGAGCCACCTTCCTAGTCCTCCAGAAACTTCTTATATGCAAATTTACATTTCAAGGTCTGTCCTTGGTATCCACCCATCATGTTGTAACTTGATGGTAATGAAATAAGTGATGGAAAAAAAATGCCTTGGAAACCAAAGTTATGGGCAACACTGGTTACCATTTAATGGTAGTGTAATGAGGACCATCTAGAAAATAATGACTTTTTGTTTTGTTTGCTTTTATTCTTTTCACCAATTGTGATCCTCTGCCTCCATTACCTTCCCAGGAAAGAGAAATTCCACCTTGCATAGTGAAGGATTGAATCTTGCCTTATTCCCCAGGGTCAAGCAAAGCACCAGACATGTGCTCACATGCTTGTCCACAGGCAGGTCATTAGAACCTTGGCCCTCAGGAGACAACAGCCCCCAAACCCAGCATTCCACTGTGGGCCTGGCCAAGGACATTGCCCTTGATCCCAAGGAGACCATAGCCCAGTTGTTATTCTACTGTTCCTCAATAAACAGTCCTTGCCTGTCGAGCATCAAGTCCGGCCTATTCCATTTCCATTTTCCTCCATTTTCCCAACACATAGAAGTAGAAACATCCTAGTCTAAACAAGATATAGGAAAAAGGTTTGGTGTAAGAAGAGGAGAGCTGGATGCCAGTGACTCACACCTGTAATATCAGCAGCTCAGGAGGCTGAGATCTGAGGATAGAGATTCAAAGCCAGCCTATGCAGGAAAGTCCGTGAGATGCTTATCTCCAATTAATCACCAGAAAAGCCAGAAATGGAGCTGTGGCTCAAGTTATAGAGCACTACTAGTCTTAAGCAAAAAAGCTCCAGGACAGTGTTTAGGGCCTGAGTTCAAGTGTGGGGTGAGGGGAGGGGATAAGAGGAGGAAAACAAAGAAGTCAAATGCTGTTGCCCATCCTTTCCCTCCTCAGGTGTGAGCTGCGAGGAAAAAATGGTATCAACATCCAGATAAGTTCAGACCACACTCAGCTTTGGGGGCTGGGTGTCAGTTAGCCACAGGGTATGCTAGGGAAATGCAAAGAGCCTAAAATGGAGGTTAGGATGACCACAAAGTCTCCAAGAGAGAACACTGTAATTAAAGTTTCCAACCAGCCTATCTGGTATATGTAGCTGAAGGAATGTCACAAGGTGGGTTTGGAGAACTCACTCCACCCACCCAAGGATTAATGATAGGCTTCATTCCAGCCTAAGGTAGGTCAGCATCGTAGGTCGTGAAACAAATTACTTTAACTCACCTACCTGAGCAGTAAACTGAGGCCTAGAGGTGAAATGTAATTCAGTAAATCCTCCTTAAACCTTTGAATGGGACTGGGCTTCCAGCCCTTTACACCTCAATAAAAATCTGTGCCAACCTAAAAATCACTGTCATTCTTACCCTTGAGATGGCTCCATTTCAGTCTATTGAAAGTCTGTTCTGTTCCTAAATAAGCTTTCCTGTCACTTTCCTCACGGTTTGCATCTAGCCTGGATGCAAGGACTGAATATACAAGTGAACCCGTCCTAGGCTTTCTGGTTACAGGGCTGGATCCTCTGGGAATAGACAGACAGACGCTAGGAGAAACTCCATTACCTTGAGGGTAGAAAGAATGACAGAGACTTGGCAGAAAAGAGACCAGAAATATGGGTCCAGTTCTTCCTGCCTTGCATTTGGCTGGTGTCTAACCAACACTGCAGAATCTCAAGCATGCCCTCTCCTTCCAGCAGGGGCTTTGGAAACCTGGGACTTGGAAGAAGAAGGATTTTGCAAGGCTATCAAAGCTTTAAAGCCTAAGAAGAGAGTGCCAGCCTGGGAGGGGGTTTGAAGATTATAAACTAGGAGAAAATAATTACTGCCTGTGGCAGTGATGAAAAGATGTTTTACTTTAAAAAATAATTATTTCTGAGAACTGGTGACTCAAGCCTGTAATCCTAGCTACTCAGTAGAATGAGATATGAGGATCACCATTCAAAGCTAGTAGAGACAGAAAAGTGTTAGGGTTACCAGAAAGAAATCAATACTATATCTGTGCTAAAATTCTCATCACATCTAATGAGTTTTGACATTGCAGAATATTTGTTGGTCAATTCTTGATAAGGACCAGGTAAGCTCTACTTATTCTATTTGATCTCCTTGTTGCTTTAATTGGAAATAATAAAGGGTTTTTGTGGCAACTATTGCAGTTCAAAGCCAGCCCACGCTGAAAAATCCCTAAGATTCCATTTCCCAACTAACCTGCAAAGAGCCAGGCTAGAAGAATGGCTCAAGACTCTTATCTCTAATTAACCAGCAAACACTGGAAATGGTACTATAACTCAAAGTGGTAGAGCTCTAGCCTTGAGCAGAAGTACTCAGGGACAATGCCCAGGTCTTGAGTTCAAACCTCCATGAGTACCAATTGGGACAAGCCATCCCAGCAATGAACAACACCTAGACTCAGCCAGTCTGGGGAACAAGGGACCATGGAGAGGAGTAAGAGGAGATGATGTCATATCAGCAGCTTTGTGCCTGCCCTTTCAAAATTAACCAGAGCTGGGAGGTCAGTAGAAGTAAGAAGCCTGCCCATCTAATGTCCATACCCGTCTACCTTTTAACTGGACAGGAATTTACATTCTTGCCTTTGTTACCTGACGTTCTCCCTACCTAGTCGCCAGATGTCAGAAGTGGCTAGGGACATTTCCACCAACTCCAGGACAGCCTGGAATGCAGGAGATAATTTTCTGCCTTAAGCCCTTCCTCTTGCCATTTGTATGCTCTCTAGTATTTTTTTGTGCAGGCCTTCACTGCCTCATGAGACTTCCTAGACTTCATTCAAAAGACTTGCCTCCCCCAGACTTCATCTAAGGACTCCTAGTGTGAAGAATGGATTAGTAGTAAGTGACACAACATCCTTTTAGGAGACTACCAAGATCTGAAGGAAAAAATATGATTATGCAGGGCTTTTTTTTTCATGTTGAGAAATAAACATCATATGTCTTCTCAGAAACCCTATTTCCTTCTCTTTCTAGGTCACATCTATCTGTGCTACGTTGTTCTACTTTTCAAGCTGGATTATACTTTGAGCAAAAGATCTGCCTTTTCTGAGAGCCATAAACATAGTGCAACCAAGTTGAGTGATATTTTGTTGTCTATGGGGGGTAAATCTTCCACAATCTAAATAGGTCCAAGAGACAGACAAGCAGATAATACTCATTTTTTGTTCCCTTGTGAATCAGTCTGAGAAGCAGTAACTATTTATAATTGTTCCAGAAAAGTCATATGCTTGCTGAGTGATTTGTTTCAAGACAGCAAAGTAATACCATGCATCTTCCCATGTCCCCTCTTCCCCTGCTTCATTCCCCACCCATAACCACTGGGGGTGATGCCTCCTTGGTAAGGTGCCTCATGCTCTGTTAACATGGTGATGTGGAGAGTGGGCAAGGAAGAGAATAAGGACTTAAGGGATATGTAGAAGTCAGCATTGGCACCAATTTGGTGACTGAGAACTATATGAGGATTAAAGGAGAGGAGTGAATTAAATACAGCTCTGGGAGTTCTGAGTTGGACAATTCAGTTGCTAACAGTAATATATTTCCTACTCCTCAGCCAATACTTATTGAGGCAATTTATAAACTTATGAATTTATAAACTTCACCACAACTAAGATGAAGATTGCAGAAAAGATTTACTAATATATCAGATGTAGAATAACTCCAGGGAAATTTTAACAAACACCAGTAGGTAACAAACACTGATATTTGCAGTTATTTTGTGAAAGGCTTCAATGTAGGTATATGTAAATAAGTCATGAAGCTTTGGAAGGATGGTAAAAAGTTGATGGAATTCATATACTTTCTAGTCTTGTGGTTACGGGAGAGTGGGTGAGTACTGGGGCTTGAAATCCGGGCCTTACACTCTTGCTTGGCATTTACAATCACTTGAACCATAGTTTCTCTTCTGGCTTTTTGATAGTTGATTGGGAATAAGAGTTTCATGGAGTTTTCTGCTCAAGTTGGCTACAAACTACTATCCTCAAACTCAGCCCACCTAGAATTACAGGTGTGAGCTTACCATCGTATTTCTAATTTACTTATTTTGTCGGTTGTAGGGTTTGAACTCTGGGCTTGGGCACTGTCCCTCAGCTCTTCAACTAAAGGCAAGTGCTCTACCATTTGAGCCACAGTGCCACTTCTGGTTTTCTGATGGTTAATTGGAGATAAGATTCTCACGGAGGGCCGGGAAGGTGGCTCAGTGGTAAAGAGCTTGCCTTGCACGCATGAGGCCCTGGGTTCGATTCCTCAACACCACATAAGCAAAAAGAAAAAAAGTCGGAAGTGGCACTGTGGCTCAAGTGGTAGAGTGCTAGCCTTGAGCTGAAGAGCTGAGGGACAGCACCCAGGCCCAGAGTTCAGGCCCCACGACCAGACCCCTCTCCCCCCCCAAAAAAAAGATTCTCACGGAATTTCCTGCCCACGCTGGCTTTGAACTGTGATCCTCAGATCTCAGCCTTCTGAGTAGCTAGGATTACAGGCATGAGCCACCAGCACCCGGCTACCATCTTATTCTTACTGAATCTTAAACTGAACTAGCCATTTCAAATAATACAGTAGAGTTTAACTCATTTCAGTTGTTCATGATTCACAGAATAACCAAGAACAGTTAACAGCTGTAAGTCCTGAACCTCTCATTTCCGACCTGTTTTTATGCAAACCACAGAAAAATAGCACTAAAGAGCCTTCCAGAAGTTATCTGGCCCAACATCCCTAGTTCAGGGACAATTTGGCACATAAGTTTAGTAAAAGCACTGATATTTCATTTTCTGTAGAGTTGACTGACACTCCATTATCAAATAATAATATGTTATAGAAAAGCTGGCCAAGAAAAGCTTACAGAATTAAAAAGTAAGAGTCAACTTTTGTTCATCTATAATAGGGTGGTAAACCCCTGAAGGTACAGTTTCTTTCTTGCAAAGTTAGAGACATTTTGGCCCAAATGGTATTTATGGCTAAAACATAAAAGCTAAGCTAGAAAAGGTTATAAAATAAATTTCACATTTGATGATAAAGATATAATTATGGGTCTAAGAGCAATAAAAACTCCATTCACAATATAGCACTGTCTTATATGGTACCCAAGGTATACAGTCATCAAGAAAGGGAAAAGTAGCCGAGCGCCAGTGGCTCATGCCTCTAATCCTAGCTACTCATGAGGCTGAGATCTGAGGATCACAGTTCAAAGCCAGCCCGTGAGACTCTTATCTCCAATAAACCACCAGAAAAACTGGAAGTGCCGCTGTGGCTCAAGCAGTAGAGCACTCGCCTTGAGCTGAAGAGCTGAGGGATAGTGCCCAAGCCCAGAGTTCAAACCCTATGACTGACAAAAGAAGGAAAGAAAAGAAAGAGGAAGGAAGGAAGGAAGGAAGGAAGAGTACTATAAAATAGTACTCTATGGATGAGTAGATGTGGTAGATATAAGATTCACATTCGTTACTTAAATGGTTTGCATTTCAGGGCCATGTTGTTCAGACAATAAATGTTTTAAAGCATTAAATACAAGCTGGGTGTAGTAGTATAGGCCTATTCTCCTAATACTTGGGAGGCTGAGGAAGGAGGATAGTATGCTCAAGATTAGCCTAGGTTGGGCTGGGAAGGTGGCTCAGTGGTAGAGCACTTGCCTTGCATGCTCAAGGCCCTGGGTTCGATTCCTCAGCACCACATAAGCAAAAAGAAAAAAGCCGGAAATGGTGCTGTGGCTCAAGTGGTAGAGCGCTAGCCTTGAGCTGAAGAGCTGAAGGACAGTGCCCAGGCCCAGAGTTCAGGCCCCACGACCGGACCCAAAAAAAAAAAAAAAAAAAGATTAGCCTAGGTTACATAGCAAGATTCCATCTCAAAAAAACAAATAAATGAATACAATACCCAATGTGGCCCACTGATCAGCTATGAAGAGTATAGAGGAACTAAGAAAATGGATTGCCAGTTCCCATCTCATGCTGATTGTAGTACATTCACTTACTGAGCAAACGGTAAGCAGAATTACCCAGACTGTTTACCTTATTTCCCTTCTCTTGCTTTTTCTGGCATTAAATGAATGTGATTTGATTCACATTTTTTATGCGCATAGCATTAAGCTCCAATCTAATAGTCAGGTCTATCTTGGAGAAGTAGTCAATTAAAAGAAAGCTCATAAGCCTGGTGAAGAATGAAAATTTCTTGAGCTCAGGAACTGAGGAAGAGCTTGCTTTACACTCCTGTTGCTGGTATAAGGTTTTCACCATTCACCTACTCAACAATGATTTCTTTGGTGCTTTTCATGTAACCAGTACAGTTTTAAATTGGAGTTGCTTTGTTGGACAAACTAGCCAAGTCTCTACATTTTAGATGAAACAGACAGTAATTAAGTAAACAGGTAAATAGGAGTTTTTAATAAAAGATCTGAAGGGAAGCAAAACTGGGTAATTGGTTAGAGAGTATGGCTGTTACATCTATGTAAGGTAGGATCATCAGGATAGTCCTTTCTCAGGTGACATTGAGCAGGGATCTAATTGAGGTAAAGAGGGAAGCCAGTGGGGAGATCTGGGACTTGAGGAAGAGGCAACAGCAATGACAAAGACCTTAAAGTAGCTCTGTGTGTGTGTGTGTGTGTGTGTGTGTGTGTGTGTGCGCGCGCACACACACACACGTGCATACATGTGGGTACTGGGGGTGGATTCAGAGCCTGGGTACTGTCCTTTAGCTTTTTTGATTTAAGGCTGGCACTCTAACTTGAGCAACAGCTCCATTTCTGGCCTTTTGCTGGTTAACTGGAGTTAAGATTTTCACACATTTTCCTGCTCAGGTGAGCTTTAAAGGTTAGACCACTGAGTAGCTTGGTTTACAGACATGAACCACTAGCACCTAGCCTCCTGTTTGATGTTTTTGAGAAAGTCTCTGTGGCTGACTGCAAAGAAATAAGCAAGAAGAGGGGCTGGGAAGGTAGCTCAGTGGTAGAGCGCTTGCCTTGCATGCATGAGGCCCTGGGTTCGATTCCTCAGCACCACATAAGCAAAAAGAAAAAAAAAGCCGAAAGTGGTGCTGTGGCTCAAGTGGTAGAGTGCTAGCCTTGAGCTGAAGAGCTGAGGGACAGCACCCAGGCCCAGAGTTCAGGCCCCACGACTGGACCCCAGAAATAAGCAAGAAGAGGAGAATATACTGCTTTTGTCCAATAACTTGTAGGTGATGGATGATGAACGTACCCATGCAATGATACAGCATTAGCTTTTTTTTGGTCAGTTGTGAGGCTTGAACTCTGGGCCTGAGCGCTGTTCCTCAGCTCTTCAGCTCAAGGCTAGCGCTCTATCACTTGAGCTATAACACCACTTCCGGTTTTCTGGTGGTTTATTGGAGATAAGAGTTTCACGGACTTTCCTCCCTGGGCTGGCTTTGAACCGTGATCCTCAGATCTCAGCCTCCTGAGTAGCTAGGATTACAGGCGTGAGCCACCGGTGTCCTGCCAGTATTACCTTATAATCTTTCTTTTTTTTTTTTAATCATGGAGCTTGAACTCAGGGCCTGGGCGTTGTCCCTGAGCAATTTTTGCTCAATGCTAGTGCTCTACCACTTTGAGCCACAGCTCCACTTCTGGTTTTCTGGTAGTTAATTTGAGATAAGGGTCTCATAGACTTTTCTGTCCAGTGTGGCTTCAAACTATGATCCTCTCAGTAGCTAGGATCCTGAGTAGCTAGGATTATAAGCATGAGCCACCAGCTAGTTCCCAGCCTTATAATCTTCTAATAACACCATGGACAAGGAATGAGTTAATTGACAGACTTGATTAAAACCAAAGATGTTTCCCCAATCCTCTGCTTTTTTTATTTTGGCTGGTCTTGAGGCTTGAACTCAGAGCTTGAGTACTGTTCCTGAGCCTTTTTGTGTTCAAGGCTGGTGCTCTACCACCTGAGCAACAGAGTCACTTCTAGCTTTTTCTGAGTAGCTTATTAGAAATGAGAAAGATAAGAGTCTCACAGACTTTCCTGTCCTGAGTAGCTAGGATTATAAGCATGAGCCACCAGCACTTGGCTCAACCTTCTCCTTTTATAGGCTCAGAGTGTCTCGGGGCTAGCTTACGGCAGTTATGGGAAAATAAACAAAAAGGCACATTCCAAAAGGTAGATAATAAGAAGTACTACGGTAAGCAATTTCTATAACCCTTCCAGGGTATAAAGATTTATTGAGATAAGTACATAAAGGGAATCAATCTCCTCTTTTGATAGGATTACTGCAGAAGGTCAGACACTCATAATCTTGTGTCTTTACTAAGATATAGGATAAACAACCACACAACCACTGATATCATTCAAACCTCAAGCACACTGGTCAAATCTTTTGTAGTCAGTCACATACCCCACAGGGCTCTAGGATTCCCACGTAGATAGAAGGTGGTGAGAGAATTAGGCAACAGTGAAATCCTAAGGGCTGAACTGCAATTAGGAATACACTTCTCTCTTCCAAATGCATTGGGAAGATTTTGAAGAAGAGAGTGAATCCATTTGATTTATATCTGAAAAGGACTGCTTTGCTACTGTGTGGAGAATGAGATGTAGAGTGAAGCAGTGGGAGCTGGGAAAATTGCAACAGGTTGGGCAAGAAACAGTGATGGCTTGGATCAGTCTCTAGTGTAGATGGGGGTGGGAATATATTTGTGTCCATATCTGTATTTATAAATTGGAGCTGATGGGAGGGACTGGTGGATTAGATGGGGAATATGAGGGAGAGGAATCTAGGGAGCTGAGTGGGCTGTATTATCATTTGGGAACTATTTATCTAAGAAAATGAGAAAATAATTGCACTGTGGATGAATGAAGAAAATTTGACAAAAATTACTAAAAATAAGTTTTCTGGCTTAGAGATCTTCCTTGATAATCTGTCAGGAGGCCCACAAGAGGGCACAGTTCTATCCTCTAGCCAGGATCATGGACACTTTTTACTACAGTCCCTTCCTCTGTTGCAAAGTTACTCTTCAGACCACCATCCAGAGGGGAAAAAAATACCTTCCTTGTAGGTACTGGGAAAATTTAGTAACAGGAATCTTTGTGTATATTTGGAATCTATACTGTAGATAATTTCACTATACATATGCACTCTTGTGTTTTGGACCAGTGTATGTGATAGTGATTTATCTTTTGCATGCATTGGAATATGTTAGTATTTATTTGGTTATAGTTACTCTACTTTGCTTTGTAGTTAAGTACTGGTCTGTCTTTATTAGTCTCCCTCATCTCTCCATGATGTTTTTTTCCTTTTCTTTCTTTTTTATTTTTTTTGGGGTGGGGTAGTCGGTCATGGGGTGAACTCTGGGCCTGGACGCTGTCCCTCAGCTCTTCAGTGCAAGGCAAGTGCTCTACCACTTGAGCCATAGAGCTACTTCCGGTTTTCTGGCAGTTAATTGGATATCAGAGTCTCACGGACTTTCCTGCCCAGACTAGCTTTGAACTGTGATCCTCAGGTCTCAGCCTTCTGAGTAGCTAGGATTACAGGCATGAGCCACTGGCTCCTGCTTCTATGATATTTTCTGAAGCATAGTGCCAAAGTCCTTCCCTCCTTGTCTAAGCTGATAGAAAATATCACCTGAACACAGCAACCTCTGAAACCAGAGTCTGAGTTCAGAAAAGAGCAGCTAGCCTAAACCTTCTTTTACTTTAAAGCAAAGGAAACTGAGCTTGGGGAGAAGTTAAGAGACCCTCATAAGTTCCAGCAGCAGCCGTTGGCACATAATAGGCGTGAACTTTTCAGAATTATGTTTTATGTGCATTGAACATATTTTAAGTTCAGATGATGTTGTACCATATTTTTCTATATTAGCAAAGTGAGAAGGAGCTAAGCAGAGAGAAGAGAGTGTCTTTACCGTACTTCTTTCTTTCTTTTTTTGGGGGGGGGAGGGTCTGGTTGTGGGGCCTGAACTCTGGGCCTGGGCGCTGTCCCTCAGCTCTTCAGCTCAAGGCTAGCGCTCTACCACTTGAGCCACAGTGCCACTTCTGGCTTTTTTTTTTTTTTTGCTTATGTGGTGCTAAGAAATTGAACCCAGGGCCTCATGCATGCAAAGCAAGTGCTCTACCACTGAGCCACGTTCCCAGCCCCTAAAGTACTTCTTTTAATCAATTAGCAACTTCTCAGTGAAATTTTTCTCAAAGAAGAGTGATCTCTGGAAAGAAGAAACCCAGAAATATTCAAGTTAAAAAAAAATAACTTTGGGGCTGGGAAGGTGGCTCAGTGGTAGAGCACTTGCCTTGCATGGCTGAGGCCCTGGGTTCAATTCCTCAGCACCACATAAGCAAAAAGAAAAAAGCCAGAAGTGGCATTGTGGCTCAAGTGGTAGAGCACTTGCCTTGAACTGAAGAGCTGAGGGACAGTGCCCAGGTCCAGAGTTCAGGCCCAAGTACCAAAAAAAAAAGTAATTTTGTATGTATGGGAGGTGGGAGGTGGGAGGAAGGGGTGTTTGCTGGTGGTTGAACTCTGGGCCTCAGTGCGGTCCCTTTTTTTCTGCTGAAGACGATCTCTATCACCTGAGCCACATCTCTACTTACAAAAGTTACATTTTGCCAGGGGCCTTGGCCCAGATCTATACTTCGAGGGAGGTTGAGGCATGATTTTGAGTTCCAGGCCAGTCTGACTAAGAAGTGAGATCTTGTCTCAAAGAAACAAACCAAATGTAAATAAAGAAGCTACATTAGGAGGAAAGCCTGTGATTTCATCGGCTGGAGATGTACCAGGTTTGTATGTTTTAGTTCTTCCCACAAATTTGAAGATCTCTGCAGGCTTCTTTTTCCAACCACCTTTGCCTGCAATTGTTGTTTGTTTGTTTGTTTTGTGTTTTCTGTGGGTCGTGGGGCTTGAACTATGGGCTTGAGCACTGTCCCTGCGCTCTTCAGCTCAAGGCTAGCTCTCTACCACTTGAGCCACAACGCTACTTCCAGTTTTCTAGTGGTTTTATTGGAGATAAGAGTCTCACAGACTTTCCTGCCCAGGCTGGCTTTGAATCATGATCTTCAGATCTCAGCCTCCTGAGTAGCTAGGATTACAGGCTCAGCCACCCAGCGCCTGGCTGCCTGCAACTTTTACTTTGGTGATGAAGAGCTTACTCACATGAACACTACTAGTAATCATTGCAGCTTAGGGTTAAGCACGTAACTCGCCTGGTTTTATGAGTCCTTACACTACCTCATGCTCTATAATACAATCAGATTTCAGAAACGCTGAAATGGAGTCACAAGACTCAGGATTGAGCCATATGCCACAGGACATAGAGTTAAGCACTGGCAAGCCAATATTTGAGCTTATTCTCAGTACTTCAAGTTGGTTTTGGTTCATTATTCAGAAGACCCAAGGCTTTGGGAGAGAAGACCTTAAAACGAATGAAGCTTCAGGTCAGTTCAGAGAGTCCACTCTTGCCCTTTGCCCTTAGCAGATGTGTGTGTGTGTGTGTGTGTGTGTGTGTAGTGATGTTCTATAAGAAGATTGAGAATGGTCAGATGAAAACAGATCACTATCTTTTAAAAACGTTTTCCTTTAGGTTTTATATATATATATATATATATATATATATATACATATATACATACATATACACACACACATATAAAACTATATATATTTAATTTTTATTTTCCTTTTAGGATCCCTTTCCCTTTCTCGAGTTTTCTGAATGGCCATAAAACATTTGCGCAACGACCTAGGGTATTATAACACCGGTAGATAAAAATCTGAGGACAACTCTGCTGAAGGGCAGTTTCTAAGTCAGAACACAGTCTGTCCTGGCCTTGGTTAAACAAAGCGAATGGAAACGATTTGTTCAGATTGCAGCATCCCGTAGACGCAGGCAGGCTCTTCGGCACAGCCCGACTCCTTGGCAAACCCCGTTGCTTAGGGAGATGTCAAAACTCCAGCGCGCAAACAAACGCGCGCGAGGGGCGAGGCTGGCTTCGCAGGCTCCCCCAGAGCTTAGCTTTTGGTGAAAGCCCCGAGGACGCAGGAAAGGGGCTGGGGAGGGCGAAGAGACGTAGGGTTGGAATACCAGCCTGGACCCCTCTAGCCATCCCGGGCTGGTGCAGAGCCCTGGGGGCTGCCTGCGGGGTGGTGGGGGTGTGGTGGGGTGGGGGTGGGGTTCTCCAGTGCAGTCCCGTCCTTAAGCAGCATGTCCAGCTCCCTTCCCCCCAAATCCCCGCCAGCCCCTCCTGCCACTACCCCCTGGGGACCAAGGTTGTAAAATCCTGCGGTGACAGGGCGGGCCCAGGCCCATCCGCCTACTGGCCGGGTCCCAGCATCCTAAATTACTCAAGTGCCCAACCCCATTCCCTGTCCCTGCCAGGGCCGGTCCGGGCCCACCCCATCCCACCTCCACCTTCCAAGCCTTTCCTCTCCCCTTCGCCCGCCGCCCTCCCAGGCTCCGCGTGGGACGGTGCCTCCCTTTCCCCCCCTACCCCCCACCCCGGGATGTGAACCCCCTGACTGAGCCCGGGAAGCCGCGCCCCGGCGTTCTTTCACTCCCGGGACCCGTGAACATCTGGTGGGGAGGGTGAGCGCTCCAGATGTGGCTCCTGAGAGGCCAGATGTGCAGGTTTCCCACGAGGGCCCGGCGGCCCGCGAGTCTGGGAGGGTCTGGGAGGTTTGTGGAGCCCCCGGGGTTCCCGGCTTGCGCCTCTCAGTTCTGAACGCACGGCCCAAACCCCCAGCCTGCGCCCCGCCACCGCACCGAGCAGCTGCTCTGACCAGCACGAAAGTAGGGCAGCGTTGTCGTCGCAGGATGCTTCAAAGATAATGGCCATATTTTCACCAGACCACCCCTAGGGCAAATTGGGGGGGCCTCCCCTGAGCAGGCTGCGAGCCCCAGATCTGGAGGCGGCAGGGAGAAGTTGCGGTCAGGGTTGCAGCTGCGGCTGGACCGAGAGCGCTTTTTGGACCAGTTATGGGTTCCATATTTGGAGCTGGGGGGTCGTATTGCACCCGGCCCAGGCATGGGGAGGCCGGAGAACAGCCCAGTGAGCCCTGTGACTCCATCCCCTTGGAATGTGCCTGGAATAATAAAGGAGACTTGAAAGGTTTTTATGGCCGGGGTATCTAGTGATACTACAGGGGCGCACCGCCGAGGGGGGCAGCCTGGCCTTCAGCAGCGCGGCTGCGCCTGCACACTCGGACAAAAATAGTCCGAGCATCTGGTTTGAATCAACCTAGAGGCATTTCCATCGGCTTAATCCACCATCCTCCTGCCTGCAGACCGGACCCAACAGGATAGGCCAAGTATATTCCCGGCACTGGTTTTTTTTTTTTGTTGTTGTTGTTTTAAACACTTCAATCATAGCTAGACCCAATCACATGTTCACCTCTGGGATTTCTAAGTGTCCCAACGTACAACTGTCGTTATGTTATAGAGGTTGCAAATGGAACTTCCTTTTTCTGAGCTTGTGTGTGGGCATGTGCTCATGCACTTCTGTTCGCAAGTACTGTTCTGACTATGTTACCCTTTTCTTCTTCCCTCCCTGCTTTTTTTTTCTTATTTTTATTTTTAAAGCCGGGCCCCAAAATAGTGAAAACTCTCTGAGACCAACATATGGCTTGCTTATAGCACTAAATATATAGCTGCTTTCCCCCCAACGCCCCACTCAGAATTCCAAAGGCAAGTTGGAACAAAAGGAAAACGTGTCTGAGTGTGAAAGGAGAACTTGTGCCAAGAATTACAGTCACCGGGTAAATAACCTTGTTTTCTCCTTCATCAGTGGCCGCTACCAAACCCCAGTTCTTGGAAGGTGGCCAACAGTCTGTCTGGTGGAGGGTGCTGCTAATTAGAGAGAGCCCATAAACCTCTCTGTCAAAGAGGGCGTGTGACCTTCCCTTCAAGTCTAAACAATAAAGCTGGCAAACCCGCAGGCTGCTCTCAACACTGGCTGCCCCGCGGATTCCCTAAATAGGAACAGGATGAGGCCAGGCTGAAGAGGTTACCATAGCTCTGCTCTCACACTTTGAGGAATCAGTCACTGCACTTCCCAGAGATAACTTGTTTCAATTACTCAGTATGATCTATTTAGAGGAGAGCTGCTTGCAGAGAGCACTCATTGTCTAATCTAAATGAGGAAGCAATTATTACTTGTCTCAGTCTTATATGGGCTGAGACTATTGGGTCAAAGCGATCAACTTGATCTCATGTAACCTTACTCTGCACTTTTAATGTCAATTATTTAGCCCTGCTCTTCTGAAACTCTTTTCTTTTCCTGTAAAATTTCCCCCTCCCTTAGTCTTAAATGATTGGAAAGATCACAAATGCTTCTGCATATTACTAATGTTAAATATTCTTAAAAAACTGTGTACTTAAAGACATCTAACCAGAATATAGTAAAATGAGTTCTTGGTCTTCCCTTTGTCTCTAATTTACCTCCCTGGGAGCCTCCTTGCTAGCTTTAATTTTATACAGCATGTTGTAAACTATAAATACTACAGTTCCACTTTGCTAGAACATAGCATATGGAAATTGTCGCCTGCTATATATCCTAACTGTACTTGCTTTCAACTTAACGACTGAATAAAGTTAATCCTCTGTGTAAAAAGGCATTGGATCTTTTGTGCATGTGTGTTTTATTAGTTGAAACCCAGTATGGAACAGCACACAGAATTCTTCATGTTGTGAACAGTGCACATAAAAGGGTTTACAAGGTGTGGTTTGAAGAGAGGAAGGCCTGGAACAAAAACAGTGGAAAGGCAAGGAAGGAAGGAAGGAAGGAAAGCACTTCCTGAGAGGATGTTCCTCCTGATTTAGCTGCATCCTCTCTTCCAACTCTTCCTGTTTGTCTAAGCCAATAATTGATGAAAAATTATTGGCTTTTTTTCCCCTTTAAAAGCAACCCTGCTCTCCTTACTGAAGCTACTCTAAGAGCCAAATCTATTATTGATTTTAAAACCTTCTATTTCTTCTGGTAATGTAAGACCTTTCACTGTACAGCGTCATGGCCATGTTAGCTTTTTAAATATTGGGTGATCTATGGAGTAATTTAGCATTAACAGAATTAACAACAATTTGAAGTCATTATCTAAGCTGGGTTTCTGTTTATAGAGATGACATCTCTTCACAAAGGGTGAAAACAAACTGTTAGTTATCATAAGTGTTAGTTATTATAATGGAACACAATGATACCAGGATGGCTAGGCCATGGTAGTGGCATTTGGTCAGTTGCTAGTTTAGATGTTGCTGTGAAGCTTGGTTTTGTTTTTAAAGATTGATGTTTAAGTCTGAAGACTGAGTATATCACATTACCCCCAATGTGGAGGGGGGATCGGATCCAATCAGGTGTTGAGGGAATTCTGTCTGCAGAATGCCTTTGGACTCATGACACAACATCTTGGGTCTCTAGTTTCCCGGACTACCCTATAGATTTCGGATTTCCCAGGCTCTAAAATCACTTGAGACAATTCTTTAAAATTAAATCTCTCTAACATTACTGGTACTGTTTCACCAAAGAAGCCTAACTCATCCAGATAACCACCTCTGACTCGATCACCACTATCAATTGTAGCTCTCAAATTTAGAGTAACTTAAAATTGATGAGGAAGACATCTACCTCAATATATAACACAGGCAGTCTGTATCTCAATGCTGTGAGATAGCACCATGTCAAAGCAGAATTCAGCCAGGTAACTCTAAATGAGCTTCATCAACCTCTTTCCTTGCTCATCTTTTCAGAATATCACAGTTGGAAGAAAAAACACACCACCACCTTCTCTTTGAGAAATGGTATGCCCAAACATCTGCTCCTCATCTTCACCTCCCTTCTCTTTTCACAGATTCCCTTTTTGCTAGTGTTCCCCAAAGGTAGCAGTTGAAAACATAACAAACTGCCTGGGGCTTCTGGGACTCATTGCTAAATGTCACATTGAAAAACATGCAAGGCTACTACAAATGTAGCAGTGTTTCAAAAACTCCTGCCCAAATAAGAGTTATATCCAGAGTACTTCAGGTGAGTAGCTTGAGCTATGGAAGTGAAGAAGATTCAGGAAATCTTTTGTAGTGAGCCAGAGGGACTTAACTAATATATTGTATATTAAAAGATGAAAGAGGGGCTGGGAAGGTGGCTCAGTGGTAGAGCGCTTGCCTTGCATGCCTGAGGCCCTGGGTTAGATTCCTCAGCACCACATAAGCAAAAAGAAAAAAGCCAGCCTAGGGAGGAAAGTCCGTGAAACTCTTATCTCCAATAAACCACCAGAAAACCAGAAGTGGCGTTGTAGCTCAAGTGGTAGAGCGCTAGCCTTGAGCTGAAGAGCTGAGGGACAGCACCCAGGCCCAGAGTTCAGGCCCCACGACCAGACCCCCCCCCAAAAAAAAAAAAATAAAAAAAGATGAAAGGAAAAGGGAACCATAGATTAAAAAAAAAATCAGCTGGCTTCCCATGGCTCACACCTGTAATCCTATCTACTCAGAAGGCTGAGATCTGAGGATCACAGTTTGAAGCCAGCTCGGGCAGGAAAGTCTATGAGACTTTTATCTCCAGTTAAACACCAGAGGGAAGTTGTACTGTGTGTGGCTCAAATGGTAGAGAGCTCACCTTGAGCTGAAGAGCTCAGGGACAGTGCCCAGGCCCAGTTTAAGCCCCAAGACTGACAAAAAAAATCTGTTTCAGAAGAATAAATGTATACAAATTCAAGGATACATCTACATCATACTTAAATAATCCAAACAATCTGGTAACAGATTTTTTTTTTTGTCTTCAATTCAGTCGCTGTCCTTGAGTTTTTCTGCTCAAGATTAGTGCTCTACCACTTTGAGTGACAGCGCCACTTCTGGTTTTCTAGTGGTTTACTGGAAATAAGAGTCTCATGGACTTTCCTGCCTGGACTGGCTTCAAACCATGCTCCTCAGATCTCAGCATCCAGAGTAGCTAGGATCACAGGCATGAACCACCAGTGCCTGGCGGGAACAGATTATTTTAATAAAGCAAGCATTATTTCTCCTCAGTTGTTATGCTATCTTATTACAGACTTGGCACAGCAACATAAGAGTGCTATGCAATGAAAGTGGGTCATCAGAGGGTATTATTGAATGTAAAAAAGTGATGCTCGATTTATTTTCAGGCAATTCTAAAATACCATCCCTTTCTCCTTCAGTTTTTTGTTTTTTTCTTTTTGATGGCACCGTGAATTAAACTCAGGACCTTATGCTTCCTAAGCAGGTGCTCTAACACTTGAGCCATGCTAACAGTCTTTTCTGGTTTAGTCATTTTTGAGATAGGGTTTTGCTTCTTTGCCTGAATGATCTGGACTAAAATCATCCTATTTGCACTTCCCATAGAGCTGGAATGACAAGCATCATCATTGTTACCATTTCTGTTGAGATGACAGCTTACAGACTTTTTGAATGGGCTGGACTGGAAGTGTGATCCCCCCAACTCAGCCTTCCATATATCTGGGATGACAGACGTGTGCCCCTTGCTATTAGGCTGAGAAAGGGCATCTCAAGAACTTTTTTCCCAGGCTGGTCTCAATTCACAGTCCTCCTGATTTCAGTCACTTGAGTAGCTAGGATTATATGTGTGAGGCATAGTGCCTACCTTCCCTTTTTCTTAATATGAGAATATTAAGCAAACAGAATGAACATGGTAATTTTCTTGATTTTGTCAGGCGCAATCCTTTAGTAATCTACAGCTGTTTATTTTATTTTACTCTATTTTGGCCTGTCCTGGGCTTGAACTGAGAGCCTGGTCACTGTCCTTGAGACTCTTTGTGCTCAAGGCTAGTGCTCTACCACTTGAGATACAAAGCCACTTCCAGCTTTTTTTTTTTTTTTTGACAAGTATCCTTCTTGTGCTTAAAAAATTCAATTCAAAGAATTATCTTTTAAGAAGCCATTTAAGCCAGACCAGAAGGAGTGCATTTCAAGGCTAGGATAGGTAAAAGGGCAGAATGTGTTCAGAAAACAATGAATCAAGGCAGGCGCTGGTGGCTTACACCTAAAAACCTACTTAGAAGCTAAGAATTAATGATCACAGGTTGAAGTCAGCCAGGGTAAAAAAGTCCATGAGACTCTTACCTCCAATAAACTACTACAAAGCTGGAAGTGGTTCTGTAGCTCAAGTTGGTAGAATTCTAGCCTTGAGTTAAAGAAGCTCAGGGACAGGGCTGGGGCCCTAAGTTCAAGTGGTAGGACCTGGGTAGAGGGAAAAAATTCCGCCATAAAAACCAGAAAAATAATCGGCCTCTCATGATTTTTGTTCACAAATTCCTTTTTTTTTTTTTTTTTTTGTCGGTCATGGGGCTTGAACTCTGGGCCTGGGCACTGTCCCTCAGCTCTTCAGCTCAAGGCGAGCGCTCTACCACTTGAGCTACAGCGCCACTTCCAGTTTTCTGGTGGTTTATTGGAGATAGGAGTCTCACGGTCTTTCCTGCCCGGGCTGGCTTTGAACCGCGATCCTCAGATCTCAGCCTCCTGAGTAGCTAGGATTACAGGCGTGAGCCACCAGCGCCCGGCTCACAAATTCCTTTTTTAAGAACAGTGAGCCACACTTCAAGAGAAAATAATGAAAGAGTTAATATTTGCACAGCTTTTTTGAAATGTTCTTTAAAAATGTTCTTTACAAATTATGAGGCTATACCTCATAATACAAATGAAATTATAAGAACTTTATTTTGAAAGCTATCTGGAAATGCCGTAATGTACATTACTTATCATAATGAATTAACATAAGGAAACTTTTTTTAAACATAGGATTTCTCTTTAAAACTGAAATGTAAGGCAGACAGACGCCTGACTTTCAAGCAGATGGAGCCCCAGAACATTTCCAGGACACATAAATCTGAATTTTTCTGTTATATTTTATGCCCAAGACAGACAGCTAACTAACCAATTGAAAGCTAGGGTTTCAATGCTTTCATATTCTCTGTCTCTGTCTCATTACTTGTGGGGCTTTCAAGTGATTAAGAGTCTCTTAGGGATTTTTCTGCTGTGCCTGGCTTCCAACCATGATCTTAGCCTCCTGAGTAGCTAGGATTACAGGCATGAGCCACCAGTGCCTGGCCTATCTTCTCTTTCTAACATAGAAACTTAACAACTCATTGATCCTTTTGTAGTCCTGTAGATGAGTATTACTGAATGCATATGATTTTTAGAATTTGCTCTGTAATTTGTAAACTTAAGTATATGTTTATAGTGTTCACTACATAATTAGGGCATAGTCAAAAACAATACCAATTAATGAAATTTGACTTATTTGATACTAAAAGAGAAATACAAGTTGCTGGTAATAAAATGAGTTTATTTTAAATTTTTCAAAAAATACACTTGCAAAATCACCACAAGCTGGGCTTAAAGATAGCCTTTACAAAGAGATAACATTTTTGTAATTTTTTTTCTCTTAGCTATGAAAGTATACAAGCTTAGATGTCAGAAGATAAAAGGTAAAGTCCTGGTCAATGTTTAAAAAGAGTTAGTACACATTTAATCTGCAGCAGGTTTCTCAAAGCATAAATCTGAAAGACAGCTTTCAGAAAGCTTTAATCTTGTATGTTTACTTAAAAATACATGCCACATATCATATAACAGTGATCTCAAAATTTACCTAATCACTTAGCAAATCAGTCCACAAAAGGAGAAAGCATAGAAAAGTAATTTTAAATATATATTAACACCTTAACTTTCCTGATTAAAGATAGTAAATGAAAGTTTAGCCCTTCCAATTATAAATTATAAATTATTTATATTTAATGTAAGACAGTATTTTTTTGTTTTTGTTTTCTTTTTTGGTTGTCTAGAACTTGGGGCCTGAACTTTTTTGCTCAAAGCTAGCACTCTACCACTTTGAGCCACAGTGCCATTTCTGGTTTTCTGGTGATTAATTGGAGATAAGAGTCTCATGGACTTTACTGCTTGGGCTGGCTCTGCACTTCAATCCTTAGATCTCAGCCTCCTGAATAGCTAGGATTACAGGCATGAGCCACCAGCACCTGGCAGTATTATGCTTTTTTTTTTTTTTTTAACAATACAGATGTTCAAGCATTCTCCCAAAAGTATATACTGTTATTCTAAAAAGTAAATAAAGAAAACACATTTATAGAAAGTTGGAATATTTACATACTTTATAACACTGTAGAAGTCTTTGGTGGTGACATGGAATAAGATCCCTGAAATACTTCAATAATTTTGTTCAATCAATCAGTGTAGTCAAGTATTTATAATTAGTAATGGTGGCAGTATCATTTGTAGCCAAATACAGATAGAGGGAAGTGTGAGGAAGGAATCAGGTACAATCTAGGTAGGTTTACATAATTACTTAGAAACAGGCTTATTTCTGGATCTTTTTTATACCATAAAAAAGATGATAGTTTAAAGAAAAGATCAATTCTTTTTTTTTTTTTTTTGGTCGGTCGTGGGGCCTGAAAGCTGGGCCTGGGCACTGTCCCTCAGTTCTTCAGCTCAAGGATAGCACTCTACCAATTGAGCGTCAGCCCCACTTCTGGCCTTTTCTGCTTATGTGGTGCTGAGGAATCAAACCCAGGGCCTCATGCATGTAAGGCAAGAACTCCACCACTGAGCCACCTTCCCAACCCCAAGAAAAGATCAATTCTTATGCCTAAACAAATCTGGGAGATGGCTAAGTATTAGTAAATAAGTTGAATGGATGTATAGTAAAATACTAGTAGGCTGTAATTTCTGGATCAATTCCAACAGTTATCAAAACAGTGCCCTAAATGGGCTTGTGCATCTAATGGCCATGCCCCAAGTAGCAGCGGGGGGTGGAGAAGAGCAAGGCACTGTCATGTATGAATAAATTTACATCTCTTAAAATCAGTAGACTTAAAAGCAGAGAAACAAACAACAAAAAGAATCTGTTTCTTTTAAGACATAAAGAAAGCAAAAACATATAAGCTTATTTTCAAATAAAGTCATGCTGAAACACACTGTAAGGACAGAACCAAATTTAAGAAATGTAAAATGAGAGTAAGAAAATGGTAGAAGAAAATGGTAGTAACTGTGTGTAAGGTGTTAATAGCTGAAATTTAGAAGAGACAGACTGGTGAATGTGGAGGAGAACAATGTCACAGAAGGAACTGCACCCTGTCTCTCAGATTTTACTGTCTTTGATAAATGAGTTTGCTTCTAGAAGATAAATAATGTTTCAAATTTAAGATAGTATATGAACATGAGTTTATTACAGGACAGTGCAAGGTTGGTGCATACTAAGCATGCTCTGCATCACCTTAGCTCATCCCCAGAACCAATAACTGAGACTAGAGTTGAAAAGACTAAAATGGTACCAATCAGCCCTTCACAAGTAATATTCTCAGTACAAAGTCACTTACATGACCTTATCAGGCAATCTGAGATGTAATTGCCTCTGTGTAGTAAAAACAAGCATGATTTAGCAGACAAGCCCAGTACTACGCAAAGTTAATAATGCCATCTCCCAAGAGCTTCTAATTAAGTTTGAAAGAGTCCTTCTAGAAATGAAGAGGTTAAAAATTAGTTGTGGTAGATGGAGATATTGATAGAATTAAATTTTTTTTTTTAAAAAAAAAAGGAATGAATTTTCACTTGGTGGTATGCATCAAGAGATAGTCTACAATATCCCGACAGTAGTCAACAGGCAATGGATGAATGATCCCCAGATACTCCTGAATGAATATTCTGTAGCCAGTCAAAACTTGAGTCCCTTGAAAGACTTGAGTCTTCTTGAAAGGTAGGAAGGTTGAAGATCTCACAAATCTCTCTTATGTTTCTTTAGGGCAAGCAAGTACAATGGATAGTATAATAAATACAGATTTGATTATTGAACATCAAAACCATTACCAAAGATATGCTGATTTTGAGGTACAACCTCAAAAATATCTCTAAATTGATTAGATTACAAAATGCTAATTTTTCAAATAGCCTGTGATGTGTAGGATTAATGATATCTGTATTTTACACTAGTACTACTCACCTTCAGGAATTGTTTTGGCCAAAAAAATTCAAATGATTTTAGTCTACCAGATTTATAAACCAGCAGCATGTGTCTACTGCAAGCTTGTGAATAAACTGATTATTGGAGGTGTATATATATAGTGCTGGAACTGAATGAGGCTTGAACTGTGGATCTTGTATGGCTTTTTCCATTCACAAATAGCACCATACCACCTCAGCCATACCTTTACTTGCTTCAGTTCTGACTTTTTGCTGGTTGTTTAGAAATTCAGTCTTGAGGACTTTTCCGTCCAGCCAGAAAAGTCCACAGACGTCAGCCTCTTGAGTAGCTAGGGTTATAGGTGATGCCAAACTGACTACTGGGTAATTTTACGGAATAGGAGGTATCTATGTGCCGCACTGGTCTCTTTATTTCATAAAAGCGACCATTTTTAGGACTGAAAAATGTAATTGGTGCTGACAGGCTTACTTCAACTGCATTTTGTATCTAAATATGAAAAACTGGCTAGTGTTTAAAATAACTTTTTTACTTGTACAGAGATAATTAAAAACTGAACAATTAGGCAAAATTTTATATTATAACTCCCACAAATTTAAAAAATAAAACCCATAGAAAAAAGGAGATGATGCATTTTAAGGCATAAATTCGACATGTCAGAGTATGACAATGATAAAACAGTGACAATAAAATTTAAACTCAATGTACAGTTGTCAGATAAGTAAACAGTTCTCAAATGTGCAAAACTAGTCAGGAAAGTGCTAGATAGATACCTGGTTTTCAAATATTTAAGAGTTTTCAGTTAATGTTAAGTATTAGAAAGGTAAAAATTTAAAGAATATATAAAAAGTACTTTATGATCTTACATTATGTCCTTTGTCTATCACAGCCCAGTCACAAGCCTATTTCATTACAATCCGCATGTGATAGAGATAACACAGATGGAGGTAAACACAATGAAACACAACAATGGTTATCTTGCACCATAAAGAGACTCTTCAAGTATACTCTGGATTTTTGTGTAATCTTGAGTCCCAGGCACTTAATGCTGCCTTTGAAAACAGCTAACATGATTTTCCATGATCTGATCTTTACATTAATAAACCTTGGATAACTACCTTGAGTAGGCAGTATCAGAAATCGTTAAGCAAAAACTATTTAAATCCACCATAGTAAATACTATCACTGCTACAAGCCAAAGAATTAACGTGTAAATCCTAAATATATCATGATAGAAAATGAGCTCCACCTCCCAGCCCAAAGTGACTTATTAGCATTATTTATCTTAGGACATATGAAGTGTAGATGACTAAAAATACACTTGTGGTCTCTTCTTCACTTTGTATTTTAGGGAACCATACCGCACCTGAAGAGAAAAATGTATTATTAAACACACTGAGTACTTTTTAAACTTAAATAGGTCATAACAGTATATAACCATATTAACTTTTTAACTTTCCAGACACATAGAATCAGAATCAGTTCTCTATATTTCAATTTAAGTGTTTATAAAACAGCAGTACTTTCATAAACTCATAAAAATGTAGTCAGTATGTTGATACTAGATAGGCACAGATTATCGCTGATAACAAAACATTGTTTTATTATTTGTTTTGCTTAGTACAGTAACAATGAACACTGATCCTTCATGCTTTCTGGGTGTAAAGATCATTTATCATTTTGGGTAAAACTTCTACCAATCATCATATAGAAATGGCTGAAGGCAAACCTATGTACTTTTTCAGCAGCTTTCCTTATTTATTCACAGAGCTAGCACTGGGTATTCATGACAATGCCCACATAGGAGTTGCCATTTTCAAATCCCAGAGAGAAAAAACATTTCCAGACATCCTGATACATCGGATCCAAACTAAGAACAATAAGTATATGTTACTGACAGCGCTCCCATTCCACCCCTAATGATAATGCAGCAGGGAAATCCTGGGAATACTAATCAGGAAAAAGGATGCACACGTGACTGACCTCCTTGCGGCCTTTGACCGTTTTCACTGATTTCATGCTTTGGGATCTTCGCAGCCCTTTGTGTGTCAACATCTCATCATCTGAATATGGACCTTCGGCTTCTTCATCCGTTTTCTCACCTCGATCTTTCAGTGGAATTCCATAAGCTAAACAAGTTGTCAAAAACAGCATGATTTAGTAAGAGGACACTGGTGAGGCAGGCTTTTCCCTCCACATCTGTCTGGCATTTGTTGGGTTACTTTCTCTTTCTTATCTTTCTGCTCTATTATAGATGGAGGAAGATCACTACTCATTTCCTCCAGGAAGTTCCTATATACTTAGGGCCTGGGTGCTGTCCCAGAGCTTTTTTGCTCAAGGCTAGTGCTCTGCCACTTGTGTCACAGCTTCCTGATTTTTGGTAGTTAATTGGAGGTAAGAGTCTTCATGGACTTTCCAGCTGGGGCTGGTTTTGAACCTCAATTTTGGGAGTATGGAGCTAGCTAAAAAACAAAAGTGGCAGGTACCCCTAGGTACCTAGTCTTAGACCTAAAGAAAAAAAAAACAAAAAACCTTGATCCTTAGATCACAGCCTCGTAAGTAGCTAGAATTATAGGCGAGAGCCACAGGTGTCCAGCTCTTAACACTTTTATTTTTGTCAGTCATGGGGCTTGAACTCAGGGCTGAGGCCTTGTCCGAGCTTTTTTACTCAAGGCTAGCACTTGACCACTTGGAGCTACAAATATATTTCTGGTTTTTAGGTGGTTAATTGGAGATAAGAGTCTCAAGGGGGCTGGGAAGGTGGCTCAGTGATACAGCACTTGCTTTGCATGCATGAGGCCCTGGGTTTGAATCCTTAGCACCACATACACAGAAAAAACCAGAAGTGGCACTGTGGTTCTAGTGGTAGAGCACTAGCCTTGAGCTGAAGAGGTGAGTGACAGTGCCCAGGCCCAGAGTTCAAGCCCCATGACCAACAAAACAAAACAAAACAAAAAGGCCTCAAGGACTTTCCTGCCCTGGATGGCTGCAAACCGCAATCCTCATATCTCAGCCTCCTGAGTAGTAAGATCACAAGTGTGAGCCACCAGCACCCATTTTAATACATACTTTTATATTAAAAACAAAGCACCTTTACTTTTGAGTAGGTAATACTTTCATTGTTTTTTTTTTAAATTAGAGAATATATCTGGATATATTGTGAAATCTCTTCTTATCTGTTCTCCTTTTCATGAATTCTAAACCATCCAAGTCATTTGTGGTTTTGACTTTAGTTAGAATTTGAGGACTGCCCCATATCCACCTTGTATGCTGGGAATGTTAAGATGAACCAAGAAGGACCCAAAGGGGCTACAACTTTGGATGAGAAAAGTTGCTGGAGGCAGCATGCAGATGTTAAGACTTCGTTGCAGCTGTTCAGATAAAACCCAGCCAAGTAAGCTACAGTAATTAGAAACACCACAGGCTATGATGACAGATGTAGGTCAGAGAAAACAGCCAGCATCAAGAAGGTCAGTGAGAGATCCTGTGTGGGCTAACAGGGTGCAAGCAACAAAGACTTACTATTGCCCAATATGAAAACATGCAGGCAGGCTGGTTGTTTTAAGGAAGTCTGAGAGTATCAAGGGGCTGGAACTCAGGGGCAAGAGCACTCCCATCTCTGAAGAAGAGGTTGAGGAACTTCAGCATCATAATTACCTGGACAACTTATCAACACAGATTGCTAGACTACACTTCCAGAGTTAATGATTCAGCATGCCTGGGGTGGAGCTTGGACTTGCATCTTTAACAAGTCTCCAGGTGATGCTTTATGCTAATGAACCCCTAGTTTGAAAACCACAGCCTGAGGCTCCCAGTGTGAGCAAGACCAGGGCTAACCTACAGCAGCCAGAATACAGAACAAGGTAGGCTATCCAGACAGGTTGAAGTTCCCAGGCTCCAAGAAATCTCACATTCTCCTCCCATAAAGATAAGGAGCATATGTACATAAATCATCTTGTGAGGGAAAAGTAGAAGGGTTTCTAGGCTCAGGGGCAGGCGAACAGTACACTCCTTACAAGTGAAGAAAAACACTGAACAAATGATTAGTCCTGCTCTCCTAGGATATGGCCAATTTGAGACTCACTATACAAACCATGAACAGTTGTTAATAAGCTTCTTACCCTCATAATAACATAAACAACTTTAATTATATATTAGGCAAGTACTATTTCATGCTGCCAGACTTTGGTGTTAGAAAGTAGGAAGTATATGGAAGTATAATCAATCATTATTTAGGTCAAAATAATTTGTTTCCCTGCAGCAGTTAAAAGAAGCATGTTCTGGGGAGAAGACAGTGCAGGCAGGGTGCTGGGGTGGCTGAGAAGCAAGACTGCTTGGAAAAAATGAAGTAGGAGAGGTCTGGGTCATAGACTTTAGGAAATGCTCCCAATATAAGATGTGTGTGTGTGCGCGCATTTAATATTTATTTTTGTCAGTCATGGGGCTTGAACTCAGGGCCTGGGTACTGTCCCTGAGCTCTTTTGCTCAAGGCCAGTGCTTTACCACTTAGAGCTACAGCTCCATTTCTGGTTTTTGAGTGGTTAACTGGAGATAAGAGTCTCATGGGGACTTTTCTGGTTGGGCTGGCTTTGAACAGTGATCCTCATATCTTAACCTCCTGAATAGCTAGGATAACAAGCATGAGCCATTGGTACTCAGCTTAGGCAGTTTTAAATTTCTTCATTTTCCTTTCTTCACTTGCCAAAATTTTATTTACAATCACAATTCTTAGGAAAGTAAACCACAAAAATTTGTTTTCAAGTTGTTATTTTTAGATGTTGTATTTACCTATCTATGTTTCTATGTATCTACCTACCTACTTTCCAATCAAATATTCTATGCAGTGCCTATAACTGAGCCCAGAGCTTTGCTAAGGTAATTAATCTACCATTGAGCAACACACCAAGCCTACATTATATTTTTATTTCTATTGCTATTGTTTATATAATCCCTGACCCTATGGTAAAACAGAATGGGATTCAAGCACAGAGCCGTGCTTTTTTAATTCCTTCTAATTTTTGGAAGATTAGGAATCAGAACTGAAAGAATTACAATTTCAATCTGGGCTCTGGCTCACATCTGTAATTCTAGCTACTTAGCAAGCTGAGATCAAATGAATCATAATTTGAAGGCAATAAAAGTCCATGAGACCTCCATCTCATCCTACAAGCTAGTCATGGTGGTATGTGTCTGTCATCCTAGCTATACAAGAAGCATAAATAGGAGGATCATAGTCTGGGCCTGGGAGGGTGAGAGAGGGGGATGGAGCAAGATCCTGTGTGAAAAATAATGAAAGCAAAACACACTACAGGCATGGATCAAGTTGAAGAGCATCTGTCTGCCTATCAAGTACAAGGATCTGAGTCCATGAAATTTCACTCAACATTGTAATCTTCCCTTCTCTAACAGATACAAACAACAAGTTGGTTAAACAAACTAGTCTTTCTCACCTTTTTATATTCAGCTAGAAAAATAATATTGGCTTTCTAAATTTAGTCTCATAAAAGTGATAGAGTTGATATTCCATAATCATTAAAAAAGTCTATTATATATGAATATGTGTACTAAGTTATCAGGTTATAATGATTAAAAAAAAAAGGACACAGCTGTGTTTTTATGCCCTCTAACGGGGGAACTAGACTGCAGTGGGCACTGCAATACTATAATGGAAACTGTAAACGAAGATAAGAAGGTGAAGTGGGGGTGGGGCAGGAGAAAAAATCTTCAGGAGCCTGGCTAAGCTAAGTCCTCAAAGGCTCATGATTGATGGAGTTGGAGAAGAAGGCTGGGGAGTTATTGTACCATGTTACGGAGTTTGGACTTCATCAGAGAGAAACTTTAGGGGTTCAAGGTATTGAAGTATATTTTAAGTTGAAAGATAATATGATTAGATTTGAGTTTTGTAAAAGCATTCTTCCTGTATTTTGGAGAATGAACTAGAAATGGATGATACTGAAAGAAGGGAACTGTATTGGGCAAGTTAGAAGTGTCAAAGTCTGCCAGGTGCTAGTAGCTCAGGCCTGTGACAGACCAGCTCAGCTGCAGCACTGGGACCGACAGGACAGGGATCTGGGGATAGGTGGACAAAGAAATGTTGAAGTGACAAACAGACACAGACTCAAAAGAGTTGCATCTGAGTGTATCTTTGAGGAGAATTAACATTTTTATACAGTGTGTGATTGTGACATAGATTCTTTATTTAAGCATGTAATCAATTTTTAAGAAAAGTAAAGCATTGGTGGATTACATGAAAATTGATGACTATCCCATCAACTGTTTAAGCTAAGTGGTGCGAAACAAGTCTAGCATATAGTTTAATAGAATGTGTCATCTATTCAGCCTTTTTATGTTTAATAATTAACAAACCTAAGACAGGGCTGTACTTATATTGTACTCTTTTTATTTTTTCCATATATTTTTAAGTCCCTTTGAAACCATCCAAAAAACCACTTCCAGGTTGAGTCAGGCATTCTCCGTTTCCTATTATTTTAATCCCAATATTTGTTCACATAAATTTCTAATTGTTATTTTAAACTATATTATTGTTGTTTTAATAATAAACACTATAATGGTCTAGATCTACCTAATCTTTGTATAAAATCTAATGAATTCCAAAATACCCTTTTTCCTTTTACATTAATCCATCTGTTTTCATCTTTATAAGCTCCTGTATAAGGCAATGGTTCATCGGTCGGTTCAGGAAATGTGATATCACTAACTTTATATTTTTTGGGAAACCACCATCTATTCCCTATAATGTAAGCTAGACTAAACTTAATCATAACTGTTGGGGGAATCTTTCTTTTCCTTTTATTATTAGGGGTCCCTTTTTCTAGAACTCTCTGAGCTTCTGGGTTAACTCCTTCTAGCTTAGTTTAATTCATTAATTCTGCCTGTTGTAACATATCTGGAAATTTTAAGTTTCTGTATTTACTATGTGTGAGCTGCAAAACTGCTTGTGAAGTTGTAGGAGTTTCTGGAGGCAGCGTCACATCAGATGATAGATTGATTGGGGCATTGCCCACATTTAATCTTTGGTCCTAGTCTTTATTATTCAGAGAAGCTGTCTCTATTGGACTGGAAAGAAACAACATGCTCTGTTCGCGGATCAATAGAAAAATAGCCAAAACGAGAATAAAGGCAACGAATGTACAGCCAAGAAGAATATAGTAAGAATAAAGGTAGAGGCTATAAAGGTGCAGCCAAGTGTATGGAAAGCCTTGAACACCTCCTTCCTGCAGGCATGCTTCCTTGAAGCTCTTTGTCTACCGGGATCTCTCATGCAGACTCCGCAGGAGGTGGCGTGGCACATGCCTGTAAGCCCTGCTTAAGAGGCTGAGATACAGAAGATTGAGGCTTGAAGCCAGCCCAGGTAGGAAAGTCCTTGAGACTCTATCTCCAAAATAACTAACAAAAAGTAGGTCTGATGGTGTGGCTCAAGGGACAGATTATAAACTGAGCACATGCAGCAAATATGAGTCCCTGAGTTCAAAATCTAAGTACTAGTGAAAAAAAGAACAAAAGAAAGACAGGACGAAAGAAAGAAAAAGAAAGAAAGAAAAAAGAGAAAGGGAAATGACAAAATCCAGAAAAAGCAGTGAAATGTTGGATTTACTAGGAGTTGAAACTGACAGGGGTAATCTAGCAATCTATTAAACCAACATCCAACAGAGGAAAAAATAGTCAAATATTTAATTAAAGCTGGTGTCTCATACCTATAATCCTAGCTACTCAAGAAGATGAGATCTGAGGCTCCTGGTTCAAAGCCAGTGAAGATAGGAAAGTCTGTGAGACTCTTATCTCCAATTACCCACCAAAAAGCCAGAAGTGGAGGTGTGGCTCATGTGGTAGAGCACTAGCTTTGAGCAAAAACAGGGATAGCACCCACTCAGGCTCTAGGACTGGCTCAAAACAAAACAAAATTAATAAAAAAATATTTTCGGCCGGCCGGTGGCTCACACCTGTAATCCGAGCTACTCAGGAGGCTGAGATCTGAGGATCATGGTTCAAAGCCAGCCTGGGCAGGAAAATCTGTGAGACTATTATCTCCAATAAAAACCACCGGAATGGAAGTGGTGCTGTGGCCCAAGTGTTAGAGCACTTGACTTGAGCTGAAGAGCTGAGTGACAGTGCTCGGGACCAGAGTTCAAGCCCCACGACCGATCAAAAAAAAAAAAAAAGATCCTATAAAACCACCAGAAAACTGGAAGTGGCTCTATGGTTCAAGTGGTAGAGCACTATCCTTGAGCTGAAGAGCTGAGGGACAGTGCCCAGGCCCAGGGTTCAAGCCCCATGACCAACCAAATATTTATATTTTCACCAGGTGTAAGTAGCTACTCAGGTGGCTGAGATCTGAGGATCATAGTTCAAAGCTAGCCCCCATAGAAAAGTCCCTGTGAAAATCTTACCTCCAATTAACTACTCAAAAACTACAAGTGTCACTGTGGTTCAAAGTGGTAGAGTGCTAGCCTTGAGCAAAAGAGCTCAGGGACAGTGTCCAGGCCCTGAGTTCAAGGCTCATGACAAAAAACAAGAAACAAACAAACAACAACAAAATACTTAAAAATGAGTACCTTAATTATTTTTTAAAAATAAAAGTATCATTTTATTTTGGATTTTCTGAGTAATAAATTAAAAAATTTAAAAGATCATAAAAATTTCATCATTCAGTTACAGTATCAATTAACATTTCAGGAATAGTGTTATAAACTTTCCTCTGTTTATATACATTTAAAAATAGCCTTACATATATTCCTCCATTTTATCATCTACCTTTCTTCCAATATAAGTAAAATAACACACATTCTGGTTATTGGTTTTTTGTTTTTTTGGTCCGGTCATGGGGCCTGAACTCTAGGCCTAGGCACTGTCCCTCAGCTCTTCAGCTCAAGACTAGTGCTCTACCACTTAAGCCACAGCACCACTTCCAGCTTTTTCTGCTATGTGGTGCTAAGGAATCGAACCCAGGGCCTCAGGCATGCAAGGCAAGCGCTCTACCACTGAGCTACCTTCCCAACCCCTGGTTATTGTTTTTAAGAGAGAGAAGAGCGTTTTGACATGGGGTCTGGCTATGTAGCCTAGGCTGGCAAGGAACTACCTCTGTAGCCTCAATTAGCCTCAAAATTTCAATCCCCCTGACTCAGCTTCCAAAACGCTGAGATTATAGGTGTATGCCACCATACCCAATGATACTGTTTTATTACTGCTTTCTCTACAATCTCGATTTGTTTTCATGTCGGTAAATAGATTATCTTTTTGCTGAATAATTTTACTTAGGCCTTTGATTTGTTCCAATATTCATTATAAAAAGTGAGAACATTCTTTTACATATATTTTTGAACGCTTGTATGACTATTTCCTCAAGACATATTCCTAGAAGTTTCTTGCTGAGTTAAAGGAAATAAATGATTACTGCCAGATTGTCATCCAAGAGGATCATCCCATTTTAAACTCCAAGTGCAAGAGAGGCATTTGTGGGTCTCAACATGCTTCCTATGGTGGTTTAAAAATATCTTCATAAATTCTCTGACTCTCTTCTTCCTTTCTTTTAAATCTCACAGGCCTTTGTACTGCTGCAATAAATCACTACCAAAAATGTTACTGCAAAGTCATACAGCGGGGCGGCTGCCAGTGTCTCCTGGGACACTGGCTCTGGAGCCTTCAGCTGCCAGGTAAATGTCTAGCTATGCTCAGAGACCAAGAGACCACACAGAGTTTTGTCTGTGAGGCCCCAGCCATTCAACCCACCTGCTGTTGAACTCTGTCCAGCTCAGACATGTGTGAGCTCTTCTTAGATTATGTATGACTTCAGCACCAGCTGCTGCTTGACCACAGCTGCAGGAGATGCTGAACAAGAAGTGCTTTGCTGAGTCCATTCACCGGACCCCTCCCCATAAGGGAGCAAAATAAGTGATTGTGATTGTCTGCAGCAACTGCTGTGGGTGTTTCGTTACACAGCAATAGATAACTGGAATAGTCACTAATACATTAGTGCATTATTGTTATTTTGATTCACTATTTCACTTTGAAGCTGAAAAATCTTTTTTCTCATGCACTTATTGGTCAGTTGGACTCTTACATTTTGGCTTCATGTAGAAATCTCTCAGTTTTTTTTTCTGTTATGTTTTCTGAGTTGGATGTTGGGCTTACAAAGAATGATGACTCCTAAGATCATAAAAATACATATACTTCTTTTGGGGGAGTAATGTGTGCTGATTCTGAAGCTGAACTCAGAACACAAGGGCGTTCTTTTCAATCACAACTGGAGCTCTACCACTTCAGCCACACCTCCAGTTCTGGCTTTTTGTGTTTATTGGGGATACAAGTTTCTTGGATTTGTCTATCTGGGCTGCCTTCAAATAGATTCTCAGATTTCAGTAGTTTGAGTAGCTAGGATTATAGGTATAAGCCACTGGTGGCTGGCTGGAATTTCTTGCTATGGCTTACTTTCTTACATTTACATCATAGTTTTTAAGACTTTACTTTGAGCTGGGTGCTGGCGGCTCATGCCAGTAATCCTAGCTATTTAGGTATGGCCTGAGTGGCAGAGTACCAGCAAGCTTCTCGTTTTATTTTGAAGCCAGGGTTTGGAGTCTCATGCCTGTACTCCTACTTCCTTGGAAGGCTGAGAACAGAGGATTACAGTTTGAGGCTGCTCTCAATTCATAACTAGGCACACTGGCACATACCTGTGAGAAGTTGAGGTTAGGAGGATCATTGTTCCAGACCAGTAAAGGCAAAAAGTTTTCAGAACTCCAGCTCAATGAAAAATAGTCAGGCATAGAAGTGCACACTTGTCATTTCAACTATGATGGGAAGGCTGAAGTATGCTCTGAGATCAGTTTCAGACCACTGTCTTCCTACCTATGCTCTGCAAAGGTGGGATTACAGATGTACAATCACCACTCCTGGCTTATTTGTTGAGATGGCAGGTTTTCCTAACTTCCTGTACTGGCTAGTCTCAAACTACAATCCCTTTGATCATGGCATGAGCCATGAAAGGAAATATTAAATAGATCTCTATCTTATGCACTTAACAGTTAAGTAGTGAATATCCAGATCTTACTTCTTAGCCTTCTTAAAACTTTTCTCTATGAGAAGATAAAGAAACCATGTCTTATTTACTTGTATGCTTCTCAGGTTATAACATTTAGTTAAAGTTACAGAACAGGGGCTGGGAATGTAGCTTAGTGGTAGAGTGCTTGCTAGCATGCATGAAGCACTGGGTTCCATACCACATAAACAGAAAAAACCGGAAGTGGTGCTGTGGCTCAAGTGGTAGAATGCTAGCTTTGAGCACAGAGAGGCTCAGGGACAGAGCCCAGGCCCTGAGTTCCTGCCCCAGGACTGGTTAAAAAAAAAAAAAAAGTTACAGGTCACAGCAACTATGAGTGCTCATAATTTACAACTCTTGAACTAGAATATGTAATTTCAACATGCTTTCCACTAGATTTATCCTATTTGCAATTTGAGTTATCTTTAAGCATCTGCTTGAACGTTCACCAATATCCTTACTTGTTCACAGGACTCGCAGTAAAGATGGCTCAACTGGAAACCTCCTTAGACATCAGCACACAGTTTGAGCAGACCATACTGGACACAGTTTAGAACCAGTGCTGCTGGTGAGGAACTTACCACATCTTAAGCTTCTAAAAATTCATGGCAGCACAAGAGGATACCACTACTTTCTCAGAGTGAGAATGTCCTTTGTCAGCAAAAGGCAAAATTTGGAGAATAAAAGGCTATAGAAAAATAGAAAACTCAACAATATAAGCTTACAACAAAACCAGTTACCATGTATTATTTTGGTACCCATCTTGAGGGTCAAGCTCAATTATGAAAGTACTGTATAAAAACAAATAAGCATACCTGCTGATTCGCTGGGGGCAGCTTTGCTTTTCTTTTTAGCTTCTGGTAAAGGCTGATATGGTCTTTGTCCCACAGGCTCATCACCCTGGATAGCTGTCAAGTCATGCATACTAAAACTGCGCAAACGCTCTGTTATTGCTCCTTGGCTCTAGTTAATAGAGAAGTGGCATATCCAAGAAAAAATACAAGATGTAATGTGCTTGTACCCAACATTTCAATGTTAAAACATTTCACTATAAAATAAATTAATAGTTATATTAATATCCCTAAACATTTTATTATACAATTTCTAGAAAAGTTGAAAGACTTGTACACTGAACATCATACATGTTAATAACTGGCTATTTTTGTTTTATTGTCTATCTATATTCTAGCTGTCCATTAATCCATTTTGTACTTTAACGAATTTCAAAGTAAGACCCTAGTACATCTCACCCCAAACATTAAGCAACAACACATAAAAAATGTCTGATAGATTACTCTTGGAAAAAAACAGCATCCATATTTGAGTCTTGATTCAACATTCTGTGTTAATGATACTAAAATTAGCACTTTGGGGAATCAAAGTTTATGATCTAAAGGATCCTTCCTTCCTTCCTTCTTTTTTGTGCTGGTCCTGTGTGCAGTTCTTCAGCTTTTGTGGTCAAGGTTAACAATCTACCATATGAGTTTGTTTGTTTCTGGTAGTTAACTGGAGATAAGAATCTCACAGACTTTCCTGCCTTGACTGGCTTTCAACCGTGATCCTCAGATCTCAGCCTCCTGATTAGCTAGGATTAGAGGTGTGAGCCGTGAGCAGCTGGCTTTTCAATGCAAAGGCGCTGTTTTAATGCTAAGTGAAGCCAATAGTACTAGCTCTACTTAGAACAAACTAGAAAAATTAAAAGCCAAAAGATTTTGGATATGAAATGATATTCAGTTTGTGAATTATCTGGTAAAGTGTATTCATTACAATACAATGTGACTTTAAGTTATTTTGTCTTAACTATATGATAGACCCTGGGCACAGATGGATCTTTAGGTTCAGTGATTTTCATCACTGCTCATGTTTGATAGAGACATTTTTTGAACTTCTCAGATGTACCTATACTCCCCCCAAGACTACAAAGCTTTGTATAAATTTTTTCCTAAATTTACTCACCTTAAATTTGCATAGCTTATCTGACTCATTTCTTATTTATAGCTAGATTAAAAATATTCTTCTGAAGGCTCTTTACACTTATTATTTCTTTTTTCACACATGTGAATTTATGCTTGCTTCTAGTTTTAACGTTACCATAGAAACTCATCCATGATAATTCATGTCTAAATTTCCAAGTCAAAGGTGTACAAACATTTAGACATTACTGCTAACTTTTATTTTACCCTTGAAGGAAAAGGACTTGATTCACAGCCTTGATTCAGTACCTTGGGTTATTGGTACCATGCTACGTCAAAACCAAATGTTGTTTTTATACCCCACTTGTGCTTTCCATTTCTGCCTTACTTTTTGAATTGTGATAAGAATGATTAAAGTGCCTATTTCTCCATAAAAATAATTGGATTTCACACATTTAAAAATATTCTTGGCATGGGTTAGTTCATTATATTTGCTTCCTCTTTACTATATATCATTTACTTATTAAACAGATGGCTGACGGGACATTTCAAAGACACATTACAAAGAAGTGACCAGTGTCCATCTGAACAGATGCCTTGTTTTCTCAGAACTGCCATTTTCTTCATCTTGCTTTGAATTTCTGTCAGCAATTGTTGTTGTTTATTACCTGGTGTCCCAACTCCCACAACAAATGGCATGCATACCCATCTCAACCAGAGGTCTATGTTATAGAATGGTCCACAGCACAAGGAAATGAGAAGTGGTAGAAACTTGAGAGGGTGGGGCCTAGTAGAAGGAAGTTAGGTCATTGGGGGTGTGCCTTTGAAGGGAATATCCAGACTTCAGGCCTACCTCTTCCGGTCTTTGCTTCCTGATCCCATGAAATGAGCAGCTAGTGTTACCACTACATGCTGCCCTGCCACTAGTTCAAGCACTAAAACTTACAGACATAATAAACCTTTGCCCTCTATAAGACAATTAAAGCCATTTTGATATAGTAATGGGAAGCTGATTAACATGCTATGTATGATAGGCTCTACTTGAACAGGTATAATTTCTTTTTTTTTCTTTTGGGAGTTGGTCATGTGGCCTGAACTCTGGGCCTGGGCACTGTCCCTCAGCTCTTCAGCTCAAAGCTAGCTAGCACTCTACCACTTGAGCCACAGCACCACTTCTGGCTTTTTCTGCTTATGTGGTGCTGAGGAATCGAACCCAGGGCCTCATGCATGCAAGGCAAGCACTCTACCACTGAGCCACTTTCCCAGCCCCAAGCAGGTATAATTTCTAAGGCAGGCTATGAGTCAAATGTCTTTGAATTAATCTACCTTAGTAGTGTATCATGTATGAACTTTAGTAATTTTAATAAGCATAATCAACAAATATCTTAGGGCTTATCTCACAATGAACTCCCATGCTATTGTTTACTTCCACTGAGGAGTTCTGTATGTTTGCCTACTGGGAAAGAAACTAGAGGAAATAGACAAATCTTTTTTTTTTTTTTGTCGGTCATGGGGCTTGAACTCTGGGCCTGAGCGCTGTCCCTCAGCTCTTCAGCTCAAGGCTAGCGCTCTACCACTTGAGCTACAGCGCCACTTCCCAGACAACTCTTATGTGTCTTCTAGTCTCCTACTTTATATGGTCTAGTTCTGATAGTGAGCATACTAAATGCATTTTTCCTCTGGTACTGGGGTTTGAACTCAGGGCCTTCCTACCTCTTTTGCTTTTGGGCTAGGGTTGAACTATGACCATCTTGTCTCTTCCTTCTGAGTAGATGTAAATTACCACACAAGCTCCTACTCATAATATTTTCTATTACTCTTGTTGCTGAAGACTTTTCCATTTGACTGACATGTTTAATGTGAACATTGGAGTTTACACACAGAGGCTCAGTAGCCAACTACAGGCAGAGTGGATGGCACTGCTGTGGGTACTAGACACCATTCAGGATTAGAAAGGCCTAACTCCAGCATTTGTGATATCTACTTCTGTGTGCATGTGTGTGCATGTGTGTGCACGCACGCGCATGCCAGTCCTGGGGCTTAAACTCAAAGCCACGTGTTCTCTAACTCAGCTTTTCCTCAAACCTGGCACTCTACCACTTAAGCCACACCTCCACTTCTGTCTTTTTAGTGGTTAATTGGAGATAAGAGTTTCATGGACTTTCTTGCCCAGGCTGGCTTCAAACCATAATCCTCAGATCTCAGCCTCCTTAGTAGGTGGAATTATAGGTATAAGCCAAAGGTACCTGGTTCATTCTTCTTCTTCTTTTTTTTTTTTAAATATATTTGTTTATGTGGTACCAAGGAATTGAATCCATAGCCTCATGCATGCCCAGCAAGCACTCTACCACTAAGCCACATTGCCAGCCCTTCTTTATATTCAAATATCTGTCTTTTTCTAAATACTAACTGGTTAAATGGCACATTGAAACAATATTTTGTATTAAATGAAGAGAATTTATTGTGCTTATTAGCACCTTTATATAAAGCTGTCAACCTATTATCTTCATATACATTGTTTTACATAACTCTCACTATCTCATTCAATAATGCATAGCTATTAAACTCTATTTCTTGTTAATCTTTGGCATGTTACATTATAAGTGCAGATAAGGTTAATTCTCAGTGTTTAGAGAAAGATCTTTTTCCTCTTGACATTCGACAATTAATCTGATGAAATCCAGAAGAGCACTGACTGCATTTCCATTAGGGGAATAATACATTTTATTATTACCATTATTATCATTTTGGTGTTGATTCTGGGCTTGAACCTTGGCCTGGGCACTGTTCCCAAGCTTTTGTGCTTGAGGCTAGCTCTCTACCATTTGAGCCACAGCTCCACTTCTGGATTTTTGGTGGTTAATTGGAGATAAGAGTCTCACAGACTTTTCTGTCCAGGCTAGCTCTGAACGGAGATTTTCAGATCTCAGCCTCCTGAGTATTTAGTATTACAGGTGTAAGACACCTCTGCCCAGCTCACATTGGAATATTAAGACAGATGCAATATATGCATCAATATAGAAACTTTTTTCCCTCTGTGTGTGTGTGTGTGTGTGGTGTGTGTGTGTGTGTGTGTGTGTATGTGTGTATCCTGGGGTTTGAACTCAGGCCTTGGGCATTATTCTGAGTTCTTACAGACATGAGCCACTGGCGTCCAGTGAAAACAAGCTTTAAAAAGGAAATATGAATTATTTATAATCACTCCCTAAACTATAAGATATGCTTATGTATATCTCCTTTGGGTTTTTATGACTCATTACATTATTAATACAGGCTTTCTCAACCTTAAGGTTATTGCTTCTTTGGGCTGGACAGTTGTTTTGTGGTGGGAATTGTCCTTTGCTTTTAGAATATCAAGTCGCCTCTGTGCCTCTACTCAATAGATATCAGTGACAACCCAAAATGTCCCTTGGTAATGGTAGTAGTGGGGCACAAAAATCACTCCAGTTGAGAAACACTGTGCCAGAGGTAGTAAAATTGGTATTTAGATCAATGTGGATGATTTTCTGAAAATTTTATGGCTAATTAGTGACAAAATCAAAACTAAAAAAAAAAATGTAGATTAATTCAATGCTCTACAATCCAATGTTCATTATACCAATCTGTTCTTCTTGATTGTAGGAAAAATAGTTTAGTTTTCTTTTCTGTTGTCTAGACGAATGCTATCTTTTTCGGAGGATGATATTTCCTAGTGGCATATTCTCAAATCCTTTCACAAACAGAAAGTCATTAAAACAGAGGGAAGACGTCAAGGATTCTTGATGTAATGATAATCATTTAAAGTCAATTAGATTCAGCAGCTTTATGGGTGAAGCTCTAATTTCTGTTTTTTTTTTTAAATCCACCGAATAATTCATTAAGGAAAGGCTCCTAGAGAAAATTCAGAAATATTTTCACCTATCTTTCACAGGTAGTAATGCTGCTCATGTATATAAGTCACCTGCATTTCTCTGTGAAAAGCCATGGATGCTGAACATTCTCAGCAAAATCCTTGAAGGTCCTTCACATATTTGTGCTTTGCTCAGCCAAAATAAACTTGTACACCGACTTTGCGAACAGATGCCTGGTAATGAGGTCATGGAACCGAGCAATATTTTCAGAAAATTGCTTTACAGTGCAATAAATGTTCTGATTACATTCCTGTTTTCATCTTTAACATGCTCAGGTGGTTCAACCTGGGAAATCTGGTCAGAGGTACTATTGTTCTCTAAAGGTCATACAAAGAGTTCAAGATTTTTTTTAGACTGACAGATATTCTTACATATGGTAAGAATTTTAAGTAAGTCTTATTATTGACTTTCTTGCAGTTTTTCCTTAAAACTGACCTACTTCCTGTTTGAGTTTCAACTCATGAAGTGTCTATTTCAGTGATACTTCTATGACAATACCTGTTTTTGACATCTCCAGAGATGAAACTAATTTTGGCTTTTTAAAAATAAGTGCTATATAACTTGAGAGGCAAATGGTGTCAATGTTATGCAGTGCTGAGCATATTTAATGAGCATTTCTAATGAATAAAATAGATTCCAAGGTGGAATGGCCAATGTTCCTGTGCTGATCATGAGAATGGTAAAGTTGCCTCATATCTAGAGAATTTGTTGAAAGAGTCACAACATTACAAGTGGGGAGAGTTCTAAAAGAAATTTCAATTATGGGGTATGTGTTTCTACTTGCTTTTTAATAGTAACTGATGGCTTTAATGTTTTTCCACTCTGGCCTATGGAACCAGTGAAGTGATTTTAAGACATAAATAATATCTAAAATAATGAATCACAAAGGACAACATGGTAGAGATAGATATAGTGTTACTTTCATAGTAACTTTACAGAAACTTATTTCTGTGAGGTGATGTTTCATGTAATGATGGAGGGCAACCAAAGATAGCTTAACATTTCCAGCTGTGAATACAGACATTAGTGACAGCTAGACAGTGTCGGCGAGCAGGCAGCCATCTATCCTCTTCATGGCTGCCTTCCCAGCACTTTCACTAGAGGACAAATTTAAAACATCCTAATTGGGGAGAAAATAAACACATTTACTTGATTTGTAAAATCAAATTATGTATGTATGTATGTATGTATATACGTATGTATGTATATGGTTTGTTTGTTTTGTGCCAATCCTGGGGCTTGAACTTAGGGTTTGGGCTCTGTTCCTGAGCTTTTTTGCTCAAGGCTGGCACTTTACCAATTGAGCCACAGCTCTACTTCTGGCTTTTTTCTTTTGGTAGTTGGAGAAAAAAAGTCTTCGAGACTTTCCTGCCTGGGCTGGTTTTGAACCACAATCTTCAGATCTCAGCCTGTTGAGTAGCTAGGATTGCAGGTATGAGCTATGGGCATCCAGCTCTGGCTAGTTTTGAACCACAATCCCCAGATCTCAGTAGCTAATATTACTGGCATGAGTCACTGGCACCTGGCAACAATAAATTTTTTAACATGAAAAACTGTAAGTGAGTCTTTAGACTCACTCCACTGAAAATGGAGCCAGTTTAACCCATTGTCCCTTTCTGTCAGACAAGGATTTTAGTTCCCTTCCACTTCCTTTTCTCTCAGGCTCCAATATAGCAAAATCACAGCAGTTAAATCTTTAGTTTGTATTCTAATTATTACAATGCAAATGCTGTTCACTGCTGGGCTGAGTCAGGCTCCACTATTTTCTTTTTTTATAAAACTTTTTTTTCCCCCAGAGTTAATGGTCAAGCCCTTTTTAAAAATTTTCACTTGTTTAGTTATCTACTCTGTTTTACATAGCATCCAACACATTATTCATGGTGATTGGGGCAAATATGCACCTGTTATAGGTACTAGCTGTCTGTGTTGAGTCCTCTGATTGGTCACATCCTGTGCTCTTGCTGGGTTAATTATCACTGTGTAGCATTAATCATATTATATTCTCTTAGCTCCACACTTTGTCCCAGAGCAATTTGTGCTCTGGACTTGCTGCACAGCACCCTTTAGGGGACCCTATCACCTTTAGGGGATCCGATCACCTTCCTTCTGTGTTGGCTTATCTGTTTTCCCAATCCTGGGGTTACCTTTTTTTTTTTTGTGGCTTGTTTTCTAGCTTTTGCAGAACGGATTTGCCTGACAAAGGATATACCTTAGGCAAATTTTATATTGTGTAGGATTAAAATTATATATCCCCAAATCAGACCTTACCATTATAGAAAGCAAACAAGAATATCATGATGGCATGATGGATGGCACTACGTTGTCTTCAAGCTTCCCTGGTCACTATCTAGAATTTAATTACCATCCTGATTCTAGATTCTTTGGATGTCATATGCTTTTGGTTATCCTTAAGAATTTGCTTCTTATGTGTTCTGGATACCTAATGACGTTGCTTACAGTTAGTCATTCTCTTCATTCACGGTACTGAGTACTTTGTGGACCTTGTACTGAAGACTCATGTCCTTCCATTCTATAATATTATCTACATAATTTCTTTTTATTTGAATGATTGTACATGTCTTTCCTTTCAGAAATCCTGGTTGTTGAATGTTGGATCTCCTGGATGATCTATTTTAGCAACACAGAGATCAGGAATGCATTTCCATTAAGCAAGAAATAACATGCAAATGGACTTCTAAAATGAAAATAATTCTCTAAGTTGAAAATGTTGCTGTTTCAGTGCTCATTTACTAGTCTATCTTAATAAAAGAAAACCTTTTGAAAGCAAGCTAACAGGAAAATTATAGTATATTTCATTATATTACTATGTTCTAAGTAATTGTTACTAATATGATTATCATGCATATATAATATAGAACACTGTGTGGTTCATACACTTCCATTTAGTCCTCATTACACCTTGCCAGGTATGAAATTTGAATTTTTCATCCTATGGGTTATATTAACTTTGATAATTGAGCCAATGGTCTCTCCAAAAAATGAAAGTGCCCTCATTTTACATTCCTTCACTATTTCAATTATATAAAATCACCAATTTTTAGCACTGTAATTTAATTTGGGACAACTAAAAGAACCTGATTTAAAAGCAGAATACTACTCACTGTCCTTAAGAGTAAACTCAAACTTTTTACTTGAAGTTAAATAGTATGCATAATATCAAAGTTTAATGGATTCCTACTATACAGAGACAAGTACCATGTTATTATATATACTCTCACAGATAAGCATATTACCCTACTTTATACATGAACTAACTAAGGAACTCAGAAAGTAAACTGTCTACAGTTACTTAGACAGTCACAGTGAGCCCTTTCTGGATATGAAGCCTGTTTTCTTTCCATATCCCACATACTAAAAGCAGTTATGCTATGGTATGCTATGGTATTTAAAATAAACCACACCAATTACTACATGCAAAGAAATCCAAAAGCCATAATGCAAATTTTCACAGAAGACATTCATTTGATAGCTTGGCTTGCAAACACAGCAAATGACATTAGTAATTTACTCGCTAAAATTCCAAGTTTTAAGAATTTTTTTCATGCCTTATTTTGAATAATTAGTTACCTCAAATTGATTGAAGTAGAGATGCAGAAGTAAGCCAGAAATCCTACCAAGATATTGCATGGAGAGAGAGAGAAAGAGAGAGAGAGAGAGAGAGAGTGAGAGAGAGAGAGGAGAGAGAGAGACCAAAGACAGAGAAAGAAGAATGGTCATCTTTACTTAAGGTGATTTAGTCAAACAGTCTCAAAATTAAAAATTTGGAAATTTGGCACAAAATGACATTTTCAGATATGTCATGTTGATTAACTACCTCGCATATTTTAATCAATTAAGAGTTTCAAAATAGAACTATAGAAAACAAAGTGTTAAAGTATCTTTAAAGTTCTCTATTTGTTCTTTATAGGATTACACGAAACATAAACCAAAATTCTGCCACAGCTTCAGAAAATAAAAGCCACCTTTTTTTTTTTTTTGTCCATCATGGGGCTTGAACTCTGGGCCTGAGCACTGTCCCTCAGCTCTTCAGCTCAAGGTGAGCGCGCTAGACCACTTGAGCTACCGCTCCACTTCCGGTTTTCTGGTGGTTTATTGGAGATGAGAGTTTCATGGACTTTCCTCTCTGGGCTGGCTTTGAATCACAATCCTCAGATCTCAGCCTCCTTAGAAGCTAGGATTACAGGTCTGGCTTAAAAAGCCACCTTTCCTTATCTGTTGACAATGTGACTTCGAAAAAAAAAGGCAGATGACGAATTTACCTTCACTGCAGCAGTGACAGCAGCAGTAGCTGCCAAGTTTAAACCTTGCCGTCCGAAGTTCACCATGGTCTCATAGCCTCGCTCCTTTGCCTGCACGATATAATCATCAATTTCCTGGGAAAGCAAAAGCAGATGAGGGTAGATGTCAATTTTATTTAGAAGTAGTGTTATGAAGTGCCCCCCTCCCCCGCCCAATAATAGGGCTTTCTCTTCACAGTAATTTTACTAACGTTGCAGTATTAAAAAGACATGCTGACATGCATTTCTCAGAGTGATGTATAGAAATAGCTTATAAATATGTATATTCTATGTATATGTTATATATTCATATATTTGTGTATATATACACACACAAACACACACACACATACACACACACACATAGATACACACACCTTTTTTTTTTGCCAGTCCTGGAGCTTGAACCCTGGGCCTGGGCACTGCCCCTGAGCTTTTGCTCAAGGCTAGCACTCTACCACTTAAGCCACAGCACCACTTCTGGTTTCTGTTTATATGGGACTGAGGAATTGAACCCAGGTCTCCAGGCATGCTAGGCAAGCACTCTACCACTAAGACATATTCCCAGCCTGGAAATAACATATACTTACCCTTTCCTTTGAAGAAAGAAGTGGATGAAGGAATTTTCTATATATTAAACTTGCTCCTTTGGTATAGGGAGAGAGCAGCCATATGACAAAGGCGATCTTCAGCTCATAGTACAAGGGAAACCTAGCAAGAAAAAAATTAGGAGAAAATCTGCTAGTGAAAAATGAAATCACAAACTATGTGGAAATCATAAACATTTTAGAAAGTTTAGTCACTATGTTAAGTTTGCACATGGAAAAGTTAGTGATCAGAGAAACAACCAAAATGGAATTGACAAATTCATTAAAACAAAACAAAACTATAGTTGAGTAAATTATACAGTAAATTGATCCCTGCAGAGATTCACACCTTCCTTTACGAGATTCCTCTGATGCAAGAAGCACAGGAAAGCTGCCAAACTGACCGTGGCAGTTCAGGGAGGGCATTAACAGCATTTAGCTCTGGTAGTAAGGTACACCAACCCTGTCTACAGAGCCAAACTTCTATAGACGTACATGAGAATACCTCCAAACATCAGCATATAACCAATGTGTATCACTCCAATATGTATATCTCCTTTGGCTGGGAAAATTCTACTTTCTTTTTCTTTCTTTTTTTTTTTTGCCAGTCCTGGGGCTTGAACTGGGCCTTGGCACTGTCTGGAGCTTCTTTTGCTCTAGGCTAGCACTTTTGCACTTGAGCCACAGTGCCCCTTCTGGCTTTTTTTTTGTTGCTGTTGTTTGTTTATGTGGTACTGAGGAATTGAACCCAAGGCTTCATGAATGCCAGGCAAGCACTCTACCACTAAGGGAAACTTCCACTTTCACTTGGCTGGAATTACAAATTCTACTTGCAAGTGAAGGGGTGAAGGGAATCGCTAGTACAGTAGAGTTGGAATTAGGGTTAAACAGCTATACCATTTTCCATGTGACTTTGCAGTGCTTTCCTGCAGGCCAAGGACATTGCCCAACCAGACAGGCTTAGCCACATGCTTTGCTTTGCTAACAGAATGTGAATGTGACATATGTCACACACAAATGGAAGCTAGGAATGGCCTTTGACTCTCTCACCCCATTTCTTTCAACCTTTTGCTTTAAGCTTTAGCCTTCTGTCATGGGAACAGCTGCTTCCTCAGCTTAGGTCCTGAAAGGAGACTTAAAGCTGAGCCAAGTCCCACAAAGCTGTAGCTAACCATTTACCCACAGGCTGTTTGAGCAAGAAATAAATGTTTGTTGTTCTAAACTACTGTGCTTCAGGCTATTTTGTTGTCATACTAAATGTTAATGAATATACTTTGAGTATATCAGCATCTTGTGGCCCACCAAGACACTAAGATACAGGATACTCTGAGCAAGGGTGGTAGTATGTCAGACAGGTAGCATGTGGTATAGGGGTGACTATGGGTACCATCAACGAAGCATCTCTGCTTTGTGGCCTTCTATCATTTGTGTTCAACATTTCCCACACTTTCTAATAGTTTATACAGGCTACATTTGAAATCAGAAGAAATGAGAAGACATAAAGAAAAAGAACGTTAATACTTAGAATGAACGTTAGACACTTAGAATGATTTGGAGTGTTTTGCCAGTTAAAAACAAACAGAAAAAAATTATCTCAAATCTCTAGGTCAAAAAGAAGTAAATGAATAGCTTTGTGATAGAGCGAAGAAAATGTATTTCAAATCAAAAAAGAAAGATGGGGGTTTGGAGTGTGTACACTTAATATGGGGGTGGCGCTAGGTTCAACCTCCCACACAAACATAGAAGCAGACAGGGAGAAATTCATAAATAAGGGCAGGTTGTTAGAAATGTTTAAGACTGGGGCTGGGAATGTGGCTTAGTAGTAGAGGGCTTTTCTACATGCATGAAGCCCTGGGTTGGATTCCTCAGAACCACCTAAACAGAAAAAGCCAGAGTGGTACTGTGGCTTAAGTGGTAGAGTGGTAGAGCCTTGAGCAAAAGAAGGTCAGAGACAGTGCCCAGGCTCTGAGTTTAAACCCCAGGACCGGCGCCCCCTCCTCCCCACCCCCCAAAAAAGAAAAGAAATGTTTAAGACTGATACCATTTTTTCCCCCTAGCAAATTCAATTTGACATATTGTGCTATAAGATTATGAGGGCTATGGGAAAGATAATTAATTAATTAATTATTAGGTAGTTATAGTTGTATAAAGTGGTTACAATTCCATAGGGAAAGATATTTTATTTATTTATTTATTTAATCAGTCATAGGGCTTGTTGGGTGTTGTCTCTGAGTATTTATGCTCAAGGTTAGTGCTTTACCACTTTGAGCCACAGCTCCACTTCCAGTTTTCAGGTGGTTAACTGGAGATAAGGGTCTCATGGACTTTCCTGCTAGGCCTAGCTTTGAACCACAATTCTTAGATCTCAGCCTCCTGAATAGCTTTGATTAGGTGTGGGCCATCAGTATCTACAGGAAAGATCAATACCTACAGGAAAGAACTACAAGGGTATGAAATGGACAAGCGATGGAATGAAAGGAGTAACTGACTCTCAAAGTAGGAACAGGGAATGGTAAGGTTCACGTTGTTGACTATGAACTCTGTGGGATGATTTTTTTGACAGCATTGAATAGCCCAGATAAAGATGCAAAGAAGAGCTATTATACAGTTAATGTAGGCTGAATTTATGATGCATGAAAGTTGAAAATACAAAGCTATTTTTTTTTGGAGGAGTTAGGGATTGGTACTGGGTCTTGAACTCAAGGCTTCACATTTGATTTTTTTTTTCTGCTTAAGGTAGGCACTTTACACCTTGAGCTATGCCTCAGTTACAGCTTTTTCTGGCTAACTGGAAGAAGAGTCTCATAGATTTGTAGCCCAGGATGGCTCTGAACTGAGATTCCAGATCTCAGCCTCCTGTGCAGCTATAGGATTATAGGAGTAGCTACCAGCACCCAGCAGCTTGAATATTTTAAAAAGGGATTTCTCCAAGTTGTTGGCAGGATTTAGATAGAGGCAGTACAAAAATATGGCATGAGAAGATTCAAGTTGTTCTGTTAAGTACTGTTCCTCAGTAAAATGTTAAAGCCATGAGGAAATAAATCTGCTTTCATGTCACCTCATGCTATTTGGAACAGAGGAGCCAAGAAGCTGGTGTTGAGTGGGTGCCCACGTGGATGATGACGTGCAGTCTAAAGGTTCATAGATGAGTTTTAAGGATGGAGAAGAAGTGCTAAAAGCAGATGCTATAGCTTCAGAAAGAGGAGTCATTCAGGAAGTGATCAAGGAAAACAATCTGAAGTCATCAATGTAGAAAATGGATTATGATAACCAACTTTCTCTATTCAAAATGCTGGGGGGAAGAGAGTAGGAGGTTTGAAGGGAATGACATGTGGGGAGTGAGCTGCCTTCACTTGAGGGGAGCTACAGAAAAGTAATGGTCCTGTGGGAAAGCAGAGAAAGACACCCAGATGCTAGATAATTAAATAACTTAGTTAATAGCCAGATGAGGTTAAGAGCTAGGATATCTGATCATGGAATCTGTAGTCTGGCCCCTTCCAAACAGTAAAACTTACCAAGCGACTGTTTGATCAGCCACCGTTTCAATCACAGTGTAGAGCGCAAAAACAATCCAGTACATCATCCAGCGAACCTGGAAATCATAATAATACTCATGGAACAATTGACTAAAATTATTGACAACTCTGAATACATCCATATAAATACATATGTGTTTGTAGACATATAGTATGTTGGGTCAAATGTGGGAAATGATGGTTTGGTTTTCATCGTGGTTTATATTTGAGTTCCTTATATCACTACATCAAGAGTCCTGGTATATAAGAGTCAAAGCCTAACACATCTCTGCGGCCTAATATAACATGAATCTAAGTCAAAGAATGGAAAAATAGGAAATATTTTTCTTAACTGGAACAAAGATCTTCTTTTTTTTTCAATGGGCTGGTAGTGGAGTGTGAACTCAGGGACCTGGCACCTACTCAGCTTTCTTGTTCACTGGCACTCTACCACTCTATTACTTGAACTATGGCTCCAGTTGGGCTAGTTAGAGGTGGAGTCTCCCAGGCAGTGGGGACCTCCATCTCCACTCTGCAGAATGGCAGCTGTTCTGTTCTGGCTGGGCATGGGTGGGAAAGGGAGGGGATTTGAGAAAACCAGATAAAGTTCAGCAAAGTTGTTTTTATGGATGAGAAAGGGAGCCACCTGAGGAAGGTCTGGAACAGACTCTGTGACCAGTGATGCCCTTGCCTGCTCTAGGTGTTAGAGCAAGGGCTGAAAAGAGAGGTCTAGGACACAGACACAGGAGCGGCATGGATATGACAACCTCCTTTCCTAAAAGAGGCACAGGGCAGAGTGTGCTGGGAAGTGGACCAGTCAGGTCCCCTTTGCAGGGGGGTGGGGCCATGTGTTGAGTTCTTACTGACAATGTGAGCTGAAGCTTGTGAGCAGTGAATGTGCCTCCTGCACATTGTCTCCTCTTCTTCCTGATAGCTTGGCTGGCAGGAAGCAGAAGAGCTTTGGAGGAAGCTATAGTGAAGGAGGCCAGAGCCTGAGTTCTTCAATAATTGCAGGCGAGAGCTTCCTTGCTGAAATGAATTCCTTGCCTCAGGCGGGTCTGCTATGTGAGAGTCTTACATTTTATATTCCTTTGGTCACTATATTTTTATTGCATATTACGATCAAAGTGTTTTAGCTCCCTCCCACCCCCAATGATCAAGGTCACACTGTACTTATCTGTGGGAACTGAGAGGGCGAGGCCTTTCTAGAATTGTAGCATGGCTCCAGAATTTGATAGGCCTTGGTCACAGTGCTAGAAAGTCATCTGGGACACAGCTAAAGCCCTACTTGGTGACCTGTGAGAACTCCACGAGGATGGGGAACTGAAGAAGAGGGCTATTTTCAGAAACACTTACTGAGCTATCCTTCGGGGACTCTCAGAGGTATGTGGGAAGCAGGAGGAGGGTAGGAGGAATGATGTTCTCATGCAGCGGACTGGGACAGAGCCAGGGGAACACTGCTGTAGATTATTATTGTGATCCCTTGGGAAGTGTGGCTCCTGACTTTGTGAATTTGTTAGCTATGATCTGTACTGGCAATATCTGTGACTCCAGCAGCGAGCCCCTCCTAATTTCAACAAGTCAAGGAATCAGACAAATAAGCTTGTCAGGAACATGCATAAAATTTGAAGTAAATATATTCTGAATGAGAGTCCAATGATATCACCAAAGTTTAACAGTAAATATGTCAAGAGGGAAGAGTGTATGACAATGTTGCTCCTTGAGCTAGTCTGCTTACTTGGCTTGCTTTTCTTCCCCAAGAATTTGCCTAATGCCTACAAGACCTGGCACCAAGAAGAGGTTCAAAAATATTTATTAAAAGAACTAAGCAACTAGGGCAGTGCCAGTGGCTCACACCTGTAACCTAGCTACTCAGGAGGCTAAGATCTGAGGATCACGGTTCAAAGCCAGCCCTGGCAGGAAAGTCTGTGAGACTCTTATTTCTAATTAATCACCAGAAAACCAGAAGTGGCGCTGTGGCTTAAGTGGTAGAGTGCTAGCCTGGAGCTGAAGAGCTGAGGGACAGCACCCACGCCCAGAGTTCAAGCCCCATGACTGATAAAAAATAAATAAATAAAAAATAAAAATTAAGGAACTGAGTGAACTTTATAAGCCAGATTGTAAATTTCCATCTTTCCTAATAATTCAGTAAGAAACTTGTTGTTAATGTGGTCAAATGAAGTGACAGTCATGTTCAATTTTGGAGCACTTTATGCATTCAATTTCTCATGACTACAGAAATGTGACACATATTAATTTGTAAAAATTTGTAAATAAAGTCCTAAAATAGAATCTTCAGTCATATTTCAAATAGAATTTCTTTTTCAAGGAAATATCCTCTTATAATTAGGCAATGTCTTTTGAAGATTATGGAGTCATCTGTGATATAAAACCATACAATCTAAAATTACATTCCAGTTTATATAGTGCATGGATCAGATTATCCTACTTAACAAGCCAGCACTTGCTTTATTATTATTCAAAATCCATAAGGCTTTCATAAAGCCTTAGCATTTCAGAGATCCAGACAGTCATGTGATGGAGTTCTTAGCTTTACTCTCCCTAAGGAATGAGGATATTTAAAGCCTAAGTGAATACAGTAAAATGAATGTACCCATAGGCTAAATTTACTATCTAAAGACCATGCTCCACTTAATAGGAGTGCATTTACATAGCCTGATGCCAAAAGAAAAGTTGACCTCATTTTATGATGCTTTCAAATTTTTCAAGCAAAGCAAGTTTTTATATTTTATATTCCCAGACAAAATTTTTGTGAAGATTCTAGAATAAACAAAGCAAATGAATTGTAGGCTACAATAATAAAACAACCCTCTTGATTGCTATACAGAAACTGAGAGCAATACATAGGCCCTTAGTACACAGGGAGATGCCATGTTCTAGTTATGATAAACACATTGGTATAAATTTTTTTTTGTCATAGTCACGAGTAATTGGAACATCAATTAAAAAGTATTTTCCTTTTCTTCTTCTTTTATTTAGGTCTGAGACCAGGGCTTGAACTTGGTATCTGCCACTTTTTGCTGATTGCCTAAATTTCTACCAATTGCCTCCAGCCACCAAAGTATTCTTCTTCTTCTTTTTTTCTTTTGGGTCCAGTCCTGGGGCCTGAACTCTGGGCCTGGGCACTGTCCCTCAGTTCTTCAGCTCAAGGCTAGCGCTCTACCACTTGAGCAGCAGTGCCACTTCCGGCTTTTTTTTCTTCCCTTTTTGCTTATGTGGTGCTGAGGAATCGAACCCAGGGCCTCAGGCATGCAAGGCAAGCACTCTACCACTGAGCCACCTTCCCAGCCCAGTATTCTTCTTATAGAAGTTTTTTCTCTGGAGTTAGAACTCAAAGCATTATGATTGCTAAATTGGCACTCTACCACTGAGCCCTATTCCTCCAAGCTCTTCCTTGTGCTGGTTATTTTTGAGGTAGAGTCCAGAGTGTGCCTGGACCACAATCTTCCTATTTTACAATTTCGATCATATCTCGGATGACAGGCATCCTTCCTTCCTTGCTTCCTTCCTTCCTTTCTTCCTTCTTTCCTTTTTTCTTTCTTGCCAGTCCTGGGGCTTGAACTCAGAGCCTAGGCACTGTCCCTGAGCTTCTTTTGCTCAAGGCTAGCATTCTACCACTTGAGCCACAGTGCCACTTCCAGCCTTTTAAGTATTGCATGCTAACTGATTGTGCCACTGGAGCTTCTTCCAGTCTTTTCTGAGTATGTGGTACTGAGGAATTGAACCCAGGGCTTCACGCATGCTAGGTAATCACTCTATCACTAAGCTACATTACCAGCCCATGCCCAGTTTTTTCTACTGATACAGTCTTCATGGACTTTTCTCCCTGGGTGTGTCTGCAACTATAATCTTCCTGTTTATAGTCTACTATGAACCTAGATGACAGATAGGCTGGGAAGGGTCTTCGGATCTGTGATCCTCCTGTTCTTAGTCTCACAAGCCACTAGGATTACAGGTGTAAGCCATTGACATCTGGCAAAAAAGTATTTTCTTTATTCTTCCATATAACTTATTATGCTATGATAAGTATAATAGCCATGACAGCAATATGTTAAATAATATAACTATTGTACATTTATAGTTATATGATAAAAAGAAGAATTAAAGTGATACCTTAATTTGATAGATATTACTTATGGCATAATATGAACAAAGCCTTTGATATGAGTCATACACTATTATGTCAAGATGTTCCTGTCTCCAAGAATCTTTCATTGGTGGTGGTTGAATATAAGACAACGACACATAAAAGAATGAGTATAGGCAGTTCTAGCACAATGTTTGATCTTATATACAATTACCAATACTCTATTACAGATAATAATACACATTATGTATTATTTACTGCTTTCTACAAATGAAATTTCCTGACTTCTAATGGGAATCCTTTCCTAATTATCCTAGCTCCCTCTAAAGGTCATACATAAAGCTGGATACATTATAATTTTCATTTGGTTTATATAACACCTGCCTCTGCCTTTTAGCTTAAACAACCAACAGGGATTTAAATTGTCTTTGTTCATCCTCACCTTCCCAGTGCCTAGCAGCCTATGCTTGGTGAAGCAAACACAGAGAAACTGGCTTACTGAACTAGCCTAGTTTTAAACTTAATAACTATTTCTTAAGCTGGTCCCTGGTGGCTCATGTCTGTAATCCTAGCTATTCAGCATGTAAAGATCTGAGGATCATGATTCGAAGTCTGCTTGTACAGTATAGTCCCTGAAACTCTTAACTCCAAAAAGCTGGAAGTGGAACTGTGTTCAAGTGGTAGTGTGGTATCCTTGAGCAAAAAAGTTCAGGGACAGTGCACAGACCCTGAGTTCAAGCTCCAGGACTGGCACAAAAATAAATAAATGAAATAAATAAATTAATAGATAAATGAATGTTAAAAATGACTATTTCTTACATCTTAAAGGACTTATTGATATAAGATTCAAATGAGCTAACATTGAACTTCAAGTAGTTGTTTACAGCACAAAATAGTCTTGTCAAAATTGTTTTCAAAGTCTAGATGTTTAGAAACTTTCCAACTTGTCTCATTTATAGATTTTTTAAGGCACAAAGCTATTAATGATGGTTTTTAAGAAAAAAATGAAAAAAATCACAAGCACCTAATGATTTCAATTACAACCACACTAAGTAAATCCAGAGCATAAAATGTTAAAATATGCTTCACTGGGGGAAATAAAAAACTTTGCTGAGTCTAAAAGAAATAAACAGTGCTGAATTTCAGACCACCCAAGGAGAACTTTATTTTCTAACCATTATTAGTTACTCAGTCAAGCCAATTCACCCAAAACATCCATTTACACATTTCAGATAGGACACAGAGATCCTCTGATACAGAATTCCTGAGAAATGGTATAGAACTAAAGGTATTTTTTTTTTGTTTCATTACTATTATGCAATAATTTGGTTATTTCATAATGATCCTCCCCTTTAAAACGAAGAGGAACAAAATGTGAGAAATCATTCCCTCTTTTATCCAACCCAGATGGCTGGGTTATGGTTTTTTTTTCCCCCAGGGCTATGCCAAGTTTGAGGCATGATTGGAAATGAGTGAATTGTATTGCAGTTCAGTCCAAAGTGAATAAACACCATGGCTGAAGGTTGTCATTTAAAAAAAAAAAAAAAGTCAGGCACTGGTGGCTCACGCCTGTAATCCTAGCTACTCAGGAGGCTGAGATCTGAGGATCATGGTTTAAAGCCAGCCCGAGCAGGAAAAGTCCATGAGTCTTTCTTATCTCCAATAAACCACCAGAAAACCTGAAGTGGCGCTGTGGCTCAAGTGGTAGGGCGCTCGTCTTAGCTAAAGAGCTGAGGGACAGTGCCTAGGCCCAGAGTTCAAGCCCCACAACTGACAAAAAAAAAAAAAAAGAATGGGGTATCTGAGGCACGAATATACTAGGTTTTGACTGATCTGGGTTTCTTCAACTTCTGGGCACTTCTTCACCCGCAGCCACAGTTTCTGCAGCTCCTTAGGTCTCAGATGGATGCTGTGAACAAGCCACACCATCTACCTGCCGTTGCTAGTTATCGCTGCATCAGGCCTCACATGGGAAAGACCCCATTGAGTTGAAGGAGAAAGCCGCACATTATATGGATGTTAAAGTGAACTAAAATGGGACTGACTGTAAACAGAAATGAATTGCACTGTTTTTTCCAGGACCTCTGAATCACAGAAGCTCTATATATCTCATCCCTGACCTCAACAGAGTTTAGGAAACTTGAGAGAAGGAAAAGTGAAGAAACATTTAAAAATTAGATGAGAATTAATTTAAGTAGTGTTGAAAGAAAGATGCAAAAACAAGCAAGAACTGCTTAAGGGAACTGTTCCCAGGAGCAGTATTTAGGAAGGAATGACTTCTCAGTCCCAAAATAACTTTTTCCATCCACACTGACTGAGAAATCACACTTCATTTTTTTTTCCTTTTTGTTTAAAGTCCTCTTAGTTTATTTGGGATAATACACATTTGTAGGGGAGATGGGTTCCCTTTTAACAATAGCACATGAATACTTTCAGGATTTTAATATGGGAAAGAGGCTATCCAGACACAGAGGAATAAGCTGGGTTAACTGGTCATCCTACCAGTTATTCCATCCTAAATTGTCACCCTATTTGTTTCTTCTTTCCTTTGGAGTTCCCAAAGTCTTGGCCCAGTGTGAGCCCTACATATTTGCAAGGCATGGTGCCACTGTCTAAGCACCTAGGCCTTCAGGTCTTCATCTGTTTTCACATACTTGATTAAATCTTGTTTCTTTCCCCTTGTGAACAAACCTAGCCATTAAAAGTTGGCTAGGGTGGCTGGCAAGGCTATGGCCCATACAGTTAAATTTCACTCTACACTACATTGCAGCTCTACACTAAAGGCTCCATTGAGCACTTGAAGCACATAGTAAATATTCAACAGGTAAGAAGAACCAGCCATATAGTACTAAATAGCTTCTGGAAGTCTGATAAAAGAAACCAAACCACTGCAGGAAAAATCAATTTCCATCAGAGATGGAACCTGTGTTATGAAATTACTTCTCTAAAGCAAGTAAAGGGGGCTGGGAAGGTGGCTCAGCGGTAGAGTGCTTGCCAGGCATACATGAAGTCCTGGGTTTGATTCCTCAGCACCATATAAACAGAAAAAGCTGGAAGTGGAGTTGTAGCTAAATCGGTAGAGTTCTAGCCTTGAGATGAAGAGTTGCGGGATAGTGCCCAGGCCCAGAGTTCAAGCCTCACGACTAACCAAAATTAAAAAAAAAAAAAAAAAAAAAGCAAGTGAGGATCACATTTGGGTGAATGGGGAGGGCAACTTGGAGGTTAGGAAGGGCAACTTGATTATAGTGTAGTTCTGGGTAATAGAGTTAGAGAAAAGAGCTAGAAAAAGGTGCAGAAAGAGAAGTTTATAATTCTAAAGGAGAACTTCAGACAGACCTAAAACATGGAAGGAAGTCCAACTCATATCTTCATATCATTACTACCCTAAAGGTAGTCTATGGAACATTTTGTTAAACCATGATTTATCTTTAATAGATTCCAAGTTGACAGTCAATCAACTTACATAAGATATTTCTAGCCAGGTCCCTGTGGCTCACACCTGTAATCCTAGCTACCAAGGAGGCCAAGATCTGAGGATATGCTTCAATGCCATTCCAGGCAGGAAAGGCCGTGAGACTTTAATCTCCAATTAACCACTAGGAAACTGGAAGTAGAGCTGTGGCTCAAAGTGCTAGACTTGAGCAAAAGAGCTCAAGCACAGCACCCAGGCCCTGAGTTCAGGCCTTAGGACTGACCAGAAAAAAAAAAAAAAAAAAAGGAATGTATTCTTTTAATTCCTCTGTATATCACCTTTATAATAACCATAAAAAACCCACTCCCCCCAAAAAAGAAAGAGGTCTGCTAGCAACCTTTGGAAGTTATGGTAATTTTGTAAAACAAATTACAAATTAATCTCTTTGTGACTTTTAAGATATTTTGAAAAGTTTTTACATTTTTATTTGCAGTTTTAGTCGATGTCTTTTTAAAATGTAATTTACTTCTTTAAGTTTCTAAAATATTTTATAAGACTTTTTTCCCTTTCCTAGTATGGGGCTTCTTAGTTACACTTCATACTTTTTTTTTTTGGGGGGGGGTCCGGTAGTGGGGCCTGAACTCTGGGCCTGGGCGCTGTCCCTCAGCTCTTCAGCTCAAGGCTAGCGCTCTACCACTTGAGCCACAGCACCAGTTCTGCCTTTTTTCTTTTTGCTTATGTGGTGCTGAGGAATCGAACTCAGGGCTTCAGGCATGCAAGGCAAAGTGCTCTACCACTGAGCCACCTTCCCAGCCCCTCATACTTTTTACTTTTATTTTGTTTTGAGATAAGGTCTTGTTAACTTTGCTGAGGCTACTAGCTTAGAACTCTGGGCCCTCTTATCTCTGCCTCAAAAGTAGCTGGGATTACAGTCTTGCACCATCATTTTTAGCTCTCAAGGGCTTTGAAAGTTACATGAGCATTTGGGAAAAGATTGTATTTTCCTAATTTAGTTAAAATCTGGAGCAATAGCCCTGGCTTTTATATCCTTAGGAGGGCCTTTTACAGTGTGATGGCAATCTGGTTGGCAATCTGATTGTTACAGCTATAGTTGGTGGGGCACTATATTTCTAAAATTACATAATGGAAAGACAATGTACATATCTGAGCATTCCAAAAGCAGATCCTGTGTAAACCTTTAGTTGAAAAACAGATATAATTAACAGTATTAGAAAACATTCCACTTCTTACTAACAAACTTTATGGGTAATTTAATATATCTCTTGTCACTTCAGTTTAGAACTGCTTGTTTAAATGTTTTTTTTGTATGCTAGTACTAGGGCTTTGAACTTGGGCCGTGAAGTTCTCCTTTACTTTTTTTTTTTTATCTCAAGGTTAGTGCTCTACCACTTAAGCCTCCATTCTACTTCTGGCCTATTGCATGGTTAAAAAAATATTTTTGTTTGTTTGTTTGAGATTAGGACTCAAACTCACTATCTGGCTGGTGCTCAACTACTGGAGACACACCTCTTATCTTACTTCTTGCTGGTTATTTGGAAATAAGAATCTCACAGTCTTTTCTGGAACTGATTTGGAACCAGGCTTCTCAGATCTCAGCCTCCTGAGTAGCTAGGCTGACAGGCCTGAGATTACAAGGCCCAGCTCTTAAACACTTCTGTTTAAACAAATTTTCAATCCCTTTTCTATACCTCCCCCTTACTTAGGTCTGTGTATGTGTGTATGTTGGCATGTTTGTGCTTTCTTTATTTTGGCAGTATTTGGGGGTTTGAACCCAGGTCCTTCTGCTTGCCTAGGCAAGTACACTATCACGTCAGCTGGGCCCTTTATACTTCTTTGCTTTAGTTCATTTCTCAGGTAGGATGTATGGCTTTCTGTCCAAAGCCAGCCTTGGACAGAGGTCTTCCTACTTTCCTCTCCCAGGCAATTATTATTTCTTGTTTTTTGGAACTAATTGAGGATTTCTATAAAATGGTGAGGTTGTAGTTTCTGAATAAAGGAAGGGAAGGCAGAACACTGGCTCCTTCTATTACAGTTCTCTGCAGTGAGGGTGGAGGCAGCTAAGTTTTTTTCGGTGATTGTCGTTTTTATGATTTGAATCTGTTCCATCACTAGGGATTAGGGTGGAGGTGGCTAGGCTTCATTCCAGTTTACTTCTTAGCAACATTTCCTTTAATGGAAACAACTGTTTCTGTCTCTGTTTTAAAATCCATTTCCACTGGCACTACGGTTGGTAAATTTCTTCCTACATATTAGCAAAAGCCTGACTTAGCCTCTTAGGTTTAGTATCACTGTGAGAATTTTGTTCTGTCTATGTTTCCCAAAGACTTTTTCATTGGAAGCTACAGCACTTGGCTAGCTACATCTCTGTGTGGAAATTGTGGGAATGTTTTCAATGTACTTTATAAAGGTCAAAGATTATATTCATTCACATTCTAAGATTTTAAAAGGACCTACATTAGGCATTTATTTTCAATCCACCAATTATATAATCTTACACTCAATGTTTGTTTCATTGTCCCTTAGCTTCTGCTCATGACTAGTACTCTTACTACTTTATTACTAGTGCACTTCCATTTTTTTTTTAATGGTTATTTGGAGATAAGAATCTCATGGGCTTCCTACCTGGGCTGGCTTTAAACCTTAATCCTCAGATCTAAACAACCCAAGTAGCTAGATAACAGGCCAGAACCAGGGTACCTGGAAGGGATACTTCTTGAGAGTGAAGTTCTTCAGTATGTTTTTTTTTGTCTCCACCCTAAAACTGGCCAATTTCTTCAGATTTTACTAATCAATAAAAACTGCATAAGTTGCATGTGTTACAAGTGTTCATTTTTCTATTGCCTAAATATTAAGTAAAAAATTAGGTCATTTTCAAAAATTCAGTAGTTTTAGAAGGTCCATTTCTAAGCCTTTTAAAGAGTAATCTCACAAAGGAGTTTTTCCTGTTCTTTGTTCTTGCTCTTAGAAAATCTTAGGAACACATGTCTGTCTTTAACTTTTAAGTGTTGTTGGCCAATCTTTTCATTGCTGCATTCTCCAATGTTCTCAGAATAAGAACATTGGCTTCCTAGAAAAGCTATAGCAATTATACACGAATTGGAAGTAAACACTCTATTTGGAAGTCAAAAGATGGTATGGAACTGAAAAATTTTGCAAAACCATACTAATTCTTCAGTAAGTTTACATTTCAATTACTGCAACTGAAAGTCTTTAAGTAGGCCATATCAGCCACACTACCCCGGAAATTATATCCTAGGAAAGCTCTGTTATAAAAATAGGCAAAGGAAGAAAGGAAAGTTGCCAAAATACACAGCTCTTTCCATTTGTTTTGATTAGAACACAGCATCTGTTGTATCAGGTGCAATCTACCATTTGTAGGCTTAAGGGAAATGGTAGTAGTTAGGGTGGGAAGAAGTAAATTAACTGAAAATGTTTGCTTTTAGAGAACAGTTTTGAAGTAGATATCACCAGAATTTGGGTCTAACCAAATAGCATAAAGACACTGACGAGCTTTGGAGTAAGTGTTCAGTCTGGATTGCACATGCCCTAATCCAGAAGAATCAAAGCTAAGAAAATAGACCAATCCACTTATGAAATGCATGTGCTTTTGTTAACCCAATCTAATACTTCACATATATATTTAAAAATCAACTTTTCTCTTTTCCTTATTCATTTATTCAGTCTTTGGTTCATTCACTCTTTCAAAGTACTATATACCATATACTGTTCTAGAAATGGGAATTTAACGATTAAGACAAACATTTCCCTTATTTTAGTAGAAGAAACACATATGCGAATGAGGAGTACAAAATTAGAGAGTATGAAGAGGTATTCAAAATAAAATGGAGGGCTGGGAAGGTGGCTCAATGGTAGAGTACTTGCCTTGCAAGCATGAGGTCTAGGTTCAATTCCTTAGCACCACATAAGCAGAAAAAGCCAAAAGTGGCACAGTAGCTCAAGTGGTAGAGAGCTAGCCTTGAGCAGAAGAGCTGAGGGACAGTGCCCAGGCCCAGAGTTCAGGCCCCATGACTGACACACACACACACACACACACACACACACACACACAGCAATGGAGTACACACACACACACACACACACACACAGAGCAATGGAGTATTGTCTTTTGTTATTGGTTTTTGAGTCTCACTAGGAGCCCAGGCTAACCCAGAACACTTGATTTTCCTCCTTCAGCCACCCTAGGACTTATATCTATCACCATGTTTGGTCTCATAGCAATTTTTAGAAGGTTAACTTTAGTGAAATAGTACTTTATACAAAACAAAGTAAATTTGGATGTAATTAACATATAGGAAAATATAATAGGGACAGTGTTTTGATAAAACAGTTAAAATTAGTTACAACTGAATAACTACATTGAGACTCAGCCTCTTGAGGTCATGAAAGTAATCTTCAACATTTCTTTCAGTGAAATTAGACTGGAAATACTTGAAGAACTGTCACAATTTTACAGAACTTTAAAAACACAGTTGATTTGGAGACTTGTGTATCCTGCCTGGTTTTGCCTCATTGTCCTTCAGGAAAATAACCATATTGTTTCCAGGGTTGTGGCTCCAAAGGTCCATGTTTGAATTAATCACAAGTAAATTCACTGGCTGGCTATCAAAGCTGTCTGAATTTTTTGTGGCACTAGAATTTTTATCTCCATTTCTAAACGTAGTATGACAGAACGGAAAAAATAAGGAATTAGAAACTCCAAGGTCTCTGATCTGGTATCAATACTGCCTTCACTGACTCATGTGATTCTGAGCCTATTAATTCTTCTTTGAGCTTGGAAAATTGGAATCTTTCCTTTGCCTATTTGATATGGTTGCAGTAAGGATGGATGGGATAGTAACATGACAGGCAGAATATGTGTTAATCCTGGAAACTATGAATATGTTAAAGATAAGGGGAAAGTAAGATGGAGGTGGCGTAAAGCTGCTAACCAGACAATCCTGAGATGGGATTATCTTGGTTTAAGTGGGTATAAGTAATCACAAAGCCCTTATAGAGGAGGTAGAGGGGGGGTAGAAAAAGGTTTCAGTCCAAAATTGTTGGCTTTGAAGATGGAGGAAAAGAGTGGTAACCCAAAGAACGTGGGTGGTCTGCAGAAGCTGGGAAAGGCAAGGAGAAAGGTAGTCTTATGGACTTATTTTAGATTTCTGACCTATAGGGTTATATAAAAATAAAATAAACTAAAGCAATAGGAGATGGGGTATGACTCAAGTGATAGACTATCCACATATTAAGTGTGAGGCCCTGAGTTCAAACCTAATTATCACCAAAAAGCAAGACAAAATACAGTAACAAACCCCACAAAACAAAAAGACAAAACATAAAACCCCCAAAACTGTTGCCCAAGGTAAATTGGGAATGAAAAAATAGTACCAAAAATTTCAACTTTCTCAAAAATTTGAGTAAGAATGGGCTGGGAAGGTGGCTCAGTGGTAGAGCGCTTGCCTTGCATGCATGAGACCCTGGGTTCGATTCCTCAGCACCACATAAGCAAAAAGAAAAAAGCCGAAAGTGGCACTGTGGCTCAAGTGGTAGAGCGCTAACTTTGAGCTGAAGAGCTGAGGGATAGTGCCCAGGCCCAGAGTTCAGGGCCCACGACCGGACATTCCCCCCCCCAAAAAAAAACTGAGTAAGAATATCCATATTCCATTGTTTAAAGTATTTTAATTTACAAAGCAGAATTATAAGTGTTAAAAATTTCAAATTTTCAAAATAATCTAGTAATGAAAATCAGAGTGTTATACTAACACAATAAAACACACAACCTTATGCTTTAGTCTTCAAAAAAATTAACAAAATTGATGCATAATAATAAATGGAATTATTTTTAACAGCTCATTGGCTAATTCCTAAATAACATCTATTACCAGTTTTTGCTGGTTAATTAGAGATAACAATTTTCTGGGTTTGTCTGTTCAACTGGCTTTGAGCCAGGATTCTCAAATCTCAGCTTCCTGAGTAGCTAAGATGATAGGTGTGAACCACTGTAAGGATCAAGCGGAAGAGCACCAGTCTAGCCTGGTATGAGACTTGAAGTTCAAGACCCAGTACTATACAAACTACAAACAAGTAAATATACTTACATACTCCTTCACGTTTTTTGTTTTCACTGCTTTATATGAATAATATGCAGGATAAAGCATTCCAAACACCAGCCTAAAAGTAAAAAAAAAAAAGGAAAAAGGAGATTAATTAAATACAGTGATGGGCCTGGGAAAGTGGCTTAGTAATAGAGTGCTTGCCTAGCATGCATAAAGCCCTGGGTTCGATTCCTCAGTACCTTATAAACAGAAAAAGCCAGAAGTAGCACTGTGGCTCAAGTGGTAGAATACTAGCAAAAGAAGCTCAGGAATAGTGCCCAAGGCCCTGAATTTAAGCCCCAGGACTGGCAAAAAAAACCCAAAAAACAAAACACTAAAACAAACAAACAAACACAATGATGCTTGTAAGACTTAAAAAAATAAGTATTAGTGAGTACGGTAGATAAGGCATGTATCCTAAGCTACTTAGAAGCTGGAGTAAATACGAAGATCAAGGTTGAAGGCCAGGGTACAGGTATATATACACCTATAATCCTAGCTACTTGGGAGGCTGGGAGAAGTCTACCTTTGAGGTCAGCCCAGACAGAGAAGTTTACAAGATCTTATCTCAAAAAAACAAAACAAACAAAAAAAAAAGCCAAGTACCTGGGGCTTATGCCTATAATCCTCACTATTTAGGAGGCTGAGATTTGAGAATGGAGGTTTGTAGCTGATATTCACAGACTGTCTCCTTGAGACTCTTATTTCTAAAAAGCCAGGTAAAAGCAAAGTGGAGGCATGGCTCCAGTGGTAGAATGCTAGCCAGTGAGCAAAAAGCTGAACAAGAGTAAAGCTCCAGTATGTAAAGAAAACAAAAACAAAACCACCCCAAAACGAGTAATGAAAGGGCTGGATGCATGTCTTAAGTGATAAAGCACCAGCCTAGCAATAAAGGCCAAGTTAAAATGCCAATCCCACACACACAAAAAAAAATTCTAAAAGAACAAAATCTCCAAAACAACAAACAACCCTCAACCCCAAACCAGGTATGTTAGCCATGCCTGTAATATCAGCTACTCAGGAAGCAGAGACAAAATACAAACCAAACCCAAAAAACCCCCCCCAAATCGAACCAAACCAAACCAAACCAAAAAAACAAACCCATTAAAACAAAATATAACAACAACAACAACAACAACAAAAAACAACCATAGGCTAGAGGTGTGGTACAAGTAGTAAGAGCACTAGCAGCAAATAAGAGGTCCTGAGTCCAATCTCCAGTGATGGGAGACAATAACTCTAACAACTATAAAAATAACAACAGAAACTCCACGTATATAAAGTAGTGTTTTGTCAGATTTTTGCCTTGTAGAGTTTATTTTTTTTCCACACTTTTCAAACAATATCCTTCTGGAGGGAAGTCATTATGCACAGCTCATGATTGAGTGGGGAGTTATGTAGTGTCTAAAGAAATCATTTGGAATTCTTCTACTTGTCTATTAATGATTTATTACTATCAGTATGGGTATTTGTTTTACACTCTGGGTCATAACTGGATGCTATTTATTTTGCTGCTGAATGCTTTGGCCACCGGAAGATCTTTCAATTGGCTCTTGTGCCCTTTGATGTATCTGATTATTGTGAGGTTTTTTTTGACTACTTCTTTGCTTTCTGGCACTATGTGATACGCTTGGGTTCATGTCAGATGTATATTTCCTGTCCTATTCCTAGATTCAAGCCCCAGTAGTCCCCAGTTAATTTTACTAAGGACAGTATCTGAAACCAGGATCTCTTTGTTAGGTGTATTATATACTGGGAGATCGTTGATTCTAAGTCCTTTGTCTATTCTACATGGCAAATGGCAGTTTGTTTTATTTTTGGGTTCTTATTGTGGGGCTTGAACTCTGGGCCTGGGTGTTGTCCCTCAGCTCTTCAGCTCAAGGCTAGTGCTCTACCACTCTTGAGCCACAGCACCACTTCCGGCTTTTTTCTTTTTTGCTTATGTGGTGCTGAGGAATTGAACTCAGGGCCTCATGCACGCAAAGCAAGCGCTCTACCATTGAGCCACCTTCCCAGCCTGTAAATGGCAGTTTTTTAAGTTGTTACAAAAATAATTGCTTATGAATTTGCCAAAATGCATGATTTTAATTTGCAAAATGCTCCATGCTGATGGCTTAAACAACAAAACTATGTTTAGGGCCTACTGTTAATCTCTCATTTAATTTAATCACGTCCTTCTAGACCAGACAGTCAAATACAGGGGGTTAAAACTTCAACTTGTGTATGTAATTCAGACTATAATGATGCTGTGTATTTGTGAACCTTTTATAGCAAATCAATGTTTGCATTTATGAGACAAGCACATGCTGGTCTTGAACTCTCAATCCTCTTGTTTTAACCTTCCTGGAGTGCTGGATTACAGACATACACATCATGCTTGGCTAATCCTTTCTTATATTGAGCAAAATGTACATCTCTCTATGTTTATCTCATTTATAACATTTTTTTTCTATGGGGGGGGGACAGTAAATTCCTAGTGACTTCTTTGTCCTTCATATTGTGGCTTTATGTCACCATGTCACCAGGTAAGAGAAACACAGTGTCTTATTCTCTGCTAGGGATTCTTACCAACCAGAAGCCACATCATGATCAGTCTTTGCCTTACATAACCATATTAGCTGGGGAATGCCACTTTACCAGAAGTGCCAACTTTCAGTTTCTGGTTATGGAAACTTTAGCTCTGAAGAGCTTAGGACTTCCCTACTTAACTTCATTACTCCCCCCCCCTCTCCCCCCCCCCCCACATACTCCCTAGCCCCTACACAGAAAAAAATTTCCACTTAATGACTTCTAGGAAACACATATGATAGCCATACATGAGTACATGAGAACTTAATTCCTAGCTCTGTGAGGGCAGACACAGAATAATTTGTTAAGTTTAACCATTCCAGTTGTAGTTCCCATATAATACGATTTATTAACTTAATCCACTTTATATTTCTCTTTAGAACATGCATAGAACCAAAGTATTACCTTACATATTTATTCTTTTTTTTTTTTTGTTTGTAGCAGCATTTTATTTTATTTTTTTTTTTTTGCCTTTCTTTTTTTTTTTTTTTTAATTTAATTTTATTTTATTTGAGAACATACTGTACAGAGGGGTTACAATTACATGGGCAGGATAATGCATACATTTCTTACCAAGCATTGCAGCCTCCTCCTTTGTTTACCCTTCACCTCCCTTCCCAGCCTCCCCCCTCCCTCCCACCCAATCATACCCCCCCCCCCAACATATTTATTCTTATACACACAAGTACCAGATTTTTTTTTTTTTTTTGGTCGGTTGTGGGCTTGGCTCTGGGCTTGGGCGCTGTCCCTGCGCTCTTCAGCTCAAGGCTAGCGCTCTACTGCTTGAGCCACAGTGGCACTTCGGGTTTTTCTGGTGGTTTATTGCAGATAAGAGTCTCATGGACTTTCTTGCCCCGGCTGGAAACTGTGATCCTCAGATCTCAGCCTCCTGAGTAGCTAGGACTACAGGCATGAGCCACCAGCACTGGGCAAGTACCAGATTTTAAGACAATCCTGAGATTCTTAATTTCTCTTACTAGACAGGTTTCCGTGGGTCCTTCTCCTGGTACAGCATTCACTCAGGTGCAGTAACCCTGACCTGTTGGTTCTTCCTTGGTAAGAATACGCATGTCCATCCTCCTGCTTTATTTTCAGTCTAGTGATGAGCAGTATATTTGGACTGCTGCCATCTCATTGACATACTGGATAGTTTCCCAACACATTCCTCTGCATGCAGTCAGATCAGTCTTTTTAACACACCTGCAGCCCTGCCTTGGTTAAAGATTTCAATAGCTGGCTGCCTCACTCCCTTGCCAACCAGACCCTGTGGGGGTTCCTCAGAACATAATTTGAAAATCACTGCCTTATACAGACCATCTAGAATTCTAACAGGGTTTCCTCATTATGCCTCTTGTATGTATTCGTCACTCAATCCTAGACTGTATGCTTCTTGTGTGGAATACTCCTACTCCTATCTTTCTTACTCCCTTTTCTTCCTATCCTTACTTCTCTTTTTTTGTTTTTGCTTAAATAAATTACATATATCCTGTCCTCTACAATCAAACTATCCTGTATAAACCATCTAAATGCTTTGATTTTGAATTTTAGAGGAAGAGTTTTGTCAGGAATGGTCATTTTGCATTCAGTCTACAGTGTTCTGTTTTAGATTGCTTGACATATTATATACAACTGGCTTCCAAAATCAGTAATTTTCTTAATATAAGGATGTGGTGCTAGTTAATCCTGTGAATATAGGTATTTGCCCTTGATTTTTAACCTCTGTATTAAGTAAAACAAACAAATAAGCAACTATTTCTAACACCCAACAAGTATCTCAGCTGAAGGATGGGAAACACTAAATGTATTAATAAATAGTGGGGCAATTTTGAGGACTGTGACTTATTAATATTATAAGTCATTACTGCTCCAATGTGAACACTAGTGAATAATTTATTACTAGCACTTATAATATTTTCTAGGGTTTCCTTTTGTTTATTTTCCTTTAACAGTGGGTTTCTACTGTTGATGTTTGCAATCTGGGTGGTCGGGCATAAAGCCAAAGCATGAACACAGTATATAAAATAAAGTATATTTTAAAAGGCCACCTACAAGTGAGACTCAACGTTTATAAAGGGAATATTTGCTCCAGACAAAATGTGCCCATAAATTTGAATATTTTTCCAGTTATAGAGGCAAAATGAAAATTACTCATTTTTTAAAATCTTATTTCTACCTAAAGAGGAAGAACTTTGCCAAAATACTCAAAATATCCCTCCATCCTACTGAAGTAAAATTGTCTTTTGAAATGTATAAAACCCTGGCTATGTTGAAAATCTTTTTAATTTTTTTGGTGCCTGGAGTTTGGGCCAGAACACTGTCCCTGAGCTTATTTGCTTAAGGACAGTGCTCTGATCTTCTTTGCTCAAGGGTAGCACTCTACTACTTGAGCCACAGCTCCACTTCTAGCTTTCTTGGTAGTTAATTGGGGATAAAAATCTCACACACTCCTGCCCCAGCTGGCTTTGAACAATGACCCTTGGATCTCAGCCTCCTGAGTAGCTAAGATTGCAGGCAATGAGCCATTGGCGCCTAGCCAACTACACAAATTTTCAAATGGAGAGAAAAAAAAAAAAAAAGCACATAAAGTAATGTGGTTCTAGTGGTAAGAGATGGTCTTTCTATAATATTCCACAAATGGAAAATGCTTAAAATAGCTATTTGCTAGACAGATAAACTGGCACAATCCACCTCATTCACCAAAATTGTTTGGGAGAATTATACCATGTTCAGAGGCAAGTCTTAAAAGTAATTAGTAAGAGTCCTCTAAATAACTGGAAATACACCATAAAATTGTACCAGAGTATTTTACATGCATGCATGGAAATAGCACAATGAAACATTTTTTATTATTGTACTAATAAAGAACGTGGGAAAGAACACTGCAAACAGAGACTCCCTGGGAATATGCAAAGGAAGAGGAAAAAAACTAGGATTCTCCTTTAACAATTTTTTTCTGGTACTAAGCTTTTATGTGACTTTTTATTTTAAACTTATTACCTCTTCACAATTTAGATAAGTTGTACTAACATGTGAAAATGACAGAAGTACAGTTAATTGCATAGAAAAGTTACAAAAGAAGCATAAATTCTAGAGGTAGTATTGTCATTAGAGCATAAAAGTTATCAGTGCTAGGCTGATTGCTAGTAACACCAAAAAGAAATCATTTCATTAAAAAGGATAATTTCATTGGACCTTATTTTCTAAATAAGATCTTAAAAGCAACCTGGTATAGAACTGTTAGAAGATGCAGAAAACTATGTATGAGAATAGTCACCAGTAACTAGTAATCTAATTGCTGAGTAAATAATTATTCTTTTTTTATTTAAGGGTTTTCAGAATCTTTATGTATACAATTTTATGCTATTTTTTAAAAAAGTTTGATTTTTAAAAAAAGTCTGCTATTTTTTAAAAGTCTGATATGCTCTCAATTGTTTTAAAATAAACAAAATAAAATGAAACAAAACATGGCTAGGGCAAGGCCCTGGGTTTGATCCCCAGTGCTGAAAACCAAAAACTCCCCCCTAAAACATGAGAAAGCATCGATAGTTTAGTGGAAAAAAAAAACCTGATCAAAACTGGTTACTAAGGAATTTTTTAAAAAATGTATATTTATTTATTTATTGGTTGGTTGTGGGGCTTGTACTCAGGACCTGGGAGTTGTTCCTGAGCTCTTTTGCACAAGAGGCACAGTGCCACTTCCGGTATTCTGGTGGTTAATTGGCAATAAGAGTCTCATGTACTTTCCTGCCTGCGCTGGCTTTGAACCATGATCCCCAAATCTCAGAATCTTGAGTAGCTAGCCATCAGCGTGAGCCACCAGCACCCAGCTTAAAAATATTTTCATTGTTGAAATCTATTATCATTATTAATATTTGTGCTGATAGTGGGGTTTGAACTCAAAATCTGGGCACTTTCCCTCAGCTTTTCCACTCAAGGCTATCATTTGTGCCACAGCTCCACTTTTGGCCTTTTTATGGTTAATTGGAAATAAAAGTCTCATGAATTTTTTTTTTCTAGGCTGGCTTTGAATCATAATCCTCAGATCTCAGTCTGCTAAACAGCTAGGATTGTAAGTATGAGCCATCACACTTACTACTGCTCCATTGTCATTCTTTTTATAGCCTATACTGAAAACAAAATATATTGAAATAGAAGTGTTAAAAGGTTTGGTTCTGCAGTCTAGCTCAGTATGTAGTCTTTGTCTCTCTGAGTCTCAGTGTCTCCATGCGTAGAGCAGGAAATTACCCTGTAGAGTCTAAAGGGTCACATCCTGCAAGGTCCGGAAAGGGATTGACAGGACCTCAGCTCTGGATCCTTGGGGGTAAGGGCAAATAAAGGGGACATAGGTTCCTTGGAAGGGTAACTATAGGGTAGAACTGAGAGGGAGACTCTGTGATATTTCTTACCACCTCTCCTTCCAGAGCCTGGCCCTGAAGATCCAGGGCCAGCTGAACACTAGGCTTGGGTAGGTAACAAAATTCTTATAATAATGCCTAGAAACAGGAAGTTTTAAAAAACTTATTCTAGCTGGGTGCTAGGGGCTCATGCTTATAATCCTAGCTAATCAGAAGACTGAAATCTGAGGATTGTGATTCGAAGCTGGCTTGGGTGGGAAAGTCCACAAGACTCTCATCTCCAATTAACTACTACAAAGCCAGAAGGAGAGCGTGGCTCAAGTTGTACAGCACTAACCTTGAGCAAGAAAGCTCAGTGACAGAGCCCAGGCCCTGAGTTCAAGCCCTAGGACTAGTACAATTTTTATTTTTATTTTTAAATAGATGAGGAGACTGAAGCTTAACAAAGTTAGGCAAGAAACCAAATGTCAGACAATTTGTAAATCACACTGACAATCTGGTTATTTCCTAATGACATTTTTTTCAGAAGTGGAAAAGCTAAACCAGATGGTCTGAAAAATTTAAAGCTCTAGATATCCAAACTTGTTTAGAAAGAAGTATAAGAATTTGATTTTCTTTGATTGCTATTTTCTTCTAGTTTCGATTCTTATTTCCCTTTATATCTTAATATACCCATTTGGTAAAAGCATTTCTCAAATCACGTGAAAGAACACAACAGAGTTAAAAATAGTTATGATGTAGTCTACAGTGAAATTAAGCATGAAATTCAGCTTGAAGGAGACCAAGAAAAAGGAATTCAATTGATAGCAATATTGAGAACCAACTACCAAGCTTCTCAGCTTACACCTGGAGAGCTGCTGCTTTACACAATATTGGAGTTGCTGCTGACAAATTGAACACATAGAGCCACGTAAGCAGTAGAACAAGGTAGAAAATGTAAAGTGAAAAAAAAATGTCTATTTTCCCATAGAGGAACATAGAAATAGTTTCTTGAGTCTCTTTATAGGAAAATAATTTATATACACAAAATATATTTAAAAACAAGGACAGGACCTATCCAACAACCTATTTAATCATGTTTTACTCAGCTCCTGAAGGGACGTGCGTGCAATCTGTGTATAAATATGAAGTGTGCTGTGTGCAGCTCTTCTCAGCTCCCCAGTGAATGAGGTCACAGGGCAGCCTCAAACAGGCCATTGTAGGTACGCTTTGCAAGCTGGGAATTAGCTAAGGATGAGTCAGTCCTCTTTCCCAGTTGTTAAGCATCACCAGCACACCACTGCCTTGGGTGTTTTTGCCAAGGGGAAACCAGAATACATTCCTATCAGGACAACAGAACACTCCATTTGGGGATTCCCAAAGGATTAAGGAAAATCACAAAAGGCCATCTATTGTGACAACCAAGTTTAAAAATGGCTTCATGATAGATTATATGAGGGGGGGGAGGAAAAAGGGCAAAATTCTCTCTTCTTTATCACAGTTCACCCCAGCTGTTTGAATATTAGTACTCTGGTATTAGTGTAGACTGAAGTGAATTTTTTGCTTTGTTTTGTTTTGTTTTGTCAGTCGTGGGGCCTGAACTCTGGGCATTGTCCCTCAGCTCTTAAACTCAAGGCTAGCGCTTTACTGCTTGAGCTACAGTGCCACTTATGGCTTTTTCTGCTTATGTGGTACTGAGGAATCAAACCCAGGGCCTCATGCATGCAAGGCAAGCACTCTACCACTGAGCCACCTTCCCAGCCCCATGAAGTGAATTTTAAAAATAGAATTAGAATCCTAATTTTCACTTAAAAAACTCCTACAAAGAATTTAATTTGTGACAGTAATTTTCTTACTTTTTTCCTAAGTAGTTATTCATCTTCCTTCAGAGGAAATCTCAGGAATCTCAAAAAGAAAAGATAAATGCAATTCACTGGTGCCCGAGACAATTTCATTTCATTGATTGTACAGCTCTCTGAGGATTCGTATATCTTAAGAACTATTTGAAAAGCATTTCCCATAAGTACTTCAGGACTTCTCAAACTTATGTCTCAAACTTGTCTGTGCATTAGAATCAGCTGGGAAAGAAAATCTTTGGAAGCAGGGTCTGGATTAAACTGATCATGATGAAGCAATATACTGCCAGGTCAGTAAAATGGTTTCAGTCTAACTCCCGTTTGGTTTTTTGAGACAAAAGCCTTGCTGTGTAGTCCAAATTGCTTTCAAACTTATGATCCTCTAGCCATAGCCTTCTGAGTGCTGGGATTAAAGGCTGTTCTACCATACCTGGCTCTAAACAACAAAAAAATTTTTTTTGAGGGATGGGTAATGGGTTTGAATTCATGGTTTGCACTGGTTAAGTGAGTGCTCTACCATTTGAGCTCCAGTTCTTTTGCTTTCATAATTTTTCAGATATGGTCTTGCCCTTTTTACTCTATCTTGCCTTGGACTACAATCCTCTTACCTATGTTTCTTGTGCAGGTGGAATTACAGTTTATAATCTGAGACAGGGTTTCATGAAATTTTTTTTTTTTTTAACCAGGGCTGATACCTTCAGCTATGATCCTCCTATCTCCACTTCCTTAGTATCTGGGATTCCAGGTGTGAACCAGTTTCCATCCTCTAACTCAAGTGGGAAACATTTGGCCTCTGGACATTTAGCATGTGACAGGACAGACATGTACATTTTTCATGTTTCTCATGGCTGCTGGAGGCTGTCTGTTTATGTAATTGTATATGGCTTTCATATGATATTAAATATCCAAACGACCATTGGCAGAAGAAGAGTCCTACCCTTGCTCTAACTAGAGTTTTAAAAGTAATATGTACAATTTTCAAGTTTTATATATATATATACACACACACACACACAGTTATATATATTATATATATGAAAATGGAACTAGGTAGCTTGAAGGAATGGTGGGTTGTGATAGATGGGGAGAAGAATGATGGAAGGCGTGACACTAATCAAGATGCATTGTACTCATAAATTCACACATTGAATTGAAACTCTTTTGTACAACTATTTGAAAATAATATAAAATAAGTAAATTGTAAATAAAAATAAGCAGACAACAACAAAGTAATATTTAGCCTAGACATACCCTTGTAATCCTTAATACTCAGGAGTCAGAAATAGGGTCAAGGCTAAAAGGCCAGCTTGGTAAAAAGGTTAGTGAGACACCTATCTTAATAAACAAGGCAGGCATAGTGGTGTATACCTGTAAGCCTATATATATAGGGAGGCATAAGTAAGAAGATCTCACTTGAGGTTGGCCCAGGTCAAAAAAATGCAAGTCTCTAACTAAAACAAAAAGGAAAAAAGAAGAGCTAGAGGGCATGGCTCAAGTGAAGCTCAAGGGAGTACTTGTTCTCTGAACTCAAACCACAGTATCACAAAAAGAGAAAGTGTGTGTGTGTGTGTGTGTGTGTGAGAGAGAGAGAGACACACAGAGAGAGAGAGAGAGAGAGAGAGACAGAGAGAGAGAGAGAGAAAGAGGGGGAAAGGAGAGAGAGAGAGAGAGAGAGAGCAGGTGGTAGAGAGAAATGTTATCTGTAGGTTATCTTGACTTTTGTATATGTCTGTTTTAAAGTTACTTAAGTAAACCTAGGAGATCAGGTCAAATCAAGAGAAAAGAAATACCTAGTAAATTAAAATGTCAATTTAACAAATATTTGCAAATAATTTATGCTTGTTCAAGACCAAATAATTATCAGTGATGTAAGGTCAAGTAATAAATCTGGTACCTATGTATATTCCTGTGACAAACTTCCTACATGAGTCATTCTGCCATTATTTAAACAATCATTTAGTAAAAGTTCATGCATGACCACTGTCAAAGTGAAACTTTTGTCCTATATGCATTTTAAGAAAAATTGACTTGTTGCTAAAAATCTCTGTTGGTATAGGTCCCATATAATAAAACAATGGTGAAGTGGCTAGAACCTTAAGAAAATATATGAACACATAAGAAGAAAAGGTCCAAGTTAGTAAGAAAAATAGCCTTAATTTTTGAAATTCTAGAACCAAAGGCTTAAGTTTAAATCTGCTTCTGGGAGAAAAAGACAGTGGCATTATACATGTTTTTAATAACAGTCATTGGAGCTGTTTAGTTTGGGATTTTTAGGCTGTCAGAACTAAACTTCTAATTTTATTCCAGAGCGTTTAACTTCTACTCTAAAAGGAAAGCAACATACATAAAACTAGGAGGAAAAAGAAAGCCACAGCAAATCTTCCCAATCCCCTCTCTCCCCTGGCCATGCCTCACTCTCACCACAGGGGCTTATATGTGGCAAAACCCAACCAAAGAAAAATGTTTAAAAAGAATGCTGAACGCAGTACAGAAGAAGTACATTATAGGAACAAAGGAACCTTGAAGCAATTAAGCAACTTGGCATCTTTTGTTTTGGGTAGTGTTGGACAGCATGGCTCACACAGCTAAAGAAAGACTTCCCCATCCCTGCCCTTTATAGAGTTCCAGTTTACCAGCTCCAATTTTTCCCTTCTGATGACACTACAAGAACTTAATAGGTGGTATAGATGCTATTGTTCAAATTCTACAAAAGAAAAAAACAATAAACACTGAACAATTCAAGAATTTTGCTCTAGACCTTTACTCTTTGCTCTATACCAAAATTGAAACCCAAGCAAAAGTAGGTGCTGGTGGGTCATACTTGTAATCCTAGCTTACTCAGGAGGCTGAGATCTGAGGATCTACCAACCTAAGAGTCCATGAGACTTATCTCCAATTAACCAGTAAAATGTTGAAAGTGGAGGTGTGGCTCAAGTGGTAGAGTGCCAGCCTTGAGCAAGAAAGCTAAGCAAGAGCATGAAACCCTGAACTCAAACCAAGGTACTATCATACCCCCCAAAAGAACAACAACCACCCCCTGTAGTTGACAATCAGAAGTTACTAATCATAATTACAACCTGCAAGAATACTATAGTGTCATAATATATGACACTATAATATCCAAGACCAATTTTGTGATTGTGTACTAAGCCTTGAATGTCCCAATCTTAGTCAACATTTGTCACATTCCTCAGTTCCCATCAAACTGGTTAGGCAGTTGTAGTGGAAGGGGTTAAGAAATACTCACATAACTTGGTCAACTCCTGACTCCTGAGTAATTCTTCACTCCCATGAACTGTTTGCTTTATTTAGCCCCTTAAGCACAGGATTTGTAAACCCAAACTAACCATTAGCTCCATCTGCTTAAAGATACCTTCAGAGTTCAGTTAGAAACTAAAGTTTAAAAAACAACAACAACAACAACACAACAGCTTCTGGTGAAGGAAAACCACACACAAACCATTTTTGAAGATGTTGAAAAAATTCCCTTTCCTAAAATACATCTTTCTATGCAAATAAAAAGATGAGTAAGGGAAGCCATAAACAAGGATCCTTGTCCTGTGTACTTCAGTAGCCCATGACCACCAAGTGAACTTCCCTGAATTGAACCCAAGTCTAAAATCTCTGCCAGTGCCTCCTATTAAACATTTATCTCTATCATACAGTCTATGCCTCAGGCTTCACAGATGAGTACTGCATCTCCTTATGAGACATTGTTCAATTGGAAGTGATTTTCATAGTTTGCCTCAGTATCTCCACTATCTCCAACTCAGTCATTTTTTCCTCACGTTATTTCCTACAGCTAGTACAATCTCCCTCTTCACATTGAGAGCTTTTGTTTCACAGGCTCCCTGTATGTTATTAAGTTTTATTAATGAGGCTGAAAGGCTGGGTGTTTTTATTTTATATTTTATATGGCAAACAAACAGTAAAGAGAAATTATATTACCAAAGTAATAACCTCAGCACAAAAACAAAGACTGCAAAATATTTTAACATGTTCATGTTTTCTTGAGATGATCACCAGAGAAAATATCTAAGCACTTTCTTAGTTTAGGAAAAATAGGGATGTGTGAACTTCATATCTGTCTTGGACAACGAAACAGAGAAACAAGTGTGCCACAAGAATGATACCACTATCTAATTTAATTCTGACCTCAGCAACAACAGCATAAAACCAGTGGGTTGGCTGGCTGGCTGGCTGGTACTACCAAGCCCCCTGCCTCTCAGGAAACATTGATCATTGTTTCATGAAAGCCAATTTAGGATGACTCTACTGTCTTTCCCTGGAAAATGGCATAGTCCACTCTAGCTAAAGCTTCTCTAAAAAATCTATAAGTGATTAAACAAAGGACAGTCCATTTGCCAGTTAAGAAGTTTTAAAATTCTTCCTCATGAGGAGCTGTTCTATGTTAAAGATATTAAAGAGAATTGGCAACTAAATACAATATTCCTTCATTGGATTTTTGTATAAAATCAATAATGAGATACACAGTGAATTATTAGAGTGAGTTGGATATCTTGACATGAACTATAGTTTGCAGGTATTAATATCTTAGCAATATTATATTTCTTAGGTGTTATTACACTAGGCCAATGTAAGAGGCAACATTTAATTTAGGAGCTATAATAGCTAGGACTGAACGAGCACACTGTCTGTAATGTATCTTTTAAAAAATAGTATTTTGCAGATGCCGGTGGCTCACATCTGTAATTTTAGCTACTCAGAGGAGTCTGAGATCTGAGGATCAAGGTTCAAAGCCAGCCCAGGCAGGAAAGTCTAGAGACTCTTCTCCAATAAACTACTCAGAAAAAGCTGGAAATGGCACTGTGGCTCGAGTGGTAGAGTGCTAGCTTTGAGCACAAAGAGGTTCAGGGAGAGCAACCAGGCCCTGAGTTCAAGCCCCAGGATTGGCAAAAGCAAAAAATAAAAATATTTTAATAATAGAATAGATTTTTGTTTTTCTGTCAAGGCCTAGGCACTGTCCCTGAGCTTTTTTGCTCAAGGCAAGTACTCTACCACTTGGAGCTATAGTTCCACTTCTGGTTTTCAGGTTGTTAATTGGAGATAGGAGTCTAGTGTGCTTTCCTACCCAGGCTAGGTTTGAACTTGCAATACCCAGATCTCAGCCTCTGAAGGATTATAGGTGTAATTACAGCGCCTGGCTTTAGAATAGTCTTATATTCATAGAAAAACTCTATGGGTATTACTGGTAGGGAATACTCTTATAGCTATACCTGTTTTCTCCTACTATTAAAATTTTTAAATGGTATGGTACAATTAATTGGAGCATTGACATGGTACAATTAATTGTGGCACGCCACAACTAATGAACCAGTAACAACACAATACTCTAAGTTAAAGCTTGTTTTATTCAGATTTGCTTGGCTTTTACATTACACCTTTCTGTTCTAGGGTATCATTTTAGTCTGTCTACTTACTACATGGTATTTAATCATCATGCACCTTAGGGTATCAAAAAATTTGCTGAAGCTTTTCTTATTGACAGTTTTTAAGAGCGCCAAAATAAAAATTTTTAGAGAGTCCATCAATTAGGATTTAGCTAGTGTTTTCCTCCTGGTTACACTTAGAACATGGGTTTTGGGGAGGAAGTACATGAAGATGAAATGCCATTCTCATCACACATCAAGAGCATAGACTATCAACTGATCACTGATAATGTGAATCTTGAGCACCTTGCTGAAGTACTATATGTGCCAGGTAACACCCCTTCTCACTTTTCTATAACACTCATTTTGTAAGGAAATCACCATGTTCAACCTAAAATTAAGGACTGGGAAGTTATGTTCCACTTCCTTAAAAAAAAAATTTGGAACCCTAATACATGAGATATCTGCTTATTCTCATCTATTTTTTTTGCAATTTTATTTTATGGATATAAAGTGATTCCATATTGTTGTAAATATGTACTTAAAGTATGGATTAAAATTTTTCTCTTAATTAGAGCCGTTAATGAACTTATATTTATTGTAATTATAATGAATGGTTTAAACCTAATATACTTGTTCTGTGCTATTTGTCCATCTTCTCTCTCTCTCTCTCTCCCTCTCCCCGCCTCTCTCTGTGTTTCCTGTACTTTAGTTCTTTAGTTGCTGGCATCTGTTCTTGGTGTTGTTTCCTGCTCAGGATGCCCCAAGTAAACAAAGAACTTAAACTTATTAGGTTTCAAGAGATTCCTTAGGAGAGCTTCACTGTTTATTTATTTATTTATTTTAAACCTTGCTGGGCTTTGGCCTCTGAGCAATCTCCTCTTTCTCCTCCTCTTCTTCTTTTTTCATTGCTACAATCTGCATCAGCTTATAAAGCATTAAAAAATAATTCAAACGGCTTATTTTGTCTATTAGAAGAAATCATCATCAAACATTTCCAGTTCTCATATACAGAAATAGTAAATTATTTTCACAATAAGTGATTCTAAAATTTTTGTTTAATAGCTGGTACTTGGTTTTCCTTGTATTTAAGAATACTTAAAATCTGAAAGGCTTACAGTGTATTTGAAAATGTTATTAGAGAAAAATTTTATTTAGTATTTTTTCTTATTTTAGTGGGATTCATCATAGTTACACTTATGTTTCTGTTGATTTGGATGCTGAAATTCTAAATTGCTCTTTATGTTTAAAAGTTTTCAGAGGCTTTGTTCAGAGAAGAGATTATTAGAAAGAACTATAAGAACAAATGAAAACAGGGCTGGGAATGTGGCTCAGTGGTAGAGTGCTTGCCTAGCATGCATGAAGCCCTGGGTTCAATTCCTCAGTGCCACACAAACAGAAAAAGCCTTGAAGTAGTGCTGTGGCTCAAGTGGTAGAATGATATAGCCTTGAGCAAAAGAAGCTCATGGACAGTGCCCAGGTCCTGAGTTTAAACCCCAGGACTGGCAAAAAAAAAAAAAATCAGTTTCTTGTATTAGGCAATTCTAGGATTAGAAGAAATAAAATAGAGATATGGGAGTTCCCTATATCTGATGCAAATTATATAAATGAATCATCTCAACTACTGCTTGTGCATGGGAGTGCCTAATATTTTTATGCTTATAGTGAAAGAGTTTTTTAAAAATGGTAATCCCATGCTTGAGTATATTTTTTCTTTCAGATGTACATACATTCAACTTTTAGGCCAGATTTGAAGAATTTTGATGTATATACAATCCCAAAGACTTAATAGTATAAAATAACCCAAGAAGCGCTAATTCTTTTTCCAACAATATATACAGAGGATGGAAATGTGGTTCAGCATTACATAATGTTGCCACCCACTCCCGAAACAGAAACAAGTGCCTAGCAACAGTAGAGGGTCATCTCAGGAGAGTGTGATTGCTCACTGGAGCATTCTAAACACAGATGCTTTTCTATCCATATCATTTCCAGTCTCCACTAGACACATGCTGGTTACTTTGGATCCCAGTGCTATCTTGTGAAAACTGTCTTCCTATGACAATCAATAATTGATACTCAGGAAAGCCTCTACTTACCTTTAGGAAAAAGCCACTGTGAAACAGTAGAATAAAATATGTATTCTGCACATAGAATCGTCTCTAAGTTCTCATTTCCCAGTGGTACTTCTTTTTAAGGTATAAACATTAGTTTTGTTGATCATATTTTTTTCTGCCCTTATCCTCTATACTACATACAGGTTATAGTAACAAGGATGAAGCCTACAACTCTAAAGACATTATGCTCCAGTGTGCCTAAATTTCATTTGATACATAGAAGTGCTTTACTTCAAAGAACAACCTCAGTTCAGTTGAAAATTTTTCCTCTCTATATAAGTGTAGAGCCATTCAAATTCAGGCTCAATTTGAAAAATCTTAACTTTTTTTTCTTTTGAGACAAGGAAGGCCTATGCAGCCCACACTGACTTTCTTTCTCCATCTCTTGAAGACTGGAATTACAGAGTACACTATCACTCTTGGTTGAACAAATCTTAATTCCTCTTCAGTCCTATATGTATAGTGGTATAAAGAGCTAGAAAGCTCTACTTACTTTCCCAAAGAAATAGAAAGAGGCTAGAAATGTGGTTCTGCATTATGCTATACTATTGTCAACACTCTAGAGCAGAAATGAGAAATACCTTTCTTCTTGTATTTCTTGGCTATTTGCAAGAACATCATTTAATGTTAAGAATCTTAATGTTTCTTTATATATTCTGACTTTGAGTCATTATTACTTTTATACACACAAATGTTCCATTTGATCAAGAAGTACTTAATTTTAGTTAATTACAATTTATCATTATCCATCTTTTAAAAAATTTTTTTGGTCAGTTTTGGGATTTAAACTCTGGGCCTGGGCACTGTCCCTGAGCCTCTTTGTGCCCAAGGCTAGCAATCTACCACTTGAGCCACAGCACCACTTCCAGTTTTTGAGAGGTTAATTGCAGATAAAGGGTCATGGGGACTTTTCTGTCGCAGGCTGGCTTCAAACCAGCCTCCTGAGAAGCTAGGATTATAGGCATGAGCCACTGGCACCCGGCTTATCATTATCCATCTTTTCCTTTATAATGAATGCTTTTTTGTGTGTCCCACTTATCCTCATCTTAAACTCATATAGATAGTGTTCTGTATTCTATAGACTTTTAAATTTTTTATTTGTAGTCACACTAGAATTAATTCTTTGGTATGGTCAGGCTAGGGGTTAGATGCAATTACACAAATATAAATGGTCATGTAAGAAAAGTTGGGAACATTCTAATAACTCCTTTTAGGAAACACACTGCGCGCACGCACACGCGCGCGCACACACACACACACACACACACACAGATAATAATATCATAACAAATTATGCATGCCCCGACTTGTCCCTTGTGATCTGTTCTCACCACTAAATATTTAAACCTTTTAAGATTTTTTTGCCCCCAATGGGATTTATTCCTTGACTATCAAAGCAATCTTACCTGCAAGGTAAAAGTCAGCTGCCTTTTGTAGTTAGCATGAGTCATGATCCACTAAAAACTAGCAAAATATCTATTATTCTTTTTACTTCTTGCTTATCAAAAAAAGAAACAACATAGTCAAATCATCCTTAGAACCTTAGTTGTTTTTTTTTAAGCCAATCCTGGGACTTGAACTCATGAGCTTGGGCACAGTGCCTAAGCTTTTTTTTTTTTTGCTCCGGAATAGTGCTCTACCACTTGAGCCACAGCTCTCCAATTCTGGCTTTTTTGATGCTCAATTGGTGATGAGTCTCACAAACTTTCCTGACCAGGCTGGTGTTGAATGGTGATACTCAGATCTCAGCCTTCTAAGTAGCTAGGACTATAGGTATGAGCCACTGGTACATGATCTGTTGAGATATCTTTATTATGAAATCATGAAGAACTTAAGGCCCAAATAAAATGTTATTGGCCAAACTTTAAACAAGAAACTAAGAATCCAGTTCTTTCCCTAATGTATCTGAAGACTTTATTACCTTTTAAAAAATGGTTCTCTAGGCCGGGAGCTGGTGGCTCACACCTGTAATCCTAGCTACTCAGGAGGCTGAGATCTGAGAATCAAGGTTCAAAGCCAGCCAGGGCAGGAATGTCCGTGAGACTCTTATCTCCAACAAACCAACAGAAAACCGGAAGTGGCTCTGTGGATCAAGTGGTAGACTGCTGGCCTTGAGCTGAAGAGCTGAGGGACAGTGCCCAAGCCCAGAGTTCAAAATACTAAAAATAAAAATAAATAAAAAATGGTTCTGTAGATATAATAAATGTGTTAGGACAGAGACCATTAATGTCTGTGTAGGAAATTACGTGATTAGGTGATTGTTACTTCTCTAGCTAGTAAATACTGCTTCTTTGGTTTAAATGCCACCACTCTCTTGTTCTTACACAGAATAGGTGGAAAAGTAGAAACTTTTTCCTCCTTCCCTGGATGCTGAGTGTTGAAACCAGGACCTCTGCGTGCTAGGCAATCACTTTTACCATTAGCTTATATATTTTCAAGTTTACTTTCTATTGTCTGATTTTCATTGGATGGTCTAAGAAGAGTAAATTGTACTTAATAAGCAACTCTGGTGTGCTATGGCATATCCAGAGTTGTACACACAACATTGGAAAAGAGGTATCGCATCCTTCTAATCACTTTATAAAGTTAAATCTACATGGCTACCTAAATGTGTAAAAATTTCAGTTTATTTTGTAGACACAGAGGCCATTCAATGATGTTTTAGTTATGGTTGGTATGAAGGAGTGAAGGTATAGAATGAAGTCACTTGCCGGATGTTTTAGTACATGCCTATAATCCCAGCATTAGGCAATCTGAAGCAGGTTGTTCTGCAGTTGGAGACCAGTATAGGCTATATAGCAAACCCTACTTTTAAAAAAGGTATTTATTATTTGAGGGAAAATAAATTAAGAAGCACATTGTTTAATTGTTTTTTAAAAAGGAACAGTAGTAGCCATCATTCATATTAAGCAGGGAAACATTATTAAAAAGAATAAGTTAAAGTTCACTACCAGTTCAGAAATAAATGGTAACATTTGATTAAATTTAACTTGTTAACAGAGAAAAAAGACTGATATAAAAGTAGCATCTTAAAATATAAGCCACTTAAAATTAAAAATTAATTTTGCTTAAATTTAACAGATAAGTAAAACTGAAGGAGTAAATGAAATTGTACTCAAATTGTGGAAATGTCAAGGTCTCATGTAGTCCTTTGATCTCAGGATATAGTCTGTGAAGGGCTGTCTTTCTGCTCTGGAAGATATAATCTGCTCTGAGGCTTCTGTCTTCCTATTTCTCCCATCCTCTAAGTTTTTATTACTTAAAAAAAAAATCTGAGATGTGTAACATATTCTAGTTGACAGTGTTAATACTGCCGATACTTTCAAAGGCATGAAATGATTTTGAAAAGCTAGAAGGCTCCACACTGAGAAACTTCACAAATGATCTTTTTAGGGCAGCACAAATGTGTACTGCTGTGAATACCACATAACTACCTCAGGAACGTGAGATTCTGTTGTTTGTGAGACTTTATTCTTATGATGGCTGCGAGTATGAAATCCACTTCCAAGCTTAATTTCATGAGATACTGCACAGAAAGTTGTCATAAAATCCAGACATTCCATCTACTACATTCCTTGCTTCTAATACTTCTGTAGTTCAATCTAAAAAAGGGCAATCAAGTTTGTTTAGAAAGATTACTTGTTCTTGATTGCTCTTGTTAAGGTTCAGGTATTTTTTTTTTTTAGGTACTCAAATTTCCTTGCTGTATCCTCACATTGATGAAAAACAAACCAAAGATGTCTCACAATTTTTATTATAATTATAAAAATGCCTTATAATTAGTTATTTTTAGAATGATAATATTTGGCAGCTCAATTCTGTGATGGTCTTTTGACATTTTTCCCTAAAGAAACCATCACAACATTTTCTATCTTATTTTTGATGTAATGGTTTTTAAGTGTGACTGGACATTCCAATCACTTGAGGGGTATTTAAAAACAGATCAATCAGAATCTTTGGGAATGTTTTAAAAACCTTTAAAACATGGTATAGTACTTTATGAGCTATGTTCTTTATTTTCTTTTAATAATTAAGTAGTTGTATAAAGAGGTTACAATTCCAAAAGATTATAAGTACCCCTTCCACCCTTCTCTCCCATTATTCCCTCTTCATCCCTATCCTCAAGTTAAGTAGAACACGGTTTCACTATTTGTGAGACTGGTCCCAAACTTAGGGGTTATTGTCTCAGCCTACTGAGTACAGATATGACCACAGCTATGACCATCATGCCCGGTATGCACTGTTCTAAATGTACAATTATAAACAACTCAAAAAATGGATTCTCTTGATAGATGTTTAGTTATAATGAAAATAATTTTACCTTTTTTTTTTTTTGCCAGTCCTTGGACTTGAACTCTGGATGTGGGAGCCATCTCTCAGGTCCTTTTGTTCTAGGCTATAACACTCTATCACTTAAAGCACCACTTTCAGCTTTTTCTGTGAGTAAATGGAGGCAAGAGTTTCATGGACTTTCCTGCCCCAGCTGGCTCTGAACCTTCATTCTTAGATCTCCATCTCCTGAGTAGCTAGAATTACAGGTGTGAGCCATAGCGCCCTGCAATTTTAACATTGTTTTAAAGTTTAAAATTACAATTTTACCAGCCATATTCCTCAAGTTAAATGACACGTTAACGTATTTGGAAAACGAACTTTTTATGGCTCAAAGCTGTAATATTAAATTGTCTCATGTTACAATTTCCTTTTTAGAAGGTGAATAAAGTTGAAAAATCTTGACTGTGTATTGGAAAGTTTTAGGACTGTCTTGAATGAGTAAGTATTGACAAAAAATAAGACTGATAAATCCAGAGCAAAACAAGAATCTGGCCAGAAGTAAATGGTCATTATTTTCAGGGCCTATTTGTAGGTTATCATTCTTTATGCTAATTTTGTTTTTAAGTGAAATTGATGTTGACAATGAATTGGTGGGTAATTGCTGGAGTATAGGAGTATAGATGACTTTAAAAAATCACATCTAGGGGCTGGAATGTGGCTTAGTGGTAGAGTACTTGCCTAACATGAATGAGGCCCTGGGTTCAACTCCTTGGTACCACATAAATAAAAAATAAGATAAACAAAAAAAATCATATCTAGCAAAGTTATTTACTTTCCATACTTCAGTTAGAAATCTTGACAAAATAAAAAGAAAAGAAAAAAAAAGACATCTTGACAGACAGATCTGCAAATGGACCAGTTTATGATCTCGCAATCACATTTCTGAGGTGCTAGGAGGCTCTGTATGTTGTTCCTGGACCAAGTGAGCACAACACATGGAATGGCAAGGGAGCACGGAGGCAGCCTGAAGGCCAAATCAATCCTGGCTACCAGTGAGTGACCAATGTCTTAGCCATGCCTCCACATGGTAATGCTGACTGATCACATAGAAACTCCCAGCTCTCCATTTAGTATTTTCTAGTTTTCTACACATCAGTCTTACATGCTAGTATCAGCTGTTATCTCCCCCTGAACATTATGAGCCATCCCGGATTCTAGAGCTAATGTTACCTCTGTTCTAGTCCTGGGGAATTACTCTAAATAAAACAAATAAGGTAAATTACATATTTTTTTCTTTTTAGTGGGACTAGAGATTTATCAATCCTCCCCCCCCCCCCCCTTTTGGTACTGGGGATCAAACCCAGGACATTGTACTCGCTAGGTAAGCATTTTGCCACTGAGTTACATCCCAGCCCATAAACTCAGGGTTTTTTTGCATGCTAGTCAAGCTCTCTTTCCCTGAGTTCTATTTCCTGTATTGGTCTATATTTAACAGATCAAGTTAAATTACTCTTGGGTTGGCATAAGAGAGTTTCAAACACATGTAACAAATTTGACTAGCCAAACTATCAAAATAGACCAGCAATATCACTAAGAATATAAAGCAAAAGTTGTTGAGTGAAATATATTATCTAATCTATAAAGTGCTATACTGAAGCCATATTAATTTACAGCATTTACACTGAACTATTTCCCATAGCAAAATTCCACATGTATCAAGTGGGCAAACAATGTTTACCTGAAAAAAGTGGAAATATAAAAGAAAACATTTAAGGAGCTATTTATGTTACTGCTTCTAGACTCTCAAAGATCTTGTAGGTAACTAAGAAGTTGGACATTCTTCATTGAACTCATTTCAGCTTTAAGAAAAAGAAGACAAGAGAGAACCTGCTTGGTGATTTCACAGAGGTTCTGGCCTTCTGTTCACATACTGATAGTGACAGGTGCAGCCCCTTTGCTGCCTCCATCTGTGGCCTGGCCCAGCACTCAAACTGGCCTCTCTACCAGCAAGAAGCATATGGACTGGGACAGGATGAGCAACTCCTTTCTGTTGCTATCTCCTTCCTGCTTGTCTTAGCTTGTCCTGACAATGTATCTCTTGTTCCTGACTCACTCCAAGTGTTAAACATGTTTTTACTGTAATAGCTGACATCAAGAAACCAACATACTTCTGACACATACATGAGACATACTTCGAAGGTATGAAGGATATAAAATGAACAGCATAAATCTGTCACCTAATGAGCAAAATATCATTAATTAATATGGTTCAGAAACCTTTCCAGCCCCTAACAGGTAATCTCTATCCTAAATTATCACCCCTTTCTGAAAAATAGGTTTGCCTTATATACGTACGTGCATACAAATATACGAACATATATATGTATGATTTAACTATATATTGTCTACTTTTGCTTATGCTGAGGCCTTTAAAATGGTATCATATCAAATCAAGATTTTCTTTTCTTTTCTTGAATACTGGGTTAAGTCAGGGCCTTGTGCTTGCTAGGTGCCACCTGTGCCTCGTACATAGCAAGGATCACAGACATGTACCAGCATGTATGGCTTTATTGATTGAAAAGGGAGTCTCACTATTTTTTGCTGGGGCTGACCTTGAACTGTAATAACCTCCTGATCTCAAACTCTCCAGTAGCTGAGATTAAAGGCATAAACACCCATGTCTGGACCCTCGCTTGCTTTTTTTTTTTCTAATATTTGTACATGTTGGTTTCAGTTTTACTGTTGTCTAATATTCTTGTCCAGATAAAATAGCATTTTTTGGTAGAATTTTCCTTTAAATATCTTTGCAAATATCTCCTGGTACCTATGCCAAATGTCTTTTATGGTAGATTGCTAGTTATGCAACAATTGGGTTACAGGGTATGTAAATGATTAACTCTGTAAGGTAGGGCCAAAGTCTTTTTCAAAGCAGTTCAAGCATAAAGAGTATCTGGTTGCTCTATACTTCCTTGTCAACACTTGGTATTTTCAGACTTCTTAATTTTTGTAACCTAAGAGGTATAAAGCAGGATTTCAATATGTTCTTGATTAACTTTTTTTTTTTGAAAATTAGTGATTTTTGTCTTCTTATATGTCTAGTTGGCACAGTTTTTCTTTCTTTCTTTCTTCCTTTCTTTTATTATTTATTGCCAGTACTGGGGCTTGAACTCTGGGTCTGGGCGCTGCCCCTGAGCCTCTTTGTGCTCAAGACCAGCGCTCTACTACGTGAGCCACAGCACCACTTCTGGCTTTTTCTGAATAATTTATTGGAGATAAGAGTTCCACAGACTTTTCTGCCTGGGCTGACTTTGAACTGAAATCCTCAGATATCAGTCTCCTGAGTAGCTAGGATTACAGGCATGAATGAGCCACTAGCACCTGGCATCTGATTATTAATTTTATTTTATTTATTTTTTATTTTATTTTTTGGTCAGTCATGGGGTTTGAACTCTGGGCTTGGGCACTGTCCCTCAGCTCTTCAGCTCAAGGCCAGTGCTCTACTGCTTGAGCCACAGGGCACTTCCGGTTTTCTAGTGATTTATTGGAAGTCTCACAGACTTTACTGCCCCGGCTGGCTTTAAACCATGATCCTCAGATCTCAGCCTCCTGAGTAGCTAGGATCACAGGCATGAGCCACCGGTGCCCAGCTCTGACTATGAATTTTAAAGAATTCTTTTTATCTTTTGATCATTATCCATTGCTGTGAGGTACAAAATTATCTCCATTTTTCCTTCCTTCCTTCCTTGCTTCCTCCCTCCCTCCCTCCTTCCTTCCTTCCTTGCTTTTTGTAGGTTGAGGGGCTTGAACTCTGAGCCTGTTCCTCAGCATTTCTGCTCAAGGTGAGCAACTCCATCATTTGTGCCACAGTGCCACTTCCGGTTTTCTGGTGGCTTATTGGAGATGAGTCTCACCGACTTTCCTGCCTTGGCTGGCTTTGAACCATGATCTTCAGATCTCAGCCTCCTGAGTAGCTAGGATTACAGGTGTGAGCCACCGGCGCCCTGCTTCCATTTTTCTTAATGTAATGAAGCCAATTCTATTGCTAGCTTCAATAACAGCCTCTTCCCCTGCCCTTAATTTAGACAAGAACAGTTTCTAACGAGTTTAAAAAAAACCCCATAAATCCTGGACAGGTGGTGTAATCCTAGCTCACACTTGTAATCACACCTGTAATAGCTAGGATTGCAAATAATCTAAGGATCACAGTTCGAAGCCAGCCTGGGGAAGGAAAGCCAGTGAGACTCTTATTTCCAACTAAGCACTAAAAAAGTTGGAAGTAGAACTATGGCTCAAGTGGTAGAGTGCTAGCTTAAGCAAAAAAGCTAAGGAACAGCACCCAAACCTAGAGTTCAGCCCCAGGACTGGCACGTGGATGCTGGTGAGCATGCACACATACACATGCGCGTGCACACGCGCGTGCACACACACGCACACACACACACACATCCTTAAAAGGATATTTACAATAATTGGATGCTTTTCACATAGACTGGCAGAAATAAAATATTTTCAGGAATGTAGTAGAAATGGATCTTGATGAGGAGGGGTTGATACATGAATATATATACTGGAGGAAGTCCTTGAAAACTCAGCCTCCCAAGTAGATAGGGAGTATAGGCATGTGCCACTGTGCCTATCTGGATTTCCCACAGATTTATTTCTGAGGTTCACTGGGATTTGAACTCATGCCAGGTAAAATGCTTAAGTCAGGTCCCAGCCTTTCTGCTGATTTTGAATACTACATATCAGGTTTCCATACAAGCCTGGGTTAGTTACTAGATTCTTTACTGTGTTCCATTAACTTCAGTAACATCAATTGCTTCAAAAATACTACTATCTTCACATCACAATCTTTACATATAATCAGGCAAGTCTTTATTTCCTGTACTTCACAGGTACACTATCTGATTGTGCATTTTTCCCTATAAACTTCAAATAATTAGCTTATTAGGTTTGTTATAGTTTGGATTGTCAATGTCAATGTCCCCTAAAATCCCATGTACTGAAGGCTGACTCAGTGGAGGGGTGGAAAACTTTAAGAAGAGGGCCTAACAGAAGGAAGTTAAGTCATGCCTTAGAAGGATATGTACTGCAATCCTGGATCCTTCTCTAGTTGCCATGAGGTAAACAAGAGTTCTGCTGGAGGGGATGTGGACAGAAGGGAACCCTACTGCATTGTTGGTGGAGTGTAAACTTGTTCAACCAATTTGGAAAGTAGTATGGAGGTTCCTCAAAAGACTCCACATAGAGCTCCCCTATGACCCAGCAATCCCACTTTTGGGCATTTACCTGAATGATCACAAACAAGACCACACTAAAGCTACCAGCACAACTATGTTTATTGCAGCATTATTTACCATAGCTAAAATATAGAACCAACCCAGATGTCCCTCAGTAGATGAATGGATCAAGAAAATGTGGTATATATACACAATGGAATTCTATGCCTCCATCAGAAAGAATGACATTGCTCCATTTGTTAGGAAATGGAAAGGCTTGGAAAAAATTATATTAAGTGAAGTAAGCCAGGCCCAAAGAAACATAGGTCCCATGGTTTCCCTTATTTGCAATAACAAGCATATGTCTGAGACAGCAGAAAAGGTCAGCTAAGTTGATGTTAGGTGAAATGAACCCTAAGGTAAGTATTCAAATGTTTTTTCTTTCATGCAATTGTTTCTAACATATTTATAAGATGATTTCTTTGTTGCTTTGTATGTCCCTCCCCCACAGTATCACCCCTGCTTTCACTGTATTTGATGTTGGTATAATTTGTGGAGGGGAAGGGAAAAAACAAATCATTTAAATAGGGATACAGGTGGACTCACTGCAACAATGAGATGTACAAGTCCTTATGTTGAAAAACGAACTTTACAAATTTGGCGGGGCGGGGGGGGGGGGGGGAAGAGAAGGAACAAAATAAAAACAAAAACAAAAAAAAGTTCTGAACCACATGCTCCCACCATGATATACTATATTATGCCTTCACAGGCCCAAAACAACAGGTCCAAACAACCATGGATTAAAACCTACAAGACTGTGAGCTAAAACATCCTGCTGTTTCAAATTCACTTCTCTCTGGCACTTTCTCACAGAGACAAAAAGCAAACACTAATAACAGAAGTAACATGAAAATAATATAATTTCGGTTAGAATTTTAATCATGGTTTAGAATGTTTTATAATTCCCCATCTGAGTTTTAAATAAGACACCGTAATATACTGACATTTATTACAATTATTGGCATATTTGAATTGATTTCTACCATCTTTCCTTTTCTCTCTCTCCTCATCACCACCTGAATCTTCTATATATCTCTAGCTTCCTGTCTTGTCTGCTGGAAGACCGCAGATGACACTTCTAAGCTCTTAAAATGATCATTTCTATATACATATTAGAAACTGTATCATTCTGTTCTCAGCCTTACAGCAAATAAAAGGAAAAAGAGGAAAAGCAGAGAAAGAGTGAGGAAAGGATAGAACAGAACAAGCGTCAGTGAGAACTTACTTTGGAGTGGGGGAGAGGAACTCTTTCAGCAGTTTCTGCGATCCTTGCACATCTAGGTAATGCCTCTTTTAGAGCTATCGTTCTGTCAGCATTTCCTTTACTTTTCTTAGCTATTCAAGGTACTCAAGCTCTCTGTCTCTTTTTGTAACCATCACTCTTAAAATGGTTTACTACCTGATCTTTCTTTCCTGATCTTTGTTTTAGGCAAGCTATTTTAGTTAAAGCACTGTAAGGATTTATGAATATAAGGTGCCATAAGAAATTATGGGAATGTAGCTCAGTGGTGAGAGTACATGCTACTTCTGCAAGAAGCGCTGGGTTTGAAACCCAGTTATGGTCCATACATGGCAGAGATGCTATTTGAATCCAAGTAATCTGGCTTTTGTCCTGACCTTAACTACAGGGATGTACCATACAAATAAATTAAGAGAAGTTAGGAGAAAATGGGATTTTCTTTCCTTTGTGAATCATATTTCAACAAGTATGGGTATTACATATGAATGCACTATCATTTGATAAATTGAGATTATCATCCCTTCAAAATTGCTAACTTGAGCTGGGTGCAGGTGGCTCACACCTGCCATCCTAGATCCAGGAAGCTGAGAGAAGATCTTGGTTTGAAGCCAGACCTGGCAGAATATAAATGAGCAAAAAACTGAACTGAAGGCATGGCTCAAGTGGTAAAGTGACAACTCTGAGCAAGAAATTCTATCTAGAGCATAAGGCCCCAAGTTCAAGCTCTGGTCTGGCACATACATATAGAAGAATTGCTAACATGTCTGTCTTGTCTGTGTTCAGTCGATTTTATTATAGTCATTTTAAGAGGAGGAGACTGAAGTTCAGATAGGTTTAGTATGCTGCCCCAGATCATACAACTAGGATCTAGGAATGTTTCCAGTGTGCTTGCTCCCAGTGTTACAGAGCAAGGTCTGGAGGGAATGTGCTCATGTATACTGGGAGTTCTGGTTATAGAGGTTCCTTTGTTCCTTGCTCATGCCACCAAAGGGTTCATGTTGAGAGAACTGTCTGATCTTGTTCAGGATGAGCTGGCTGTTTCAGCAGAGTAGAAAGAATGTAAGTAAATTCTATCTTCTGGTGTGGGAGAGATAGATGTCTAAGTCTATGTACACGCTGGAATTGCTTTTCACTTTTAGAGACTGAGGAGCAAAGAAGAATAAATATAAAAGATGCTCATGTTTTGTGACAAGTGTGCTTTTTTTTTCTTTTTTTGGTCGGTCGTGGGGCTTGAACTCTGGGCCTGGGCGGTGTCCCTCAGCTCTTCAGCTCAAGGCTAGTGCTCTACCACTTGAGCTACAGCGCCACTTCCGGTTTTCTGGTGGTTTATTGGAGATAGGAGTCTCACGGTCTCTCCTGCCCGGGCTGGCTTTGAACCGTGATCCTCAGATCTCAGCCTCCTGAGTAGCTAGGATTACAGGCGTGAGCCACCAGCGCCCGGCGCGACAAGTGTGCTTTTTAATGTGCGTAAGAAGATACAGTTGCTACTTAGAACATATTTTCCTTCTTCAGATTTTTTTTGCTTCCTTTTCTTTGCCTCAAACCTTATACTCTCTGTAGTTGTTTTTTATTTATTATTGTTTTTATTGGTCATGGGGCCTGAACTCTGGGCCTGGGCACTGTCCCTGAGCTTTTCAGCTCAAGGATAGCACTCTACCACTTGGGCCACTGCACCACTTTCAGCTTTTTCTGCTTATGCGGTGCTGAGGAATTGAACCCAGGGCTTCATGCATACAAGGCAAGCACTCTACCACTGAGCCACCTTCCTAGCCCCACCCTCTGTAGTTCCTAGCACTGTATATTCAATCTCCTCTTCATTTAGGTGCTTCCTAAGAGGTCTCTCAATCACTACCAGCAGATAATCCTCCAAGACAATGTTGTTAGTGCCTTAATAGATCTCTTCTTCCTGAAAGACCCCAATTTTCTTTTCTGGCCTTTTCTCCCTAGACCCCAAATCTACTCAAACTAATCTGGGATCTTTCTCCTCCAGTGTTGGCTCTTACTGATCATGGTATCAGGAACTCTTTCCTTATTCACATTTAGCTGTTTCAGTTATTTTTCAAGCAAGTCTTGGAGCAAGAACTCATGACCTGGAAGCTGTCCCTGAGCTTTTTCTTCCTTTCTATTTCCTCAAGACACGAGCCACAACTTCATTTCTTGCTGTCTCATGGACTTTCCTGCCCAGGTTGGCTTTGAACCTCAATCCTCAGATCTTAGCCTTCAGTGTAGCTAGGATTACAGGCGTGAGCCTAGAATAGGTTATTTCTTTAAGGGTCATTTCAAATGTAATCTCTTTTGTCTTCTTTGATGACTCTCCAAGTAGAAATAATCCCTTCCTTGTCTAACACTGGGTATTATATTGGGTGTAACTCTTACAAGACTTGACATTCTGACCTGTACTGAAGATAATGTGCATCTGAACTGTCAGTTGCACTAAGATTAACTATGTGTCACTGACCTTTGTATTATAAGTAGCACTAGAAGAGACATTCATATTTGTAGACATTGATCAAAAACAAAAATCTGATTTTTGTAATGTAAAGTAAGTCAAAGTGTTCCATAAATGTGAATGTGTTCTAGATACAGAGAATTCTATCAGTGTAAGAACCAGTCAAAGGAACCTCAGAGTGCATTATTATTAATATTATTACTTTAAAGGTCAGATTCTTAATTGGGGCACTAGGTGTAGACACAATGGTGGGAAACATCTGCTAGGTCAAGAAAGACATCCAGCATTACCCGAATGAGAGCCTCAAAGACCAGCTTAGAAAAGGCTAAAACAAACAGTTCAAAGGCATCTGTGATATGTGGCGTAATTGTTCATTTCTTGACTTTAGTTCGGTTTGGCTGAGTACTAAATTTCAGACTTGCAAACTATTAAGGTTTGATTAGACGACACATTTTGAATGTCCTATTACAAATCAGATAAAGCTTCTAAGCAATAGACCTCCCTAACAAAGACCCAAACTCAAAATTTAGCTCCTCCTCCCAAGGGAAAAAAATAAATAACAATTTGGGAAGAACCACAATTTATAGAGCTAATCGGGGAAGCCTGGCCCCTCACAGAAACATCGCATGAAAGCATCGTCTCAGGTACTGCGTCATTTATTTGGCTTTGTTGTTGTTGTGAAAGAGGACACAAGGCAAAGATGGGAAGGATGGGAGAAAATCAGTTTAACTTATATTTAAACAAATACCTTTATAGGACAAACAACAACATGAAGACTTCTCCCCCCCCTCCCCCCCCCCGTTCTGGACCTGCAGCCCACGTGGAGTACAATGAAATGCACCAATCACTGGAACAAAGGCAACAGGCACCTGCAAGCCCTCAATCCCTTTGCATACATTTCCGCCAAAGCGGTGCCAAAGTCGGTGATGTGGCGGAGGAAGGCCGGGGTGGGGGGGTCACCTTTCAAACACTACGAGCTCCTTTTCGTAAACCCAGGGACAACTGGGGACCCCCTTTCCCGGGGCTCCAGAGCCCTGAACGGTCCCGGGTTTTCAGACGAATCTCTCCTCCTACCACACGTGACCGAATGGCAAACAGCCGCCTAGAGAGACACCGCCACGCACCAGCCGCGGGATACAAAGGCTCACCGCCGCCGCCGCCGCCGCCGCCGCGTCCGCGGGACCTCCGCGGGGCCAGCCTCCCGCGCTCGGCGTCTGCGGAGCTTGCGTAGGGCGCCGCCGCCAGACGCGCTGCCGTTCCCGGGCCCGCAGGGCGGTGCCGCGCAGCGCAGCGCAGGGAGCGGGAGCGGGGCGCGCGCCGCCGGCCCAGAGCGCCTGCCCACCCAGCGCCGCCGGAGCAGGGGTGCCCAGCAGCACGCAGCGCGCCGCGCCGCGCCGCAGCAGCCTTCGCCGCCGCCGGCTCGCCGCCCGGAGCTTCGCAGCGACTTGGACCAGGGTGAGAAGGCCGAGGGCTCCCGGCAACCGAGCAGGCCCAAGATCGAGCCGTCCCATCCCCCCCGCCCGTCGGGCCTTCCCGTTTCCTCCGGGCTCCGGCGCCTCCCCCGCGCCTCCCCCGGGGACCTCGGCGCGAGCTGCGGGGCGCCGTGAGCGGCACTTACACCACGGCTCTGGAGATCATCCAGGACACCATCTTCCCGGGGACCAGGGCCTCCACTTCGGGCCGGGTGGGTGCTGAGCGCGGCGGATTAGGCCGCCAACGGCAGGCCGCGCGCTCTCCGGCTCCTCGCGCTTCCCGGGGCCGCGCTGGCGCCCTCGGGAGCCGGGCCCGGTGTCTGCGCGCCGCGGCCTGAGCTATCAGGCGGTCGGTCCCCCGCCCGTCCCCCTCCCGTCCCCGCCCGTCGGCCCAGCCGCGGCGGAGTCGGTCGGCCCCGCCCCTGCGCTCCGCTGATAGGCGGCGGCGGCGGCGGTGGCGGTGGCGGTGGCGGCGGCGGCGGCGGCGGCGGCGGCGGCGGCGGCGGTGGTGGAGGAGGAGGAACGTGGGCCAGGCCGGGGCCAAGCGGCGGGTGTGGGGGATCTGAACTGGGAGGACCCTTGCCAGAGCCTCCCGGCCTCGCAGCCGCGGCCCGATCGCCGCCCTGGCGCTCTAACCCTCCCTTCCCCGCCTCCCCGAGGCCTTGGGACGCCCGTCCGGTGGTGAGAGGAGGTGGGAGGCCGACGACCCGGACTTGAGGGTAGGGGTCGTTTACTGCATGTGTGTGTGGGGTCGGGGGCGGGGGGGGGGGAAGGAAGTGTTAAGCAGGAGCCATGTCGGATGGAATCGTTTGGATCGGGCTTTAGATCCTGGGGAGCCAGGATTTTGAGAAGTGCTGGTCTACATCCGGTCCCCACGCGTTGGAGGAGGCCTGGGCACCAAGGGCATCCTTACGGGGTACCGCATTTCAAGGGGAACCGGAATAACGTCGGGAGCGCTTTGCACAGGCCTCTCGGTGGTGTGCCTTGCGGCCCTTGGTGCAGTGCGGGGAGGGGCCGAGGAGAGCACTGGGTTTCTTGTTTGCGGTAGTGGGTGTAATGGGATTGCTGTGCTGGGCCTCTTAAGGGCACCTTTGCCTCGGAGCCTGTGCAAAGGTTGTTTTACAGACACGGATTTCCAGTATTTCCGTGAGCCTGCCAGATACTCGGAGCAAGAGCAAAAGCAAAAGCTGGACCTAGGATTCTCGATTACAAGGTTAGATTACTACTTACGCCTTCCAGTTATTGCAAGTACCATTTAAAAGGAGAATATGGAAACTTCTGTTAGGTCGTCGTCGTCGTTGTCAGTACCAGATTGGGAACACGACCTTAAAGTTACCGTTCGTCTTATTTATTTACTTTTTGCTTTCAGTTAAACCAGTTTTGTAGATTTCCCTACTATTCAAATAGTAGGAAGAAGAAAAGAAGAAACATGGGCCTGGAGCCTTTCATGAAAGCAGTAGAAAAATGTGATCCCTTGGTTCGTGACACACTTACTTCATTTATTTTTTGTTCCTCAGTTTCCTCATAATAAAAAGAGGCTAATAATACTGTACCCTGTCTCTTGCTTTCAGGAGTGATAGGAGGCACTGCTAAATAATATGTTTTAAGAAGCAGTCTGACTTGCTTGGAATAAAACCAAGTGTTAGGTAAAGATGATCTTCAGTTTTTAGTTCCCAGGGTCAACCAATTAAGTAATATCTTGATTATGAAAGAAAAGAGATCAGGGTTGTGGGTGGTTTAGCTTATTAGTATAGCACTTGCTCACCATGTGTTTTGCTCTGGGTTTCCTTTCATCCCCCCCCCCCCCCACCCCCTTCCCCCAGCAAGAAATGAGGAAATTACAAACTGCTTCAGCTCTTTTTGCTTATTCATATTGATACATTTTATTCTACAAGTCATAATACTGACATTTGTCTAAGTCTTAGTTTTGGCTGTATTCAGCATTTAGTTGCAGCTCATGTGGGCCACATAGCATCAGTTTTCTAGGGGAATTTTCTTGTCTAGTATATACCTTAAGTGCATTTCAATGTCTTTCAAATTGTCTTTACATCCTTAATTTTTACTGCAGTCATCCCTGCATTTTGAATGCCTCCGTGGCAGTCAAAATGTCCTTGATTTTTCTCAGTGCCCTCATGGTTTACTGCTTCACTTTCCTTTTATTTTCCTTACACTTACTGGCTAATCTACTAGATGGATAACAAAATGTTCAATAACATGCATATGTCCAAGTATCTTGCCCATGATAGGATAAAGACCCAATAAAAATATTCTCTTTAAGTATCAAACAAATATTTCTTTCATATGTATTTCAGACCTCAGTGAGAGAGAGGTCTCTTAGAAATGTATATCTGGTCTTGCTTTCTTACTTTGAGGGGGTGTCATGAGTATCATTTTGGTGAGTTGTAAATAGTATCAATGTTTTCAGGCATTTCTTGAGCCCTTTTGCTTCATTTTATATGTTGTATATCTTACAGCTCCTGGCCTTTTTCAATTTATGCTTCCTTTTGCTGGTTTTCTTCTGTTTACCTGAAGCAGTCCCCTTCTTATCTCAGTAGGCCATGGGTTGGAAATCACCTACCAAATGTTGAGTCATTCAGGCATTTCAGAAAGCCAGGTGTGTTTTTTCTCTTTAATATTATAGAAACTGAGATTCTGAGAAGTTCACCCACTGGCCAGTGAACGAACACATTCTCATTTGTAACAGACAAGACTCTAATCCACATTTGCTGAGATTCTTTACATTCTGTGATAAATAGATAGCTGAATTAGGTCTTAAGGCACTGGCTCCCAGTGGAGATTGCCTCTACTGAGATATTAGGAAGCATTTTTTGGATTGTTGTACTGAATTAAGCCAGGAATGCGCCTTTTTTTTTTTTTTAACTTTATGTGAGACAGACCTAGAAAAAGAATTTTCCCATATCCTTCATGATTTAGGAATATCTTGCCTGCCATGTAATTCTTGTAATTATCTGAGCCTAAACCCACTTTACATTTGAAGTACTGATTTTCCTGCTTTTACAACTGTGGTGTCATTTCAAGGAGGCTTTGTCTTGTTTACTGTTTGATCAATAATTGTTAACAGTTTTGCAAAATTGTCTCAAAAGCCAGTTTTGCGTTTAGAGTAATCATGTTACATGGCTACTAATTGTTTTGTCCAGGCATTTATATATCCATGCTTATTGTAATCACTTTTCTTTTTCGTTCATATTTTGTTAGGATTTGAAATTGTCTATAGGAAGATTGTTATTCATTTTATTTCAAGGTGGTAAAGCAGAAATTGGGAAAAGAATTTTAAGGAAGAGGTTGAATCTAATAAGGGTGAGAAATTATTAGACTGAAGTAAAAGTAACTTGGTTTGAAGAGGACCCATATGAAAAGGGCCTACCTTTTAATGTTGGGTGTAGTTTCTGTTATTGGACTGCCTCAGACAGTTGATCTGCTAATGGTTGGCCATTAGATAAGTGCTCTACTGTGTAAGGAAAGGCTCTAGGGACAATGGGAGATAAGGAAATACAGTACCTTCTGCTAAGAATCTTTTGGATTGCTTGTGATCTTTTCATTTAGAGATTATTTTTAAAAGTTCGAACATAATTGTTTTGTTATCATATATTGTCCCCAGTATTCTTGTATTGTACTGGTACATTGTACTGCTGTGTGCCTTCTTTTTGTTCTGCAAACCTGCAAAGATATTTTTTTCCCTGTGTATTGAATTTAATCATGATGGGAAGCAGTATTAGGGTAGAGACTATTTCCTCAAGAGACCATTCATGCTCCCAGTAATGTGATGTTTGACAAGTCATAGTATGCTTGCTGTTAAATGGGTATAATAGTGGTAGATCAAATGTAAAATGCCTTAAGACTTAAGGGTAATGAGATGCATTTAAAAGAATTGCTTTCTTCCACCTTTTCACTTAGTTGTCCTATGAGATGTAGAATGTTCATTTGCTGCTGTATGTTAACAGAGTTCATTTATTAGCAAATCAACAAAGTGAGAGGTATACCTAGGATAGCAGAATTAGAGTACTGAGATAGTATCTAATCACGTAATAATTAATTAGTATGCTAATGAGAATGAATACTAGGTCACGTTCTCATTGCTAATGGGAGAGAATTCAATGGCATGAAAACATTTTTATTTGGAAAAAGGCTAGAATTACTAAACCAATTTATCTTTAATAGTAACTTAGAAAGTAGTACTAGGATGGGGATAAGACTGACGTAAAAGAAGAAACATTCTTTTTCCATTTGTTACCGCTTCCTTATCTTGTCTACTTATGGTATTATGTTTACGATGGAAATTATCGTCATGACATCTGACCAAAAATACAAAAAGTGATGACAAATTGTGGATTTGGTGTGTGTGTGTGTGAGGGGGGGGGGGTGAGGAAGAGAGGGAGAGAGGGGGGAGGAAAGGAGAGAGGGAGAGGGAGAGAGAACAAACTCTGGGTCTTGCTCTGTCAGTTAGCTTTTTCATTCAAGTCTGGCATTCTACCATTTGAGCCACACCTTCACTTCCTGCTTTTTAGTGGTTAATTAGAGGCTTTAGTTCACAGACTTTACTACTTGTGCGGGCAATGTTCAGATCTCAGTCTCTTGAGTAGCTAGGATTATTGGCCTGAGCCACCAAGTGCCTGGCTTTGTGGACATTATTAATAGCAGTTACCTGTGTTAGCTTTCCATCAGATACTATGACACTGTATCTGAAAGAATCATCTCAAAGAAAGAAAGTTTTATTTTTGCTCACAGTTTCAAGAGATTTTAATTCATGGTCATTTAGCTCCATTATTTTTGGTTGTGAAGTGAGGCAGGGATCTTGTAGCTGAGAAGCAGAAAAAGGAGGAAGGACTAGAGTCTCAGTATATGTATCCTACATAGGCATGTATCACAATGACCTACTTTTTCTAATTAGGCCCTACTTCTATCTCCTCAGGGTTCACCACCTCCTATTAGTGCCAGCAACTGGAGTCCAAGCCTTCACCACTTTTAAGCTCCCAGCATTCATCCTAGTACAGTTTGACAGTCAGATATGTCTTGCACAACATATCTTGCATTGCATAATCTTAATTAAGGTAGATAATATTGTTAATTCACTTAATCAGGCATCACAGGGGTTCTGTGAATGAATAGGATAAAAAAAAATCATGTATTCTTCCACTAACCTTTATCGGAAATAAAACATATTCTTCCATTATCAATGAAGAAAACAAACCCCAGTAACAGTAGTATTTTTAATTCTTTTGATAATAGAAATACGGTAAATAAGGATAATAGCTCTTGGTGAAGTGATGCAATGGCTCTTCCAGAATATCTTGGTGCTTTGTCACTTTTTGGCAAGCTAATGCAAGTTTAAGCTGTATTAACATGAAGCAAATGATTCATAAGATCTTGATCTCATTCTATTTTTGTGCTGGACCTGTGGCTTGAACTCGGGGCCTGAGTGCTATCTCTGAGCCTTTTTGCCCAAGGCTAGTGCTCTACATTTGAGTTCTACTTCTAGCTTTTTGCCTGTTATTGGAGATAAGAGTCTCATGAGATCTTCCCGGACCGCTTAGTTACCTAAGTTAGGTAATGAGTACATTTCTTTTTTTTTCTTTTTTTTGTCGGTCGTGGGGCTTGAACTCTGGGCCTGGGCGCTGTCCTTCAGCTCTTCAGCTCAAGTCGAGCGCTCTACCACTTGAGCTACAGTGCCACTTCCGGTTTTCTGGTGGTATATTGGAGATAGGAGTCTCACGGTCTCTCCTGCCCGGGCTGGCTTTGAACCGTGATCCTCAGATCTCAGCCTCCTGAGTAGCTAGGATTACAGGCGTGAGCCACCAGCGCCCGGCTTATGAGTACATTTCTTTTTGGACATTACCACTCCTTTCTTTGCTCTCTCCCAGTTCTTTATGATTTTTAAAACTTTAATTAGATTAGCATTTTCTTTCCATTAATGATTTTTTTGTCAAACTGTTCATATCAGAAACTACTTTATTTGGAGACCTAGCTTGCCTTTCAAAAAAAAAGTAATACTTACTCTATAGGTAATATCTCTGTAAGCACAGGGAATTTCAGCTCATTCTTTCCCAGTTTAGAATGAATTCTCTTTTTGGGATGATAAATAGCTCTTTCTGAAGTTGGCAAGAAAACTTCCTCTTGGGACTTTCCTAGAAGTGTTATGACAGCTATTTGATTTAACTCCTTAGAAAGCTCTCAGAGTTGCCTTATTTGTCTGGAAAGAGTAAAGAGCTTAAACTTTTTTTCTCTTGAGAATGATTGTGGTTCTGATCTGGTATGTGACCAACTATGAAAGATTCTATCTTGATAGTGTGAAATAAAACAATACTAAATGTAGGAATCCTTGATGACTAGCCCTGGGGATCTTGCCAGAGGCAGGCAGGCAGGCAGGCACTGGAGAAAGATTATTATAAGGATTATTAGAGGGGCCTGTGTTGTCCCGGGAGAGGGAGCACATGGCATCTGCCCCTATCCAAGTGGCAGGCAGGTCTGGGGGAGGAAGTGAGGGTGGAGGTGAGGGTAGATGTGTTCTCAGGTAGGTCTGGGCAGAGAGAAGGAGTGACCAAGCTGTAGGGAACTCTAGGGCAGGGAGGAGCTCAGGTCTATGTGGAGCTGAGGACCAAAAGTGGGGATAATATTAACACTAAACATATACATTAAAATTTTGACTCTAAAGCAAATTTCCATATATATGTATATATATAAATTTGACAGTTTGACAAAAATCAATAATGGAAAGAAAATGCTAATCTATATTAAAGATTTAAAAATTATAAAGAACTGGTAGAGAGCAAGGAAAGGGGTGGTAATGTCCAATATATCTCTCTCTATATATAAATGAGGGGATCTATATTATACATAATCAGTATGAATATATATATATATATATATAATATATTGAAGAGGGAATAGTAAAGACAAACTTGAGGCACCTGTTATAGTAACATACTCATTCCATAAATTTTACCATTGAGGAAGATTAGGCTAGAGGATGGGGAGTTTGTGGCCTGCTTGGGCTATATAGCAAGACTCTGTTTCAGAAAAAAAGAAAAAGAAAGTCATGTGCCTATACCTCATGTCCATAATCCTAACTACTCAGGATCTTCCAGATAGACATAAAGGTTTGAAGCAAGCAAAGCACAAGAATTTGCATGACTCTATCCCTGGTTAACCAGCAAGATGCTGGACTGGAGGTGTGGCTCTGAAAAAGCTAGTTGTAAGCAAGAAAGCCAAGCCAGCTTGAGACCCTGAGTTAAAAAAAACAAAAAAAAAAAAGCTTGAATTAAAAAAAAGAGGTAAGTTTGGAAAGTACATTCATATACACTTTTGTAGAAGTTGAAGAAAGAGATAGAAAGCTTTTCTTCTTTTCTGTTTATTCTGAATAATCAAGCCAAGCTGATAGCTTTATGATAATGACAGTTGTGCAAGAAGAGGAACTAATTTAAGAGTTATTGTTGCACTCTTCATTAAAAATAAAATTATAAGCTAGGTGTTGATGGCTCACACCTATAATTTTAACTACTCAGGAGGCTGAGATCTGAGAAATGAGGTTCAAAGCCAGTCAGAGAAACAAATCATAGTCCCAAGTTTCATAAACCAGTATAGTATTTGCCAAATAGTTGTTTTTCAAATTACATATATTTTCTGTAAATGACTTGTGTTACAGTTCATAGTGTGTGAGAAGTGCCCATTAAATATTAACTATTATTATTATTATTATTTTTGCCGGTTGTGGGGCCTGAACTCTGGGCCTGGGCTCTGTCCCTCAGCTCTTCAGCTCAAGCCTTGCCAGTATACCACTTGAGCCATTACACCACTTCTAGTTTTCTGGTGGTTAATTGGAGATAAGAGAGAGTCTCACGGACATTTCTGCCTGGGCTGGTTTTGAACTGTGATCCTCAGATCTCAGCCTCCTGAGTAGCTAGGATTACAGGTATGAGCCACCAGAACCTGGCAATCTTTTGTTTTTAAGATAGTGTCTTGAGGGGCTGGGAAGGTGGCTCAGTGGTAGAGCACTTGCCTTGCATGCATGAGGCCCTGGGTTCAATTCCTCAGCACCACATAAGCAAAAAGAAAAAAGCGGAAGTAGTGCTGTGGCTCAAGTGGTAGAGTGCTAGCCTTGAGCTGAAGAGCTGAGGGACAGTGCCCAGGCCCGGAGTTCAGGCCCCACGACCAGACATTCCCCCCTCCCCCCCCCCCCCCCACCACCAAAAAAAAAAAAAGATAGTGTCTTGGTAACTTTGTTTATCCTGAACTTGAGATCTTTCTGCCTCCATCTCCTGAGTAGATAGGATTACAGGCATGTGCCTCTCAAACCAGAATCTTCTTTGTTGAGGGAGCTGTTCTTGACTTCATAGGACAGTGAACAGCATTCCAACATCTATCCACTGTTGCCATTTTTGGCAACCAAAACTGTCTCTAGATGTTAAATAAATGTTCTAATGGGACAAAGTTTCCTACCATGTCCTCCTCTATTCAGAACTGCTAGTCTAACTGCTTGCCTTTTTGCCCTTTCATCTGTGTTCCTGATTGGGAAAAAAAAAATTACAGTTGTCAGTATAAATTCCTATTTTTTTGTTTTATTATTATTATTTTTATTTTTTGATCCAGTCGTGGGGCCTGAACTCTGGGCCTGGGTGCTGCTCCTCAGCTCTTCAGCTCAAGGCTAGCGTTCTACCACTTGAGCCACAGTGCCACTCCAGCTTTTTTCTTTTTGCTTATGTGGTACTGAGGAATCGAACCCAGGGCCTCAGGCATGCAAGGCAAGCACTCTACCACTGAGCCACCTTCCCAGCCCTATTTTTTTGTTTTAATAGGTCCTTAATTTTACCTAACAATTACCTCTTCTCAGCTCTTCTGTTTTTCTGATATTATTTCCAGTTTTATTCTCAAATTTCCCATGTCATTGCCTTGTATTCTTAGCAGATGACCTTGTCTTCAGAGAGAAAAGAAGATAGAAGTTATTTCATTTGTCCTCACTAGGCTTTGTTATATCAGCTATGAACTTACCTGAATTTGAATTATGGCCCCAGCAGATATTTTCTGACCTTTAGCAAGTTAACCTTTAAGCTTCATTTTCTTTATCAATCATGGCTATCATAATAAAAATCATGTAATGTGTTTATTATAGTGCATTGTCTATTGTGTCATGACAAGAAAAGGAAGAAGTCATGCAAAATTGTTTGGAAATGGTCTTTTAAGAAATGTGACTAAGTTAAGAAGTAGAATAATTACAGGACCATATTCAGTAAGGAAGAGTATGAATTTGTTGTTTTTAGATGGGAGACACATTTTAGCTGCCATTAAAGAGGATAAAATTAAAAGAGATTAATGTAATTTATTTTAACCATCTCTTAGTCTTCTTTATCCACATTGCATTTTACAGACAGGTCTAGCATTCTAATGTAAGTCTGATTTCTTTGCTTTTTTTTTTTTTGTAGTCTTCTAATGCCTCCATTTGCCATTAGCCTAAAACTTCAAACTTTCTGAGTTACTTTTTACTAGTTTTTTTTTTGTTGTTGTTGTTGATCCCTGCCGAAATGACCTCTGTAGCTTTAAGTATTTTGTCTTTCTATCCTTATTCTCTTTATCCTCAAATGTTCCTCTCTCTATGGTCCAGTTAATTGTCCGAAGCTTCAGTAATACTGCACTGAATTTGTCTCTCTTCCTCAAATATGACTTGCTCTATCAAAATTGCTATTTACATTTGCTTAAACTATTTACCTTCTTTTTCTTCCTTCTGTGGCCAACTGATTGGCTTGCATTCTTTCTTCAGCCTTTCTTAAACCTAACTTATTACTGGATCACTTCTCTGACTCTAAACCTAGATTGCTTATCTCTCCTGTGTACTGCCATCTATTAATTTAATATTCACATTTGGATTTGTCCTAACTTAATACCAAACTGTAAAGGTCTTGTTTATATTCCTACTATGAGGAGGGAGGGATTACACACTATACTGTTTTTAGGAAAAGATCCACTGAAAGTTGCATATTCAAAAATTACTTGATGAGGAAAGTAGTGTGATCTCAAAAGATAAGAGAACATTCATTGGGTTTTTGAAATGATAGTTCTTAGGATATTAGATCCTTGGGAAATTAAGTCTGTTGAACTGGCTTTGTAGCTTTACAGTCTACTTGTCTCTCATTAACACTGTGTAATCATGCTCATAACCTACCCATATTAACCATAGTGTTATTGTTTGTTAGTCTTAGTTTACTCACTTGAAAAAATGGTGATAAGATTAATAAGTCTGGGCACTGGGGGCTCATGTCTGTAATCCTAGCTACTCAGGAAGCTGAGATCTGAGGATTTTGGTTTGAAGCTGGCCCTGTACAAGACAATTTTTTTATTTTATTTCTTTGCCAGTCGTGGGCCTGAACTCTGTCCCTGTGCTCTGTCCCTCAGCTCTTCAGCTCAAGGCTAGCGCTCTACCTACCACTTGAGCCACAGCGCCAATTCTGGCTTTTCCTACTTAACGTGGTGCTGAGGACTCAAACCCAGGGCCACATGCATGCAAGGCAAGCACGCTACCACTGAGCCACCTTCCCAGCCCCTGTACAAGACTCTTAACTCAGTTAGCCAGCAAAAAGAAGTAGAGTTGTGCAAGTGCTAAGAGTACCAACCCTGATTGAAAAAGCTAAGAGTGCAAGGTTCTCAGTTCAAGCTCCAGTATTGGCACACACACAGATTAAGATCATTGTTAGGACCAAATGATATCATTCATGTTAAGTGTTTATCACAAGCCTAAAAGATCTCACTTGTTAATTATTAATATGTCCTTTTTTATTTTTATTTTCGCCAGTTCTAGAGCTTGAAATCAGGGCCTGGGCTCTGTCCCTGAGCCTCTCTCTGCTCAATGCTAGTGCTCTACCACTTGAGTCACAGATGCACTTCCTGCTTTTTCTGAGTAGTTTATTGGAGATAAAGATTTCACAGACTTGCCTGTCAGGGCTGGCTTTGAACCTCAATTCTCAGATCTCAAGCTTCTTTAGTAGCTAGGATCGTAGGCCTGAGTCACCGGCACCTGGCTTAATATGTCCTTGTTGTAGTACTACATTCATTATTGGCAGTATCGTGTGTCTACTTTAAAAAGAAGATGTGATTTAATATTTGAATCTTTAAATACAAGGCACTTTTAAAACAATGCAGAATTACATCCTTTGGTTTAGCAGAGAATCATAAAGTATAAATAGATGCCAGCTGCAATCTTACTTGCAGGAATAATCAAGGATATGAAAGTACATTGTGGGAAGGGAGTCTATCCTTTCTTATTAAGTTTACAAACAAATTGTGTGTGTGTGTGTGTGTGTGAGAGAGAGAGATTGAAACCTGGTGATAGTTTTATCTGCCTTTATTAGAACCAGATGCTTCTGGAATCTAGTGGGCAGATGTAGGGATGCTGTTGAATTTCCTAAAATGTAGAGAGCAATCCCTAATACAGCAAAGACTTATCTGTCCTGAAATTTCAGTAGTACCAAAGGTGAAACTCCTTTGCTGTCTAGATATGAATATTTTATAAAAAATACTTTGTAAAAGTGATAGCATTATTTTAAGCTTTTGTTATTTTTACCTGCAACTGAAAGAAATATTTTCTCTTTACATTGTTATTGAAATTGTTATTTCATCAGATAATTCGAATGAATTGCTTCCATAATTACTCTGTTGTCTTCCTAAAGATTAAGAAGGAAGGGCTGGGAATGTGGCTTACTGGTACTGTGTTTGCCTAGCATGCATGAAGCACTGGGTTTGATTCCTCAGTACCATATAAAGAAAAAGCTGGAAGTGACACTGTGGCTCAAATGGTAGAATGCTAGCCTTGAACACATAGAGGCTCAGGCCCTGAGTTCAAGCCCCAGGACTGGCAAAAAAAAAACAAAAAAAGAAGGAATTCATTGATGACTTAAAGTTCTTTACATTAGTATTTATAGTTTTGATTATGACTTTATGAAGGTAGTTATGGTGAGTAGAAATACTGAGACATTACAAAATGATTACATTACATAAACCATATACACTAATCAGGAGTTTTATTAAAAAATTGTAAGCATTTAATTGGCTTAAGAAAATAAACAAATGAGCCAGACACCAGTGGCTCAATTTAGGAGGTTGAGACCTGAAGATTAAAGTTAGAAGCCAGCCCAGGCAGGAAAGTCTGTGAGACTATTTTATCTCCAATTAACCATCTTTAAAAAAGCTAGATGTGGAGTATGGTTTAAGTGGTAGTACATATACTAGCCTTGAGTGCAAAAGCTCAAGGACAGCACCAGGTCCTGAGTTCAAGCCTCAGGACCTGCATACACACGCATAAAAATACAAAATGAGTTGTTACTGACCTTTCTTGGCATTAATTGAATGCTTTTTGTTGTTGTTGATACTAATCCTGTTATATAATATACATTTACTTACCTAGCTTCTTCATATAAAATCTATTATTCTCATTTAAAATGAGAAAACCAAGTTTTAGTATTTTGAACTATAGATTCAAATATATTTAATATTTCAGTGCATTATTCCTTATTGAGTCTTTTGTTGTTGTTCTTGTTGGTTGTGGGACTTGAACTCTGGGCCTGGGTGCTCGCTGTCCCTCAGTTCTTCAGCTCAAGGCTAGTGCTCTACCACTTGAGCTACAGCACCACTTCAAGTTTTCTGGGTGGTTTATTAGAGATAAGAGTCTCATGGACTTTCCTGCCTGGGCTGGCTTTGAACCATGATCCTCAGATCTCAGCCTCCTGAGTAGCTAGGACTACAGGTGTGAGCCACTTAGCGCCCAGCTTCCTTATTGATTCTTATATTGGCCAATGAAAATCTCTTCCAATGGCTTCTCTCCCTTCTTGTATGGTACATTTATTTAATAAATGCTATTATATATGCAAATATATGCTAAATTATATACCTTCCAATTTATTTTTTTACTATACACTAATCTAGAGAGATGTAATTAATTAGAAAATATTTAAACATTATTGGTTAACAGTCAATATAATGTAATAATAGTTAGGAGTATTGTTGGGCTAAACTACCTCTAATTACCTATGTAAAGCAAATTGTGCCTCAGCTTTGTTTATATAATCCTCCATAGTCTGATTTCTAAGGAAAACAATTTATTTCTCAAAAGATAAAAGTTGTACCTGCAACATTTGAGGAGTTGGCATATGGTACTATGTGGAATACTTCTGTGTTATGTATAGGATGGCATTTGTAAAATATATAGACATGTGAATCTTAAATCTGATGATTCTACAATGTGGTTATATTAAACATTTTTTCTAACATGTAAGTATAAATTATTTGCTAGACAATAAATTATTTGCTAGACAATAAAGCTACTTAATACCTCCCATTCTGTGGTGTAGAATAAAAGTAAGGTATAGACTATTTATTGTTCAATCACAAAAATAAGTTCATATAGCTGAGATCTGAGCTTTTGTTTACTATACATCTATTTTTCACTGAATGATGTTACTGGTAATAGAGCAAAGAGCCATAGTGCTCACTATCTGAAGTGGTTTTACATCTGGAGGTGATCCTGTTACATTCCCACCTTTTGTTGTTTTGGTTATTTTTGAAAGTTCATTACTGCCCCCATTGAATGTATTCAGGGGGCCCACTTAGGGTCTGAGATTGCTATGAAAAATGCACAATTGCTTCTTGATTTAAAATCTTTTTCTTTTTTTGATTTTGTTGGTTGTGGGGCTTGAACTCAGATCCTGGGCACTGCCCCTAAGCTTTTTGGTACAAGGCTAGTGCCACCAGCTCCACTTCTGGTTTTTGAATGGTTCATTGTAGATAAGAGTTTCATGGGGACTTTTCTGCCACTGCTGGCTTTGAACCTTGATCTTCAGATCTTAGCTTCCTAAGTAGCTAGGATGCTTCTTGATTTAATAGAACTATTTCCTAAATGAATAGAATCCTTTATATTGGCCCTAGAACAATGTTATCATGTTGTACACCCACCATAATAAATCTCTACAGTATAACTTTAAAAACAAGTATGATATTTTTACTTTGTGATAGACTTGATGTGAATGACATCATGTATCTATCTTCTGAATTAACAGATAAACTGAGTGTCAGGATGTAGTCCAAGCTTCTCTGAACCCATCAAGTAACCCAGGCCGTCACAGAATTCACCATCCTCCTGCCTCAGCCTTCTGAGTGTTGGAGTTATAGATGTGTGCTCTATTCCTGGTACAGAAGAACTTTTTAAACTTGCCCAACTTTAGGAGGTAACCTGTAAGCCCTTAGATTATCTTGCTTGATTAATGTTTGTTTGCTTGGACCATGGACTCTGTTTTGTCAATGTTATATTCATGTTGGGGGTGTTGAATCATGTAATTATCCCTTGACCTTTGTAGGGGCTAAAGATGACGGTAAGCCATACCCATACCCTATCTGTGTTCAGAACTCCAAATAGTCTAAGCTTCATTTGGGATACCAATACTCCTTGTTTGTTGTCACTTGTTGCTGAAGAAATAAGCATTCTGCCTAATTTCACTGGAAGAGGTCAACTAGAAGCTTGTGCCGACTGTTTTCTGCTCTTGGTCCTGTGCCCCTTTGCCTTTGCTGATTTTAATTTGTATCATTTTGCTGTAATAAACTGTGACTTGAGTGTGAATATAATGCTCTTGAGTTTTATATGTCCTTCTGGTGAGTCATGAAACCTCAAGGTGGCCTTATGGGTTTGAACTGCTATGCTTATCCATATTCAATAGTCAGTTCTTTGTTATCGTTGAGTAGCATACCATAATATTTTTATTTTTAACTGAAGGACATTTTTTGTTTTCTCTAGCTTTTGGCAACTATAAACAGAGCTGTATTACATATTTGAGTATAGGTTTTTGTGTGATTATGGGTTCTACTTTTACTTGGGTAAATATGTGAAATTGGAATTGTTCAATCAAATGAAAAGTACATGTTTTACTTTATTAAAAACTGCCAAATTTGGGCTGGGGATGTAACTATATGAAAATTCTGATTGCTCCTCATTAATACTTGACATTGCCAATGCTTTCTTTGTTTTAAGTTTTAGCCATTCCAAGTTTGCAGAAATACCTCATTGGTTTTAATTTGTATGTCCCTTATAGCCAATCACATTAAGTACTTTTCTTATGCTTATGCTTTTACATTTATACAGATATTTTAAGCATATATTCAAATATTTTGTCTACTTCAAAAAAATTTTTTTTTGCTAGTTCTGGGCCTTGAACTCAGGGAAAATTCTTTACATGTTCTAGATACTAATTTTTACTGGATGTTCTTTATCTGGATATTTTTAGTTGTAATTATGTTATATTTATAATTAATGAACATGTTTTGAATCAGTTTATTTATTTTTTTGGTCAGTCATGGGGCTTGAACACAGGGCTTGGGTATGTCCCTTAGATTTTTTTGCATAAGGCTAGTAATCTACCACTTTGAGTCACAGCTCCACTTCTGATTTTCAGGTAATTAATTGGCGATAAGGGTCTCACAAACTTACTTGCCTGGGCTGGCTTTGAACCATAATCCTCAGATCACAGCTTCCTGAGTAGCTAGGATTAAAGGTTTGAGCATCAGCACCTGGCTATAATCCAATTCTTAGTAGTGCTTTCTTTAGCTTATACACTAATGTCTGTGATTCAATTTGAATTAATTTCTGTATAAAGGTACATGATTTGGACTGCGACATATTTTTTGAAACGTTTAGATGACTAATTGTTTTAGCTCTATTTGTTGAACAGATTGTGCTTTTTTCATTGATTTGCAGTTGTACCTTTGTTAAAAATCAATTAACCAGAGCTGGGAAGGTGGCTCTGGTAGAGTGCTTGCCTTGCATGCATGAGGCCCTGGGTTCTATTCCTCAGTACCACATAAGCAAAAAGAAAAAAGCCAGAAGTGGTGCTGTGGCTCAAATGGTAGAGTGCTAGCCTTCAGCTGAAGAGCTGAGGGACAGCGCCCAGGCTCAGAGTTCAGGCCCCACGACTGGACCCCCCCCCCAAAAAAAAATCAATTAACCATAAAAATGTGGATGTTTCTCAAGTATTTGTTTTCCTCTGTATATCCTTTTGGGAATACCATATTATAGCTTTGTAAATAATCTTGATAAAACTTTTTGTAGCCTTCAGATTTTCTTTTCTTTCCAAAATTGCCTTGACTGCTCCAGTTCTTTTACTTTATGTGACTATAGAATCAGCTTGTCAGTGTCAGTGGGAATCTATTTTTTCTGTTGTGTTTGTTGTGAGTTTGTAAATGAATTGTAGAAATGACTTTTCCTTAACTGCTTTGGTAATTGAGAATTAGCTCCCTATTTCCCTATTGGCTTTTCATGTATGCCTTTTCAGAGTGTGTGTGTCTGTGTGTGTCTGTGTGTCTGTGTGTCTGTGTTCTACTGGGGATCAAAGCCCAGGACCTTTGGGAATCCTAGGCATGCCCTCTACCAGAGCTACATCCCCAGTCCTCTTCTTTAATTTCCTTTTGTGTCACAGCCTGAGACCATATGCTAATACTTAATACTTAAAAAAAATTCTTTTTATTATGAGCTTACAGTGCATTGTGAACAGGGTTTTAGAGATAATTTTTATGATGTCTATTTCCAGAGATATTCCTTTTTTCTTTACATAGGTCTACCTTTCTGTCTGCTGTCATTTTCTTTTGCTTTTGGTGGTGTTGGTGGTGGTTTTGTTTTGTAATAGGGTCTCCTGAAGTCTAGACTGGCCTTGAGCTTTTGATTATTGTCTATTCTCTATTTGCCTTTCAAATGCTGAGATTGCAGGTATTTTTCATTGTTTGTTTTTGAAAACTCATTGTTTAATTGGTAAGTATTAGTTTGTATAAATTAATGTTCGTATACATTAATGGTTGTATGTATATTATCTGTAAGACCTTAAGAAGAAATTTTGAAGTCATTCTGGCTAAAAAGAATTGGTTTTTTCAATCTTCTAACATTTGGGCCTTGTATTTGCCATGTTACATGAAGGAACACTTAACACATTTGTACTTGTTGAATTACCTGGCAGCTTTACAAGCAAACTTTCAGAAACTTTAAACATGTTAGTCATTTTATGAATGATATCAGAGTAAAATAGCTTGCTCAGAGTATTTTCTAGTTAGTGGCAAAAGTAATCTAGATTTCCTTGGTTTCTGCTCTTTGATTATCTCACATTATGTGACTGCTAATTTCTAGTTCGCTATATTTAGAATACACTTTTTTGTCTTTTTTTTTTTTTTTTTGGCCAGTCCTGGGGCTTGAACTCAGGGCCTGGGCACTGTTCCTGAGCTGCTTTTTGCTCAAGGTTCTACCACTTGAGCCACAACACCATGTCCAGCCTTTTCTGTTTATGTGGTACTGAAGAAGAGAGCTCAGGGCTTCATGCATGCTAGGCAAGCACTCTACCACTAAGCCACATTCCCACCCTCTAGAACACACATTTTAAAGCATGTCTGTCAATGACTCTGGAAAGGGAATTGACTAATTTTACCTAGGTGCTTGTAAGTTTTATTAAAAATTATGTTGGTTGTCAGCCTTCTGAGTCTGTGTCTTAGTCACTTAATGTTAGGTAATAAACTGTTATGGAGAAGCAGAATGCTATGCAGCATATTGGAGTATAGGTTTGTAAAGTGTTTTGAGGTCTAACTTTTATTATGTCAAGAAGTTTTGAAGTGAAACCTAGGACTTGCAAATACTGAACTTCTGAGAACATAAGGCTTTGGAATTGAACCACTATTTTATATACGCTCCTTAATTGAGTAAATAAATAATCACTAGTGGTGAAGCACACATGGAGCTAGAAGACAATGCTTTCCTTTATATAGAGCAATTTATCTTTATTACATATTTATGTTATGGAGCACTTTATAAATCTCATTATATTTAATCACGTGGCTCTTAGAATGTGCCCAAGAATGGAAGGATTGAAGATTCTCCTGTTTCAGTACGAGGTCTTTTGTTTTGGGTTTGTGTTTTTGAAACCAGATGTCATTAATTTGAGAATGTGCCTCAGAGCTGTTGTGTTCTTGATCATAAACTTCATTTTCTAAAATCAGCCTTCATCTTGGAGAAGAATATGCTGAGATTTTTGAGTCAGTATTATTTTTTAGTTTATATTACACTTTTACTTTCTTACATTTACTGCTTGTAATGCAATCTGGAAGCTCTTGTATTTAAAGAACTTTCATGGCTATGAATAGATGCTCTTTTAATAATTTTAACTCTTGTCACTACTAACCTGGCTGTACGGAAAGCTTGTGGAACAATAATACATGGCGTGCAAACTAGCATCTAGTGTATCTTAATACTAGTTAATAGTTGCAACATATATGAAAGAGGTGATAATAGAAGTACAGTGAAAACTGAAAGACTCTTGCTGTGTGCTAAATGATAACTTTCTTGTGGTTTCTCATTTCGGAAGAATGGGAACTTCCAGTGCTCAGTAATTCTCCACCTCTAATGTCTCATCCTTTAAAAAAAAATGCAAGTTCAAGAAGAAAGTGTTGAAAAAGGTGGTTCCTGTTTAGTTAGAATTTAAGTTGGGAACTGAGTACCAGATATAGAGGAGCTGCACAATTAGAAAGTTCAATAGAGATTTCTGCTGCTTTTTTGTTTTCTCTTCCAAGAAAGTTCCATTTATATATTAGCTTCAGCAAAAACATGATGTGAGTTTGACCTCTCTAGGAGACTAAAAATAGACTGGTATTTTGGATATGAATTTGAATGAAATTGGTAGCTTGGTTGCCAAATGAATTTTTTTCTTGTGAATTGCATCTATTTATTTAGTAGAAAATTTCCTTGGAACAACCTTGCTTTTCTGCTGGAGGCTTATTTAACAATGTACTTCTTTTGTGAAATGAGATAATATATAACATTATTACAAAGGTAATAAATAACTTTATTGGAAAAATAGAACTCATTCATGACTTGATTAGAAATTCTAGGTTTGTCTTCATTTTGTTGGATTAAGAAAAGGTACAGGGCTGGAACGGTGGCTCAGTGGTAGAGTGCTTGCCTTGCATGCCTGAGGCCCTGGGTTCGATTCCTCAGCACCACATAAGCAGAAAAAAAAGCTGGAAGTGGTTCTGTGGCTCAAGTGGTAGAGTGGTAGCCTTGAGGTGAAGAGCTGAGGGACAGAGCCCAGGCCCAGAGTTCATGTCCACGACTGGACCTCAAAGAAAAACAAACAAAAAGGTATAGCTGAGTATAGTGGTACATGCCTCTAATCCTAGCACACTGGAAGTTTAGGCAGGAAGATCTTGAGTTCAAGGTTGGCCTGGTTTTTATAGCCTGAGCCACATCCAGAGTGAGACCCTTTCTCTGAAAAATAAAAGTTATATTTTATGTTTATTCACTAACATACAATAAAATGTATTGTCGCCGGGCGCTGGTGGCTCACGCCTGTAATCCTAGCTACTCAGGAGGCTGAGATCTGAGGATCGAGGTTCAAAGCCAGCCCGGGCAGGAGAGACCGTGAGACTCCTATCTCCAATAAACCACCAGAAAACCGGAAGTGGCACTGTAGCTCAAGTGGTAGAGCGCTCGCCTTGAGCTGAAGAGCTGAGGGACAGCGCCCAGGCCCAGAGTTCAAGCCCCATGACCGACAAAAAAAAAAAAAAAAAAAAAAAATGTATTGTCTTTTCTTTGTGAAGTTTGATACTGAAAGTACAGTTATGAACATGATAGACACACTGTCCTTGTATTGATAGTTTATACTCATATTAAGTGAGACAAATACAAATCAATTATACAATAAATGGTATAAATATAATTGTAAATATAGAGACAAATAGTACTTGTTCTGAAAATCCATAATTGTATAATTGGTTTTAGTCTAGAAACAGGGATAGCTTTCTTGAGGAAATCACATTTGAATTACTTATCATTATCATAAATTTGATTGAGAAACTGAAGTTAAATAAGTTCCAAGGGAAATACCTAAATACAAACTATGTATGGATTAGTTATTAACATAGTAACACAGATTTATCACATTCTTGGTCTTCCACTTGAATGCTTTAGTTGAAATTGTTGGTTTCCTTCTATTTTTGTTTTTTAGTAATTTTTTAATTAAGTGATTACACAAATTTCATAGAATTGTGGGATAGTGATATTTAAAGTCACAAACACATTTTAACCTTCACCAGGCAAATTGTTATTATCATGGTCTATAGGTTTCCTTCTTTTAATGGTGGCTTTTACAGTTCCACAGTCTTCTGTAGTATAATGGTGACAAACGTTTGGTCCTTGAAATTGTTTGGTACATGATCAGACAAGCGTGCTTTTCATGTGCTTCTTGTCAATTACCTTAGCCATCTGCCCTTATTGATAGTTTTGTAACATCTGACTTCGAGTTCTAACAGATTCAAAAAATATTTGGTAAATAAAATACATTAATCTTACTTGCTTTTCTATTGTCACTTCCTTAAGTAAACAAACCAAAGCATTTTTGTTGTCTGTCTTTCCAGATAGACTCTGAGCCTCTCAAGGACCAAAGGGACCCTCTATCCTCAGAACCTTGTAGGATGTGAGATGCATAGTAAGTGCTAAATGAATACGGAGCAAGTCAGTTATGAATACTCTGTGTTAAAAAACAGGAAGCAATTTGGTAGTTGATCATCATGTTTTTTTCAAGTCTTGTTTAATTGTTCAAGTTAGAGGCCCTTCAATATCACAAGGCCTTTTTTTTTTTTTAAACAAAACAAAACAAACCCCAAAACTAGTGCTCCTTAATCTGTGGTCGTTGGTAGTTAAGTTACTAAGTGGTTCTCCAAACTTCATTTCCTTTATCTTTTAGGTAAAAATTAAATGTAAGGTATATACCATAGTGTCATGAACGATGACATGGATGACAAGTGTTGGAACAAGGAAAATAGGTTAAACTTTTTATCTGTGTATGTGTGTTTGTGTGTGAGTGTGAGGGGGGGAGGGAGAGAGAGAGAGGTTTAGTGTTTAGACTTTTAAGACTTCAGGTATAATTCAGGGATAGAATGTTTGCCTAACATACTTTTGAACCTGGGTTCATTCCTCATTAAGTGAAAAAGAAAAAAAAAGACTCTTAGTGGCAGTTTGACCATTTCAGTGATCACACTGGGTGAAAAAAATGGAATCCATATCTTTAGTGTATTTTTTATGGCTTTTATCACTACAGTAAATACATTATTTTTGTTTGTAAGTCAGCTTTTAAAATAATCAAATACTTGTAATTTTTGTCAATTAAAATGATGAAATCTGTTTTGTGTAAATTGACATGTTGTATAAGGTTTGATCAAATTGGTATGTACCTATGTGCACATATTAACATGGCATACATTCATATGAGCAGGAATCAATAGAACATCTATATTTCTAATTTCTCAGCTTCTGTAAGTAAACACTTTTTAAATTTATTTTTTGCCAGACTTGGGGCTAGAAGTCAGTGTGTGGGCACTGCACTGTCACTGAGCTTCTTTGCTCACAGCTAGCACTTGAGCCACAGCACCACTTCTGGCTTTTTTTGTGGTGCTGAGGAATCAAACCCAGGGCTTCATGTGTGCTTGGCAAGCACTCTACCATTAAGCCACTACACAGCCCACTAAACAGTTATTTAAAAAAACATTTCTGTATCACTCTCTGCTGATAGTGAAAGTTACTATTATTCTCTTTTTTTCATTTATTAATACTGGAGCTTTCCTAACAACATAAGGAGACTTACAAATTAAAGACATTCTGAAGTTTCAAAGCTGACTTAAAATTCTTTTCAATTGCATCTCATTTATACAGGTATGATTTGCTAGTATAAATAAAAGAATACAAATAAAACAAAGCCCAAAATACCAAAAAAAAAAAAAAAGACTCAAAATCTTTGTTCTTTTTACTCTTCTTTAGATTTTTTTTTTTTTTTGGTTGGTCGCAGGGCTTAAACTCAGGGCCTTGGCGCTGGCCCTGCACTCTTCAGCTCAAGGCAAGCATTCTACTACTTGAGCCACAGTGCCACTTCCGGTTTTCTAGTGGTTTATTGGAGATAAGTCTCACGGACTTTCCTGCCCTGGCTGGCTCAGCCTCCTGAGTAGCTAGGATTACAGGCGTGAGCCATCTGCGCCCGGCTTCTACTTTAGAATTCTTGAAAAAAAAAAAATCCACAAATTAGTGTAAATGGTAGGTGTTGATTATAATCAAGGGATTTATAGAATTTGGGAAAACTGGGCTAAAATGTAAGTAATTTGATTTAATATATTCTAGATGTGGCCTTCTGAAAAACTTTATATATGAAATACAGAGATTAATTTGAGTTTATATTTTTATTGGACTTTATAAGGATGAAATTCAATATACAGTGGGAGTTCTAGGGACTCCTCGTGAAGTAAGGAGACTGGGTCTAAGCAATAAGCCTAGATAACAGAGAACATTCTTTATTTTACAAATGTGTCTTGAATTGTTAAGTTCCAGAAAAGTCTTACTTCCCTTAGATAATTGGTCCTTGATTTCCCTTGATTGTGTCCACATTTGATTTACTTTTACTTATATTTAACACTTTGGTTAGATTTGAGTGTTTTCTTCTAGTTTGCTTTGCTTATGTATGACACTTTTGTTAGGTCTAATTCCTTACACCTTATGTGGTTTTGGGCTGTATACATTTTGTGCTAACTGCAACCGCAGCTGTTAGTCTTTGAGTCCGCTAGCAGTCCACCAATTCTCCTATAAAGATCCACAATTTGGCCTTTTAAGTGGTGGCTTCTTTGTTTCTGGCGACTGAGTTCCCATACAACACTAGGAGAGATTGTCTATAAATTTGAAAATACTGGTGGGGCTTGGGATCCTCACACTTAAAATTCCAGCACTCTGGAGGCTAAGGAAGGAATATCTGAATTCGAGTTCAGCCTGAGCAGTTTTATGTCAAACTACTATGAATTGCTTAATATAAAACAGCTCAATATATACTCTGAGAATATAATTAGCGTTATGAAATTTATGAAAAAGAAGTTATTTGCTTACCTTTTCTCAGCTGATTTGTGTTTTTCCTTTTTGGGCCTAAGATATCCCTGGGAAGAGCCAGGCAATCTCCATTTAAACAATTATGATGTACTTAAGGTTACAAAGCAAATCACTGAACCGGGTGCTGGTGGCTAAGGATTGTGGTTCGAAGCCAGCCTGTGCAAAAAAGTTCATGGGACTCACTAATTAATCAGCAAAAAAGCCAGCAGTTGTGGCTCAAGTGATGGAATGGTAGCTTTGAGCAAAAAGGTCAGGGACAGCACCGAGGCCCTGAGTTCAAGCCCCCGGGGACCCCCACTCTCCATCCCCAAAAAAGGTGTGTCCAAAATTGAACTACTTATTGGCATCTGTTATGGAGGTTTGATTTGTGAGACTTCGCCATCACAGGTTACTAAAGGAGTTCAAAGTTGAAGGTCTGTATGTATATGATTAAAAATCCCTGCTGTAATTGAAGTATTTTTCTCAAGCTATCATTGGCTAAAATCCTTTCTTAAAAGTCCTACTTTCTCATAAACGAATCTGGAGTCTTGGCTCCTTGAACTCAGGGCTTGGGCGCTGTCTGAGTTCCTGCTTTTTAGTAGTTTGGTAGAGATGAGCGCCGGGGCTGGCTTCGAACCACGTTCCTCAGATCTCCGCCCCCTGGTATTTAGGATTACAGCGGTGGCTGACCCCCAGTGCCTCCCCAGCGACCCAGGACCAAGGCCTTGAGAGGTCAGAGCCTGGGGTCGAAGGTGCTGGCCGAGCTGTCAGTGGAGCTGGGGTGTTTTGGGAAGTGTGAGCTACGAGTGGCTCAGGCGGGACTCCAGCGGCGTCGCCATTGGGCCTGGAAGGGGGTAGGTGGGCTTTCCACGGCTAGGCCGGGGGATTCGCACTCGCCGTGACTGGGCTTTGGGGGCCTCGCCTCCAGCGGGAGGTGGCTCCGGCCTGCCGCCGGGAATGCGGACGGTTCCTCTCCCGGACGACAGGCTCCGGGTTCGAAACCGTCACTCTAGAGATGCGGCATTTAACCCGTGGTGGCGTGGAACCAGAACACTGGCCTCGGGTAGACCCCAAAGGCTCTCAGTAGTGCTGTGGAAGGTGAACGTTCCTCTCCAGCGCAGCCGCTCCCCCGCCCCCCCCCCCCCCCCCGCGTGGCTGGCACTATTTTCCGTCCGCGGACGTTCCGCCGACCCTCTCTCCGCGGCCCCCGCTCTCCTGCGCCGGCGGAAGGAGACGCGCAGCGCGCCGCCTGCAGGCGAGGGAGGCGGAGTGGTACCGGCGCGGTGGCGGCGGCCGGGCTCCCTCGGGCTCCCGACGGCGCGGTGGGGATTCCTTGTCAGTTTTCTCCCCGGCCCCCTTGGACCCAGAGGTCGCGAGTCCGAGAGCTGAGGGAACGGCGAGGGGCCGGGGTCGTCGTGTCCGCGGGGGCAGAGCGTCCCGAGCGCCCGGGTCCGCGCTCTCTCCTCGTGGGGTCGCGGGGGTCTCCGGTCTCGTCCCTGGGCATGGGCGGCCGGTAGGAGCGGGGCTTCCGCTGCGCGGGGGTGAGCTCCGGGCCATGGCGCAGGAGACACGGCCGGAGCTGGTGGGGAAGCGGTTCCTGTGCGTGGCGGTCGGCGAGGAGGCGCGTCCGGAGCGCGGGGAGAGCGGACGCTGCTGGCGGAGCTGGCGAGCGGGGGTCATCCGCGCCGTGTCGCACCGGGACCGCCGCGACCCGGACCTGGCGGTAAGGGAGCGGGCGCCCGGGCCCGCCGCCCCGCTGGGGTGTCCGCCGGGCCCCGGCCCGGCCAACTGGCGGTCACGCCCCTCTCCCGGGCCCCGCCGGCGGAGACTCGGTGCCGCCGACCCAAGAGTGACTTCCCCGGCCCTGGCGGTTCGGAGCTGGACTCGGTGGCGTTGGGGGTGCAGGGAGCCGCGAACCCGGCTTCGGAGGGGGGTCGGCCCGGCGCCGGGCGCCACGCAAGTGGGGGGGGGGCGGGTCGCGGGCGTGGAAGAAGCCCTGGGCTCCCACCGGGCCCTCCGGGGCGCGCAGGGCCGCAGAAGGAAGGCAGGTGAGACTTGGCTGCCGCGTCCGCGGATGTGCGCGCCGCGGGGAGGCAGAGCTGGGCGCCCCGCGTGAGCGGCGGCTCGCTAACCAGAAGCGGTGGACGCGGACAAGTTTGGGAATGGAGGGTGGTAGAGTGGCCCCTCTTCCTCCTTTGGTACTGTTTGGCAGCAACAGACAGTGCTTCAGCGTTAAGGTCGTTCTACGTTTGAAAATGCGCTCGCCCCCTACGCGAGCTGCCGCCACTTCTTTTTCCTTTAATAATGTAGAAGTGTGATTTTAAGACTAGCATTTGCTGTTATTCTCTCTGGGAGGGGGGTCAGGTTGAAGGCAGAGTAGAGAGACAGGACACGGATCAGGCTTCTGGGGACAGTTTGTGAATACTTCATCCGTAAAATCTGTTCCCAGTGGCTTGGGGTTTTTGCTCGCATCTCTGCCTTTGGTCAGATTTCAAAGTTGGAGATTCCCCCCCCCCCCGCCCCCCCCCCCCCCCATATATATGCAGACTTATAGTTCCCAAAACATTGTAGCGTACCGGTAGTACTTACCTGGTTTAATATTACTGGAGTATGAGTGTTATTTTACAAGCGTACACACCTACATGTGTATCTTTCAGTGCCAGGTAGGTTTGTTTTCCTAATAGTTACTCTTTCCTTCCTTTCTTCCCTCTTGTCCGTCTCTGTGCTTTTTGCTCAAGACTACCTCTACCACTTGAGCCACAGCTCCACTTCCTGCATTTGGTGTTTAGTTGAGGATGAGTCGCTTGGACTTTCCTACTTGGGTTGGCTTTGAACCATGATCCTCTGATCTCAGCCACTGAGTAGGATTATAGATGTGAGCCATTGGTGCCTGGACAATAGTTATATCTAAGAGAAAGAAGAATAAAGATAATTATATAGCCTGCTTATTCTTGTTTGGAAGTTAGAGGGAAAAAACCATCTTTAAAAAACAAATGATTTCGGGCTGGGGGTGTTCCTTAGTGGAAGATCATATAGTAGATTCTCTGTCCAGCAGAGAATAAATGACCAATTTTAATGATCTGTGCCTAGAGACAGTTTCATTTGTGTGAAAGGCATGTTCTGAATTCATGTCTTCTACTGTGATAAGAGAGTTCTCTTGGTTTTTCTGTGGAAGCTAGTTGGATAATGGTTTAACACTAAAAATTAACACGAAGTGTTATTAAGTTTCCTATTGAAATTGTAGGATTTGATTACATGTTTTTGTTTGGATGATTCTTCAAGTCAGTCTGACACATGGTCGCACAATGACAGTTTCTGGTTGATTCATAAAATGTTTAATATAAGAATAATTGTTTTTACTTTATTGGTTAGCGATTTTGATAGGCTAATTATAGTGGTATGCTATAGTTAATGTTTCTATAGATCTGGAAATGAGAAAGTACTATATACACCTAAGTATGTAGAAATTTCAAGTCATTAGTATTTTGCAAATCAACTGCATCATGTATCATAAGCATGTGTTTATACTGTTTGTTAGCTAAATAAAAACACAGTCCTACTTTTGCTTATCTGCATTTCTAAAATCCAAATAACTAGTAACTTGGCCTTCCTGCCTGCCTCCCTCCTACTTTCTCGCCTCCCTCCCTGCCTCCTTGCCTCCCTGCCTCCCTGCCTCCCTGCCTCCTTGCCTCCTTCCCTGCCTCCCTCATTGCCAGCCTGTTTGCCTGCCTTCTTTTCCTCTTTCCTTCAGTCTGTCCATCTGTGCATCACTCTCTGTGCTAGTGCTGGGAGGTAAACTCAAGGCCTGGGTGCTGTCCCTTAGATTTTTTGCTAAAGGTTAGGAGTCTACCTACCACTTGATCCACAATACCGTGTGTGTGTGTGTATGTGTATGTGTATGTGCAATTGGAGTCTCATGGACTTACATGCACTGGCTTTGAACTGCAATCCTCAGGTCTCAGTCTCCTAAAAAGCTAGGAGTATAGCAGTGAATCACTGGCACCTGTTTTTAACGTTATAGTTTGTTTTTAAATTCATTTGGAAACAAGATTTGACTTACAGAATTCATTTTGTAATAGAACCTGATATCAGTTAAATAGTTTGTAGGAGAATGCTAAGATAATTCTCTGCTATAAATCTGTTAGAGATGGTATACAACTTGCACTCTTAACATATTATAGGCTATATTTAACTATAAAATCTAGCAAAAATTAAAGCCAACAATATGTTCAGTTGGAAGTGTTTCAAGGGAAGTGTTTGAATATTACAACAGGTGATTTTAATAGTGGAGTTTTAATGGCAACAGCTATTTCTAATTTTGTTTTAAATTTGACGGTGACCAGATGTTTTTCAGATCAATGCTTTTTTGTTTGTACTAAAGCTTGAACTCAGGACCTGGGTGCTGTGCCTTAGCATTTTCACTCAAGCCTTGCACTCTACCACTTGACCTATACCTTTGCATCTTACCTTTTCATGGTTAATTGGAGATAAGGGTCTCACTAACTTTCCTGCCTTGACTGTCATTGAACTGTGAACCTTAGAACTGTGTACCTAGGATTACAAGCTTGAGACACCAGTGCCTAGTTTGATAACTGCCCTTTGTTCCCCCAGTGAAGATTTTAGCCCATTAAAAAAATTAATATGATCTTTAAGAATTACATAATTTATCATTTGTTTTCAGATTAGTGTGTAGTGAATTATGAAACATTTTCTTAAGGTACCTTGGATGGAATCTCTTCATGTAATCCCTTTATGTCATTGGTGAACATATTTATTTTATAATGTAAACCGTATTGATTTAATTAGTGAATGTGTGGTTGGTAGAAAAGTAGATCATAATCCATTTAGTTTTTGTTGGCTGTTTTGAATTCTAAGGTAACAGCATGGTTTATACCCTTTCTCTAGACTTACTACTAATTGTAGTTTACCCAATTGGAACCAGTTGGAAACTAAATCAAGACAGTTGTAGATAATACAAATATGCCTTTTGGGGGCTTATTGACAAGTAGATTGTTTTTGGGTTATTATTATTTTTAGTATATTGGGAAGGTAGAATATACCGATGGGTTATTATTATTTTTAGTATATTGGGAAGGTAGAATATACCTATTTGTTTACACCAGCTCAACAAAAATGTCTCTCAGGAGAGCTTCTTTTGATACTAACTTTAAACAAATGGAATTATACACAGGAAGGTCTGTATTTGAGCACTGAAACCCTTAGAGTTCACAAAAGCATGTCTTTAATAAGATTTTTCTATAGAGCAAACTTCAGTTTTTTAGTTTGTCTAATTTGTCTAGATCCACAGGTTTCCTGTGTTGAAATTGTAGAATTTACCTGTAATGTTTTGGAAAAACATGTTTATTAAGCAAATACTAAGTTTCAAATCTGCCTCTAAAACTCTTAATTTTGAGTTAATTATACTTATTGCGTATTATTACAATTCTCCCATGTAAATAGTGTTAAGTAGTTCTTTTGGAGAACCAGCATTTGAAGTTTTGTTTGTGTTTTGAGATGGATTTTTTTTTTTTTGTTGCTCAGGCTAGTCTGGAATTCCTAGGCTTAGGTATATTGCACTATAAGAAGTTTGAGTTTGGGCTGAGAATGTGGTTTAGTGGTACAATGTTTGTCTATCATACATGAAGCCCTAGGTTTAATTCTTCAGTACCACCTAAAAGAGCTGGAAGTGGTGCTGTGGCTCATGTGGTAGTGCTAGTGTTGCCCAAAATAAGCTCAGGGACAGAGCCCAGCCCCTGAGTTCAAGCCCCAGGACTGGCAAAAGAAAGAAAGGAAGGAAGAAAAAAAGTTTGGATCTTATTAAGTGAATTCATCCTGGTCTTTAGTTTTTCCTTTGAATATGTGATGAAATACGGTGTTATAAAATAGTTTAGGTGTCTGCAGTCTTGTCCCTGTCCTTGTGAATCTAAAAACTCACCGGTGTCATACACAAGCTGTTGTGAATATTTGGTGAAAATCATTCTGTGCAATTTTAAAATATGTAATCCAGGTATAGAATAATAAAATGCAAAATTTATTTCACATTTCCTTTGAAATTTCACTTATAACTGTGGTTGAACTCAGGATTTTATGCTTGCTAACCAAGCGCTCTAACCACTTGACCCACACTGTCAGCCCTTGTTGAATGATTTCTCCTATTAAAATGATGAGGGCATAGGAGTCAAGTGTTATGTACATTGTCAGTTATACCCATTTCCTTTCATGAAAGATGAAATCCAGTGTAACAACATTTGTCACAATATTCAATCTGGAAATACTACTGTAGTTTGCTTCTAAGATATGTTTTTCACATTTTAATGTTTCTGAAATTGAAGCTGGGTTTACATAGGTTCATGTCAGAGTGACTTATGACTAGGCATATTATCAAGTAGCAATACACTGGTGGTAGTTTTCCTGCAATGTGTGACTTGAGTTCTATAGACTAAATCAAACTTTGATTTATATAGATTATACCTATAGACACTTGATATATTAACTAAATCTAAAGCATTTAAAACATAAATAGATAAGCAGACTTTCATTCTGTATCAGCAGTGATATTCCATTATAGGTAGCCTGTATAAAACTGCTCTGTGAACTGATAGGAGAATAAGTCTTATCAATACTCTGAAAATTTTTACTTCAGGTTTTGAGTAATTTTTTTTGCCTCTAAAACCTGGGGTGAAGGTATCTGTTCATTTGCGTATCTTATTAGCTGAATTATTTGTATTGGTATTATGACAAGTTTATATTTTAAGTTGAATTTGGCTCTTTCAGTATAATTTCAAATTTCTAATATTTGCTGTGTTGATGTGTTACTAGGAAAATTGCTGATGTCAAATGAAGAGCATTACTTTTATGTGCCAGAGAATGTTAATAGGTTAGTTAGTAAGAACAGTTAGCATTTGTAGATAGATCTTAGAATTTTTTAAAGTTAGGAAAAGTCTGTGTGACTAATCATGTCTTGTGAAAGACTTGGCGCTTAGACTGCAACATCTGATTCATTTGTTAAAATTATGAGTTTAAGAATCAGAAAACATGTTAAGAAGCTGGTGGCCCATACCTGTAATTCTAGCTACTCAGGAGACTGATATCTGAAGATTGTGGTTTGAAGCCAGCCCAGAGAGAAAAGTCTGTTTTTTGTTTTGTAAGTTGTAGGGCCTGAACTCTGGGCCTGGACACTGTCCATCAGCTCAAGGCTAGCACTCTACCACTTGAGCCACAGTGCCACTTCTGGCTGTTTCTGCTTTTTGTGGTGCTGAGGAATCAAACCTAGGGCCTCATGCAAGCAAGGCAAGCACTCTACCGTTGAGCTACCTTCCCAGCCCCAAGTCCCTGATTCTTATTTACAGTGAGCCAGCAGAAAGAGCTGGAAATGGAGGTATGGTTCAACTGATAGAAGGCTAGACTTTTTCAGGATAAGCACCCAAGCCCCAGTATTGGCACACAAACACACACACACACACACAAACACAGACAAAAGTGTGTGAGGCCCTGATTTCAAGCCCTAGTACTGACACAAATGCACTGATTTTACTGTGTTTTCTTTTCTTTTCTTTTTTTCGGTTGGTCATCGATTTTGCCAATACGAGGATTTTATTTATTTTTATTTTTTGGTCATTTGTGGTCTTGGGCACTATCCCTGTGCTCTTCAGCTCAAGGTGAGCACTCTACCACTTGAGCTACAGCGCCATGTCCGATTTTCTAGTGTTTTTATTGGAGATAAGAGTCTTATGTACTTTCCTGCCTGGGCTGGCTTTGAACCGTGATCCTCAGATCTCAGCCTCCTGAATAGCTAGGATTACAGGCCTAAGCCACCGGCGCCCGGCTCAATACCAGGATTTGAACTCAGGGGCCTTGGGCTTCCTTGGCTGGCTTGCTAATGCTTGGTGCTCTACCACTTGAGCTTTCTAATGTTACTTTTTCTTTCTCTCCCTGTCCCCTTCCTGTCGTGGGACTAGAATTCAGGGCCTGGGCACTGTTGTCCCTGAGCTCTTTTGCTCAAGGCTTGTGTTGTACCACTTCGAGCTACAGCTCCATTTCTGGTTTTCTGGTAGTTAATTGGAGATAAGAGTTTCATCATGGGCTTTCCTGCTGGGGCTGGCTTTGAACCAAAATTATGAGCAGCTAGGTTTATAGGTGTGAGCCTCCAAGACCAGCTTAGAGAAATTCTTAATGGTCCTGTCTTGTAATGACTCACTGCGAGTGGACAATGTAAGTGTTCTGAGCATGGTCAAGGTAGGAAGGGATGTTTAAGATAGGATAAGATATGATCTTCAGAAGATTATATGTATTACAATATATTTCATATGTATTACAATATATTTCTGTTTAGGATGGCTTTTTGGATAAGTCACATCATAAGTTGAGTAGAACCTCTGTATTGGCCTGGATTATTTACTATTAAAGAAACACTACAAATCCTTTCAGTTTTTTTTTTTTTTTTTTTGGTCAGGTCGTGGGGCCTGAACTCCGGGCCTGGCACTGTCCCTCAGCTCTTCAGCTCAAGGCTAGCGCTCTACCACTTGAGCCACAGTGCCACTTCCGCTTTTTTCTTTTTTCTTTTGTGGTGCTGAGGGATCGAACCCAAGGCCTCAGGCATGCAAGGCAAGTGCTCTACCACTGAGCCAACTTCCCAGCCCCCCAAATCCTTTGTTTTAAAAAAAGAAACATTTAAGTTCTTTTTTTCCTCCCTGATACTTTTCATTCTCAAAAATATCTTTTGAAGCAGAAAATTTTTGTTTTGATGAAGCAAAGTTATCTTTGACTAGTTGCACTTTTATTTTTAAATCATTTTTGTCATTATAAAGGTGATGTACAGAGTGGTTACTCTTTTATAAGACAATGAGTACATTTCTTTTTGGACAGTGTCATCCCTTCCTTCCCTCTCTCCCACTTTTTCCCTCTCATTCCCACCCACAAGTTAAATGGTTCATTTTCATCTTGGTGTCTAATGAGTACTACTGCTGTATTTGTTCACCCTTTGTCTTTCCATTTCTGTACCCCGTCTTACTCCTCCTTAAAGACAAATGAGCAAACAAGACAAAAAGGAAAAAAAAACCCTCTTGTTTCCATTCCCTGTAGTTTATAGAAATATTATTTTATATGATCAGAGGCACATAGGTATTGCACTTATCTGTTCCTCCCCTAAGAATATCCTCCTTTGATCTCACTGTGAATGAATGCCTAGAGTCCTGTATAATCATGTCCTGGTGTATTTTCTCTCGTATGTAACACATATGAGAGAAAAGATGTGCTATTTGTCTCTGAGGTTTGGCTTACCTCATTTAACTTAATTTTTTCTAGGTCCATCCATTTCCCTGCTGTGCTTGCACATATGATGTCCTATCTAAGAAACCATGGCCAAATAAAGATAGAAAAGTGTCAATTTTTCTTTTAAACTCTTAATAGTTAATAGTTTTAATATGATTTCTGCATAGGTTGAGTTAATTTTTGTATACAGAATAAAGAGCCAGTCTCTCATTTTGTATATGGAAATGAATTTGTCCCAGCACCATTTTTTATTATCATACATTACTTGTACAAGGGGGGGAGAGGCTTGTGATATTTCCACATCTATATATCCTTTTTTTTAATTGTGAAAATACTGTACAGAGGGGTTACAATTACATGAGTAAGGTAATGAGTACATTTCTTATCAAGCATTGTTGCTGCCTCCTTTGTTTCCCCTTCCCATCTCCTCCCCCCCACATCTATATATCTTGATCAACATTATCCTTGCCATCACTTTTCATTCCATTCTTCCCCCTGAAAGCCACCCCAATCATTCTATTTTCAGAAAAATAATCTTTTAAAATTAAATTCTTATAGTAAGCTTTTTCTAAAGCCTAGTGACTTAGAATAATTTATACAATCTTGTTTCTCCTTGTCAATTGAAATTTTTGTAAGCATATTAATGTGTGGCTAAGATGTGTTGGGAATGATTTCATTGTCTATTTCTAGTTATAGCATTGTTTACACAATTCTTAAATGAATCATATATTACAGATCCTTTTACATTTTATCTTTTTTTTTTTTTGGTTGGTCATGGGGCTTGAACTTTGGGCTTGGGCTCTGTCTCTGTGTCTTTAGCTCAAGGCGAGTGTTCTACTGCTTGAGCCACAGCGCCACTTCCGGTTTTCTAGTGGTTTATTGGAGATAAGAGTCTCACAGACTTTGCTGCCTGGGCTGGCTTTGAACCGTGATCCTCAGATCTCAGCCTTCTGAGTAGCTAGGATTACAGGCATGAGCCATCGGTGCCCAGCTTCCTTTTACATTTTATTAAAAGTAAATACTGAAAAATGTAGGAAAGTACTGCCAATAATAATATATAAAATTTATTGTTATCCTTGTGTGTATTTTGTTTGGTGCTAGAGATTAAACTAGGGGCATGAAAATGCTATTCATATACCCTACCACTGAGCCAGACTTCCAGTCTTGTGCGTTTTTCCCCTTGTAACTTAATGTAGTTAAACATTGATATTAAATGAAACTGTCCTTAGCCTTTTGAAAATCTCCAAATTCAAGAATATTCTCATGGCATAAGTTCAGTTGACGGACATGTATGTAATAGTTTTTTTGTTATTATAAAGGTGAGGTATAGAAGAGTTATAGTTACATACGTCAAGTAAAGAGTATTATTTCTTTTTTTGGATTATGTCACCCCTTCCTTCATGCACTCTCCATTTTTCCTTCCCATCTCCACCCACAAGTTGTATAGTTTATTTTCAACAGGTTCTACTGAGTACCATTGCTATATTTGTTCACTCTTTGGAAGGACATGTATTTTTGCAGAGTACTTGTTATCAAATATTTAAAGTTTTTGTACAATTGATTTGAAGTTGGTATACTGTTTGGAGAATTTTGTCACTTACCATTCTTTGTTGATTATGGCATTGTTATGGTTTGGACGTGAAAGGATCATATAAAGACTTGATCGGTCGTGGTGTTGGGAGGTACTGGGCCTAGTGAAAGGACATTAGGCCATTGGGGGTATGCCTTTTAAGGGAATGTTAGGACTCTAGCTTCTCCCTTTACCTTCTCATCCTTTCCTCCTTGGCCACCATAAGATGATGAACAGCTCTGCCTCACCACTTCTTGCCATAATTTTCTACTTTGCCACAAGTCTAAAGTGACAGAGCTAAATGACATAGACTGAAACAGCCTGAATAAGTTTTTCTTGTTTGTTGGTTATCTCAGGTTACAGGAATCTTAACAGAGACTTCAATGAGTGAATTGTGTGTGTGTGTGTGTGTGTGTGTGTGTGTGTGTGTGTGTGTGTGTGTGTGTGTGTGTGTGTGTGTGTATGCATGTACACACACGTTGTATAAAGGGCAGTCTTTAAAAAAACTAAAATTGTTATTATAATGGTGATGTACTGAGAGGTTACAATTACATAGATCAGGTAAAGAGTGCATTTCTTTTTGGACAATGTCACACTTTCCTTCTCTCTGTCCCAGTAGTAAAGTGCAGTCTTTCAGTCCAAAGGCGGAAGAAAGAAGTAGTTGATGGTGTTTTGCTTATTTATCACTTGGTTTCTTACTTCCCTAGGTTCTTATAACATTACTTGCTTCATGTCCTGTTTTTGTTTGACTTGAAAGAAGTTACAATATTTTACATAGATTTTCAGTTGTCATGAAAGTGGTGGTGGCAATCAGAAATAGATAGAAAACAAAATTACTATTAAAAATTCATGCCAGGTGCCAGTGGCTCATTCCTGTAATCATAGTTACTTGGGAGGCCAAGATCTGAGGATTTCAGTTCCAAAGCCAGGCTGGGTGGGAAAGTCCATGAGAATCTTACCTCCAATTAATCACAGAAAAAGCCTGAAGTGGCACTGTGGCTCAAAGTGGTAGAGTACTAGTTTTGAGCAAAAGCAGCACAGGGACAGCACCCAGGCTCACAATTCAAGCCCCAGAACTGTGCTCCCTCACTTATCTACGTGTATGTGTATATTTGTCGTAGGTTAGCCTTTACAATTCAGTTCATGTTAGTGTTTGATACAAACATAGCAAGTATTGCCAGTTTAAGCATGACTGTAAAAAGTGTATTAGATACATTTCCCTTGATCCACAGGAAAAATGAGACTAAAAGTCTTTTCTACAGTAACTTCCAATCCTATGCATAATAAATTTGCCTGAGAGGGGCCATGGAAAAATAATGAAATAACTTCTGTACAATTGCTAGCATTGCTTAAGTATTGTTAATGGGAAATAAATTTGAATACTCTTTGAGATTGTGTATTTTGTCAAGATAGATGCTATAATAATTTTCAAAGTGTAATTGATAGCATCACTTCGGCTTTTGTCTTATTTCAGAAATGTAGTATGGCTTAGCAATTTGTTTAAGAAAAGTTTTTTTAATGGGATTTTGATGTATGCCTAAAATTTTGAGCTACTATAATAGAATAAAACAAGACTGTGCCGGGAGCCGGCCCAGTCCTGTAATCCTAGCTACTCAGGAGGCTGAGATCTGAGGATTGCAGTTCAAAGCCAGCAAGTCTGTGAGACTCTTATCTCCAGCTAACCACTAGAAAACTGGAAGTAGTGCTGTGGCCTCAAGTGTAAGAGTGTTCACCTTGAGCTGAAGAGCTCAGGGGACAGTACCCAGGCCCAAAGTTCAAGCCCCACGACTGACCACCAAAAAACAAAACAGTATGGTTTTGGTTATAAACCGATTATAGTGAAAGTTTTTGTTTTTCTGTGAAAATACTTGGGAAATAATTCACATACACTCAGTGTGTTTATTTTTTAGAATTAAATTATAATTGCATTATAAGCTTAATAGTGTAGTTAGGGTTATTATAGCAAAATAATGACAGTAGTCTTTGTTAGTATAATATGGCTTACTAGCTCCATCATGATTTCTGTTGTATAGTCTTACTGAAGAAGTGAAATGTTTCTTGTCCAGCTTTATCAGAACGGTCATTAGAGAACTTTATTTTCTTAGTGTTTGTAGTGCGATAGAAATTCTGTAGTATACAAAATAACTACAGAACCTGCTTTATTGCTGATCTGTTTCGTAGTGAACGTTAACAATTTTAAATAAAAAAGTACAGCATTCCTATTACATAAAAATATTAAAGGTTAAGCTTTTTTGGAACTTCAAATACTAACCTGAGTATTCATATTTGACAAAAGTTTGGTTCTGTTTTTTTTTCCTCAAGGAAAAAAGCCACTTTATTTTTGTGACAAAGATATTTCTTACAATGTAAACAATACTGCCCAAACTCTCTAAGAATGATGCAAAAAGTTGATAAATGTTACACAGTAGTGGCAGCAACTCCCCTTCCAACAACAGACAGGCTATGAAAAGAGGGGCTGTCAGCATAGCTCAAGTGGTAGAGCCACCTGCCTGGCAGGTGGTGGCGTGTGTGTGTGTGTGTGTGTGTGCGCGTGTGTGCGTGTGTGCGCGCGCGCGCGTGTGTGTGCACACGTGCACGGACAAGCGGGAGGGAGGGAGGAGGGAATCTCAAACCTCTGTAGCCCACAAAAATGAAATCATTCCCCAAAATGAAATAATTCACTTAGTAAGCTATTAGATCTCCTATGGTAAGTTTAAAGGCACAAATAGACATTTCTAGAGAAGTCAAGGGAGCTGCCGCTCTCACTTTTTATGAAAAGAATACATTTACTTTTTTTGGGGGGGGGAGTCAGTTCTGGGGCTTGAACTCAGGACCTTAGGGGTGGTTGTCCCTGAGCCTCTTTGTGCTCAAGGCTAGCACTCTACCATTTGAGCCACAGCGCCACTTCTGGATTTTGAGTGGTTAAATGGAGATAAGAGTCCACAGGGACTTTTCTGCCTGGGTCGGAGGGGTTACAATTACATGGGCAAGGTAATGAGTACATTTCTTATCAAGCAATGTTGCCTTCTCCTTTGTTTCCCCTTCCCATCCCTTCCTTCCCCCCCACCTCCAAAGGAATTCTATGCCTTCATCAGAAAGAATGACATTGCCCCATTTGTTAGGAAATGGAAAGACTTGGAAATAATTATATTAAGTGAAGTAAGTCAGGCCCAAAGAAACATAGGTCCCATGGTTTCCCTTATTTGCAATTACTAGTATATGAAACAAGCAGAAAAGGTCAGATAAGTTAATGTTAGGTGAAATGAACCCTAAGATAAGTATTCAAATGTTTTTTCTTTCTTGTGATGGTTTCTAACATATTTATAAGATGATTTCTTTGTTGCTTTGTACGTCCCTCCCCCACGGTATCACCCCTGCTTTTATTGTATTTGCTGTGTTGGTATAATTTGTGAAGGGGAAGGGCAAAAACAAATCGTTTAAATAGGGATACAGGTGGACCCATTGCAACAATGATGTACAAGTCGTTATGTCAAAAAATGAACTTTTAAACTCCCTTTTTAAAACACTAATTCTGACTATTAAACTGATTTCACTTAAAGAGTTGGAAAACATTGGTCTGAGGGTAATCGTACACTAGAATATCTGATCAGCCTACAGATGTACCTATGGCTTATGTCCCTTAGCCAACCAGGAGAGCAAGAAAGCAAGACTCTACACAGACCCTAGGCCCTGCTGCTAGTGAACTAAGCTTGTTGGGATTTCACATAATATTTAAGAGGCAGGGAACAAACCAGTTAAAAACACAAATTTCAGCTGGAGATGGTGGCATATGCCTGCTATGCAGATGTGAGAGGTAAGGCAGGAGGGACTGCAAGTCAGAGGCCAGCCTGGGCTACATAGTGAAAACTTGTCTCAACTAAACCAAACAAAAAAGCATGACATTTTAGAGCCGGAGGTGTAGCTCAAGAGTAGAGGACTTATCCAGCATGCAACGGAGGTCTTGGGTTCAATCCCCAGCACACACAAAGCCTAACTTCCAAAATCATTGCGTTAGATAACCTTTCAGGACCCCTTCCAGTGAGTACATCTAGAAATATTCACTCCGAAGGATAAAATAAACCACGAATCTATATAATCACTGTTAAAAAGTTAATACTGGGCTGGGAAGGTGGCTCAGTGGTAGAGCGCTTGCCTTGCATACTCGAGGCCCTGGGTTCGATTCCTCAGCACCACATAAGCAAAAAGAAAAAAGCCGGAAGTGGCGCTGTGGCTCAAGTGGTAGAGCGCTAGCCTTGAGCTGAAGAGCTGAGAGACAGCGCCCAGGCCCAGAGTTCAGGCCCCACTACCGACCCCCAAAAAAAAAAAAAGTTAATACTGATTGTTCAAAACTTTGAAACCTATCACATTAGAATTTCTCAACATATTGCCCACTTAGAAGTGATGAAAACATTTTAGCCTTTGCTCAAATTCCTTTCCCTTTCTGTAGAAACAGTCTCCAAGTTTTCTCTCTTACTAAAGTATATTCTGCTGGTCATCCTCAATAAAGCAGTTTTTTATATGCTAACTGTAACAGTACAAAGGAAATACATTGCCAAGTGTATCACTACACTGTTCTAGACAGAGATCAATGTGGGCAAATAGGTGTATCTGCCCAGGAACTCCTTGGAGAATGCCTGTCTCTGTGTCCCATCACTGCATGTACCCTACTTGGTACATGTGGCTAGAGGTAATTCCAGTGGGAAGTTACATATATTCATGAATTAGGAAAGCTGATTATTCTGGGACTTGAACTCAGGGCCTGGGTGCTATCACTGAGGTGTTTGCTGAAGGCTAGTGCTTTGCCACTTGAGCTGCAGCTCCATTTCTGGCTTTTTGGTAGTTAATTGAAGAAGAGAGTCCCAATGGGTTTCCTGCTGAGGCTGGCTACATACTATAATTCTCAAATGTCAGTCTCTCCTGAATAGGTAGGATTATATTCTTGAACCACCAGCACCCCCTGAACAAAAGTTTTGAAAACTTGGTGACAAATAATTTTTTACCTTCAAGAAAGATCTTGAATGCTCCTGTGACTTTTGCGTTTAACAGTATGGCTTCATGTGAACTTGGGAATTAGTTACAAAATAAATCTCTCTACTGAATAAGTGATTTACCATTAACATAACTTGAGACTTGTTAAAATATCAATTCGTTGTTGAAATTTTTCTTTTTAAAATTTTGTTTAGACCTCTGGCACTTTTTAAAGAGTTGTTTAATTTTAACAAAGAGAAGGTAGATCTTTATATAGGTACTTCCTAATTATAACAAACATAATTTTAGGTTATAATGCAAATAGAATTTTAGTTATTCTTTGAATATGTGAATTCTTTGATATGAAAGGGTTAGACTTTGCTACAATATATTACAAAGTTGCATTTCATTTTTTAATGTAAAATGGTGTTCTTTGTTTGACTTTTTACAGGACTGGATGAATTGTGTAGTTTCATTGATTGGTTCCATGCAATGGAAATCTGACCTTTAAGCAGATGTTTGAGAAATAGCCAGCACTGTATAATCAGCCAATTAGACAGTTTTTTCCTGCTGTTTGACAAGCCTTTCATGGTCTAATAACATGCCGAAGATTTGTAAGCTTTTTTTCATACTATCAAAAGATTTGTAAAGTACCAAGAACTTATTGAAAAATATTGATAAAATGATGTCCATTCTTTGCTCAAATCTTTGATTGAATTCAGTCATTTAAAAGTATTCATTATAATTATTTTTTAGAACTGATTGTTGAGTGAATAGTATTTTGAGAGTCAAAAATATTTTTGGCTATGAAGTTAGTCCTTATTAAGTCTTGATGCATGTTATTTTTTTTCTTGGTCATGTTTACTTGTACAATGTTAACATTTATTTTCTTTTATATTCTTATTTAGTTTCTTAGCTCTAGGTATCTTTTAAAAATACAGACATTTTACTGAGGGTAAATTGTACCTCAGACCAAGCTGGAACTTGAGTCTATGTTAAAATTCTCTGAAAGATAGTAATTTTTTAGACAATGTCATAGATTCAGCAATGTAGTTGTGGGAGTTCTATCAAGAACACTGTAAGCTCTGTTTTCTTCAACTTGATGGACTGTACAGGAAGTGGGAGAAGGAGTGCCTTACTGTTTGACAATTAAGTGATGAATTGACAGTACTAGCAGTGGCTAGATTGGATCTTTTCTGCAGGTGGTGTTCTGTTATAGTACATTGCATTTACATTTACTTGTGTCAGATATGGAAAAAGGTTTTATTTTGAAGAATTTTTCAGCAATATAATCTTACATAGTTGTGTTTTATGGGTTTGTAACCATGTCTTAGGGCACTATGATTTGTAAAGTGTTGGAGTTGCGTATGCATATTACCTTTAGAAATTCATTCAATATCAGGAGTCCCAAACATATACTAAAGTCACATTAAAAATCTAACATCTGGGGCTGGGAAGGTGGCTCAGCGGTAGAGCGCTTGCCATGCATGCCTGAGGCCCGGGGTGGCACTGTGGCTCAAGTGGTAGAGCACTAGCCTTGAGCTGAAGAGTTGAGGGACAGCGCCCAGGCCCAGAGTTCAGGCCCCACGACCAGACCCCCCCCTCAAAAAAAAAAAATCTAACATATATGGTACAGTTGCTAAATCTACATGAGCGAAATTAAGGGCTGATACCCAATTGTTTGCTAAACAAAAAGAACTCTAGTTCCATGTTTTCTTAGAAGTATTTTAAAAATATTTTGCTTGTAATGGTATTATAGTCTTTCAGTGTAAGTCTACTGCTTACTCAGTATTATAATCAATCAACTGAGTTAAGTTTACTTACTTACTCTCTTAGTCATTGAGAGGTACCGAGGAAGACCTTAGTACTTAAAATATGGAAGCATGAATAGAAAGTTTCTGTTAAAAAGAGGGTATGGTATTTCACATCTGTAACCTTAGCATTTGTGAAATAGACTAGAAGTTTGAGGCCAGTCTAGGCTACATAGTAAGAACCTGTTTAGAAAAATAACAAAAGCAGCAAAAATCCAACAAAACCAAGGAAGTTGGTTCAAGTATGCAATTAAAAAGATAGGTGCTTACTTAACATGCTTGTTAATATTTAAGGAAGTAGTACTACATGTAATCAGTTAAGTCTGGAGTCAACCTTTTCTCTACAGGACCAAATAGTATTTCATTCTTTGTAGGCCTTACAATGTCCAACCACTTACCTTTGATGTTGAAGTAGAAAATTTCTATGGAGAATACATATAGGAATGAACACAGCACTGTTAAGATGTTTATATACAAATATGTGGTTGATTGTGGACCAAAATTTACTAGATTTTGGTAATGAAGAACTATCAGTGTAAATCTTAAAAGAGTTTGATCTTCATGTTCACGAAGTGATCATGACATGCATTTTAGTATAAAGTAAAATGAGAAAAGAGTGATTCTGGGCAAGTCTGGCACACTGGAGAAGAAATAGTACAACCAGTGAACATAGTTACGACAAATTTATGCTAATACAGAGCTTAGTACATGTGAGGTATTTTATGTTTTGTCTAACTTAATAACTTGTTTGTGTAACTTGGTTAACAAATATGGCATGAGGTAGATATTATTACTACCTTTTCACTGAGAGAGGAAATTAAGTACATAGAAGTTAGATGATTTTCCCAAATACAGCAGTTAATTTTTCATTGCTATGACAAATATCTAGGACAATGGGCTTAGAAGGAAAATTTGGTTTTGGTTTTTAGCATTGGAGGTTTCAGTTGAAAGTTGACTGGTTTTCATTGCTTTGAGCCTGAAGAGAGGCAACAGAATACCATGGTGGTGGGGTATGTGCAGAGACTGCTAACTTCATTTGTTGCCAGGAAGTAGAGAACAGTAAAAGGAAAGGTCTGGGGCCAGGTACACCCTTAAAGGCATGCTGTAAGTATTCAGAGTTTGGATCAATCCATCAGTGGATTAAGGCATTGATTAGGTCAGAGTTTTCAAAATCTAGAAAAGCCTACAGAGAGACATCCAGAGTTGTGCTTTATTAGTCTACTCTGTATTTCTCAATCCATTCAAGTTTATAGTCAATATTAACTCAAAAACAGAATAGAGTATGTATGATTAGGGGAAAATAATCCCCTGACTGCATCTGTGATTCTTCATAATATGGAAGATGAGAAGGAAAGCCCATTTGGGAACACTATTGTGTGTGCATTGAGAACAAGCAACTCAAGTTTTTTTGAGAATATATGTCCTGAGGTACAAATCTGGAAGTCAGCATTACTTCAGCATATTTTGAGCACCTATGGGATTGACAAAAGGAAGATTAAGTAAGGTAGTGAGAGGATAATTGCTCTGAAGGACTGAATATAGAAAGAATTGTAGAAGATCAAGAACTTGAGCAGGAATATACTTATATAAGTGCAGAGAAAGGAATGAGATATTTAATTAGATGAAACCAGCAGAATCCACAGTTGTGAAAATCTGAAGTATTTTATTCTTTGGTGTGCTGGTCTGGAGGCTTGAACTCAGCATAGGTGCAATCCTTGACCTTTTTGCTCAAGGCTAGCTCTCCTCTACCACTTGAGCCACGGTGCCACTTCTGGTTTTCTAGTGGTTTATTGGAGTTGAGTCTCATGGAGTTTCCTGCCCTGACTGGCTTTGAACCATGATCCTCAGATCTCAGCCTCCTGAGTAGCTAGGATTACAGGCATGAGCCATCGGTGCCCAGTGCTATTTAAGGAGTTATTCTTAAGTAGGAAGTAGTTGCAATAAAAATTTAAGTAAAAAAATTTAAGGAATGTTTTAGAGAATTGAATAAATTATCACCTGTGTTTGAAATTGAACGCTTAAATTAAAATGGTTAGTTTTGACATAGTGATCTCAGTGATTAAGGCAGCCAATAGATACACCGTGAGAAAAAGAGAAATTTGAAATCCTCCAAACCCTGAAGATGAGATATAAATTCCAAGCTGACAATACTAAAACAGCTTTTTTTTTTGAGTAAGCATATTTTCAAAAGAGTTAATTTGATCTTGGTAATATAATAGAATTTATACCAATTATATTTAATGATCTAATTTACTTCTTGTTGGGAAGGGTGGCTCACTGTGTTGCTCAGGCCTGTTTCTAAGTCACAGTCCTCCCTTAGCATCTCAAATCATGGGACTTAGAGATATATGTCACCATCATGCAACATGTTAGTTTTATTTATGAAATCCTCTTGAGGATTTTATGTGTGGACTGGTTCTCTTATGTTGATCTTGTTTCCCAGCCATCCTAGTGATTTCCTTGCTTCTCTTTAGTTTGTTTAGAAAGGACAGTTTTTATGGCCTGTTTTGAAAATATTCTTACTGTCTTCAGACAGGACTCAGTCTTGGCAGAATAAAGAATAATGTATTAGAGACTGGAAATGTTTTTTCTGAAAACTTTGAAAGCATCAATCATTGTCTTCTATTCTGATGTTCCTTTAAAACTGTTAGATGCCTTTAATGTGATGTTTATAAAGCTGGAGAATTGGGATGCTGGAAATGTAGCTTCTGGTAGAACATTTGCATAGCATTTTTAAGAGTTCAAACCCCAACAAGCCTCCATTCTCTCCTTGGCAGGGAGGGTGAGGATGGGGGGAGGGTAGAGATGGGTAGATTTCTTGCTGTGTTGTAACTTTCCTAGATTATAGTGATTTTCATTCATTGAGTTGCTTTTCAGTTTGCAGATCTACCAGTTTTAGTTTTGGCAGTTTTTCTTTAATTATTTCTAAGATCACTGTTCAGTTTTTTTCTCCCCTCTTTTTCTGAAACTTGTATATTATGATAAAGAGCCATACTAATCAACTTTTTCTCATTGTTTTCTCTCCTATAGTTACTAGGAAAAATATTTCATCTCCATTTCCTAAATCTTTATTTCTTTGATCCAAATTTAATTTCCTAATGTCTGTCCCCTTCTGTTGTTCTTCAAATGTTCCATTTTTTATAATGGCCTTTTAAAAAAAAAGATGTCTTTTAAATCTTTCATTAATATTAAGTGGGTTTTTTTTTTCCATTTAAAGTATTGTTTCCCATTCCCCTTCTTCCTCCCTCTTAACTGTTTTAGGGTCTTTTACTTAATGCTTTCTTTATAAGAAATATCTGACAATTCTGACTACTTATATTTGGGACTCCTCTTAACTATGTAGATTGGATTTATAGATTATAATCTTAGCTATTTGCAGTTCAGGACATTTCCTGATGTATGTGTTTTTAGGCTTTGAGATAAAATTGTTTGAATTTTCCAGAAGAGAAGCTACACATTTAATCAATTTTTACCTAATCCTCCTGTTTTCAGTAATAATCTTTGCTTATTTTAATATGCTTTCTAATTTAAATCAGATGAATTTCCGATTTATGTTAAAAAGATAGCAATTTCTGGTAAAAATTTCCGGAAAATAAAATCTTCCACCAGAATGAGAGTTAGGAAGAGATTAAGTTTAGCTAGTGCTTATGGCAGTTTTCCTATTGGTTCTATTTTATCTCTATTTATTATTAGTTTTTTTTTTTTTTTTTTTACTTTTGGAGTCTTCTCTCTTGTAAATTTGTGTATTTACCTGTTTTCCCCAAACCTAGATTATGGTATTTTATTTTATCTACCACTTTCACTCCAAATGTATTCGTATTCATTGATTTTGTTCATTTTTCATACTATTGCATCTTGGAATCATCATTCATGGGTTAATTATTCATCTGAATCTGTGTGTGTGTGTGTGTGTGTGTGTGTGTGTGTGTGTGTGTGTGTGTGTGTGTGTGTGTGTGTGTGTGTGTGTGTGTGTGTGTATGTATGTGTGTATGTGTATGTATGTGCCAATCCTGTGGCTTGAATTAAGGGCCTGGGTTCTGTCTTTTTAAGTTGTTTTTTTTTTTTTTTGTCGGTCTTGAGGCTTAAACTCTGGGCTTGGGCACTATCCCTCCGTTCTTCAGCTCAAGGTGAGTGCTCTACCGCTTGAGCCACAGCGCCACTTCCGGTTTTCTAGTTGTTTATTGGAAATAAGAGTCTCAAGGACTTCCCTGCCCCGGCTGGCTTTGAACCGTGATCCTCAGATCTCAGCCTTGAGAGTAGCTAGGTTTACAGGTGTGAGCCACCGGTGCCCGGCTCTTAAGTTTTTTTATGCCATTTGAGCCACAGACAGCTCTAACTTCAAGTTTTTTTTTTGTTTTTGTTTTTTTTAAGTAGTTTATTAGAGATAAGTCTCATGGCCACCTTTCCTGCCTGAGCGAGCTTTGAACTGTGATTCCCAGTTTCCTAAGTACCTAGGATAGCAGGACGAGCCATGAACATTTGGCTCTGAATATCTTAACTAACGTATCTTAACTAAAGTTCTATGGAATATATTTGAAGACATTGTTGTACGTTAGTGTTGGGTTAATACAATACTATTACAATTGTTTATCCATCTGTATGTTCTTGGCTATGCTCTTATTATTGATGAACTTAATGTTTTATCATTCTTAAAGTATTTTGAGAGTTTCCCTCCACAATATGTTGTTTTAAAAAAATACAGTGTATTAGCCCACTGAAAAATTTTATTGATAATGAAAATTCACTGTTAATAGTAATGAAGTACAATTGACTTGGCACAACTTTTTAAAAACTTCAAAATAACAGTTTTGGACTTTTGGTATATATATCAATATTGATAGAGTGTTAAGAGCCTTTGAACTTAAATGTTCTATGTTCATAGGAAACATCTTTTGTCCTTCCTAAAAACAGTTCACTTAGAAGTTGCCATTGCCTATTTTGTTTTAAGCCAGTTGGAGCGACACACTTGTTTAAAATTATGATTATTTAGGCTCTACAGACAAAAACTAAAACGTGGCTAGGTGTTCTCTGACTTCCTTGCTCATTTCAATTTCATTTACTTTTTAACTATGTTTCTTCTACCTTTTCCAGTTTTCTGCTCAATTCTCCTTGGTGGAGAAGATGGATGCAAAACAGGAGGTGTGAGTAGTTCTTTATTCTCTCTGCATCTGTTACTATTACATCACTTTCCTCATGGTAATATTCTTATTTCTTCTTAGTTCATCCTCTTCTTACATTTATACAGCCAATGGATCTGTTTGGTTTTCTTTTGTATCGTTTATGAAATTTAGTTTTATTCTGATAATACTTGCAGAACCTTTATATTTGTAAAAATTCTTATTTATGTTTCCCTCCTTACATTATTTAAATATGTTCGTTAAAAATCTGATATCAGATTGTTTCATTTACTCATTGCTTCCATTTAGTCTACTAACATTAAGTTCCTAATATGTGTCAGGTCCTATAAGATCAAATACAGGTATTAGTTTTAATTTTACCTAAATGAGATACTGCTGATACTTTTAGAGTTCATATTTCCATCAGAAATACCTCTTTCCATTTCTGTTAGACTTACTTGCACATAATATATAACTCACATAATTAGAATACTCACTGTATAAAAATTCTAGCTTAAAAAAATTCTTGTGTTTCTTTTTTTGTGTCCTATCATACTGTAGTTTGATACTATTACATGTATTTGTGGTAATACAGAAATAGACACAGGTTTGAGTTCTGGTTATACCATGCTATAACTATATAATATTAGATATGCTGCTTAATCTTTTGGCCTTAAGAATCCCAACTCTTAAATATTCATAATATCTACTCTAGGCGGGGAATGTGGCCTAGCAGCAGAGTGCTTGCCTAGCATGCATGAAGCCCTGGGTTTGGTTCCTCAGTACCAAACCACATAAACAGAAAAAGCTGGAAGTGGTGTGGTAGCTCTAGTTGTAGAGTGCTAGCCTTGAGCAAAAAGAAGCTCAGGGGCAGTGCCCAGACCAAGTTCAGGCCCCAGGTCTGGCCACCCCCCCAAAAAAAAATTTTTTTGGGCTCCATAATATCTACTATATTAGGTTGAATTAAGAAAATTGAGGTGCTAAAATGAAATTGACAATATATGTATATATATTTACATATATATATTTCCTGTAAGCTTTCTTTCTTTTTTTGGTCGGTCGTGGGGCTTAAACTTTGGGCCTGGGCGCTTGTCCCTCAGCTCTTCAGCTTAAGGATAGTGATCTACCACTTCAGCCACAGCACCACTTCTGGCATTTTCTTCTTATGTGGTACTGAGGAATCAAACCCAGGGCCTCATGTATGCAAGGTGAGCACTCTATCACTGAGCCATCTTCCTAGCCCCCTATAAGCTTTCTTAAAATTGTTTTATGGTAGTTGTATTTTTTGTAAGGATGCCATCCAAATAGCTATTTTGGTTGCCTTTTTAAGATACGATGGTTTTTATAACTATTTTAATGATTCTTACTCATTACAGCTGGTAAATAGCAAGGATTCCTACTTTTTGAAAGAGTAAAACCCCATAGAATCTAGTAGTCTTTGCTAATTGAGGAGCTAAAACTGAGATTCTCTGGAGCTCAGTGCTCGAGTTCATAGGACTAATTAACTGGAGTTTAGGGATCTAAACTTCCAGAATCTAGTAACAGATAGGAATTAGCTATCAAGAAAGAGAAAGATCTCCAACCAAGGCACCTTGTACCCAGTTCTCTTACTTGAAATTTGTAAAGATGGAAGAGAGAAGAAACTGATAATATGCTAAAGCTTACCTTAGCTTAAAATATTCTGTTCTCGATGTTTAGAGTGATTAACCTCAGTACTTACAGGGCCATTGAAAGTACTCAGAGGTTTATATAGGGGAAAAAATTAGCCTCAGTCCAAAATGTGTTCTGGTCACACCAAAAAAGTGTTTGAAAATTAAGGCGCACCATGGGCTGGTGCCTCACGCCTGTAATTCTAGCTACACAGGAGGCTGAGATCTGAGGCTCTCCATTCGAAGCCAGCCCTGGCAGGAAAGTCCCTGAGACTCTTATCTCCAATTAACCACTAGAAATCCAGAAGTAACACTGTGGCTCAAGTGGTAGAGCATTCACCTTCAGCTCAAGAGCTCAGGGACTCAAAAAGTGTAAGTGTGTGTGTGTGTGTGTGTGTGTGTGTGTGTGTGTGTGTGTTGATCCTGGGTCTTGAACTCAGGTTTTGGTGTGTGTGTGTGTTCCTGGGTCTTGAACTCAGGGCCTGGTGTGTTGTGTGTGTGTTGTGTGTGTGTGTGTGTATATCCTGGGTCTCTAACTCAGGGCCTGGTGTGTGTGTGTGTGTGTGTGTGTGTGTGTTGATCCTGGGTCTTGAACTCAGGACTTGGTGTGTGTGTGTGTGTGTGTGTGTGTGTGTGTTGATCCTGGGTCTTGAACTCAGGACCTGGTGTGTGTGTGTGTGTGTGTGTGTGTGTGTGTGTTGATCCTGGGTCTTGAACTCAGGACCTGGTGTGTGTGTGTGTGTGTGTGTGTGTGTGTGTGTGTGTGTGTTGATCCTGGGTCTTGAACTCAGGACCTGGTGTGTGTGTGTGTGTGTGTGTTGATCCTGGGTCTTGAACTCAGGGCCTGGCTGCTGTCAAGGAGCTTTTTTACTCAAGGCTAACACTATCAGCTCTGCTTCCTTCCTGGGTCTGAGTTCAAACAACAATCTTAGCCTCCTGAGGAGCTGGGATTACAGGAAAACTGACTTTTCTTTGTCAAGAACGACCATATGCTGGGCCATGAAACAAGTCTAAATAAAAGAGTGGAAGTAGTACAAGTTCTTGAGCCCCAGTGGAATTAAATTATAAATAACAGTATGATGTCCTGGTGAAAGTGCAAATACTGGGATATTAGATGGTACACTTCTGAATAAACAGTTGGCCCAAGAATAAAAGAATTTAGAAGTCATTTAAAAAATATGATATAGGTATACGTGTGTGTATGTATGTCATAAATCAAACATGGATTTAAAGAATCCCAACAGTGATAAAACAGAAATGTATTCATTTTTATGGCTATAGTTTTACAAGAAAACGAAATGATTTTTGGTTCTATTTTGAGAAAAAGGGCAAATTAGACTCAGATTATGAACAGGACAGAAATTAAGGGGCAGAAATTAATGAAATAGAAAATAAAAGGTGGGAAGAATGGATTGAATTACCCTGTGGTAACAAGCTTCCAATTTGGTGGTCTCTGGCCCAGCTTTTTTCACTGCAGGCCCCTAGTTGCTACAGCACCCAGTTGACCGTCTGTGGAGGAATAGATACTCTTGTCAGATTATTTATTCACATACAAACTGGTACAAACTTTGTAGTATGGTATTTGTGATAGCTAGTTAAACTATTTACCTTTCAGTGTAAGAGAGACTATAAGGCTGGGAAGGTGGCTCAGTGGTAGAGCGCTTGGCTCGCATGCATGAGGCCCTGGGTTCGATTCCTCAGCACCACATAAGCAAAAAGAAAAAAGCCTGAAGTGGCACTGTGGCTCATCAAGTGGTAGAGCACTAGCCTTGAGCTGAAGAGCTGAGGGACAGAGCCCAGGCCCAGAGTTCCAGCCCCATGACCGGACCCCGCCCCCCCCCCCCACCCCCCCCCCCCCCCCAAAAAAAAAAAGACTATATATCCTCTAAAAGAATGTCTTCATATAAAAAGGATGTGCATAAGGCTGGATGCACTTCTGAAACACTTAGGAAAGCAAAAGACTGAAGCAACCCAAATATCAATAGAGTTTGGATTGAATTAAAAAAAGGTTCTTGTACCAAATCATAAAGAGATAAATGTGAATATAGAATATTTCTTATTCCATAATTGCTAATTCTCTTATTAGGCTGCTACTATGTAAATATATCTTAGTGTGTGTCCATGTTACATACGTATTGTTTTAGTTTCATTTAAAAACACTTTAAATTCTGATTACCACTGTAAGCAGTGTTCAAGGACAGAAATAGCTAATTCCAAACTATATTTTTTAGATACAACTTTGAAATCATGTAAATGTTTTTCATAATTCTAAATTTTACTTGGCTAGTCAGTTATTCCTTGAGAGGATAGAGATAATACTAAATAATTTTTATTAATCATAGTGTTGATATTACTATTTCTAGACTTGCACTTGTATTGACAAAGCAGATGAGTTTAATTTTAATTGTTGATATCATGGTATAATCAGTTTTTTTTCATTATTAAAAAAACTTATTGTCAAGGTAATGTACAGAGGGGTTACAGTTACTGATTACATTTGTCTAACTTGTTACCCCTTCCCTCATTTTTCTCCCACTTTCCTTCCCTCTCCAATTCCTCCCCCCGCCCCGCAAGTTGTACAGATCATTTCCAACATACTATGATTATCACGGTTACATAGGTTCCCCTTTGTCTTATGTCTCCCTTCCCTTTCCTAGTTCAGACGTATACATAATGCCCAGGGTACCAAAATCGAATACAGTGACAACGGGCTAAACCATGGGAGGAAAACACACTAAAAAAGAAATCACATAGTACATTGAAAACAATAACAACAAAGAAAAACTTCTTGTGTCCATTTTGCTTAGCATCAGCTTATATGGTCATATGTACATAGCTATTGAGCTATTCTGCTCATCTGCTAAGATTATCCTAGATGTATACTAATTATTGCAAATAATGGAAACCAGGGGACCTATGTTTCTTTGAATCTGGCTTACTTCATTCAATGATTTTTTTTTTTCCCCCAAGTCCTTCCATTTTCTTACCAGTGGGGTGCTGTGATCCTTTCTGATGGAAGCATAGAATTCCATTGTATATGTGTAATCAAATTTTAAGCATGAGAGAAGTGATATAAAGATAAAATATTAATCAGGTTTAAAACCACGTTGAATTTGTTTGGAATTGTAAGGATCAAGTTCTACTAAATGACCACAATAAAAAGGCCTAGAAAACGTGACCAACTCAAGAGTAATGAATATCCCTAGCATGCAGATTGTATTTTCTCTTGAGTGCTATTTCCCTTTGAAGAATGTCAGAGTTCTTGAGGTATGTAGTTGATTTTAGGTCTGGTGCAAGATATGACAAGGTGACCCTGAGAGATATATTTTTATACCAGAAGCAGAGGATCTTGTTTAATTTCCTACATTGAAGATTGTCTCAGTAGCCAAAGATTGGAAAGTTTGACAAGTGGAGGCAGAATTTGTAGCCATTGTTAGAGTTTATGCTTAGTATGTACAAAATCCTGGATCCAGTCTTCAGCTCATGTCTTCCCCAGTCTGACAGTAGTGAGTAACTACTGCAAAAATTTGAAACCATGTTGGTGTCATAGACTTTATAATGATGGGTTCTTTTAAACAAACCATTTATCATTTTTTGGGAAATTAGGATATCAACTCATTACTTTAGAAGCTTATTAACATCAGGGTTTATCCTTCCTTTCTCAAACATACGTGCTCATACAAATCAAAGATTTGATGAGGGAATTTTCACTTAATATACATTTTCTGTGAAAGACTACACATACACATATAAGATAAAAGTGATAAAAATTAAAATATTACCATTTTACAGGTCAGTGAAATACTAGATTTATGCAAGTGTAGTTGTTGCTGTTATCCTTCCAAATATAAGCAGACAATATTTATAGGCCTTGTTTTTGAGTGCTTGAGACAGGATTTTGTTATGTGGTCAGACTGGCCTAGATAGAACTTGCTTAATTTCATACTACCTCTGTTGCTTGATTTCTAGCCATTTGCCATTATAACTGGCTCATCCTTGTATAAAGAACACATTGCTATTTGTGTGGTAGTTTTGTCTGTATCAGTCCTAAATTTGATTAAGATTATATTCAACAATTTCAGAAACTACAAAGAAAAACAGTTATAGACAAAGGGATAGGGAGTAAAATAAAGATAATTGAAGGCTATATGTCTTGATTTCTTTCATAAAATTGCAAGTGGAAGTCAGGTGCTGGTGGCTTACACCTGCAATCCTAGCTACTCAGGAGGCAGAGATCTGAGAATCACAGTTCAAGACCCATCTCAGAAACTACTCAGAAATAAACTACTCAGGGCTGGGGAGGTGGCTCGGTGGTAGAGTGCTTGCCTTGCATGCATGAGGCCCTGGGTTTGATTCCTTAGCACCACATAAGAAAAAAGCCGGAAGTGGCGCTAAGGCTCCAATGGTAGAGCGCTAGCCTTGAGCTGAAGAGCTGAGGGACAGCGCCCAGGCCCAGAGTTCAGGCCCCACGACTGGACCCCCCCCCAAAAAAGAAAGAAATAAACTACTCAGAAAAAACTAGAAGCTCAAGTGGTAAGAGTACTAGTTTTGAACACAGAGAGGCTCAGAGATGGAGCTTAGGCCCTGAGTTCAAGCCCCCCAGGACCAGGAAAAAAATAAATTGCAGGCAGTCTTTAAGTAAAAATAGATTTGATAGTTTCTCTAACAAGTTGGAAGTATGTAGACTTTTTTTTTGGTCCCAATTTGAACAAATCTGAGGGGAAAACATCTAGCCCAGGGAACTAATGCTGATAGATTGTATAGATTTATTTTGGGTAGAACAAATGTTTGAAAATTTTAATAGGAATGAGTGAGTTTATTTTCCTGCCTGGGAAATTAAGCATTCCTTACAAGGACCTGCTAAACCAGTCCCATGTGTATTTATTCAAAATAGCTTTACATATATCTACAGTTAATGATGTAATATTACATAGTGAGGACTTTTTTTCTGAACTTAGAGCTTTCATTCTCTTCTGATAAAGAACAAAAGATGAAAAGATTAATAAGTAATGTCTTTGAAGATTTTATGATCATTTACTAAACTCAGATATTGTAATTGATCAAGTAAGGAGAGAGCTAAACACTTGCTTACTAGGATTTGATAGAAGGAAAAAGTCATTTATTAAATTTGATTGTTAAAATAGATTGCTATGTAAAAATGCATGTATTTAAATATAGCTTTGTGAAATCTTCATCTTAAAATGTAAATATCTGTAAAACCGATATTGTATATATAGTAGTTTTCTCTCCTCTCTCCTCTTTTTTTAATTAATTAAGGGAAAGTCTAGGTGTATTAAGACATGAATACTACTCTGTGCTCCAGTGCCCCCTTGTGCCTGTTGTGGAAAAGTTTCATTAGTTTCTCTAAAAAGTTTGGCTTTTTCTAAGATTTCCTTGAAAATAAAACACTTTCAAGGTTATAAATTAAGGTTCTCTATCCTAAACTGCTGGGACTCAAGTTTTATTACCATTTGATTTTAGAATATACAGTTTCATGTGTGTATTTTCTTTACACCAGATTTACCATATTACCAGTTACTTGTACTCTTAAGTTGTCAATAGATTTCCATAATTTTTTCCTACACTTCTAACTCTACTGCCAAATTGGCCTTTTCAAAATAATACAATGTGCTGAGCATGATGATATATGCCTTTAATCCCAGCATCAGAGAAGCTAGGGCCACCTAGCAAAATTCTCACTCAAAAAATCAAAGCAAAAGAAAAAAAAACCTGAGGGATCCACTTGTGCCATGATAAAGTGGTATGATTTTACTGATTTTTGGTCTACCAGTTTATCAGTATATTGCCTACTTTTGTCACTATTAACTCTTTATACATTTCTCCTAAGGAGACATAAAATGGAGTCTATATAATTTAACCCATATATACACGTATATTTGCCTTTGGAAGATAGGAATATGTCATTATGCTCATTCTCCCTTTTCTCAGTTAAATTTTCTGTATTTTGCTTATTTTTAATGATAGTAAATTATTTTGATAAATACTTCCGTGAATTAGGACAAATGCACATTTGTGTAACTATTACCACAGTCTAGATGTAGAACAGTTTAAACACTGCCTCAAAAAATTTTCATTGGCTATCATTCCTTGGTAGTCAAACTTTAAGCCTTCCACCTCCTCTATTGTGAATGACCAAATTATCAGTTCCCAGTCGTTCTAGTTTTTTGTCTTTCTTTTTCTTGAATCTCTTTATGAATATAGTTATGCACTGCTAGCCTTCTGAGTCAGGTTTCTTTTAGTTATCTTAAAAGTATTTGCAGTTTCTATATAACATGTACTGATATTTGGTTCCTGGGCTGAGAATGGTGATGCATATATGTAATTTCAGCTGTGTGTGTGTGCTAGTGTGTGTGATCACTTGAGCATGTTGGAGGTAGTCCAAGGCCAGACAGAAGTGAAGCTTGAGATCCTATGTGAAAAATAGAGCAAAAAATGTCTGAGGGCATGATTCAAGTCATGGTGTACTTAAGTGTAAGGCCCTGAGTTTAAGCATTGCTTAATTACAGTAATACAGTTAAATCATTTTATTGTTATTTGAAAATCATTAAGTATATGTATACAAACATGGATTATAGATTCATCACCCATCTTTGTACCACTAATTTGTAAGTACTGTTTTATTAGAACAACGCTTAAAAATATCAGGCTTTATGTTGCTTATGACACAAATTGTTAAGCCATAGGCCATATAGTTTTCAAAGCCTAACATATTTACTATTTGCTTCTTGTCTTTTTGTTGTTAGGGATTGAACCCATGGTGTTATTCCTACAAAGCACACATTCTACTATTAATTGGCAACTCTAGCCCACTATTTACATTTGAACACATTTCTAAACTGTTTTCTACTAACGTCATCAGTATAGATAAAATTCTCCAGACTAATTTATACTGATCAGCAGTCTGTAAATTGTTTTTCTCTTCTTTCTTTAAATTCAGTCCTGGGGGTTGAACTCAGGGCCGTGGGTGCTGTCCCTGAGCTTTTGTCCCCATGGCTAGTACTATACCACTTGAGTCACAGCTCACTTCAGTGGTTAGTTGCAGATGAGAGTCTCATTTTCCCTACATCAGACCACTGAGTAATTAGGATACAGGGGTGGCACCCAAGTCTAATGTAAATTGCTTTTCTTAATATAATAGTTGGTGAATTATCTTCATGTAATGAAAATAAGTAGGAGTAATTAGTTAAATAATTTTCAAGAGAAATAATTTCTTAGTTTCTCTTATTCAGTTTTATGGATTGTATTTTGGCTATTGTTTTGGATATATTTAAATATTACTTCTTTATGTTGCTTATAGAATTTTATTTTATTTTTCCATAGGTATATGTGGAGTTTGATGATCTTGAATGGGATAAAAGAGAGTGGGTTAAAGTTTATGAAGATTTTTCAGCTTTCTTGGTGGAATACCACTTAATTTGGGCCAAAAGGAACGACCCTAGACAGACTCAGGGATCAAAGAGCAAGCAGATTCAGTGGCCTGCACTGGTAAGATCATTTTTGTGTTTTATCAAACATTTTCAGTTGTTTGTTTTTTAAAAGAACAAGAATCAAATTAAGTTTCTGTTTCTTTGATTATAGAGTAATCTTTCTAAGAGTCTTTGCAATATCTAGCAGAAATTTTAATTCACTATTTCTTTTTTTTTTTTTTTTTTTTTTGTCCGTCATGGGGCCTGAGCTCTGGGCCTGGGCACTGTCCCTCAGCTCTTCAGCTCAAGGAAAGTACTCTACCACTTGAGCCACAGCATCACTTCCTGCTTTTTCTGCTTATGTGGTGCTGAGGAATCGAACCCAGGCCTCATGCATGCAAGGCAAGCGCCTCTACCACTGAGCCACCTTCCCAGCCTGTCACTATTTCATTTTTTTAAATAACAATATCTCCCTTGTATTAATACTTTCAGTATATGTAGTCCACAAACAGTAGGTTAGGCGAAACATGAATTGAGGACAGTTGAGAGATAGCTGTTTAGAATGCAATGTGGAAAACTGCTGAAATACAACCTTGAAAATGTAGGATGTATACTTTGTCTAGAACATTAAAAATAGCACATGATTTTTCTTAAATGGTGTAAGGAAATGAGAAATGTGTATGTTCAGGGAATGTGTAAAATTACTTTACTGAAATAACTCAGAACCATGTAGTAGATTTTTAATAAATTCCTCAGTAGTTTGAAAAGTTTTATAAAAGAAACATACTAGACAAGATTGTTAAATTTGATGAGGAAAAAAGCCACTTTTGTTTAATTTTTATTTGGCAAAATACTTAGCAAGTATGTTAAATATGAATATTTTAAAATGAAAGAAAATATTTTGAAGGCATTAAAATATTTCATATTTTAGAAAATGTGTTATAGTAGGTACTTTGAAATTTTTTAAAAAGGCAATTTGTTAAAAAGGATAGTTTATATTTTCTAATAATTAAAAAGCATACAGATATTTTCTATTTTAGCTAGTTATCTCTCTAAAGTTTTCCTACATGCAGAGTAGCAATTAATATATCTAATTTGATCATTCCTTTGTTAACAGAATGTCTGGAAATGTAATTTAAAAGATGAGGTTTAGAGATGAAACTCAGAGGAAAGAGTGCTTGCCCAGCATTCATGTGTCCCTGAGTTCAGTTTTCAGTACCATTAACAAGAAAACAAACTAGTTAAGTAAATAACCTATAAAGATGAGAAAAAAGTGAATAAATGAGTTGAATCAATGACATTAAAAATATACTGAAAATGTCCATGAACTATAGTTTTGATAGAAAACTTTGAGAAGCCAAATAAATCATATTATCATTGTAGTTTGGAAAAGTATTTATTGGATATTTTGAGTTGCTAATACAAAAAAATTGAAGCCGTGATTAATACGCTTTTTGATTTTTCAGTAGTTTCACCCGGAAATTGGTTTAAACTTGTCAGTCCTTATGTATGAATTTGTATGAAGTCTCAAAATTAGTATCAAGTCATCAATACATGTGTTTTCAATATTATAGTTAAAGAATAAGCAGAACTTTAGACAGTATGTTTTATTGAAGGGAATTAAGATGAAATTTGTGTCAGTATATTGTGTTAATATACCGCTGGTTTTTATCAGGTGCCAGTGGTGCGTGCCTGATACCTCATCTATTCAGGACACTGAGATCTACTAGATGATCAAGGTTCTAAGCCAGCCAATGTAGAAAAGTCTGTGAGACTTATCTCCATTAAATCATCAAAAAGATAGAGTTGTAGCACAAGTGGTAGAACATCAGCCATGTACAAAATAGCTAAGAGATACTGCCTAGGTCCCTAAGTTCAAGCCTTAGTAATGTCACAAAAACAAATAAAATATTCTGCTAGTAAATATCATTTAATATTCATTCTTGAAGTTTTAGAAGGTTTTTTTTGAGATTCTTTTAACCTCAAAATAAAGTTAATTGTATTTTAAACTTAATTTCTTTTATACAAACAGTAGGTGTACATTACAAAGAAATTTGGAAGATACTGAGTGTGAAGTAGAAAATTACTATAATTTTAATCCCACTATCCAGAGAAAGCCAACTTATTCTTTGGTGCATTATCATTCTGCAATTAAGTTTTAAGAAATTTTTTAGTGTGGAAAAATATATTTAACATTTGACATACAAATTTGTATATGTGTGTGTATGTGTCTTTGAATTCAAGGCTTTTGCATTGTTGTGCATTTATCACAACCTTAATTCACAAAACTTTTTATCATGAAAAACTGAAATGCATTAAAGAGAAATTCCCTAAACCTTCTTCCTGGCATCTACTATTCTATTCCTTGTCTCTATGAAGTTAAATACTCTATCATATTTAATTTACAATATATTTATATACATATATGTAGATCTATTTATTTGTAATCTATATTTGTGATACCTTATTCCTTTATAATTGTCATAATGTCTTCAAGGTTCAGTAGCTATTATAATCTTGGTGTGTTGCCAGGCGCCGATGGCTCACGCCTTAATTCTAGCTACTCAGGAGGCTGAGATCTGAGTATCACGGTTCAAAGCCGGCCCGGGCAAGAAAGTCCGTGAAACTCTATCTCCAATAAACCACCAAAAAACCGGAAGTGGTGCTGTAGCTTAAGTGGTAGAGTGCTAGCCGTGAGCTGAAGAGCTGAGGGAAAGTGCTCAGGCCCAGAGCTCAAGCCCCACGACCGACCAAAAGAAAAACCATATACATATATATATATATATATTTTTCTTGGTGTGAATATGAATATTTAAGTTCCTGTTTTCAATTCTCCTAGGTTTATACCTAGGAGTGAAAGTTTTTGATTATATTATAATTTTATTTAAAATTTTTAAAGACACTCATTACTGTTTTCTAGAGTGACTACGTAATTTTATATTTCTTTTCTTTTACTTTTTTCTTTTTTTGTTTTTGGTCAGTCACGGGGCCTGAACTCTGGGCCTGGGTGCTATCCCTCAGCTCTTCAGCTGTAGACCAGAGCTCTACCACTTGAGCCTCAGCCCCACTTCTAGCTTTTTCTGCTTATATGGTGCTAAGGAATTGAACCGAGGGCCTCATACATGCAAGGCAAGCACTCTACCACTGAGCCACCTTCCCAGCCCTCATTTTATATTTCTAACAGAAGTGCACAAAGACTTCAATTTCTCTATATCTCTGCTAGATATTTTCTGGATTAGCAAAATTTGAAATGTTTACTTTCTCCTTGAGTTCTACAAGTTCTTGGTATTTTCTATATATTCATCTCTTATAGGATACAATTTGTAAATATCTTCTTTCATTTTGGGAAGATAATGTCTTTTGATTCCCAAAGAGTTTTGCTTTTTTTTTTTTTTCCTGGTTGGTTGTGGGACCTGAACTCTGGGCTTGGGTGCTCGCCCTGAATTCTTCAGCTCCAGGCTAGCCCTCTACCATTTGAGCCACAGTGCCATTTCAGCTCTTTCTGCTTATGTGGTGCTGAGGAGTAGAACCCAGGGCCTCATCCATGCAAGGCAAGCACTCTACCACTAAGCCACCTTCCCAGCCAAGTTTTGCTTTTATGAACAAAAAACAAAGCAACCAGAAAAAAAAAATTCTCTTGATAAATCCAATGTCATGAAGATTTCCCTTCTTTTCTCCTTAAGTTATAGTTTGAGATCACATATTTGGGCATTTTATTAATTGAAGTTTTCATATGTGATGTAATATAACTTACTATTTTTATATGAGGATATTAATTTGTTGAGAAGGTTGTTTTTACCCCTGTTGAATGGTCTTGGTACTTTTGTCAAAAACAGTTTGTCAGCCAGGCGCTGGTGGCTCATACCTGTAATCCTAGCTACTCAGAAGGCTGAGATCTGAGGATCTTGGTTCAAAGCCAGCTGGGCAGGAAAGTCCATGAGACTCTTACCTCCAATTAACTACCAGAAAACTGGAAGTGACACTGTGGCAGAGTGCTAGCTTTGAGCTGAAGAGCTAAGGGACAGGGACCCGGGCGGGCTCAGAGTTCAAGCCACATGACCGATGGGAAAAAAAAAAGTTTGTCTAAGCATCCAGGAGTAATGGCTAGTGCTTGCTGGTAATCCTAGTATTCAGGCTTAGTAGGAAAATAGTAAGTTTGAGGCCAGCCTGAGCTACCATGTTTAGGCTTTGTGTCAAAAACTTTTTTTCCAATATATGTCAGCAATTTGTTTCTGGGCTTTGTTCTGTTTTCATTGGCTGTGTATTTCCTTCTTTCTTATTTTTGCTTTATAAAGTAAATTGTGGAATGAAGAAATCTTTATCAGGATTCTTCTCGCTGTTTCCTAGACATTTCATGTAAATTTAATGAGATTTAATATAAAAAATAGGAATGACCTTCTCCAGATAACACTTAAAATTGGATATATATTGAATTTATAGATGTTATGGGTAGTATACATCTTGACGTCATCAAGTCTTCCAGTTAAACATGGAAATATCTTCCTTTTTCATGTGTTTATATTTTATTTTCATTCAGTGGTAGTTTTCACCTTCTTTGGTAATTCTTATGTAATTTAATTCATTTCAGCCGTATTTTCAAAATGTACATGATCCCCCACTCCACCCCCCCCCCCCCCCTTTTTTTTTTTTTTTTTTGGTCAGTTGTGGGGTCTGAACTCTGGGCCTGGGTGCTGTCCCTCAGCTCTTCAGCTCAAGGATAGCGCTCTGCCATTTGAGCCACAGCACCACTTCCAGCATTTTCTGCTTATGTGGTGCTGAGGAATCAAACCCAGGGCCTCATGCATGCAAGGCAAGCGCTCTACCATTGAGTCACCTTCCTAGCCCCCATGCCACGCTTAAAAAAAAATGCCAGTACTTGGGACTGAACTCAAGGCCTGCATGCTGTCTCTTAGCTTTTTCACTCAAGGCTGACACTCTCTCTGCCACTTCAGCGCTTTAGGCTTTTTGGTGATAAATTGGAGGTAAGAGTCTCTTAAACTTTGCTGTCTGGACTTTCTTTGAACCTTCATTCTCAAATCTCAGCCTCCTGGGTAGCTAAGATTATAGTTGTGAGCCACCTGCTCCTAGATTCCAGCTTTGTGCTTTATGTTTAAGATTGCTTTGACTTGTCAGTCTTGTATAGGTTCATTTGTGCCTGACTTTTTTTTTTTTAACTTTTTTTTTTTTCGGGGGCCGGGGTGGTCCTGGGGCTTGAATTCTGGGCTTGGGCGCTGTCCCTGCACTCTTCAGCTCAAGGCGAGCGCTCTACCGCTTGAGCCACAGCACCACTTCCAGTTTTCTAGTGGTTTATTGGAGAGAAGAGTCTCATAGACTTTCCTGCCCTGGCTGGCTTTGAACCACGAGCCTCAGATCTCAGCCTCTGAGTAGCTAGGATTACAGGCGGGAGCCACTGGCGCCTGGCTTAAACTGGGGTTTTGAGGCCATTCTTTTCCCTGTCTCTCCCTCCCCCTCCCCTTCCTCCTCCACTCCTCCCCCCATCTTTCTTTCCTGCCCTGACTTTGAATGAAGATCCTGGGATCTCAGCCTTCTTGAGTAGCTAGGATTACAGACTTACAGATATGAGCCACCAGCATCCAACTAAGTTCTGCCTTTTTGTTTGTTAGTCAGGTGCTGTACCACTTGAGCCAGTACTTCTAACCTTTGATGACTTTTTTAGTTAATTTTAGTTAGTATTGTTTATATAATTAACAAATTGAAATGAAATTATTTTTGTGGGTTAATATCATGTTACTTAATTACCATCTTAGTGGTAGACATTCTTGTCTTTTAAGCAATAGTATTGAAAGTCTCACTGAGAAAATTAGATAAAAAGACATAAAGGCATCTAAATCAAAGGAAGAGGTTCAGTTATATTTATAAGATCTGTGAACTTACAGAAATCTTGATAAAGATTCTTCCCAAATACTGCTAGACCTGATAAATGGATTTGGCAAAGTAACAAGATAAAAGGTTTCTATGAAAAAAATCTTTTAAAAAGCCGTTATTGACGGTATTAAAATTGGGGACTTATTAGTTTTAAATAATAATTTATTTTAAACTTTTCTCCTGAATAATTTAAAGCATTGTTTTTTGCTTTTATTGGTTGTGAGTCTTGAGCTCAGAGCCTGGGCACTGTCTTGAGCATTTTTTGCTCAAGCTTGGCACAGTACTACTTGGGCCACAGCTCCACTTCCAGCTTTTTGGTAGTTAATTGGAGATCAGAATCTCATGTACTTTCTGTTCATGCTGACTTTGAACCTTGATCCTCAGATCTTAAGTCTCCTGAGTAGCTAGGATTATAGGTGTGCGCCATTGCCACCCGGCTCAAGATAGTTTTTAGTGGTGCATAATATTAAAATACTGTTTTCTTATCAATTTGTACAATATTTAACTGATAACTATCACTGTATGTTTGATTATTTTTAAAATGTGTATGCATTGTAGTAGAATTACTGTTCAAAGAGTATGAACTTGAAAATCCACAAAAATCAAAGAGTCTTCTGATACTTAAACAGATTGTTGAAATATTGTTACTGACTGGTATTGCCCCAGTCAGTATATGATTGTTTTCATCTTATTACCTCCTCAGAAATGTTACTTATTTTCAGGCTATCTTGTTTTAAAGTCTAACAAACTATAAAAACAGAAGAAATAGATCTTAAGAGTTTTAAAATGTTATTACTCTCCCTGTTAACTGGTTATTTTAATATAATATTTAATTGGTTTAAATTGTATTTCTTTAATTGGATAATTTTTTGTGTGTTTTAGCAGTTTGTATTCTTGTGAATTATTTTCCAGTTCTTACTGGGTTTTGTTATGGTTATTATAATTGTTATGAGCTTTCTTTATATTACCATAGATCTTAAAATCCTTTGTGTTTTCTACCTTGTTCAACAATTGTTTGATAGTAAATCCTTTTGAATATTTTCAAAAAAATTCTAATTTTCAAAGAAAGTCTGTCCGTTAGTTCAAACAGGATGTGCATTGCTGCCTTCCTATCTATGATGCCTTTCTCCCTCCTTGCCCTTCTTTTCTCCTTCCCTACTTTGCCACTTTCTTCCTTTTCTTATTTCCCTGCCTCACTCCCTTTTCCTGTTGCTATTGTAAAAATTAATAAGTGACATGGGACTGCTTTATAAAAGCTAAGAAAGTAAATTATATATATGTAGTTTACATGAACACATTCTGTTCATTAAAATGATATTTAAGGATATTTATAAGTAGCAGTTATGAAGTTTAGAATTTTAAAATTACTATAGCAAAATGAAGTAACATCTGCAAGTTTTAGAACTTTGGGGGATATGTACACAAAATAGATACAGAAATGAAGCACAGTGAAAACTAATACTTTGTCTTTAATTTTCTACAAATTTAGTGTTTCTTAATTTGATGCACATGATATTTTGCATATGATATTTGCTTCATGGTTTTTTTTTTGTACTTGAACATGTTTGTATTTTATAATTTTCCTAATTTCATTCCTCCTGTGGTACCTGTTAAACATTAAGTACTAGTTATGTTATGTCTACCTCTAATTTCTACAAATCAGTAAAAACCGGCTGTTTACCGGCTGGTCTTTTTACACATAACAGGACAAAAAAATCCTGTTTTCTCAGAAGTCTATTCTAAAGTTTATATTTAAATTTTAATAGTAAATTAATATTTTTGACAAAACATGGACATAAATATTGAGTTTACTTCTCTGGAACTATCTCTTCATCTTTCTAAGATATTATTAGTATATAATTTATTGGAGCACCACATTTGACTGTGGTTGATATAACTAAAATGTTTTCTTATTTTTTTGTTTGGTCCTGTATGATCAGGGTACCACCTGAGGCCATTCTGATGATGTAGGCTGAGGTAACTTACAGGACGTGGCTTACATCGTGTAAGTTACTTAACACATTGTTAAATTTCATTAATTTTTTTTTTATAAAGTAAAATATTTGTGTAAGCAAACATTTATCTGTACCAGAGAAAGAAAATGTTGGCAATCATAATTGAAAACAACGAGTCCACCTACCTAACTGGGTTAGGGCCCTGGCTCCATCTCCTTTAGGAAAACCTTCTGTGGGGAGTGGGGCTTCGACCCTAACCCGGCTGGGCTGTAATACTGCTGCATTTTCTAAAGGGCAGAGTTTTCTACTACTTTTCTGCTGGCCCAGCCTTCCAGAACACCCCAACCAGAATTAATCTCACCACTCTGTGCTCCTGTAGAACTTTGTACATGTTTTAACAACCAGTACATCCTGCTTTGTATTATACTTATTTGTTTGCATGTCTGTCTTCATCTTCTAGATTGTAAGTTCTTTGAGGACAGGAATCATGTCATAGTCATCTTTGTATGTTTCCAAGGAGTCTAGTTCAGTTTCTTACTATCATAGACAGTGAAAAAATGCTTATTTTATTAACCACTTATTTTAAAGTGATAAATGGATTGCAGTCTAGCTGTTGACCAAAAAAGTAGGACTTAGAGCATGTTTCCTGACATTTAATTTATGCTAAAGTCAAAGCATAGGAAAGCAAAATCAGCCAGGTATAGTAAAATGATACTGGTTTTAAAAGATATAGGCAAAAGCAAATACTAAACAACTTACAGTGCTCACATTCTAATAAAATAAAAAATGGAATCAGGTGCTGGTGGCTCACACCTGTAATCCTAGCTACTCAGGAGGCTGAGATCTGAGATTCACAATTCGAAGTCAGCCAAGGGCTGGGAAGTCTGTGAGACTTAAACTCCTATAAACTACTCATAAAAAGGTGGAAGTGACACTGTGGCTGAAGTGGTAGACCACTAGCCTTCAGCACAGAGAGGCTCAAGAATAGCACCCAGGTCCTGAGTTCAGCCCCAGGACCAGCAAAAAAATAAATAAATAAAAAATTTAAATAAAAGTGGATACCTTAAACTTTGAAAATGAGGAAACCTAAAATTATATGAAGAAGACTATTTTTAAAATGTGAAAGGAAGGAATGGACTTCTTCACAGAAGAACTTTTAACTGACTTTGATAATTTGCCGAGTTTCTGGGATGTTTTAATATACTCATGATTTCTTCCTAGTATAAGTTATGGAATTATGAAGATATCATAAAATATATCTTAATTTATTTCTTTTACTTATTTGCCTTATTTGAGTGCATTTTAATTACTATCTATACTAAAAGAAATCCTCTCAAAGAGGAATTTATTTCTTCTTTAGACCAAACTCCTCTAATCCTGTTATATTGTCAAATTGAATTAGGTTAGGACTTCAACTAGTTTATTAAAATGTGAAGTTATGCCCCATTTCAAATGAGAAATGAACTTTGAAATATATTCATTTATAGGTTTTCACAGGTTCCAGAATTAGACTTACTGTATTGATTTTTTGTACTTTTAGTAAATAGTGACATAGAAGTAATGACCGTATGACCAACCATAAGATTATTTTTTGTGCAAGTATAACACTTTCAGATACTAAGTTATGTACAATAAAGTGTTAATCTTTCTTAAATGATAAAATCTAATACTGGCAAGTATGGTAATGTATAAGCACACATATTCGTGTTTCATGGATTACAGAATGACATTGTTTGGAAAGTATTTTGTTGTAAGAAACCATAAAGAAGTGCATACTCTTTGATTCACTAATTCTTAGTAAATTATACTTGAAGAAAAAAATTAAAAAGTACAAAATGTTGTTCAGTTAACATTTTTGTCAGAAAACTCATGAAATAGACATTATAACAGGAACAAAAACAAAAGATACATTTATTTACTTTTAAGACTGCTGTCATTCTAGTCTTACTAACAGAAGAGAAAAGGGAAGCAGCTTGATGCCTGATGATATCTGAATGTTTTAAAATTAATTAGGGATGCTTTGGAGCTTTAAAAATAATAACACAGCCAAGTACTGGTGGCTCATGCCTAGAATCCTAGCTATTGAGGAGATTGAGATCTGAGGATCTTGGTTCAAAGCCAACTCAAGCAGGAAAATCTGTGAGACTCATATCTCCAATTAACTACCAAAAAAACCAGAAGTGGAGCTGAGTCAAATAGTAGTGATCTAGATGCTAAAAAAGAAGCTCAGGGACAGTGCCTAAGCCCTGAATTCAAGCCCTAGGATGACTACCACACAAACACACACAGACACTCACACTCAAAATTTATGCAGCAGGATGCAGTAGCTTAGTCCTGTAATCCTAGTGACCTGAGAGGCTGAGATCAGGAGTATGTTTTAGGCCAGCACTAGTCAAGTTCATGATACCCTCATCTCAGCCAGTAAAAGCTGGGATGTGTTGGAGCATACTTGCCATCCCAGCTAAACCAGAAGTTAAATAACAAAATTTTAGTCCAGGCCAACCCAGGCAAGCAGTGAGACCCATTTGAAAAATAACAAAAACAATTAGATGAGAGATGTGGCTCAAGTAGTAAGAGCATTCGGTGTAATTAAGCATAGGTCCTGAGTTCAAACCTTAGTACTGTCTCTTATCCTCCCCGCCAAAATGCTTTTAGTATGGAGAAATAAAGGTGTTAAGTATTAAAAACACAAGTTCTGAATATGTCATCATATATTTAGAAAGTGCAATGGAGTAATGAATACACATAGTTTTTAGAAAAGATAGGTAGTAGGAATTTGCCTGATAAGATTTTCATCTTTATAAAAAAGAAAGGAGGGCTGAGAAGGTGGCTCAGTGGTAGAGCGCTTGCCTTGCATCCATAGGCCCTGGGTTCGATTCCTCAGTACCACATAAGCAGAAAAAAAAAGCCAGAAGTGGTGTTGTGGCTCAAGGGGTAGAGTGCTAGCCTTGAGCTGAAGAGCTGAGGGCCCAGGCCCAGAGTTCAGGCCCTATGACTGGATAAATAAATAAATAAAATAAAAAAGAGGGGAAAGATTTCCTAGCTAGTGGTGACCTGTAATCATAGCTACTCAGGAGGCTGAGAGCTAAGGATTTTGGTTTGAAGCCACTCCAGGCAGAAAAATCTGAGATTCTTATCTTCAATTAATCAGCAAAAATTGAGAAGTGGAGTTTTGATTCATATGGTAGAATACACCAGCCTTTAGTGGAAAAGCCAAGCAAGAGGCAGAACCCTATGTTCAATCCTCAGTACTGGTACGTGTGCACACACACACAGCATCAAAAGATTTCCCAGCAAATTGGGAATTTTAATACAATGTTTTGCTGTATAGTTCATTCCTTAAATGCATTACTTTTGCAGACTTATTTAGGGTTATGGTTATATATTTTGATAGCTAATTTATTGTGTTAATGCAGTTTTTTATATCTTGTCAATAATATAGTAAAGAGAATTAAAACTTCATAATTATACAGTTTGACAAAGTAAAACATAATGAATTTTGCTTCTGTCTATCTGATTAACTTGTTTGCTTGTAGATTTGGATGTGTTGATAACAGTTTAAAGATCTTGTTTCTGATTCAGTGTCAGAGTTAGAAAAGAGAACCTTAGCAGTTATCAGGAAGGCAGTGTAATATATTAAGAATATGTTAGTTTTTATATCAGACTTCCTGGTTCAAATTCTAACTGCCATTTACCATTAACCATATGGATTAAGCTATATTATTTATTCTTTGCATGTTTCACTGTATATAATACTACGTATATAAGAGTCACAAATTAAGGCAATGTGTAAATAAAATTTGTCTCCCTTTGCAATTAGTTTTGTCATATATAGTACAGTTTGAAGGGAATCTTCCTATGAACGCTCAATTTCTAACACAAACTTCAATATTGAGAGCTTCCAGAACCATTCTCCACTTTGTAAAAATACTTATGTGTACAGTTTATTGCAAAGAGAACATACAAATTTAAAAATTCAATAATCAGAAGAGTTTCATAGCCTGCAGAGAGAGATCTCTAGGAGAGATCTGAGCGTGGAACTTTTAGTCATTCTTTCTCTGTGGAGTCATAAATAGTGTGTTACCATCTTTTGTCTATAATGTGGTAATTACCAACTGAAGAAATTTAACTTTTTCCGTTCATGGGTTTTTCATGCATCTATTAACATGCTATTTACATGCATTAACTCTAGTATTCTCTCCAGTGTTCAACTACCTTTAGTTATCACTTCCTCTAGAGATTGGAATTGATAACTGGAAGTACCAAAGTCACTTTTGCAAATCATATTGTTAAATTACTCAGTGGCCAAAGTCTCTTAAGCAAACAAATAGCTATGAAGAAGGACATTTCAGAGGCCTGGAGGTAGTTTTTTATAATTTTGTCTGGATAAGTACACTGAGCATAAAATTTCTATGGCAGTCACAGCAGTCTATGAATATATTCGTCCCTCAATATCCAAGGACTGTTTTTAGGATCCTAGCAGATGCCAATTGACAGATGCTTGTCTCTTATATAAAATGGTATATTTACATAAAACTGTGACACCAACTGTAAACCAACTGTAAATATCTAATATGATTTATATGCCATGAAAATAGCTATTTGGACAATACATTTAGGGAATGATATTACAAGGGAAAAGTTACTAAGGCTTCACTTATTCCCCCCCCCCCCCCCCAATATTCTGTTTGTATTTGATTGATTCCATAATTCAGAACTCATGAATATGGAAGTCTTGATTTTTAGAGGCACCACTGTAAATAGGGATAGATTTAAGGAAATGGCTAATATGTCTTACAAAGTCATTATATACATTTTTCTTGATCTGCCACACATTTGTCTAATGACAGACTTTTATCAGACTTTACCTTCTGAGGAAGCTTTAACTAAATCTCTTGATGGGCTTTATTATCAATATTAGTATTCCAGTAAGACTTCCTTAAATAAGTGAATCTTAACCATCAGTGTTAGTCCTATGCCCTATTGTTGTATGTTTATGGTGTGATTCAGTTTAAAAATTGCAGAGAAATTTACTACATTGTCTTATCAGAGCTCTTATCAGTATAACAGATACTATGGACAAGCAAGCACAGGTATAGTTCTTAATTTCTGGGTTGCAAGTTAATTCTGAACAAAGCTAATCACTGTCTCAGTTTACAAGTTTGCATTGCACTCAGACTGATTTCTATAGGTGCTTGTATAAAGTTTACTTGCTTGTGAATTTGATGGTCTCTTGGTAACATGTTCTTGCAGAAAGGATTGTCCTTTTATTATGGAATTCTTCTGGGTACTATCTTACCATTAGAATGTTTTTTTTAAGTCTTGTCTCCTGTGGTTCACATCTATAATCCTAGCTATTCGGGAAACTGAGGTCTGAGGATGGAGATTTGAAACCAGCCTAGGCAGATAAATCTGGGAGACTCTTACCTCCATTTCACCAGCTTAAAACTGAAAGTGGAAAGCCAGGCACTGATGGCTCTCTCCTGTAATCCTAGCTACTCAGAAGGCTGAGATCTGATCATCATGGCTCAAAGCCAGCCCGCCTTGGAAAGTCTGTGAGATTCTTATTTCCATTAAACAACTCAGAAAAAGGCGGATGTGACAGTGTGGCTCAAGTGTTAGCCTTGAGCAAAAGAAGCTCAAAGATAGCACCCAGGCCCAGAATTCAAGCCCCAGGACCAGGTAGGAAAAAAAAAAAATGGAGGTGTCAGTCAAGTGGTAGAGTGCCACCCTTGAACAGAGATGCTGAGCCAAGAGGGCAAGATTCTGAGTTCAAGCTCAGTACCACATTCCTTCCCCCCCAAAAAGAATGTTTCTCTAACATTGCCTAGAATAGTATATACTTCCAGCATATAGCAGGAAGTATATACTTGGCAAGTTTTGGATTATTTTGGTTTTTGACCATAGAATCAGTATCAGTTATTGTCTGCTGGTAAATAATTGTACTTCAAACGCAAGTTTTCTGTTTCTAGATTCTAGTGGTCATTTCTGGATGGTAAATCTAAGCTTTACCGTATGTCTGGCTTCTCTTTTGAACTGTTTGAAGCTAACTTTTGTGGGCATGGGCATTTCTATTACTTCTCAGTGAGCTTGTCCAGTCAGAATTGTATGGAAGGAAGCCTTTTGTTATACTAAGTAGGGTAAATATTCCCCAGTCAGACATAGTAAACATTTTCATAATACTCTCAGATAAAAGAGAATACAATCTTACATAAAAGTATGAAAGTATTTAGCTTTTAACCCAAACTTTTACCTAAATGTCTTGAACTCTTGCATTTTTATGTTTTTGTTCTTTTAATCTAATTGTAGCCTCTATTAGGATTTCACTGATGTATTTTCATGTGGTTCCTGTGACAAGGAGTCCCAGAAATGTCTAATCCTATTTTGCCCACTTACATGCATTAGCAAGTTCCTCGGATGGGGCCAGAGAAGGAGGTAGGCCTCCTCATTTGCTCTAACACGTTGTGGTTAGATTTCTCATAGTTGTCTTTTTGTCTTCAGAGTTTTTGTTTTGCTTTGTTTTTGAAATATTAAGTTTAAATTCAGGGCTGTGTGCTTGGTAGGTAGAAACCCTATCTGTTTGAATCATACTCCCAGGGTTTCTTGCAGCTTTGAAAATTTTCACAAACTCAGCTGATGCTGGTGGCTGAAATCTTAGCTACTCAGGAGGCTGCACTGTGAGGATCAAGGTTCGAAAGTCAATCTAGGCAGTGAAGTCCCTGAGATTCTTATCTCCAGTTAACTACCAAAAATAACCATAAGTGGAGCTGGGACTCAAGTGATAGAGCACTATCTTTGAATACAAAAATCTCAGGTGCCCCAAATTCAAGCCCCCAGAACTGGCACCAAAAAACAAAAAAAAACCCGATTCCATAGACTCAAGTGAATGATATGATGAGCAACAGGACCTTTAATTATTGATCTAGCTAACTTCTGCAAGTGCTGTAACAGAGCCTTTGTTTTGCCTTGACCTGTCTTACTATGTTTTTAAGTAGTTGCACCAAAGGAGTTTCAGTTTAACATGTTAGTTCATGAGTACAGTGTATCTTGATCATTGTCACCCTTTCTATCATTCAAACCTTGCCAATCCCCTCTAGTTACCTGATTCCTTTTTACATTATCATGACTATATTTGCCCACCATTCCACTCTCCACTTTTCTTTTGAGACACGGTTTTACTATGTTCTAATTTGAGAGATTTTTGTTCAGCTTTTATCTAGAATAGTATGTTTTGGTGATGAGATACACTAACCATGTACTTTTTTTTGTTTGTTTTCATGCTGATACTGGGCCTTGAACTCTGGGGCCTTAATCTCTCACTTGGCTTTTTTTTTTTTTTTCCTTCCCACTTGGCTTTTTTGCTCAAGGCTGGTGCCAAACCTTGACTCAAACTTCCACTTCAAGCTCCTCCCCCCTCTCATTTAATTGGAGATAAGTTTCTTTGGCTGGCTTTGAATTACAGTCCTTAAATCTCAGCCTCCTCAATATCTATGGATATCAGTAATTAGTTAATTTTTGTTGTTGTTGTTGGTTGTGGGGCCTGAACTCTGGGCCTGGACGCTGTCCCTCAGCTCTTCAGCTCAAGGCAAGTGCTCTACCACTAGAGCCACAGTGGCATTTCTGGCTTTTCCTGCTTATGTGGTGCTGAGGAATGAAACCCAGGGCCTTATGCATGTAAGGCAAGCAAGCACTCTAGTACTGAGCCACCTTCCCAGCCCAGTAAATAGTTAATTTTGAGGGCTAAGTTGCAGATATTTTTTCTAAATGCTTTACATCATCTCTTTGAAGAACAGTGTGATCCCTACCTTATAAAGTAACAGTGAAGTGTAAGTATAAATAATAATACAAGTTTAAAGTAAAAAAATCCCTGTCCTCCCATGTATTTCCCTGTGGTATTCTTAGTTTAACAGTTTGTTATATGTTCGTTCAGACTTCCCTTCCTCTTCATGCATTGTTTCTTACCTCACATATAAGTATATGTCAGAAACTTTATTCTGTGTTTGTGTGTACATATGCAGGTACACTGAGATATAATTCCAGCAATAAATCCTTATTCTTTAACCTAAATAGAAAATGTATGTGCATATACTGTTTTGTGAGTTAAATATGATTCTTTAAGGTTATCAAGTTCATGTGTAGATTTTGAAGAATAGCTGTAGAAATCATTGTAATATAAACTGGATAAGCCCAAAGAGTATGCTAACCTTTGGGATCCCCTTAGATATTTTACAGGTAGGTTATTGTATCTTGGACTTGACTCAGCAAATCTATTTGAATGTGGTAACACATATCTGTAATCCCAGTACTTCACAGCTGGAGGCTTGAGTATTTGACAGAGCAAAACTCTTCTCAAAAAAGTAAGAGTTGGGGGGCTGGGAAGGTGGCTCAGTGGTAGAGTGCTTGCCTTGCATGCATGAGGCCCTGGGTTCGATTCCTCAGCACCACATAAACAGAAAAAGCCGGAAGTGGCGCTGTGGCTCAAGTGGTAGAGCACTAGCCTTGAGCTGAAGAGCTGAGGGGCAGTGCCCAGACCCAGAGTTCAGGCACCATGACTGGCAAAAAAACAAAACAAAAAACAAAAAAAGTAAGAGTTGGGGAATACGGCTCAGTGATTAAGCATTTGACTAGCATATACAAGGCCTCTCTTGTTTGACCTCCCACTATCTCAAACTTAAGCAAGCAAGTAAATGGACTAATCTTGAAACTTCACCATTGTGAAGTCTAACTTGCTTCCAAATCTGTTCCCTATATCATTGAAATCAATACCCTCCTGTAATCCTAGCTGTTTAGGAGGATGAGATCAGAGGATGGCAACTTTGAAGCCAGCCTAGGCAGAAAAGTCCATGAGACTCCATCTTCATTCTAAAGTTAGGCTTGAGGCATGGCTCAAGTGGTAGAATGCCAGTCATGCTTGCAAAAGATCCTGAGTTCACATCCTTAAGCCTGTAGGACAGTTGGCCTAAGTTCCAAGAGGAAAGACAAGCATAAAGGCTTGAAGATACTAGGTGAGGATAACTATGAAATATACCTATCCATTTCCTTTATTTTTGCTAGTTGTAAAAAATGACATTGTTTTTTATAAAATATGGCTTGAAGATACTAGGTGAGGATAACTATGAAATACCTATCCATTTCCTTTATTTTTGCTAGTTGTAAAAACGACATTGTTTTCTATAAAATATTATATCTATAAAATATTTTTAGCATATATTAGTTGTACAAGGTAGTTTCACTGTGACATTTCCATGCATGCATTCAAGGTTACCTCCATCATTCATCCCCTTATCACTCTCCCTGATAATCCCTCCCTAACACCATTATGCCTTTTTATAAACATAATTATGTGAGCTGACAAACTGAGAAAACAATTTCTTCTGCTAAAGTAAGTAGAAAATTTTTGTTTTTGTCTTTGTTTTTTTGGTACCAGTTCTGGGGCTTGAACTCAGTGCCTGAGAGCTGTCCCTGAGCTTGTTTTTGTTCAAAACTTGTACTCTAGCACTTGAGCCACAACTGCACTTCCAGTGTTGTAAAGGTAAGAGTCTCCTGGATTTTCCTGCCTGACCTGGCTTCAAACCTCAGTCTTCAGATCTCAGCTTCCAGAGTAGCTAGGATTACGAACATGAGCTGTCAGCACCCAGTTTAGGCTTTCTTTTTTGAAATATGATATCAATGAATAATTTGAATAAATTTTATAGTTGGTTTTAAAATAGCAAGCACAACTTTAGGCAACCAAATAAATTTAATCTTCTTCTGTGTACTGTTAAAATTCAATACTTAGTAATCTCAGTTACTGAGGAAGGTATAAAAGTTATACAGGAATCAAATGTAACATGTAAAATCTTGCCACAAAGCTGATTCTTTAGGCAAAGGTCATAGGTATATACATACACACACACAATATATATGTGTGTGTGTATGTTTATGTGTGTTTTTGTATTAGTTTTTCTTCCTGAACTTCCTCTTGTGTGGTTAGTATGATTGAGATAATATAGAATGGATTTTTTGTTTTTGTAGATGTCAAATGTTTTAAGACCTGCAGAATGTCACTTATAACTTTCCTCTGAGAGAAAGGTACATGGAGAGATGAAGTTAAAGAGAATCACTGAATGATTTACTTAAATATGGGACACTTAGCTACAACTCATTTCATTTGGTAGGGAATACTGCAGTTTTGACCTTAGTGCCTGCCACCTGATGGAGTATTCAGATGGTATTTTAATTTCATCTTTTCAAGCTAATATATCAGGAAAATATATTTTAATTTAATTACTTACGGTGGTATGAAGTTTGATTGTAAATGTAGCTGGTTTTTTTTTTTTTTTTGAGAAAGACTTTCTAATAAAGGAAATGGATTTAGCTGCTGATCTGTCTAAACCTTAACCATCTAAATAGTTGTTCTACTGAATACATTAGGAAATACTTTTTCATATGGTAGTAAAATACCTATAAAATAATATTTCCCTGTAATGTATCTGTTGTTAATATGCTCCTCTTTCAGGCTAAAGTATGAGAAAACTTAAAAAATACATTCAGTACAAATTGCATGCATGTTTTCAAAATACTTTGAAACATTTGAACAATATATATTTTTTAAGATAAGTAAAAACATGGTGTAAGTCTAGGTTTTTTATTTTTAGAAGAATACAACCAATCTCTTTTATGTTTGGGTAAAGGTTTAAAACTTAGTTTAAAGGTCTTTTTTTTTTTTTTTGGTCGCTTGTGGGGCCTGAACTCTGGGCCTGGGTGCTGTCCCTACACCCTCAACTAATTTGAAATACCTTTTTAGTAAAACTCAGGATAGTTTCAGTATCTGTTAACCTCAGACTACCTCGCTCTGGTCTCAAAGTTTTCATATTGTAATAGCTTTAGTATACTTTGAGAAAAATAAAAGGCAGATGCAAAGTATTTTCTCAAAGTCCTTTCCTCTTTCTATATCTTAGTATTCTATTTATAAGCCCTTCTTTTGCAGAGGGTAAGATTGCTGGACATGAATTTTATTCAGGATAGCTACTCTGAATTTTTCATTTAATTTCCTTTGTCTTCTGTCTTTATTCCTTTGTTCTGCCCTCCCTCCCAGTCTCATTTGCTAGGAACTGTAACAAACTACTATATACTAGATCACTTAATAGAAATTTATTTTCTCACAATTTTGGAGGTTATAAACCATGGTTGGCCAAGTTCTTTCTGGGGTGTATGAGGGAATGTTCTATCCTAGATCTTTCTTTGGTTTGTAGATGATTGCCTTTATCTTCACATCTCTGAACTGTAATAAAAATTTCTTCTTAAAAAAAAAATAATACATTAGATTTAGGGCTTGCTCCAGTGACCGTATGAAGACCTCTATAAAGATCCTGTTTCCGGAAAAATGTGACTTTCAAGAATACTAGAAGTCATTGATGGTTCACATCTCTAATCCCAGCTGCTTGGGAGGCAGATATTAAGAGGACCTTGATTTGAGACTAGCCTAGCAAAAAGGTTTAGCATGACCTCATGTCAAAAAACAAGCCAGGAAGCCTGGGTGCTGGGGGCACATGCCTGTAGTCCTAGCATTTCTGTAGTCCTAGCATTTAGGAGGCTTTGATCTGAGAATTGTGGTCCAGAGGTAGCCCAAGCAGGAAAGTCTGAGACTTACTACCTCCACTTCACCACCAAGAAGCCAGAAGTGGAGCTCAATGATAGAGCACTAGCCTTGAGTAAAAGAGCTCAGGGATAGTGCCCAGGTCCTGATTTCAAGTCCCAGGCAACCAAACAGAAAAACTGAGCCAGGAATAGTTTGTGTCTCTAATGTTAGCTATATAGGAGGCCATAGATTAGAAGAATCATGATGGTTTGAGGCAAACAGTGAAAACCCATGTCAATCTATGAGCCTGGCATGTTGATGTAATCCTGTTATCTCAGCTATATGAGAAGTATATGGGTAAGAGTCATGGTCAACACTAGGCAAAAGATACTCTTATGAAATAAAAGGAAGCTAGGCATGTGGCTTAGTGGTAGAGTGCTTGTCTAGCATGCATGAAACCCTGGGTTTGGTTCTTCAGTACCACATAAACAGAAAAAGCTGGACATGGCTCTGTGGCTCAAGTTGTAGAGTGCTAGCCTTGAGCAAAAGAAGCTCAGGGACAATGTCTGGGTCATGAGTTTAAGCCCAGGACTGGCAAAATAACAACAACAAGGGAAAGTACTAGTACTATCAAGTGATCGAGCACTTGCCCACTATTGCCAGAAACACTGGGTATTAGAGCTTTACCACATGAATGAGGAGTGAGTTGAGTGGACACATTGCGACCCATAGCATATGTTTGTTTTTATTATTGCAAGAACCTTAGTTAACACACGCCAGAAATATATATATATATATATGTGTATATATATATATTTTATAAAATATATATATATATATATATATATATATATATATATATGTTTGTCATTGGAGTATACTTTCAGATCCTCAACTTTTATACAAAATAGACTAAAAGAAATTTCTGTGAATTTTTTCCCACTTGAATCCAGTTCTCCATGCTCTGTTATTCCTCCACCTCAGTCCAGTTCTCAGTGTTCTGTTATCATAGTTGTTATACTTCTTGTAGCATTTGTTACCAGCAAAAACCGAGTTTATATTTTAAGGAAAAATTAATCATGTTTAGTATATTGCCAAGCTAAAAGATGAGTTTATTAATATGTTTAATTAAGCCATGCTGTTTTAATTTCTTCTTGAATTTTTCTATTTTAAAGTTTTAACAGGCAGCTTTAAAATTTTTATTTAAATATGTTTGTATAGCCTAAATCTTCATTCTCTCAGATTATAGCCAGCATATCCCAACATGTTTCTAATGCCACTTATATCCAGTAAGAATTATTTTTTGCTTGCTTTCCTGGTAATGGCAAAGGTGGTATCTACCTGTTAACTCATATTTAACGTGTTTTTAACTAGATTGTAAATTTGGTGGGTGTCCTACTCCCCCCATTGTGGAGATTTTATTTTGGCCTTGCAGGAAGATTGCAAGATCTGAGTCCACCTAGGCAATTCAGCAAGGTTTTGTCTCAAATTTTAAAAATGAAAATGGGGAAGAGAGAGGAGGAATTTTATTTTGTACCAACTATATGAAGATACTCTGATCAAAGGATGCAAAGTCAGTATAGAGATGCGTAAGAACCCCGTTCAGAAAAATACATAAACTACTAAAAGTCAATTTGACTGAAGTTAGTGCCATACGAATACTCTTAACGTTTCTAACATTAGAATGTTTAACAGTTTCTCAGGGATATACACTGCTCTGAAACTCTGTTGTTATTAAAATCTTTTCTTTTGGACTGGGAATGTGGCTTAGTGGTAGAATGCTTGCCTAGCATGCATGAAGCCCTGGGTTTGATTCCTCAGTACCACATGAACAGGAAAGGCCAGGAGTGGCTCTGTGGCTCAAGTGGTAGAGTGCTAGCCTTGAGCACAGAGAGGCTCAGGGACAGTGCCCCGGCCCTGATTTCAAGCCCCAAGACTGGCAAAAAAAAAAAAAGGCTTCTATTTTAAAAAAATTCAATAAGAAATTGAGTACTTTAACTATAATATGATAAACTGAAACCTTGGTAATTATTTGCTTGACAAAAATAATCTCTTCCTGAATTTCTTTTTTTTTTTTTTTTTTTGTTAGTCTCGGGGCTTGAACTCTGGGCCTGGATGCTGTCCCTCACTTTCTCAGCTCAAGGCTAGCGCTCTACCACTTGAGCCACAGTGTCACTTCTGGTTTTCTGAGTGGTTTATTGGAGGTGAGAGTCTCACGGACATTCCTGCCCGGTCTGGCTGGGAACTGTGATCCTCAGCTATCAGCCTCTAGAGTAGCTAAGATTACAGATATGAGCCATGGGTGCCCAGTGAATTTTTATGTTTTTGGTAGTATGTAAAGTACTTTTACTGCTATAACAAAACAGGAAGAAAATGTAAGAGAACCCACTTTCAGATACCTTATATGTTATGAAGCTTAGATGAGTGAAATATGTGTGCACACAAAACGACCAGAGTACTAAAAATAACATGAATCATATGTGTAAATCCTGTATGAATATTTGAATTGATTAGATGTTTAAGCAAAATCAATCTCTTAGTAGATTAGGAGAGTATCTCTTTGGATGATTTATAACATGTAAGCATTTTAAAATCTGGCTAATGGATAAAGGGATATTACTTAGAGCTTTAAAAATAACTGGTCTAAGAACTAGTAATCAATAATTAAGCCAGGTACCATACCTGTCAATACTAGCTAATCAGGAGGCCAATACCTGGAAGAGCGGTTCAAAGCCAAACTCAGCAAAATGGATCTCCCATCTCAACCAGCCAAAAACAAACAACAAGGATGGGTGAGAGTGCTAGAGGCTCATCCATGAGCAAGAAAGCTGAGTGTAAGTATGAGACTTAGCACTGGCACAAAAATAAATTACATTAAAACTTGCATAGAGAGTGTTTTAATAAGTTTACTTCCCTTTCTTGTTGTAAGCTGTTTGTTAGTCATATATTTGTGAACTGTAGGCCACAAATGTATGTTTTTACTCTTGATTTCTAAGTGGAAATTGCTGTAATTATTTATTTTTAGTTTTTGGAGACATGGTCTTTCTGTATAAACCAGGCTGTTCTTAAACTCATTATGTGGACCAGACTGTACTCAGACTTTTCAAGATCCTACTCTCCTCAGCTTCTTAGATTACAGATAAGCCCCAGTATGCCTATTGCACAGGGGAAGCAAGTGCTGTGTCCTCTAGCACTTTAAATTTACTTTTGATGAGGCTATGATTTTAGCTAGTCCCAAATGAGGCCTCATCTGACAACTGGCCTAATTACTAAATCCATCTAGTACCAGAGATCTTACTAATTCTTTATTATGTCAAAGACTAGTAGTCAGTCACAACTTGACAAACGTTTTAAATAATTTATTTAAAGCAGGATGGGAAGCAAAGATAAAAAATTGACCCCAAAAGTTTGAAGCCAGCCTGGACAGCTTAGTAAGACATCCAGTCCAAAAATCAGGAATCAAGAAGATTGTGGTTCAAGGGCAGACTAGGGGAAAAGCAGGATCTCCATCTCAATAAGCTCAAATATAGTGGTCCTGTTTATGCAGAAAGCCATAAGTAGAAGAATGGAAAGAGTCTGAAGGGAAGCCTTAAAAAGGGGGTTGGGAGAATGAAGACCTTACCTGAAAAATAATAGTAAAAAAAGGGCTGGGGTTGTGGCTCAATTGGTAGAGTTACCTGTCTTGCTACCAAGAGGTCCTGAGTTAAGTGAACACAAAGTTAACAACACCCACACAAAAAAAGATTAAAATAAAAACAGTGAAATAATTAGCCAGACCATTTCAGAAAATGAAAACAAAAAGTACAGAATGAAAGTTTTCCCTCTGAAACCTGTACTGGGAATGCTTCTCCTTGTCTCCTGGAAATCTGCATCCTCTATGTCATATCAAACTGAGTGTCATTATGTGTCTTTTACTCTCTTCTTGTTTCCATGCATTAGATTGAACTTAGGGACTTGCCACATGCTAAGCATGTACTCAAGAGTTCTAGGAGGTAGTGCTTCAATCTATCTTCTTGGAGGACACTTTTAAACCCATAATATATTATTTTTCAATATTTATGTATTTAAAATGTTATCTCACTTAGAGATAGGCAAAATCTTAAGAGTATATAATATCAAGCACTATTCTAGAAACTGTGATATGAGAACACTTTGGGAATAAAGATATTTAAATTATTACATCCTTTAACACTAAAACTGAATTACGTATTACAGAACATTGGGTAATTTATAACAGAACACAATTAACCTAATACACAAACAGTAATGATAACATAATGAAACAAGAACCTCAAATCACATACAAATGGCCACTTTAATACTGCTGCTGCCCATCGTTTTTGCATAAAATCATCATTTTATTCATAATATTTATAATAACCCCTTTTCCACATAATTGTTAGACAACCAAATTCTGTAAATTCTTAATTATTCCAAGAAGCAATTCTTAAATGCCCTATGCTGCATCTGTTTACAAAATTCAGAATTGCAGCTAGCCTCCAGTGGTTCACATCTGTAATCCTAGCTACTTAGACCTAGGATATTCAAAGCCAGCTCAGGCAGAAAAGTTTGCAAGACTCCATCTCCAATTAACTAGACAGAGCTGAACAGCAGGCGGGACTCAAGTGATAAGAGTGCCAGATTTGACCAAGATAGCTGAGTGAAAGCATGAGGCCCTGAATTCAAGGCCTAGTCTGGCACACATGCATGCGTGTATACACACACACTCACCATCAAAATTGCCAGCAAAATCATCTCTGGTTTAAACAAATGTCCCACAATGAATCCAGACTTCCTAATTTTCAGTTTTCTATGGATAAGTCTTTGAGTTACATCCCACTGAGCTACATTCATAGCCCCCTTGAGTTTTACAGTTGGACACTGTTGAATAGTATATTAAGTATGAGGCCTAAAAAAATTATTGAGAATCATCTATAGACACTACCTAGTTGAACTGAAAAGTCTCAACACATTTCTTTAATAAATACAAAAGAATATCCCATAGGAAGGGCAATGAAGAGAAATGGCTGAGACTCTCACAGTACACAGGATCAAAATTTTAAGTATATAAAGGGAAACAACAGTAACGTAGAAAGTACATCAGTAGCAAGAATTTCATTCAATACAACATTTTCACCAAGAAACGATATCTGTATTTCAATCACACATATAAACCACATCTTAAAAAACCCAAATAGTTTATAAAAAAATTCCTCCATGTGTTACAAAAAAATTAACTTATTCATCAGTTCATTCCGTCTACCCCAGCAAGATTAATACTTGTCCTACTTTTTTTTTTTTAAGCATTCAAAAAAATTAACAGGGAAGGAGGGGAGTAAGAAGGGCTAGGAAAGGTAGCACTGTAACAATTCTGGGGCTTGAAATCCTGGGCACTATTGCTGAGGTTTTTTTTGTTTTTATTTGCTTAAGGCTAGCACTCTGTCACCTGAGCCATAGCCCCCTTAAGGCTTTTTGTTGACTAATTGGAGAAAAATCTCTGGGACTTTCCTGCCCAGGTCGGCTTTGAACTCTAATCCTTAGATCTCAGCCTCCTCAATTGCTAGGATTATAGGCTTGAGCCACCTATGCCCAGCAAATTAACTTTGGTGTGTCTATTTTTTTATATGCTGCTAGGAATTGAACCAAGGGCTTTGTGCATGCTAGGCAAGAACTCTACCAATGAGTTAAATTTTAGCCTAAAGTTAATGTATCCTGGAAGCTGATCCTATTAATATTAGGACATTTAGACCTACTTTAATGACTGGCTGCTTTCCTATCCCACTAGATCATGTTACTTGCCAGGTATTTGGGCTGTTTTCAGTGTTCTACAATAAACTGTAATATTCTCTTTACTAAGATCCCACAAATACATACATACATACATACAAATATATATATATATATACACACATACACACACACGCACAGTTCCTAGAGTAAACAAATCTAAGTTAATGGATATACATGATGGCTACCTCTGTCAGTCTATCCATCCCATACATACCATCCACCCACCCCAGTAATAAACAAGATTAGTAATTATCCTACATTATTTTCCAAGAAAAAATTATTCAAAACTTTGGATTTTTACTAGTCTGATATCTGAAAGATAACAGTTTAGTGTGGGCTTTATCTTGCTTGAGAACCCCTTAAAAAATTCAAATTTGAATGCTTATTTTCATACATTGCTACAGTTGAAAAAGGAAAAGTTTAGACTTTATTACTCTAGGAACTGTGTTTCTAGAGTTATAAATGACAGATTACTATCAAACTCCTCTGATTCCTTCTAGTGTAGCTGGGATTGCAAGTGTGAGCCACTGTACCCAGACCCTTCTGCATTTCTTCTTTGGAGCATTCTCAATTTAGGTTCTATTACCATTTTTAAAACAAGGTTATATGGTACTTTGCTACTGAGTTGTTTGAGTTCCTTGCATATTCTGGTTATTAATCACTTTAGTTTTACATTTTTAGTTGTGCCTTATTTTTTGAAGCTAGTGAAAAATGCTTTCCCTAAAGACTTCCAACTTAAAATTTTTCAAATAGATACTTAATGATATTCTTTGTTGTATAGATTCTGTGTTAGATACTATGAAAACTATAAAAATAATATATCTCTAGAGCTGGGTGATGGTGGCTCAAGCCGTAATCCTAGCTACGGGGGCGGGGGCGCGGGGGGGAGTCTGAGATCTGAGGATCACGGTTCAAATCTAGCTTGGGCAGGAAAGTCCGTGAGACTCTTTATAGTCAGTTAACCATCAGATAAACTGTTGCTCAAGTGTAGAGTGGTCACTTTGAGCTGTAGAGCTCAGGGACAACGCCCAGGCCCAGAGTTCAAGCCCCATGACCGAAAAAGAAAAAAATCTCTAAAGTACAGCTTCTTGTGGTAGACATGCATAAACAATAAAGCTGTAGGAATCTAAACAAGTAGGAATAGTTATACAAAGTTGAAAATTAATTTTGAATGGTGAGATCTGAAAGTACATTGAAAGAACTGTGTTTGAAGTGTACTGTCTTGAGTCCAAAGGGTTTTCTGAAATTTAACAGATACAGGAAACATTTGAAGTACTTCAGAGTAGAATAAATGTAAAAGTATAGGATTGCTTAAAATGTGTATTACTAGGAAATTGAGACAGTAGAAATGGAACTGGAAAAAGATGGAGGGGTGAATCATTGAAACATTCATTTGCAAGTTGAAGATGTTTGTATACTCTTCTAAATGTAATACAAAAGTGCTTGTATCCAAGAAGTGATTTAGTGAGATTGGGGTCAATTGGAAGAGTCAGAGTAAATGCCAGAAAGCCAATTAAGAAATAAAAGAACTCAAGTAGGATAGTGTGATGTGGCAGTTTTCTGCATGTAGATAATATTTAAAGAATTGAGATTATCAGTTATATGTCAAAATATTAGAATTAATCTTGCTGTATCATATTTAAAGGGTTGAGAAAAGTGGAGCTAGCTAAGAAGATTGAAACATAACAAATTAGAGAAAAGAATCAGAGTATGATATTTTTGAAAGCAAAGGAGGCATAAGTTTCGTAAAACATGAGGTATGAATAGTGTGAAATGCTTCTCAGTTATTAAGGAAGCTTTAGTACTGATGAGAATAGAATTTAGTACTCAAGTAGGCCATTATTTTGAGAGAGGAGTTTCAAGAGACTGCAGAAAGAAAAGTAGATTATGTTGGATTATAAAACTAGGATGATCCAATATTTTGTTTGGATTATTTTATTAAAATAGAGATGAAAGGCTTCATCTCATAATGGGTTATGCAAAGTATATTCCAGAAAGAAGGAAAATAAAAAGTATTCATTACCTCACAATTGTGAGGTAGCAGTTAATTCAAATGATAAGTAAAAGGGGATATTTTCCTTCGGGTCTTAGATATATTGCTTATCAACCTCACTGGAATGAAAGCCCTATTGATCAGGTGACAGAATCTGTTTCTGCACATGTTTGTTAGCTGATGTGCAGGCTTGATGAATATACTTGAGTTTACTAGTTTTTACTTAAAATTCTTCTCTCCTTTTCTCTCCCCTCTCCCTCCCCTTCATCATTCCTCTCCACTCCACCACCACCACCTAAGCCAGGCTCTTGCCTGTAATTTAGCTACTAAGGAGACTGAGATCTGAAGATCACAATTCAAAGTCAGCCCTGGCAGGAAAGCCTGAGACTCTTGCCTCCAACTAACCAACAGAAAACTGGAAGTGGTGCTGTGGCTCAAAGTGGTAGAGTGCTCACCTTGAGCTGAAGAGCTGAGGGACAGTGCCTAGGCCCAGAGTTCAAGCCCCATGACCCCAAAAAAAAAAAAAGGCAACCAAACAGGTTTTACTACATGTTATACTAATGTGTGGTGGGATGGGAGTAGATTGCATCATACTTAAGTAGTAGCTTTCTGGAATCTAAACGGGATTTAAGGTTTACTACTGTTCATTTTATTATCTAAAAGTTACAGATGGTTCTTGGCCTAGAATGGTTAGATCTACTTTTGGCTTTATGGTGATAGAAAAACCATGAATCCAATAGAATTGTGCTTTGGGTTTTGAGTTCTGATTTTTTTCCCCCTGGACTAGTGATATTGTTGATTGGTCTATGAATAAATATTCTATATTGTGAGCAACTCTGACCACTTGAAAGCATCCTAATACCATTTAAAAAAACTCATTTTTTTCCATGACTATTAACTTACCTGGCTGGATGCTGGTGGCACCTGTAATACTGGCTACTCAGGAGGCTGAGATCTGAAGATCAGGGTTTGAAGCTAGCTTGGGCAGGCAGTGAAAGCCAGAAGTGAAACTGTGACTCAATTGACAGAGAACCAGCCTGGGTGGGAAAAGCCAAGCAAAAGTGCAGGGCCCTAATTTCAAGCCCTGTTCCCCCCCCCCCCCCCCAAACAAAAACAAAAAGGCTGGGAAGGGAGGGAGGAGAGGGAGAGCATATGCATATTGCCTGGTTTTTTTGTTTCTTGTGACACTATTAGGGCAAAGAGACCTACTGCGGTTCTCTGTAATTTGGACCAAAAATGTAAATAAACTCCTTTTTCATTACTATATATTGTTTTGGCTTATAGAATGCAAGCATTTTGGGCCAGAGCCAGCCCTTAATAATGGGGGGGGGGGGTGCGGCGGGGTAGAGAACGCTTGTTCAAAACAAGTAGATGTATTAACTACCTGGATTGTGGTAACGACTTCAAAAGTGTGTGTGTGTGTGTATAGCCTTAAATATAATGTTATTTGTACCTCATTAAAACTGGAAAACGTGTTTGCTTCAGTTAATATGTGATTGAAAAACCTATGGTGTAATTGGTTCTCACACACACACACACAGCTTGAAAAACCTATGGTGTAATTGGTTCATACACACACATACACACACTGCTCGGAAAACCTACGGTGTAATTGACACACACACACTACACACACACACACAACACACACACACACACACACACACACACACACACACACACACACACACACACACACACACACACACACACACACACACACACACACACACACACACACACACACACACACACACACACACACACACACACACACACACACACACACACTGCTCCTAGCAGTTAAAACTCAGGGCCTGTAATTGGTACACACACTGCTCGAAAAACCTATGGTATAATTGGTACACACACAGACACACACAGAGCTCCTAGCAGTTAAACTCAGGGCCTGGCTACTATCCTTTTGTTTTTTGTTTTTTTCCTCAAGGCTAGCTAGTACTCTACTCCTTGAGCCAGAGCTTTGCTTCTGGCTTTTTGGTGGTCAATTGGAGATAAAGAGTTTCATGGGCTTTTCTGTCTGGGATGGCTTTGAACTGAAATCCTCAGATTTTAGTATCCTGAGTATGAGTAAATAAAAAGTAAGAGCCACCATGCCTGGCCCTCTCTGGTATAATTTTAAGGGTTCACCTTCTTGGGCAGTCTTCAGTCAACTTACTCTGAGTTCACAAATACAAGTGACTTGGGAATTTTTTTTCTCTTTTCTCTTCCCTTGCTTCCCCCTTCCCCTCCCTTTTCTTGCTTCACTAGCAATTTAAATGTTTTGAAAGCATTTGTTGAATGATTAACTACATCTGACTCTTCTCTTGAGGAACTTCCTCTTTACACCTCTTAGTATATATGCATAGAAAGTAGGGAATCATAACAATTAAATCCTCATCTTCAAAAGGAACCTTACCTCTGAGTTTATCATGTCTACTGTTGAGTTTTATGTTCTCTGCCAGGTAATTTGAGGAAGAAGCACTGTTACTTTCTCACTGCTTCAGCTGCTTGGTATGTTAAGGAAGCTGGGAGATCTTTAGATATCTTTTAGTATAGAATAAGAGTCCTATCCTTAAGTTTTTTTTCTGTTAAAAATCATAGTGTATGCTAGGCACTGGTGACTCATACCTGTAATCCTCGCTACTCAGGAGGATAAGACTTGGAAATTGGGATTCAAAGCTCTTCCAGTTAGAAAAGTCTGAGATTTAATCTCTAAAGAGCAAAAATGCCATACTGGAAATGTGACTTAAGTGCTTTATACTTCCCTCCCTCCCTCCCTCTTTTCCCTCTTCTTCTCCCTCCCTCCTCCCCTGTCTCTGTCTCTGTCTCTGTCTCTCTCTCTCTCTCTCACAGACACACACACACACACACACACACACACACGTATAAAATTGGATTGAGTCAAAGTCCCACACTGAAAAATGTCTTGCTTTCCACTGTAAGCTATTTAATTTTTTTTTTTAGAAAGTAGATTATTTATTGAGCAAAGTGACACAACGACTGTTCTGTCAAGAGAATATCTTAAGTCATGAATTGGGGTTCTGTACCCTGAGAGATGTATTCACTTATTCCAGGTGTTCTTAACCAGGATTCATGGTTATCAGAATTACTTGGTTCCAAAAAGCCTCAAAATTAACCAGTCTTTCAAAAGGATTTTCAAAAAGATTTTCTGTACTCGGAATCTCTCAGTAAATATTAGAAAAATACATTATTTGAAGGTGGTGGAGATGATACTGAAATTTTTGAAATTATGGTACAAAATATGAAGTATTTTGTGTCTCTGGGACTGTCATAGCTTTTATCAGATTCTCAAGGGGTTCTTCCTATTCCTGTCCTTATTCCTAGTGACATTGTCATTAGCGCTTTCATTTACTTTTTCCAATCATCATTGCATTTCTTGACTTCATAAAATTTAAGAATCATATAAACCTTTTATTCTCAAACTTGATAGCATCAGAATTACCAATAACTTATTAAGGCACAGATTTCTGGACTCCGGCATCAAAGATTTTGAGGGGGGGAGGGAGAGAGAGATTGAGAGAGAGAGAGGTTGAGATAGAAAGAGAGAGAGAGAGAGAGAGCTGGGGGGAGGGAGAGAGAGTATGTGTTGATACTAGGGTTTCAATTCCGGGGCTGGATACTGTTACTCTTTCTTTCAAGGATAATGCTAGCACTTGAACCACAGTTGCACTCTGGCTTTTTGGTGATTAGTTGGAAAGTCTCATGGACTTTGCTTCCCAGGATTACAGGCATGATCCACTAGCACCTGGCCAATTTACACTAGTTAGTTCCTTATGTTGCTAATACCTTTAGACTGGGGGCTATTCTTTGAGAACCACTGTTTTATGCCTTAGTGAACACCACTATTCCTTCAGCGTCAAACTCTGGAAATGAAGGATTCCAGGATTCCTTAACAATTAATAATAGGTACATTTAAGTATAACAAAGCTCATTCTGGTGCTACTCTAAAATAGTAAGGTTTCCTCATGGGCAAATAAAATTCCATAGCATCTGTTTTGTATATATGCTGTTACTGGACTTGAGTCTCTGGGCCTGAGAGCTGTCCTTTAGCTTTTTTTGCTCAAGGCTAGTGCCCTATCACTTAATCCACAGATGTACTTCAGACTTAAACTTCAAACCACCATCCTCAGATCTCAAGTTTTCCCAGTAGTTCAGGATTATAGACATGAGCCACTAGCACTTGGTTTCACAAGCATTTTAAGTTTACCCTACTGACAAACTTTGTTCATGAACAATTGCTGCTCTGTGTTGCATTTTGCTTTACCTTTGGTCAGAGTAGAAAAATGCTTATTTCCTGCTTTAGCAAGAGGGCGGGAGAAGGGCTGTGGCAGCTGTAGTCCCAGGTACTTGACAAGGTGAGACAGGAGAAATAGTGAAGTCCAAGAGTTTAAGATCAGCCTGGACAACATAGAAAGATGCTATATAAATAAAAATAAATAAATGTGCTTATTTCCATGCTTTAAATGGTTTGATTTTTTTAATGGATTGAATTTTCTAAATTTTAATGTGCCAAAAAGAAAATACAATATAAAGTCAATACACAATGTAGTTTGACCTGAATGGGCAAGTAAAATGATCCTGTGAATTTCCTAAACCCAGAAAACAATTTCTATTAAAACATTAAAAAAAATTGATGGTCAATAGAAATGATGCTTCTAAATCTGGAGGAAAAAAAGCAACTATTACTAAAGCTTACTAGATCCAAAGCAATCCCAACGTTGTCATTTGTCCAGACTGCTTACTGGATATCTGTGTTTGAAAGCCAGGACCTTGTAATAAGTTTTCACTATCCATGAAGAGTCTTAGTTATCTTCCTTTTTCCTCTCCACAAAGCTTCTGTGCATCATTATTGGATCTTATCGCTTGCCCTTTTCAGTTACTTTTGGGATATAGTTGATTTATGGGGAAATGTCTTAGGTGAAATAGACAATGACCTGAGTTAAGTAAACCTTGGACTTTTAAACATGGTTAAAAGTAGTGTATAACATTTTAATTAGATTTATTGACATGAGATTCAATTTGTATGTTTTCTCAGGAACTTTTATTTTTTGGTCATGAGTCTTGAACTCTGGGCCTGGGCGCTGTCCCTGTGCTCTTCAGCTCAAGACTAGCGCTCTACCACTTGAGCCACAGTGCCACTTCTGACTTTGTGGAGGTTTATTAGAGATAAGAGTCTCTCATGGATTTTGCTCCCCAGGCTGGCTTTAACCCGTGATCCTCAAATCTCAGTCTCCTGAGTAGCTAGAATAACAGGCATGAGCTACTGGCGCACCTTGAACTTTTGTTGTTGTTGTTTTGTTTTGTTTTAGGTCCGGTCATGGGGCTTGAACTCGGCCTGGGCACTGTCCCTCAGCTCTTCAGCTCAAGGCTAGCACTCTAACACTTGCCACAGCACCACTTCCGGCTTTTTTTTCTGCTTATGTGGTGCTGAGGAATCGAACCCAGGGCCTCAAGCATGCAAGGCAAGCGCTCTACCACTGAGCCACCTTCCCAGCCCCCCGCCCCCTTTTTTTTTTGGTAATAGAGTTTTCTATTCTTCAATACCTTAGAAGGGGAAAGTAAAGGTAATTTAAATGAATTTCTATTGGCTTGTAATTTATAAGAAAGCACTTCAATACTGAAGACTTTAATATTATGTGAAATTCAGTTTGCCATTATAATCTTTTTACTTCATCAGTATTTTGATATTTCATGATTGTCAGAATATTGCCATAAATTATCAATACTTCAAAGTATATGATTAAAGCCTTGATAATTGTTTTACTGTATTTTTAGTTAAGGACACTGTGGAGAATAGGTGATCAATATCACATAAATGCACTTAGTTTTCAAGTGTAAATAGCTTCTGTATCATAGCATATAATACAAGACTTAATCCCTTTGTTTACAAATTCATTTTCTAGGCTGGGTGGGCCCTGGTAGCTCACTTCTGTAATCCTAGCCACTCAGGAGGCTGAGCACTGAGGATCAAAGTTCAAAGCCAGCTAGGGCAGGAAAATCCTTGAGACTCTTATATCTAGTTAACCACAAGCAAACTGGAAGTGATGCTGTGGCTCAAGTGGTAGAGTTCTTGCTTTGAGCTGAAGAGTTCAGAGATAGTACCCAGGTCCAGAGTTCAATCCCCACAACTGACCAAAACACAAAAAAATCATCTTCTAGATTGTTACTGAAAAGGAATTAAGTGAGACATAATTGTAGGGTGTTGTTGACTGTACTGCAGAAGAAACAGATGTTTGCCAGATGGAAATGAACAAAACCAGTAAATAAATTAAATGTCTTGAGTTTCTAGAGTTATGAACAATAAAACGATTAGGAAATTTTGGAAAATATAAATATTAGTTTTAGACCGAGAAAGACCATGAACTCAGTCATATGCAAGCATAATAACTCTACTCTGAGGATATTATACTTGACATGAATCAGGACAGCTAATTTTAGTTTAGCTTCAGTTTTTTCTATGATTTTATGATTATTATCCTTTCAACAAATGCTTTGTTTTTGTTTTGGTCGGTTGTGGGACTTGAACTCAGGGATAGCGCCTGGTGCTCTTCAGCTCAAGGTGAGCACTTTACCACTTGAGCCGCAGCGCCACTTCTTATTTGTTTTTATTTTGGGTTCATTTAATTGTGTAATTTTTTTATCCCTACAAAATTACACTTGATTTTTCATCATTGTGATAAAAAAATATGTGGATTACCAAGACCCCATGTACTTTTGTTAAGTGAAACAGTCTACTTGGTTATTGTAATCTATTTTTAATTGGAAATGTTACTTTTTACATTCAATTCTGCTACCTTATGTGAATAATATGTAAACATTGAATAATACTTTTTTGTTCACATATATATATATATATATATATGCAAAAGAAGTATGTATGAAAATTTTGGTTTGTGTTTATATTTTACTTTAATCATTCTCTACTAAAACTAGAAATGGGATCTTTTTTTTTTTTGGTCGGTCGTGGGGCTTGAACTCTGGGTTTGGGCGCTATTCCTGTGCTCTTCAGCTCAAGGCGAGAGCTCTGCTGCTTGAGCCACAGCACCACTTCCGGTTTTCTAATAGTTTATTGGAGATGAGTCTCACAGACTTTCTGCCAGGGCTGGCCTTGAACCGCAATCCTCAGATCTCAGCCTCCTGAGTAGCTAGGATTACAGGAATGAGCCACCTCACCCTGCTTAGAAATGGGATCTTTTAGTACAGGCTTTACAAGTTTTTATACAGATTATTTATTACAGACCGCTTACTACTTCAAAAGTATATGTGCTTTGGCTTGAGGACTAGGTTATTAAATTTTTGTTAATTTTTTGTGATGAGCTAGAATTTATCTTCTTGGAAATAATATAAGGATTGTTTTCTGTATGATGTAACCATCAAAATAATGGTTCATAGTTGATTTTGTGTGTGTGTCTGCCCTACTGGTGTTGAACTCAGTCTGGGTTTTGTCTGTTAGCTTCTTCTGCTTAAGGCTGGTGCTATTCCATTTGAGCTGCACTTCTATTTCAGGCCTTCTGGTAGTTAATTGGAGATAAGTATCTCATGATCTTTCCTGCTTGATTGGCTTCAACCCTTGTTCCACATATTTCAGTTTCCTGAGTAGCTAGGATTAACAGTTGTGAGCCCCTGGTGCCTAGATCATATAATTTTTTTTCATGACAAATAACAGTAACAAAAATTAAATGTTTTCTTTTCCCTCTACCTTCATAGTATTTCATCTTTTTCAGTATTTTTTAAAAAATTTCTTTACCCTATTTTTCTTCTGAAAGTCATAGTACTATTAGTATAGTATAAATTCATAATGCCACTTTCTTTCCTCTGTACTTTATTATGACTTAGCAATTTCTTCTACATAAGTTTCATTTTCCTCCAATTAAAGTTCAGAGTGTAAAAAAATAAGGTTCAAAGTTTACAGTTTTATACAGCAAACAGCAAAACACTTTGCTTTCTGCCATCATACACCAGCAAGCATGAAAAACAAATTCTTTTTTTAAAAATATTTTTATTTTATTTATTTATTTACTTATTTATTTTTTATTGTGACAATACCGTACAGAGGAGTTACAATTACATGGACCAGATAATGAGTACATTTCTTATCAAGCATTGTTGCCTCCTCTTTGTTTCCCCTTCCCATACTCCCTCCTCCCCCCATCCAATCCTCCCACCACCACCACCAAAGTTGTAAAGTTTGTTTTTCGACATAACAACTTGTACATCTCATTGTTGCAATGGGTCCACCTGTATCCCTAGTTAAACGATTTATTTTTTCCCTTCCCCTCCACAAATTATACAAACATCAAATACAGTGAAAGCTTGGGTTATACTGTGGGGGAGGGGCATACACAGCAACATAGAAATCATCTTATAAATATGTTAGAAACAATTGCATGAAAGGAAAAAAAAACAAAAAAAAACATTTGAATACTTATCTTGGGGTTCATTCCCCTAACAGATCACTTTATCTGACCTTTTCTGCTTGACTCAGACATATACTAGTTATTGCAAATAAGGGAAACCATGGGACCTAGATTTCTTTGGGCCTGGCTTACTTCACTTAATATAATTTTTTCCAAGTCTTTCAATTTCCTCACAAATGGGGGCAATGTCATTCTTTCTGATGGAGGCATAGAATTCCATTGTGTATATATACCACATTTTCTTGATCCATTCATCTATTTAGGGGCATCTGGCTTGGTTCCATATCTTAGCTATGGTAAATAATGCTGCAATAAACATAATTGTGCTGGTAGCTTTAGTATGGTCTTGTTTGTGATCATTTGGGTAAATGCCCAAAAGTGAGATTGCTGGGTCATAGGGGAGCTCTATGTGGAGTCTTTTGAGGAACCTCCATACTGCTTTCAAAAGTGGCTGAACAAGTTTACACTCCCACCAACAATGCAGTAAGGCTTCCTTCTGTCCACATCCCCTCCAGCATCTGTTGTTGTTAGAGTTCTTGATTTTTGCCATTCTAACTGGGGTGAGGTGGAATCTCAATGTTGTTTTGATTTGCATTTCTTTTATGACTAAGGAGGTTGAGCATTTCTTCATGTATGTATTGGCCATCCTTCTTTCCTCTTGAGAGAAGTTTCTCTTTAAGTCTTTATCCCACTTATTTATTGGGCAGTTGTTTCTTTGAAGATTTCTTGTTGGGGGATTTAATTTTTTAAGTTCCAGGTATATTTTAGATAAGAGACCCTTGTCTGTTGTATGGCTAGTGAAGATCTTCTCCCAATCTGTTGGCTTTCTGTTGATCTTGCTAGCTATGTCCTTTGCCATGCAGAAGCTCTGAAGTTTCATGCAATCCCATTTGTCCAACCTTTCTTTGATTTGTTGTGTTTCTGGATCTCTATTAAGAAAATTTCAGCTTGTGCCAAGGAGACCTAGGGTTTCTCCTATTCCATCCTGTAATGTTTTCAGAGTGTCTGCTTTGACTCTTAGGTCTTTGATCCATTTGGAGTTGATTCTGGTGCAGGGTGATATATAAGGATCTAGCTTTACTTTTCTACAAATAGTTAACCATTTGGTTAACTACTTGAAATTCTTTAATACCATTTTTCAGTGTAAAAATTCCTTAGCTATGAACTTTAGTTCCTGGTCTCAAGACTTCCATAAACAAAGCTCCTCCTCTGCCTCCTCTTCCCCCCTAAATTTTTGTGTTCAAGGCGAATGCTCTATCACTTGATGTATAACTCCACTTCTGCTTTTTTGTTGTTGTTGTTAATTGGAAATAAGTGTCTTTGGAGTTTTTCTTTTATTAGGACTTTATAAATTATCATGCAGTTGAATTCATTGGAGCATTGAAATATTTTTTGTTATATAAAACATTCCCTGTAGTCTGTCTCTCTGTCTCTGTCTCTGTCTCTCATAGTTCATTTGTAGATTTTTTTTATTTTTTGTCCTGGGGCTTGAACTCTGGGCCTAGGCGCTGTCCTTGTGCTCTTCGACTCAAGGCAAGCACTCTACCGCATCAGCCATAGCACCACTTCCTTATAGTTCATTTGTTTGAGAACCTCCTTGATTAGTTTTGCTTGTTTTTCTGTATAAGCATTAAAATTGATTTGTTAAAAGCTGGATACTAGTGACTTATGCTTGTAATCCTATCTACATAGACTGTGAGATTCTTACCTTCAATAAACTGCCCAGAAAACCAGAAATGAAGGTGTAACTCAAGTGGTAGCCTTGAGCAAAAGAAGCACAGAGACAGTGCCAGGCCCTGAGTTGAAGCCCCAGACTGGCACATACATAAACGAAAATTGATTTGTTTAGTTCTAAATCTTACTCTTTTTTGGGGGGGTGAGGCACAAAGCTCAGATGTGGGGCTTGAACTCTGGGACTGGGCGCTGTCCATTACTCTTCATTCAAGGCTAGTGCTCTACCACAGCCACAGTACCACTTCCGGCCTTTTCTGTTTATGTGGTGCTGAGGAATCGAACCCAGGGCCTCAAATGTTTGTTATATGTGAATAAATGAAACAAATTACTAAATATGATCAGTGTATTAATGAATTTTGTGATAACTACTTCTTAAGCAAACTTCCTCTAGTCATTCTGAAAAAAAACCCGAATAACTTGGCAAAGTAGTTTGTGTATCTAATTCTAGTCAAATTTTGCAACAGGATATAAGTTTGCCTATGTCCTGGTAATAATAGTATGAAGTACGGGTTAGAAGAAACTGAAAAGGCAGATCTGAAGTATAGCTAGGATAAATATCTAGTCAATTTTTTTGTAGGAAGAAATACAACCTGCAAAGTTATGAAAAAAGAAAAGCAGGTAAACTCTCAATATTAGAAGAAAGGAGGACTGATCAAGGTAATTCTAAACCTCAAGTCATGGATATAACAAACTCATAGAACAAAAAAACAATGAAAGAAAAGACAGAATTCTGCCATTGTGTTACTGAAAGTGTAGAGAATGGTCTCTGAAGTTTTGTTTTTGCTGGTCATAGGGCTTGAACTCTGGGTCTGGATGCTTTCCCAGAGCTCTTCATTCAGCTCAAGGTGAGCACTCTATCACTTGAGCCACTTCTGGTTTTCTGGTTGTTTATTGGAAATAAAGAGTCTCATGGACTTTCCTTCCTGGGCTGGCTTTGAGCCACAAGACTAGATCTCAGCCTCCTAGTAGCTAGGATTACAGGTGTGAGTCACAGGCGCCCAGCGGTTTCTGAAGTTTTTAACCATGGTTTTAGAATCCTCAGAAGTGCTTTTTCTTAAGTATAAGTCATTAAAATCTTGGCAGAGTTACAGAGTGGACATTTATATTGGCATTTTTCTGGTGACTAAGTAATTATAAAGAATATATATATATATTAAAAGGAGTTGGGTGCCAGTGGCTTACACCTGTCATCTTAGCTACTCAGGAGACTGAGATCTGAGGATCATGTTTCAGAGCTAGCCCATGCAGGAACATCTATGAGACTCTTCAGTTGACTGCCAAAAAAGCAGAACTAGAGCTGTGGCTCAAGTGATAGAGCCTTAGCCTTGAGCAAAAAAGCTCAGGGAAAGCACCTAGGTCCTGAGTTCAAGCCCCAGGACCAGCACTAAAAAAGGATTATTAAATGATTCTCCATTATCTAATTTCCAACAAGTTTGTAATTTTCTGTGTATTTGTATGATTCTGTTAATGTATGTTTCCTTCTTAAGGAAAGCTGTGCTAGTCTAGGAATTTGTTTTTCTTCAATATTATAATAATTATCCTAATTACTCAGAGCCAAACACATAGCAAAACATTCTATATATACTGGTTGAATGATTATGCTACATGATGGAGTAGTTTCTTAGAAGGGATTAAAGTGAAGGTCTAAAAATATTTGTAGAACTTAAGTGCTACACAGCTTTTACAATAGATGGAAGATCTCAAGATTTGTAATTTTATTAATGTGAAAAGCTAATCCTTTGGATGCTACCATGATACAGGAATTTTATGTTCAATTATGCATTTTAAAGCTTTTATAAGGAAAATATAGTGTATTTTTTTTCAGAATATAGTTAGCCTACATGTAAGGGCATATCAAACTTTGATACTGTCACTATTATTGTTCATCTTTTCATAACCATTGATATATATTTAAAATAACATCACTGCAAAGTATAATTAATATCAGGTCATAGAATAAGCTTTTTCATGAGGTCTTATGTTTGCTTCCTAGCACCACAAAAAATGAAATGAGGTTTAAGTCTTTATACTTGTAAGAATCCTTTGTTCAGGTTTCCATATATTAAGGTGAGAGATTTATATCCCAAGATAAATGTATCCAAAATGCCCTTTTAACTCTCAGTTGTACATATACAGTTCTCACATTATTGGAAAGAACAGATTTTCTTTCCCAAACCCCAGATAGAGCTGCCTTCCCTTTGGCCTCTGTTCTTTCTCACCTCTGTTGATTTATTCAGCTTGTAACCTAGAAACAAGCTAAAAAGGAAGGAAGTCGCAATGAGTATTTCTGGGCAGTAACTAGAGTAACTTCCTCTTCCTCTAGCCTGTTTTAAAAGCCAGAAAAGGGCCGTATCCCTCACCTCCCAAGAAAAAAATAAAAAGAAATGTTCTGTGACATTTTGTTTTCCTTTCTTTCTCCAGTAAGAGAGAGAAGCCATAAGAACAATGAAAGGATTTAATTTTAATTTTCTCTGTCTGAACATTGGATCTTCCAGCACTAATAAGTTGTGAGACCAAGAGAGAATTAAAGATAATTTGTGTAAAACATAAAAATGTATGTTTAATGCTGAACTTTCTATATCATTACTTCACTATATATATATATATATATATATATATATTTTTTTTTTTTTTTTTTTCCTTAAATACTAGTACCTGGGCTTAACCTCAAAGCTTCAAGGTTTTGCTTTTAAGTTTTTTCTTCAGGTCTGGCATTACCACTTGAGCTGAACTTCCAGTTTAACTTTTGTGATGATCAATTGGAGGTAGAGTCTCTTGGAGCCTTTCCTCTATGATTTCAGCCTCCTATGTAGTTAGGATGAAAGATGTGAGCCAACAGTGCCTGGATTGCTTGACTCTTTTTGTTTGTTAGAAATTTATCAGACTTATGACCAAATTCACATTAATGTATTTACAAAAATATTAAACCCAATTTAAATAGTCAAAAGCTACTCATTGAGATGGCTCAAGCCTATAATCCTAGCTACTCAGACTGCTGAGATCTGTAGGATCAAGGTTCACAGCCAGCTTATGCAGAAAAATCTAAGATATTCCAACTCCAAAAGTTGGGCAGAGGCATGGCTCCAGTATTAGTGGAGCAAGCAAGCAAATGAAGCAAGCTCAGTCATAATATATGACAGTTGTGGTATCTAGATTGTTAAGTGCTATTTTATGCTATTTGATTTTGTTGGAGGACTGATAGTACTTTAGAGGCAATGATAGCTATTTTAAGTTTGTCTCTGTAAAATCAAAACTCAATTTTATCCTATAATAAGGTGACTCTCGTAAGTTTGTACAGTAAATTATGGAAATGTAGTATAAAATGTTCTTGAAAAGTGATTCTTACATTAAGCGGTATCTAGCATTTGTTTCCATTGCTGTTGTGGCTTGCTGATTTTTTTGGTAATTTATATGACAGTGAGATATTTTTATTTCCATATATGTTCTTATTCTCTTAAGTAATTAATTTTGAATGAATAACTAGGGTATGTGTGATTTCCGAGTATTAGTAAAATACTTTATACTTAAGTTAACCTTACTACCTTATGTATGTAACTGTAACTCCCCTGTACATCACCTTGACAATAAAATTAAATGAAAAAAAAAAGAAAACAGAATCATGAAACTCATTAAAATTGTTTCAAAATGGGAAAGAAATAAATAGAATACATGCATGTATGGAAATACCTAAATGTAATGCTTTGCATAATTAATGCATGTTAATAAAAGTAGTATATAACAAAAAATACTATATAATAAAGACTTGTTTAAACTAAAAAAGGTATTTTTGTGTAGAATACAATGTTGTATTTACCACCAACCATGATGTATAATAGATATATTTTACTAATATATTTTACTAATCATTGCCTATCTGTTTTTATCCTTAGGATAAGTCTAAGGCTATCATTATACTAAATGGAAACATCTTATTTTCATAGGTGGTCTGATACCAGCTATTAATTATTATTGAAATGAAAGCCCATATTCTTATAAATAGTAAAATTTAGATTTATGTAAATTAAAATATAATTACATGAAGACAAATTAACAATGAAATTCTATTCACATATACTATTTAAAGTAGGTGAACTAAGCTGGGCCCTGATGGCTCACGCCTGTAACCCTAACTACTCAAGAGGCTAAGAGCTGAGGATCATGGTTCAAAGCCAGCCCGGGCAGGAAAGACCGTGAGATTCGTATCTCCCATAAACCACCAGAAAACCAGAAGTTGTGCTGTAGTTCAAGTGGTAGAGCACTCGCCTTGATCTGAAGAGCTGAGGGACAGTGCCCAAGCCCAGAGTTCAAGCCCCACAACCAACAACAAAAAAAAAAAAGTAGGTGAACTATTTTATACTTGAAAGTATATTTTCAAAGCTTTATTGCATACATACTTTTCTTCATATTCCTTAAACAGAACAAAACATTTCAGTTAAATCTTAACACTGAAGCATGGTTTATTTAGCAGCTAACTAACATGTTACTGAATGTTGTAAAGATCCATCAAGCTTCAGGACCAGCTAATCCCCCCCACCCCCCAAAAAAGAGAAAGCAGTTGTATCAACAAATTAGTAGATACAACTGGATGTTTAGGATACACTCACAAATAATAGTTTTTATCTCTGGTCTTTGTTGAGTAGCTAATATTAACTTTGTGCTATTATATGAATACTATAATATGAGGAAATGCCTTTAGAGTATCCCTGTCCAGTAGAAATAAAAAGTGAGCCACATGTAATTAAAAAGTTTCAGGATTTACATTAAAAGAGCAAAGATTTTATTTAATCAGTATATCCAAATATTGTTTCAAGATGTAATCATCATAGAATTTTGAGATATCTTTTTAGTGTGTATTTTATATGTACAGCAAACATCTCACTTTAGATTACATTTCAGATGCTCAGTGGTCATATATGGTCTTTCACTTCCATATCAAACAGTGCAATTCCAGAATCTAGATACACCTTAATAGACATCAGAAAAATGTTTTATGCTTTTAGGTTACAAATTTTTATCTATGAACTGTAAAAATTATTTACAAAAAATGCAGATGTTTTAGACATATTTTTAAATATTTTAAAAATATGTCTGAATACATATTACAGGGTTTTCTCTTTTTGGATAAAGTTGCCTGGTAAGGCTGTTTTTCACTTGATTTTTTGCTTAAACTGATAACACCAAAATTTAGAAGTGATTTTCTTCTGAGTGTTTTTATATTTTTAAAACTAAAAAATGCTCTGCTTGAAAACACACTGAAAGCATTTCTTAAGATTTAAAGCTGTGCTTTATTTTTGCCAACTGGACATACTTAGGTTTTTTTTTTTTTTTCTACTTCACTTTCTCACCTTGGTAAATCTGGAGAGCAAAAACTTGTGTTTGCATTTGCTTTATGAAGGAGACAGTAAACTTGAGCTCTCAGTCTAGCCACTAGCCTGCCTTTGTCTGTTGTTGAAATTATGAGCCAGTCTCTATGGCCGCAGCCAAATGAGTAATCACCAGTAATGTGACTCGTGCTGGAAGTGACTCCATCAGCACCTGTGACGGGGGATTAGTTACAGTTTACAGAGCACCGCCTCTTCCCTTCTCTCTGTGCGCCTTGAGCCAAGTATTCGTTCTCATTTGGGTGTCTGCTCTGTTGGAAGCTACTGCAGTGTGTTTCCACGCAGACGGAGTACAGTGGGAAAGGCTTTCTCTAGCTAATGGATGGCTGTTCTCTTTATTTGGAGTATCTTACTGGTTATGTAAGCGACCTCGGGAGAAATTATCCTGACCTAGATCGGAGTATGCGGTAGTGCTTCAGCTGCAGGATTTCTTAGTCGTTAACACCACAGTGCTGATGACAAAGAGCGAGTTGTAATCCTCATCACTGCCAGGGCTGAGCCGGAGCAGACAGAAAATCGTCATTTGCTGGTCGGAAGACTTGTTAGGTTACAGCTCCTGCTTGGTTTTGTGGTCTTGGCTTTTCTTCCTATACAATGACGCTGCTGCAAGTGAGCTCTGAAGTGCTTGGTTTAAAAGCCATTTGCCTGTGATTTTTGAAGACTAAAGAAGTATTCACGATAGATTAAAAAATATATACTACTTAACTGCAAAATGAAATGTCAGCTATACTTACTGACCTTTAAAGCCTTGGCTTGGATTTCAGAAATTTAAAGATACTTGAAAATTCTCAAGAACAAAGTACGGTTTGTATTTTTCTGCTTCCTTTTTCTTTTGTCTTAATTTACATTGGGTTTTGGTTCTCAGCCTTAGGAATTGAGGTCACTGCCTTTTATATTCTAGTTCTGGCTTCAGTGTTTTTAGTTTTAAGATCTTAAAAACTGGTTAGAAAGAGGTTAACTGTGTTTATAACTGCAGTAGCTCTAAAAAGATTAATTTAAAACTGGGTTTAAAAAAGTAAAACAGAAGTATTTCAAATTAATATTTCAAGGGAAGTAAGGATATTTGTTTTCTGAGGGCCTTTTTTTGGTAGTGTATTCTCTTCCCAACCCCCAACTTGTTTTCTAACTATCATGTTTTTCAGCAGACCTACTTGGGTGGGAATCTGGACTTTGTTCTTTGAAGTAGCTTCGGTCTTTTTTGTTGTTGTTGTTGGTTGTCTAAACCTCCACTTATAAAATAGGGCCTAGATTGCCTTAAGCTTTACAATTTAACTTTTGTTGAGATTTCTATCCATATTTTTGTAGGTAATGAGCCTGTTTTTTTTTTTTAACTTGGAAAAGGAATTGTTAATGTTAACCAGAGATTGTTAGAGACTCAGACAGCAGATATAAACTCCATGAATTTGCTGTTAAATGTTAGATGGTGAGTCTTAACATGGTTTGTTTGAGCAGCTGAGTTGTGTTTGAAAGCCGTAGCTGATTTATCTAAAAAATGTTTTTCGGGGAGGGCTCATCTGTTCGCCTCTTCCTCATGTGAATGGAATGTGGTGCAGCAAGGAGCCCCAAACAGGATACAGTTGGTCCAAGCATTCTTCTATAGTGTGGTAGGCCCTACTGGAAATATAGGCTTTCAACTATATTTATTCTGGCTTTCGACTAATTAAAAGTACTGTTAACACTGACAAGTGACCTTAAGAGAACTTTAATCTGATAAGGTATTTTGTTTCAACTAAATACTCTATTTTAAGTTAGTTATTTTCATGGATTTTTTTTAGAGACTGAAGTCTTTTGTAATTAGGGCCTTATTCTACAGTGACTTTTCTTTAGATGGTAGTTCTTTGCTTCCCCTTAGGCTGTGGAAGTTTCTCACAGAATATCTTTCGTCTTGAATTAGTAATGCATGAGTTCTAGTTCCTTTACATTCCAGTGCATCTACAGCCATGAAATACTAACTTCAGATTCATCATAAAAAATATACATTGTTGATTTGCCACTTAAAGAAATTGGTGTATCTTACTTATCTTTTTGTGTTTCTCTTTATTTTTTTAATAAAGTAGAATCAGTCACACTCATTCATGTTTGATCACTTAATATATGAAAATATTTATTTAGCAAGCATTATGAAAGTATTTATTGATATTTGATAGGAGTTTACTTGTATTTAAATATACATTTTATTATTTTCAATTTGTGGCTTTTTCTATTTAAGAAATGTAATATAGTTTTTGCCCTATTTTATATCAGAAATAGATCATTGTTCTTCTTAATGTTACTCAAATTTAATTATTGTAAACACTATTTTTACATTTTCAGTTACCAAGTTTTTAAATGGCTTTTAACTATACCTTAAAACTTGGGAAATTTTCATTTCAACCTGGAAGTTAAACTTTTTTCCCTAATAACTAACAGTTAAGATTTTAAGATTTTTGTTTTAAGTTGGCATTTACCACTAAAACCTTGAGAAAGGCTTGTGAAAGATTATTGAGAAGAATGTTTTCCATATTATAAAAAGATTAGATCCCATACAAAACACAACTCACACCTGTTTTGTTTGCCTAAGAAAGAGACACACATAAGACTGGTGTGGTTTACTTCTATGTCAAATCCTACTAAGTTGATTTGTATCTTTAGCAATTTATATAATGCCTTTTGTGGATCGTTTCTGTTAGCCTTTATTAGTTGACCTAACATGATACTGTTTGAAAAGAAATAGAACATTAATGTTCATATATTAGAAGTCTTCATGAGAAGATGCTGTTTTCTAGTTTACTAAAAACTCAAACTGACAGGTATAAACATGGAAACAATTTTTCATAGTAAAGATGAACTAAATTAATCTCTCTAAAGATAACCTACGTATTTCTTGTCAATAGATTCCATAATGGCAGACATTTTTTAAGTAAAAATAAGTAATCTTGTTTTTTTAAACTTTGTCACTTAAGGGAAATAATAGAATTTACGAAATCATAACTTAGTAATCTACTTCTAGCAAGTAGGAAATACTAGAATGACGCTGTAGTAGGAGATGCTTAAATAAGGAGATACTTAAGGTGGTAAGTTTCTACTTTAAAGATGTAGTTTCTCACCCAAATAAAATATTTCTCTTAAAAGGTAAGCACAAAATGTTATTATATTTACATTTTCTGATTGTAAATACTGAAAATAAGTAAATAATATCAGAGCTATTGTTTGGGGTTCTTTTTGTGGGGGAGGGTAAGAGAGTTTGCCAGGGTTGAACCCAGAGCTTTGTTTATACTACTTTTAAGTACATACTCTTACCACTGATTTATATTACGCTGTGAAAATATTTCCCCCAATAAAAGAGATGTTGTTATTTATAAATTCAATGTATGGTATAGAACAAAGGCATGTTTAAAATATTTGTTTTTTTTTCCCTCATGTGTTTTTACCTAGTCAGAGCAGTTACAGAATGATAGTGAGTCAACTTACTTACAGAAATTAACTTCTTTTAAGCCATTTTTGAACTAAAAGACCTTGAAGTTTCCCCAGAGTATGTTTACTACTTGTGATTAACAAGATGTTATATTTTTTTAAGACATAATTTGAGAAGAGGCAAACACAATGGCTTTGGAACCTCTGGGAATTTTTATTGACTATGTTAATTAAAAGCTGTTTGGTGTTCAAATGATCATCCACATTGCCTTCTAGTAAGGAAGATTTCTTTTGTGACATAAGCAATTTAGAAGTTACATTGGTTTTTCAATTTTTGACTATTAAAACTACTTTTTCATAAGATGATGAAATTGTTTTTATTGTCAAGTTTTACAACAGTCCCATGGATATAAGCTCATTAGTTTTTACTAAAGCCTCATCTACTAAGAGATGGTGTGTTGTAATAGCCATTAAAACAATAGTTATTTGGTATTATTATCCTTCATCTACCTCTTCTCACTTTTTTTTTTGGGGGTCCGGTCATGGGGCCTGAACTCTGGGCTTGGGCGCTGTCCCTCAGCTCTTCAGCTCAAGGCTAGCGCTCTACCACTTGAGCCACAGCGCCACTTCCGGCTTTTTTCTTTTTGCTTATGTGGTGCTGAGGAATCGAACCCAGGGCCTCAGGCATGCAAGGCAAGCGCTCTACCACTGAGCCACCTTCCTAGCCCCTACCTCTTCTCACTCTTGAAGATATATGACCTTAGATTTATACTTGTTAAGTACTAGAGATTTAGAGATATTTTGCTGCTAGGTATAGTACTTAGTGATCTCTTCTTATTTTTTTCTATGCTACTCTTACTGACTTTTATTCATGCTTGGGCAAGGGTAGGGGTGAAGTTAAAAGACCATATACTTCCTGTGGAACTAAAACTGGGCTTAATGTGGATGATCTAGCAAGAGATTAAAATTGAAATCATACTCTTTAGAAGTGATAATAGTTTAAAATGAAATGAGTAAATACTCATTTTCAGAAATTGTTTCTTCTTTTGAATATTAATCAAAAAACTTACATAAACATTTGCTTTCTTCCCCAAAATAAAAAACTAGGGCTTAATTGGATACACGCACACACTCACACTCTTTATCATTTCATTTTAATACAAAGTATCCCATTGTATGGGCAAACAAATTGCTTTATATATTTGTGGTAGTTGACACTAATGCATAGTATTTATGTACACCCCCTGCATACCACATTTAGGAAACACATTCTAGAAAATAACCACCCGAAAATTTCTTTTCTTGACAGACTTTCAAGCCACTGGTTGAGAAAAGTAAACCCAGATCAATCACTGCAGTAGAATTCCTTATAGATAAACAACTGGATTTTTTAACTGAGGATAGTGCCTTTCAGCCCTACCAGGTAAGAAATTTTGGATAACTTTTAAAAGCTAATTAAGACACTGTTTGAGCTAACGCCTTCAGGTGTTCAGAAAATTAATCTGTACATTTGTGTGGGCTGTATGTGTGTGCATGTATGTGTATGTGGGTATTGGGGTTTGAACTCCTAAGGCTTCCTGCTTGCTAGGCAGGTGCTCCAGCACACGCTACATCCACAGCTTAATCCAGCCAATTTTTATCACACATAAATGATTCTCTTATTTCTTGAAATATGTACTGAAATCCTATGGTAAACCAGGAATTTCTGTCTTTAGTTAGGATTATAGAAGTAAACAGAGTACCCATGAAATTCTAAATGTTAGAAGATAGCTAGTTAAGTACTAGTATAAATTATTTTTGCTCCAACTCTAAAAGTTTAAAGATACGCTCAGTATAATAAGATTTAATGTTCACTTTATGTAATGTTCATTTTAATGTAATAATTTCTTTTTATCTTCAGTTCTGTGAACCCATGCCTTGAGCATGCTAGGCAGACATTCTACCATGAACTTTTATTTACAGTCCTCATTTCTTTTTAAGGGAATATTTCCACTAGATTGCCACTAGTTTAATAGTTTATTGAGTAAAATATAAATACATTTTATTGGATAAGATTATCTATCAGATGATTAGATTTAAATTATATGAAGAAACTCAGAAAAAGTAGTAAATTAACTTGGTGTGGTGATACATGTTTGTAAGCACTCTGGAAGCTGAAGCAGAAGAATCTCTTTGAAAGCCAGTGCTACAGTGACTAACACCTATCATAGGAGATAATCATAAGATTGAGATCTGAGTAGGCTAAAATCTAGCCCTTAGAGACAAATCCAGGAGACTCTTACCTAATTAGCCAGCAAAAACCAGAAGTGGAGGTGTGACCCTAGTGGTAGATCCCCTGCCTTCAGTGTGAGCTCAAGGCCCTGAATTTAAGTCCCAGTACAGTCCCCCATTCAACCAAAGTAGTAAGAGAAGAAAATGAATAGTAAGCTTTTGTTTTAATTTTGGGGTTAATATTTTAAAGTATTAAGTAAAATATCAGTTTCCTTTCTTTTCTCTCTTCTTTTTTTTTTTTTTTTTTTGGGTCTGGTCGTGGGCCTGAACTCTGGGCCTGGGCGCTGTCCCTCAGCTCTTCAGCTCAAGGCTAGCACTCTACCACTTGAGAGCCACAGCGCCACTTCCCGCTTTTTTCTTATGTGGTGCTGAGGAATCGAACCCAGGGCCTCATGCATGCAAGGCAAGCACTCTACCACTGAGCCACCTTCCCAGCCCCTTCTTTTCTTTTCTTGTCGTGGGGCCTGAACTCTGGGCCTGGGCACTGTCCCTCAGCTCTTCAGCTCAAGGCTAGCACTCTACCACTTGAGCCACAGCGCCACTTCCGGCTTTTTTTCTTTTTGCTTATTTGGTGCTGAGGAATCGAACCCAGGGCCTTATGCATGCAAGGCAAGCACTCTACCATTGAGCCGCCTTCCCAGCCCCTCAGTTTATTTTCTTTATATCAGACATTTAGATTCAATTAAAAGTATGTTATGCTGGATGCTGGTAGCTTCACGCCCATAATCCTAGCTACTCAGGAGGCTGGGATATAAGGATCACGAATGCCAGCTGGGGCAGGAAAGTCTGTGAGACTCTTTATTGGAGAATAAACCACTAGAAAACCGGAAGTACCGCTGTGGCTCAAGTAGAGCTCTTGCCTATGCTGAAGAGCGCAGGGACAGTGCTCAAACCCAGAGTTCAAGCCCCATGACCAAAAAGGACAGAAACAAAAACAAAAAACTATGTTATTTAGGCTTTAGTGTTTAAAATAACACTGTAATAGAGAAGATGAGGGGGAACAAGTTTTACCTTTTCTTTCCTTCTTTTTTTTTCTTTTTGGTGCTAGTCCTAGGCTTGATCTCGGCTTGGGCACTGTCCTTAAGCTTTTTTGCTTAAGGCTAGCAGCTAGTATAACATTTTTTTTTCTTAAAGAGTCAATTCTCCTATTGCATTTCATAAAATAACTGATTTTTTTTTATGGAGATCTATTGTTTCCTTGGAAAGAACAAGGACTTGAGTTAATGAGCAGTGATTTGTTATGCTGGAAAAATATTACTTGGGGAATTACAGTAGCTATGTATTAGGTTTATCAAAATAACACAGTAGTTCTGTTAGTGTAAATGTTATTTTTAATTTTTATTTATTTTTATTTTTTCTTGGCCTGAAGAGCCTGAGTTCTTCAGCTCAAGAGTAGTGCTCTACCACTTGAGCCACAGCTCCACTTCCAGTTTTCTGGTGGTTTATTGGAGATAAGAGTGTCAGGGACTTTAGTGCCTGGGCTGGCTTTGAACTGTAATCTTCAGATCTCAGTCTCCTTAGTAGCTAGGATTACAGGCAAGAGCCACTGGAGCCCGGCTAAATGTTATTTTCTTATTTGAAGTCTTCATGTGCTTTTAATATTCCTGTTAATTTTTTCTTGTTCTTTTAGATAGCCTCATTTTTTTGTACTGTTAGCTTTGTTCTTTTTGTTTATAATATTTATAACTAAAATTTACAATAAATCCCAAAATACTTGGACTTTTCCCTTGGGTTTGTTTTTGTGAATGCCATTTAGCTTACTGTAGGCCTTATTATTATTTGTTTTGTTTAAAAGTTATTTACAGTAAATTCAGATAGACAGATCTAGGTAGGTAAATTCAAAGGAACCCTTTCCAACTTGCTATATAGTGTTTTAATTCTGTGGTTGCATTGGAAATTCTGTGGTGCTTTGGAAATTTTAGCTTGGATCTGAAGTAAAATGGTTATGCAGAAATTACTTTTAAAAATAAACTTTTGCCAGGTGGCCTAAAACTCTACAAAATGTTCACTAAAATTATAATTATTGAACTTGCTAACAGAGGGTTTTTCCCCCCACTAACATTTAAAAACTCTTCTAAATACTTTTATTTAAAATGCAGGGCTGGGAAGGTGGCTCAGTGGTAGAGTGCTTGCCTTGCATGCATGAGGCCCTGGGTTCGATTCCTCAGCACCACATAAGCAAAAAGAAAAAAAGCCAGAAGTGGCACTGTGGCTCAAGTGGTAGAGCACAAGTCTTGAGCTGAAGAGCTGAGGGACAGCGCCCAGACCCAGAGTTCAGGCCCCACGACCGGACCCAAGAAAATTTAAAAAAAAAAAAAAAAAATGCAGACACAGGAGCTAGACTGTTAGGTTGTTTGGCAAATTGTAGATTTTTGTGTTCCCCTAATAGATAACATGGAAGTCTACCTCTGAAGTAGTTTTCCATTGCTTCCACCCCTTTGGGTGGTTTTAGGAGTTGAACCTAGAACCTTTTTCACTTGATCTTAGAAGTGCTCTATAACCGCCTACTAGCCCTTCACTTGACATTTTAATCATATCTATTTCCCCAAAGAGACTAAATTTAGAAGGAATTAGCCTAAGAACTTTTGAGTTTTATAACTTCTTATAAATTTTAGGATAAACAGCACAAGATGTTTCCATATGTATTATTATGCTTAAGTTTTTAAAAATACTAAAGTATTTTCTCCAGTTTATAAATGATAAATACCTAGCATAGCATCTTGAATGGAAATCTGCTACAGAAGCTTAACATGGTTCACTCTAGTTTTTCATTTTATTTAACTTTCAATTTATGTAATTTTTATTTACCAGGAAAAGGAAAAAAAAGAGTTAAAGAGTTAAAAAAGAATTAAGAGTTCATGTAATAGGAGTGTCTTTATTCTAGTGTTTTCCTTTAAGTAATTCTCCAAGCAGTACATTAAATTCATTGTCATCTTAAAACATTTATTGGCATAGATTTTATAGATGTACCCATCTCAACCTTAAAAAGTAACCCTGTATAAGTCAGAGGGAGGTTAGGGACACTTGAACATACTGTAATTCACTTTTTGTAATTAAAATTTTTTTTTTCACTTTCTAAATTTCATGAGGTAAATTTATAAGGCAGTTTGTTCTGAATCATTTTGCTGATAATTCCTTATGAACTTCTTAGGGGGAAAATCTTTTCTTTAGAAATACTATTTTGTGTGTGCCAACTTTGGAGCTTGAAATCAGTCTGGGTACTACTATCCTTGGACTTTTTTCTGCTCAAGCCTATTGGTCTGCCACTTGAAGTACAGATCTACCTGTGGCTTTTTGCTAGTTAATTGGAGGTAAAATGTCTCCCAGACTTTTCTTCACAGACTTAATTAGAAATGTGATTCTTAGCTCTCAGCTTCCTCAGTTAGGATTACAGGCATGAAACACTGGAGTCTAGCTGTTTATTTTTTTGAGGGAGGGTTTTGCTATAGCCTACCCTTGAACTCATTGTGTAACCCATGTGGGCCTCAAAGTTAACCCTTTTACCTTCAGCTTCGTTTACACCTGGCACAAATAAGTTAATGACCCCTTTGGTTTTTGTTGTTGTTATCAATAAGTTAATGACCCCTTCGGGTTTTTTGTTGTTGTTGTTGTTATTTTGTTTTTTTGTTGGCACTGGGTATTGAATCCACGGCCATGCTAACTTAGTACTCTACCATGTGAGCCATATATACCCAGCCCTAATTATTTCTTTTCAAAGTTACTTTAAGTGTAGTTTGTTTGTAGTGGTAATTATTGCCATTATTACATCGTCATTGTTGCTTTGGAATATAGTTATAGAAATTCAAAAACCTTTTCATTGAATTTGATTATATTTGATCAAGTTAGATTGATAAAGAAATTAGAGCTTTTAACTTTCAGCATGATTTTGAAATAAGTTTAAAGTAGGTTTGGCTACTGGCCATGCACACACCTGTACTTTTCAGGTTGGTTGCTTCATACCGGATATCAAAAGAGATTATTTCTTACCTGAAAGTTGTATATGACTCATATCAATTAATGTGGCTTGGTTGGCATTTTAGTTCATTATTTTTTAGAGATCACAATCCTCTGCCTTTAAATGTAATAAGGAAAGAAGACAAAGTACACTAGCTTAAGATTTGCTGAATCGGCTTGCCCCATTTTTATGCCCCATTTTTATCTGTTGAGTGTCAAATTTTATTATATAGTACTGGGCTATTGTTTTCTACTCTAAGACAGAGTCATCCTAGAACTAAAGGAGTGATTCTCCTTCAAGGTTTAGGTCACAATGAGTTACTACATTTAGAGATAAAGCTGTTAGTATTAGTTTTTGTCCTTGTAAAAGATACAGACATTGAACTACTATACTGGATATTTGATAAAATATTGTTGTGTTATAAGTTGTTAGTTGGAGGAAAAGGGTGGAACAAACCAGTTATTTCCTTAGCCCCTAGACTGAAGATGACTAAAGACTTGAACAGAGAAGAGTCTTACATTGTCTAAGTAAATAAATGTATGTGAATTATGTTATATCTATATAACTATAGTTTATTAGTCTTTCCATTAATAAAAGTTATTTTTTCAAAACCTGGCCCGTGTTAAATAGGCATTCTACCAGTGAGCTTTGTACCCCAACCCAGTTTGGATTGGTTTTTATGCATAACTTTTCCATCATCTGTCATATTAAATATATAGGCTGTGGTTTCTGAATATCCTTAAGGCAGTTGTTTCTCAACCTCATGTGGTTCACTAAAAATAGCCAAACAAGTGCCTAGGATAAATTAGCAATCGTTTAGGGTGAAGTGTAGCCGTTTTCTCCTAAATTGTTTTTGTCTTTCACAGTTTGGAATTGCTTCACAACCAGATGATGCAAATGAGATGAAATTTAGCCCTGAACTAGCCAAAATAAATAATTAACCGATAGTTAGGTTTTAACTAGGCAAACATTGCACTTTTTTGTAAAATTTTATTGTAAAGATACTGTACAGAGGGGTTACTATTAGATGAGTAAGGGAATGAGTACATTTCTTGTTGAGCATTGTTACCCCCTCCTTTGTTTTTCTCCTACTATCCTTTCCCTCCCCCTACACTTTTTGAATTAAGTATTTGACATGAGGTCCAAGATTACAGGTAGAAAATCTTGGTGATAATTTGCTTCTAAGCAGATCTATTCTTTAGAATACATGATAGTATTGCTAGTATTTTTTAGAAAGATGTGAACACAATTTGGGTAAATGAGTTTTTTTCTACCCTTTTCTCTCAGCACTAAATGTTTCTCTGATCATGGAAATTCGACCTGATAAATTATTAGCATACCTATGTTAAATATTTCAATTCAAAAAGATCTATAATAAAATATTTTCTAATTTGAAGAAACTTCCAACACTATTTTTCTCCCTAGACTTTCCCTCCTTAATCTTTTTCTGTCCCATGGCTTGAACTATAGGGTTTTCATTTCAGTTTCTTTGCTCAATTGAAGATGGCTGTTTTCCATTTTTGTTGGTAGTTGATTAAACTTTTTTGGTCATTATTTGTAACTCTTCACAAACTTTTGTCTTCCTACCTTTCACAATTTTTTTTACTGTTTGCCTTTACTAAATTTATCAGTCAGTCCTATTTTATGGTAGCTTCTTGAACTATTATTTAAAGGAAATGATGTTAGAAAAGATGATTACAGAACATTTTTCCATTGGGAAAATAAACCTATTTGCTGATAATAGTTATTTTTATCTCTTGAAAGTATAAGCTAGTAGTTAAGCACTGGTTTCTGAGGCCTGTCCTGTTAGCTGCTAGGAAAGCAGATGTAAGAAGTTTGTATTTTAACCAGTCAAAAGCTGGACCAAGAAAAAAAAGCATATGATCAGAGCATATGATGTTATCCCAGCTACCATGAGAAATGTAAATAGGACTGCTGTCTAGGTTGGCAAAGACCAAATGTAAGACACCTTGTTTTAGCAAAAGGGCTAAAAGTGTATCTCATACAGCGGAGCACCTGCCTAGCTAGTGTTAAATTTTGAGTTCAAATCTTGGAACAATAATAACAGTATAAAGCTGGATGGTGGCATACAAGTACTATGTCAGTACTTAAGATGCTAAGGCAGGAGGACCACAAGTTACTGTGTAGCAATAGCTAGAACCTGTCTTCAAAATGAGGTTATGATAAGGTTCAGAAACTATTTTCTTTGTTTGGATCTGGGAAGAGGCTTTGTGGAGGTTATATGGGCTGAAAGTCCTCTGAGCATGGAATGCAATAGTGGTATTAAATGACCTTTCAAAATTCTTTCCCAGCACTCTATAATAATTCTATGAACTTGGTCAAGGTGAAAAAATGATTTCATACCAACATTAATTATTTTACTCTGAGATAGGAGCCATTCAATCTAAAATTAGGTTTCTCAAAGAGAAAACTCTTGAATTATGGAGTGCCAGATGCACCTCATAAGTTCTGCAAAATTAGCAAACCAGGATTTTTTCGATTAGCAGTACTTAAGAGTTCTCTATTCTATTTTTTCTGTCTGTTTCAGAATTAGATTTGGCAGGAGTTGAGCATATTCCCAATTACTCCTTGAATTTTCATATGCACCTCTCATTTTCATTTCACTTTGCCTTCATATTATCATTCATTTGAAATTTAGAATTTCCTTGTTGATATTTAAAGTAAGTAAAATTGCAGTGCTGAAGTTGTTGCCAATCTATTGAGCCAAAAATGTAAACAAAATACACTGGATTACATGGATTTTTAATTTGATGAGATTAGTATCCATGGATGGGCATGGTCCCTGGGGGTGGTCTTCATAGACCAAAGCAGGAAGCAGCTATTGTGTAGTACTTGGCTTTATTCCATTTCTAGTGAAAAGTGAAAGCTTGCAATAGTAAAGCCAATTGAAACCTGGAATCTAGCATGGACAAGAAAAAAAAAGAGAACCAGTAGTTTAAATAGAATCATTATACTTCACTACTTAGATTTTTTAAAGTTGTACATCATGATTTAATATTCAATAATTTTGCTTGGTATTCTATATAAATATTCTATCATTAACCTACCTCAAAATTTCAAAAATAATTTTGAAATGGGCAGGGTCAGGTGGGAAGTTGGCTCATTGGTAGAGTGCTTGCATGCATGAGGCTCTGGGTTCCATTCCTCAGCACCACATAAGCAGAAAAAGCTGGAAGTGGCTCTGTGGCTCAAGTGGTAGAGCACTAGCCTTGAGCTGAAGAGCTGAGGGACAGCACCGAGGCCCAGAGTTCAGGCCCCCTATGACCGACCAAAAAAAGAGAAATGTGCGAGGTCAATAAGCCAAGTATTTTATTTAGCCTAGTGCATATCCACTGCCATTAAAGGGGGAGTTCTTCATTTGTGAAAATTAGTTGCAAAACTTGTTGTGTTGAAAATGTATCCATGGAGTCCAGGAACATGTTATTTTGGCTGAAATTGGCTTCTGTAGGAGCTGTTCTGAAAGACTCAGATTAAAAACATTTATAAGTCACTGCAATAGTTCTCTTGCAGTACCAAATCTGGTATGATCATATGCTGAAAAATCTGCTTGTCCCTTTTTAATTTTTTTTTCTGTGTGGCTGCTGTTAAGAATTTAAAGTATGTGGGGCTGGGAAGTTGGCTCAGTGGTAGAGCGGCTGTCTTGCATGCCTGAGGCCCTGGGTTCGATTTCTCAGCACCACATAAGAAAAAAGCCGGAAGTGGCGCTGTGGCTCAAGTGGTAGAGCACTAGCCTTGAGCTAAAGAGCTGAGGGACAGCGCCCAAGCCCAGAGGTCAGGCCCCACGACTGGACCCAAAAAAAAAAAATTTAAAGTATGTGAAATTATACTTGTAGCTATCGTATTCCAAAGATTCTAAGCTGTTGCTGGTTACTATTAGAAACATTTTTCTACTTTTTTTTTTTGCCAAAATAAGATAATAGTTTTTACTTACTGCTTTTCACTGTTACAAAGTCTTACTAAAGCATGACCATATTTACTTAAAATGTGAAAAGTAACATGTTAATATTTTAAAAATTTGATAATCTCCTCCCCACAGTATTTTCATACAGTTAATTATGTTAGCCTTTTGTAATTTTGTGTAATGCTTTCAGGTTCATATAGTTACCACACAAATCTGAGAAATCTGACTTACAAATGAGAAGGTAGGAGAAAAAGACAGCCATTCAAAATAGATTACAATTAAAGGGGTAGGTATTAAAATGGTATAATAGGTAAGGTCATAATAACTTGTAGCAATGAGATATAGCTGAACCATATTCAAATTGGAGTTGAAAACTAGAAAGCCAGGAACTTAAAACACATATTCATGTCCTTCTCTCCTTCTTGGACGTATTTCTTTTGTTTACATATAGGTTTTACTTTTCATAATGCTAGTTTCTATAACTTTACAAGATAGTCTAGATCTAATATGTATGATTCTTGCTGAAATGAGTAGTGTAGCAGAATAAAAAAATGAGAGGAAGGAAAATACGGAAAGGGAGAGAATATAGGAGCAATTTTACTGGCAAAGTGAGGTTTAGGATATTTTGGGGGTGGGGCAGGGGGGGGGGGTCTGGGCCTTAGCGCTGTCCCTCAGCTCTTCAGCTCAAGGCTGAAGCCACAGCGCCACTTCCGGCTTTTTTCTGCTTATGTGGTGCTGAGGAATTGAACCCAGGACCTCATGTATGCGAGGCAAGCACACTACCAACACTACCAATGAGCCAACTTCCCAGCCCCAGGAAAATTGTTTTAAGGAAATAGTTACTCCATGTTTAGGTAAGTGATAAGCAAAATCAGAATCTGTATCCCAGACTTTGCTCATAACTTTGCAAGTTATTTGTATTCTTAACACCTTGACTTCATGAGCTATCAAATGGGAAGCATTTTCTATTTGCACATCATTCTCATTTAGCACAATGTTTTTCTTACAGTTGACCTTTTTGTAAGACTCTTTCCTGACTTTTATTGCCAGCTCACTTTCCCTGGTTTTCTACACACTAGAATTAAGCTGTGTTCTAAATCTGTGCATTATTTTCAGGTTCATTTGTTAGTAAGGCAAATAATTCAGACAGGTTAAGATGTTTCACAATCTTCCCCCCCCCCCCCCCCCCCCCCCCCACACACACACCATTTTTTTTTTTTAGCTCTGTGCTTTTCTTTGTTTTGCATACAAGTATTCTGAAGACCGAGATTTGCTTGAAGGTTAAAAGTGAAAAATGCTCTAAAAGTAACCCCTTTCGGCTTCTTTTCTAAACAGTTGTCTAAATTCTATGACTTTAAAGGCTTCAGACTGAAGACAAAAATAATAGTCATTAACAGCTAGTTATACAGATGGGGGTATTATTTTTATATTTGAGGTTCTTGTTTTAAATTCTTAATCTTCATAGACTTCATAGTCTTCATAGAGTTTATAATCTCATGTGAGGTACACACATAGCAAAATACAAATGTGTATAAAGGCAACATACAAACAGTAGTGGGCAAGAAATCCCCAGCAGCCACTGGGGAGTTACAAAAAAATCTATGTGAGATGGATACAAAGGAGAAGTCATTTGTTTTAGAACAACATGGTTGGTTAGATACATGAAATCAAGTGAAGAAGCAGAATGTATTTACATAAATGGTTAATTTTGTCATTTTCCTGTGAAGGTATAGTGGTTATGAAAGGGAGCTAGTTCTTTAGTTGGGTCAGCCATTGACTGACCAGTCTGTTTCTTTGTCCTCATTGAATAGAGGAATAAGAGGAATTTGTTAAGAAAAAGTCAACAGTAAAACTTAATCTTTACCCATTTAATTATAAAATTCAATGGCATTAAAAAAGTATATTCACAATGTCATTGTTTCATGCAGTATATACAGTTTGTTTATATATTTATTTGTTGATGGATATTTGGGCTTTGACCTTTTGGCTTTTGTAAATGAAGCTGCTATGAACATTGGCATACAGCTATCCGTTCAGTTATTTTGGTATAAACCTGAGACCAGAATTATTGGCTCATGTGGAAATTTTATGTTAATATTCTGGGAAATAGCCAAACAGTTTCTACAGTGGCTGTACCATTTTTTTTTTTTTTTTCTCCTCTGACAGCACACAGTTCCAATTTCTTCTATATCTGCACCAACACTTATATTCCATTTTAGGGGTAATAGTCCATGCTAACAGGTATGAAGCCATTTTAATTTGCATTTTCCTAATGAGTAGGAGCATTGTTTTTCATGTAGTTATGGATCCTCTGTATATCATCTGAATTGAAACTACATTCGAGTCTCTTGTTTATTTGTAAATTTTATTTGTAAATTTGCATGTGTCTTGTTACCAATTCATGGGAGAATAAATTATGTTTTAAATTAGAATATCAGATAAATGCTTTTCAAGTATTTTTACCTCCTCTCCCCTCTCCACCCTTCCTTCTTCCCCCCTTCCCTCCCTCCCTCCCTCCCTCCCTCCCTCCCTCCTTCCCTTCCTTCCTTCTTTCCTTCCTTCCTTCCTTCCTTCCCTCTTTCCTCCCCTCCCCCCATTGTGTGATAGCTAAGAAATTATTGCCAAATTTAGTGGTATGAAGATTTTCCTGTTTGTTTTCCCTTAAGAGTTTTATTTATAGTATTATTAAATTTAGGTCTTCAATTTGCTTTCAGTTGATTTTGAAAATATATTGTAAGGGAAGGGTTCAGCTTCATTATTTTGCATGTGGATATACTATTTTCTCAGCACCACTTGTTGAAAACATCTCATTCACACTGTATAGTCTTGGCACCTTGAAATTAAGCTGTTTGGTCTATAATTTACTTCACTTTCTATATTGTTCATTTGGTTTGTCCATGAGACTAATCTGCAAGTAACAAGCCAAAAGTGAAAGTGTGGCTCAAGTGGTAGATCAACAGCTTTAAGCAGAAAAGCCTAGTGAGAACGCAAGGCCTTGAGTTCACTTGTTTGTATGTATGTATGTATGTATGCATGTATAAATAAATAAATGGATAGCCTGGGCACCAGTGCACCACACGTATAATCCTAGCTACTCAGGAGGCTGAGATTTGAGATTGTTATTCTAAGCCCACTCAGGCAATAAACTATGTAAATACCAGAAGTAGAGTTGTATATGGAGTGGTAGAGCATTAGCCTTGAGCAAAAGAAGCTCAGGGACAGTGCCCAGGCCCTGAGTTCAAGCCTTAAGACTGGCACAAGGGAAAACAAATGATAATCACATCAAAAGAGTCCTTTAGAGCAACATGTAAACTGGTGTGGACCAAATAACTGGATACACTAGCAGGGCTAAGTTTACATAAAATTAAATTACAAGTACTATTAATACTTGATTATTTTGTCAAACATTGTAGTATTGTGGGCACCTGTGGTTTGGCATAGGAAATACCTTTTTACTTTCTTGTAGTGATTTGTGGCCCTTTCCAGTGCCCTCCCAGTCAGAGACATTTGGATAGTTAAGACAGTTGGAAAAGTAGAAACCTTCAAAGCAATGTTGCCTAGTTAACTTAGAAATGTTAAATATATGTTGCCTATCAGGTGTGAGACACACACACACACACACACACACACACACACACACACACACACACACACACACACACACACACACACACACACACACACACACACACACACACACACACACACACACACACACACACACACACACACACACACACACACACACACACACACACACACACACACACACACACACACACACACACACACACACACCCTCCCCCATAAAGGTCAGATCCAGAGCTGGTGTGTGTAGTGAAGTACTTTGATTTCACCACAGGTGGGTCCTGCCAACAGCACTCGCTGCCCCCCGCCCCCCTCCCCCCCCCCGCTCGTCCACACACATACCCTATAGGTCAGAGTCAGAGCCAGTGTGTGTGTATAGTCCACAACCCCCCGCCCCCCCCTCCCCCCCCCCGCTCGTCCACACACATACCCTATAGGTCAGAGTCAGAGCCAGTGTGTGTGTATAGTCCACAGGTATGTCCTGCCAATGCCCCTCCCCTCAATACACAGACCCATAGAGGTCAGAACCAGAGCTAGTGTGTAGTCAAGTACTTTGACCACTGAGGTACATCCCCAGTCCTTAGTATCTATGTCTTTCTGAATGATGATGATAGGTTTGTTGCACCTTCTGAGTCTTTATATGGTGACATTTTCTCCTGGCTACTCTAGATCTCTTAGAAATCCACTCCAGTTTCAGATAAAATTGTTATATTTGTTTATTGGTTCTCTGTGATCTCTAATCCTAATTATTTGGTAAATGTTATTAATCATAAATGAGTAATATATTTCTCTCATTTATTCTTCATAGGATACTTATATCCCATTGTTTCTGTAGCTTTTGTAAAATAATAAGAAAAAATCCAGGGGTCTTCCAGATGCCTTTTCACTTACAAATCCAGTATTATTGTATCACATGGTTCTAATTTTAATTAACTAAAGCTCTCCCTTATTCTCTGTTTTCCTGTTTGTAAAATGTCCAACTTTGCAAGTATAGAATTCTATAAAAGGGGGAATAAATAAAAAATTCTACATATGTAAATCTCATATATACAAAATCTTCAGAATGAAAGACCTGTGTAGACTTCAAAATAAAATATCGAAAGCTCTACAAAAAGATAGACTTCTATCTTGTTTCTTTTCCCCCCAAGGAATTAAGTTTCATCACAAGCCAGTTGAGTATCCCCTATAATTGAGACCAGAAGTATTTCAGATTTAGGGTTTTTCATATTTTGGAATAATTCTATATAGACTTCTGAGTTGAGTATTCTGAATCTCCAACCTGTATTAACAAACAATCTCTGTGTTGTAACAAAAACCCACTGTTGAAAACTTTAAAAAATTATTTTTATATATCAGAAAAAAATTGCATGAGTTTAATTGGTACCTTCTTTCTGACATATTGTTAGTGTTAGGAAGCATTAGAAAGTTCTGGTTATATCCACCCACTGCTAACACTGTGTAGAACGTTGAAGCCATGATTTTTTTGCATTAGTTTTTATTACATCTGAGATACTATTCTTTTGTTTGTTCCATAGCTACACGTATCTATACTGATTTATTTGATTGTACTGATTGATTGATTGGTGCTAATCCTGGGGTTTGAACTCAGGGCTTGAATTCACTCAAGTCTAGCACTCTACCTCTTGAGCCTCAGCTTCACTATGGCTTTTTCATGGTTAGTTGGAGGTAATCTCAAGGACTTCATTGCGTAGGCTGGCTTTGAGCTGCAGTCTTCAGGTCTCAGCCTCCTTAGTAGTGAGGATATGGCATCCAGCCTCTTTTGTTTGCTTGTTAATTTTTTTTTTACATTGGAAAGAGGAATTACATTATTAATTTTTGTACCAGTTAGGTTCATTAATTTAAAATTTTGTTTTCATTTATTTTTTGTACTAGTCTGAGGGCTTGAACTCCAGGCCTGAGCGTACTCTCTGAGCATTTTTGCTCAAGGCTAGCACTCTACCTCTTGAGCCACAGCTCTACTTCCTGCGCTTGAGTGGTTAATCATAGGTAAGAGACTCAAGGACTTTTCTGCTCTTGTTGGCTTTGAATAGTGACTCTGATCTCAGCCTCCTGAATAGGTTAGGTTACACTTGGGAACCACTGGCACCTAGTTGTTTTTGTTCTTGTTTTACGGAAGTACTAGTGGTTCAACTCTCACTGCCTTGCACCGGGTAGGCACTTGATCTGCTGTGTCAGGTCTCTTTGCATTGATTAGTTTCGAGATAGGATTTTGCTTTATGACCTGGTTGTCCTGGAGGGTTTTGCTTTATGACTTGATTGTTCTGTACTGCAGTCTTGTTATTTGCACTTCCTCCTCTTAGAGACACAGCTTTGTGCCTGGTCACTGTGCTTCTCCAGTAGCTGGGATAACTGGCACTCACCACTATTGGTCACGCGGTAAGCCATTGGTTGAGGGTGGAAAAGGCTGTTTTCAAACCATGATCCCTCCTCCGATCTTTACCTGTTAAGTAACTGTTACAGATTTGAGCTAGTACCATGGGCTGTATTGATAATTTTTTTTTTTTTTTTGTAAATTTAGTTTGGACAATGATGCAGCTTAGGTAGCTCTGCCTTTTCCTCTAGAAGCTCAGAAACTTCACATGTGAAGAGCAGTCTACTGTCAGTTATATATACCAGTCTCTGTCTCTGTGTGTGTGTGTGTGTGTCTCTCTCTCTCTCTCACGCACACACACACACACACACATAGAAAATATGAATGGAAATGTCACAATGAAACTATTCTCTAATGTACGTTAATGAAAAAAATTAGGTGTAACTTAAAAGTTACTCAAAACTTTAAAAGAACCAAGATTATACCACAATCCTGTGATTGTAGAATACATTGCCAAATTATGTTGGGATTTCATTTAAAGATACATATCTAGTCTTAAACCATATGTAAAATATATCTTCTCAGGAAATGTTTTCTCTTTGTGGGGAGGCAGAAGTTTTGTAATAGAAAGCTAGTAGAAGTTCATCTCACATATATCTGTCCAAAATACTGGACAAGGTTACAGCAACTTAATAGTTAGTCATATTGTATTTTTGCTGTTGGTTTTATTTTGTGGTGTTGGTGATAAAACCCAGAGCCTTGAGCATACTATGCAAGTACTTTACCATTTCAGAAAAGTCTTGGTGATTTTTGTTGTTTTTGCCTTTTAGGTACCCTAAATCTATTAATATTTAATATTTAACAGATTTTGTGTGTTTATGCTGGTGCTGCTCCTGGAGCTTGAATTCAAGGCCTGGGTGCTGTTGCTGAGCTTTTTTGCTCAAGGCTAGAATTCTACCATTTGAACTACAGCTCTACTTCTGCCCTTTCTGGTACTTAGAGATAAGCTGGATGCTGGTAGCTCATACCTAGAGATTCTTAATATTTTTATTTTTTATCTACAAATTAGGTACATAATACCTGTCTCATGATATTGTTGCCATAACTTGTGTGATTAATTTTTGAAATTGAAACTGCAGGAACCCTTGTAATTTCTTGTTCTTACCCATATTTTGTCATTTTTATATAGGGTCTCTATATCATATACCACAGAAATAGGAGTTAAAATGAATCAACAGTTAAGGAGATGAATTTTGTTCTTGCCTAGCATGTACATGTCCCTAGGTTAGAATCCCCAGTACTGGGAATGGGGAGAAAGAAAAGAAAATAGATTAATTATTAATTAGATTATGGTACATGTAATTTCAAGAAGTATTTACTAGAGTTGCTAAAGATGAACCTATGACCTCCCACATGCTTGGCAAGCATTCTTAATCACTAGTCCCCAGTCCAGAAGTAATTGTTGTTTTAACACCTCGGGTAACACAGTAATTAGTTATTTGCAGCCTTTATTGATTTATCAGAAGGTTTCATCATTATTTAGTTTTCTGTATTCTCCTACTTTCCGCATTTTTCAGACAAAATACTTCTATTATATATCATGTTCAACTATTTTGAGCAACACCAAAACTACCTTATATATTTTTTTCTGTAATGTTTACCCTTTAATGTCCAATCTTTCAGAAAAGTCTTAGTGATTTTTGTTGTTTTTGCCTTTTAGGTACCCTAAATCTACAAAGTGTTTTATGGATAGCCACCTATCACACAGGGCTATCTAAATTTAGATTAGATAAAACAATAGTCTATGAGGGACATAATGATATATGTTACATTTTATTTAATATTTTTGTACCATTTGATTATCTCCAGTCTCAGCTGAGCCCTTAGTATTTTGTAGTTTCTTTTTGTTTGACACTTGTGAACTCTTATTCCCTAAAGCATTTATTCTAAATAATCACTACTATACTAAACTTCCTTCTTTTCTCTTAGTAGATGACCTTTCTTCTGCTACACAGAGGAAATTGAGGTTACAGGAACCCCCTTAACTTCCTGTTCTTATACCTATTTTTGTACTTGTAATTGCCTCTTTTTCTCTCAAAGATGTCTTTCTTTACTGCTGTTGCTGCTGCTGCAATTTTACATATATTTTATGATACCTTTTGTCGTGGGCAGAACCATGAAACAAAACAAGGAATTTCTTGTCCTTGTGTGGCTTAACCACATAGTGGGAAAGGTATATGGTGACAATAATTTGCTATGTAGGAAACTTAAGACTGAAAGTAGAATCTTACCTGCTTGAATAGAGAATGGAATACCCCTCAAGCAGGCATAGAGGACTGCTGGCTCACCATGCAAGGCCTGTGAAATCATTTTGGTGTATGACATGAATGACACTGCCTTTTGAGTGCTTCTTGGTCTCCCTGTATTGATAATTTGGGATAGCCAAATGGTTCTTGACAGTAAAAAGGTTCCCAGCCCTTTCAAAGTGTGAATATTCAAATAGCATACTGTATAGAGATTAGTAGAAAATAATGCCAGAGGTTATAAGGGTATTGAAGAATGGTTTTGTAGGCTATTCTGTAGACTTTCTTTTTGATTCTGATTGAGCTTGGAGTGGAAGCCTTTGAAGAGTTTTAAACACAAAAATGATGTGATGAAACCTTTTTTTTCTACTATAATTTTAAGCATGCAGTCATACATATAATACATAATAGTACATAAACTCATGCCTGTCACCTAGCTTTAACAATTAGGAATTCATGCCAATATTAATCCATTTTCTTATATCTCATGAAATTTCATGTACAAATGTCGCCCATAAATGTTTAGGTGTAGGACCATGTACAAATAAGAAAGTATCTTATCTCTTTTGCTGAATCACATTACTTACATTAGTTCTGTAACACCTCAGAAATGGTAGGTATGGTAGAATAATATCCTACGTTATGCAACTACTGGACTTAGATTAACAGCCCTAACATTACCAGTAGCTTAATTTCTGGAAATGTTCTAAACTTTTAACTACTATTCTTTTATCTTTAGGACATACCATCCTGATGATACATACTACCAGTTTATGACTTTTTACAATCTTTTGAAACCATTCCCCTAATGGGAATGTTTGAAAAGGTTAACCCCTTTTCTTGTGTTGGTAATCTGTCTTCACAGACTTTATTTATGGGTGCTCAGGGCTGGCATTCTACCTCTTCAGCTGTCACAGCTTCCATATCTGACTATTTGGTAATTAATTAGAGATAATAGTATTATGGACTTTCCCTGTCCAGGCTAGCTTTGAACCACATTACTGAGATCTCAGCTTTATGAGTGTCAAGAACTGGGCTGGGAAGTTGGCTTAGTGGTAGAGTGCCCGCCTTGCATGCTTAAGGCCCTGGGTTTGATTCCTCAGCACCACATAAGCAGAAAAAAAAGCCGGAAGTGGCGCTGTGGCTCACGTGATAGAGTGCTAACCTTGAGCTGAAGAGCTGAGGGACAGTACCCAGGCCAAGAGTTCAGGCCCCACGACCAGACCCAAAAAAAAAAAAAAGAATTATAAATGTGAGCCACTGGCACTGGACTATTTGCCAAATCTCAAACCTGTTTCCTTCATTTTTTCTAAATTATATAAATTCAGTGTTTTTAAAATAAAAATATAAAGTATACCTATTCATATACTTCTTTACAAAATATTGTGACTTCTAATATCTATTCTTCCTTTCCAGTAATAGGACCAATTACTACAACCTTGCTCTGATTATTGTATTGAGTATTCAGGTCTCCCTCGCTGTCTAATACAGGGATTCATATCTATTGAATCACTATGGGGGACGTTTTTGTTTTTTGTAGGAATGGAGGGCATTACTGGTGTTGAATGCTATTTTGCCCTTGCCAGGCATGCATTCCAGCTAGCACTTGAGCTATGCCACTAGCATTTTTTTTCTTTAATTACAGTTCTGTCTTTGAACCTAGGGCCATGAATTCTAGGCAAACACTGGCAAAATTGGAAATATATTATTTCTGTTGCTTCATAATATCTCTTTAAGCTTTTCTACTTTTTATCAGTCTTTTCTGGCTGTTTTTTCTTCTCTCTGGTTCCTCCCCAACCAACCCCCAAATTTTACTACTTACCTTTAACATTGTTTTCAGAAACCCTGTCTTCTGAATCCAAAACTAGTCTAGACCTCTTTGCTGTATTATCACTTGCTTAACAACTTTATTTAGCCTCTCACATGTGCCAACTCTTGTTCAAACAAAAATTTCTTGACTTATAAAGCTAAAATTCTAAAGGAGACAGTCAATAATGAATGTAGTAAATTATATCATGATGAACTATGTGCTGTGGCAAAATATAAAAGCAATGCAAACAATTTGAAATGAGAGAGAACTGCCAAGCATGGCAGAATGATCTCAAGTTTGAGGCCAGCCTGGGTTCCATAGCAAGACCTAGTCATAAACAACAAAGAGGGTAGGAGAAACAGGCTACGGTATCTAATAGGATGGTCAGAGTAGGTAGATAGGCATCATTAAGAAGTTAAAACTATTTCATACTGCCTACCATATTTTGTCAGCATTCCAATTTTGTCTTTATTCTTTATTATGGAAGAAATAACTAAACTTTTTTTTACCACTTAAACATCAGAGACTATTTTAATTTTCTCTTACCCTGCATACTTACCTGTTAGATTTGCTGATTCTGCCTTCTTAACTTTGCTTATAACTATTTCATCCTCCCCATCTCTGTAGGAAGGTTTCAGTCTTCACTTGTACCCATTGTCAGAGTTTTTCAAATGAGGTTCTGTATCTTAATTTAACAAATGAACATTTTTTAAAATTCACCATATATGCCATTCTGTTTCATTCTTCTATGTATATATGTATTTCTCTTTAGTCTGGAAAGTGCTTTTCAGATCCCCATTGCTTAGTAGGTGCACTTTCATTTTTTTAATGCCCAACTCTGTGCAAAAAACAAAAAAATGTTGGAAAAATAAAACAATACCTCTGGCTAAGTACTGTTTGTACCTCTGAATGTTTACTAGAATACTTTGCCCCCAAAATTATTTTCTTAGGCAAGAATATAATTATATTTTTAGGCAAGAATATAATTTTCTTTGACTCTGTTCTGTCCCAGGAGTTATTTTTTAAGCTTTGGTTGTTCTAAAAGAGTATTTTTCACTTATTTCAGGAAACATAAACAGTTCCTAAGCTTTCCTGAGTTTATTCAGTTATAAGTTTGAGGAAGCTGCAGTTATTAGCAAATTGTGGTTGGCAGAGTCTATAAAGTACATAACTACATAGGTTATACTCATATGACTCAACCATGTAAAAGCCATGTAAGTAAATTAGCTTGAAAGAAAAATTGCCCTTTAGCCTTCTGAACTTCTATAAAAAGTTCATCTCTTATTCAGAGTATCACAGAGAATATTAACATGTGGCTTTAGAAGGAAATACATTTTTCATTAAGTGATTTTAAGGCTACTTTCATCTTTTATTGTATGGTAATTCTTGGACAAAAGGACCTTGTACTAAAGACACAGATCTGGATGAAATTTATCCAAGAGAATGTTTTTAAAATCAAAAGTTTGTTTCAAAACAGCACTAGTAGCTCATGCCTATATATCCTAGGAGGCTGAGATCTGAGAATCATGGTTTGAAGCCAGCCTGAGCAGGAAGACTCCTTATCTCCAGTTAATCATAGATAAAGCCAGAAGTGGGGCTCTGGCTCAAGTGGTAGAGTGCTAACCTTGAGCTAAAGGAGGTCAGAGACAGCACACCTACATTCAGAGATCAAGCCTCAGGATTGGTGAAAAAAAAAAAAAGAAAGTTTCAGTTTAGAGATTAGCTAAGAAATCCTATTGGTGTTACTGCTTTTTAGTCAGTATAATGAAAATAAGCTTATTGATACCATTTTGTAAAAGGATTTTTATTATTAACATCTATTAGTTATATATATATAAGGTTTTATGTATATAGGTTTTATGTATAAGGTTTTTCTGTATACAGGTAACATTCATACAGATTAGTCACTACCTCCTTTATTCTCCCATCTTGAGAATTTCAGGAGGTTTCATTTTCGTACATGAACATATAATACTTCTACCATACTCACCCTCATTTACCTTCTGTGGCCCTTCCCCTTCTGGCTGATACGTACTTCCCTACAGTCTTTTTTACTTTATTGTAATTAAAGAATTTTAAGTGTATATTGTACAAAGGGTTTCATCATGGTATTTTACATGTGCAGATAATTTAGATTAGCCTTTTCTGTTGCTCTTTTAATTTAACCTAAATAACGGATGAGGTAAATAGAACCCTTATTTGTTATTATTTAATTTAATAGAACTTGTGTATTATATCTGTTTCAAAATTCCTGAAGAATTTTGTTAAATACTTTGGTAAATCTCTTTTTCTCACTTTGTGTAGTCATTTTACTGATACAGTGAATAAATTATTGAACACCAAGCAGAGAACTTTCTTTTATTTATTTTTTTGGTCTGGTCATGGGGCCTGAACTCTGGGCCTGAGCGCTGTCCCTCAGCTCTTCAGCTCAAGGCTAGCGCTCTGCCACTTGAGCCACAGTGCCACTTCCGGCTTTTTTCTTTTTGCTTATGTGTTGCTGAGGAATCGAACCCAGGGCCTCATGCATGCAAGGCAAGCGCTCTACACTGAGCCACCTTCCCAGCCCCAAGCAGAGAACTTTCAAGAGTTTGATTCTACAAGTATATGGATGGTTGAAAGATAACCAGAAAGAAAGAGCCTTAACAACAGACCCTTGCTATATCTGTTGTCACAGATTGCTGTGGTAATTTGGAGAAAATTACCTAATCTTTATGTTTCCTCATCTGTAAAATGGACTGAATAATAAAATTAGGACTGAATGAGAATGACAGAGGGAATGGGATGTTGGTTACTGGTAGAGTTTACAGTTGTTTCCTAAATTCAGTTTCCTAGATTCATTTTATTTATTTAGTGATACCAACTATTGAACTCTAGGGCTAATTAGGCAGATGCTCTACCACTTGAATCACTCCCCCAGACTTTAATTTTGCATTGTTTCTTTATTTTTATGTTTTACTTTTTTAGTATAAAGGTGATGTACAGAGGGGTTATAGTTACGTCATGTAATGATTATATTTCTTTGTGGTTAAAGTCAGCCCTTCCCTCACTCTCCCCCAGTTTTCCCCTACCATCTCCACCCACAAGATGCATAGTTCAATTTCAACATAGTGTCTGGTGAGTACCACTGGCATTGTTTATTTTTCAAGGTATGATCTTGCTTTATGCCCGGACTGACCCGGACTACAATCCCTTTTCTTGAACATCCCATTGTTGCTGTAACAGACACAGTTATCCATTAGTTGAGCTGGAGTCCCAGTGAACATTTATACCCAAGTTGGCCTCAAGCTTAGATTCCTTGAGCCACTGCATTTATCATGCTGTAGCTATTTTAAAGGCTATAGAATGTAAATTTGTCTTACAAAACATACACCATTTACGAGATGGTTTTTTCAGTCATAATTGTAATGCTAACAATCCCAGAATTTTCATTTTTCACTTTGCAGTGTAATTTGCAGTGGCAAATAAGAGTTGTTATCTTTTCTATGAGTTAAGATTAAATTGCAAACCTAACCAAGTATTAGATGCCCCTTTCTCCCTGCAGTGGCAGCAATATGGATTTGGAACTTTTTAGGAGTTAAATCCACATTTAGTTTTGTAATTCTGTAATCCATCCTACATACAAGATGAGATCTTGAGTTGGATTCCAGCCTGGACTGTGTAGCAAGGTTTAGGTCAGCTTAGTTTAGACTTCATAGCAGACCCGTTTCATGGAGTGGGAGAGGGGTATCAGTGATGGGATATTTGGCCCAGGATACCTCAAATAAGCAATCTTTGAATAATTAGGAAGTGACTGAACTGTTTAATTTTTGTTGACCTCTGTTCCCCTGCTCCTCATCCCCACCCAATATTGGGGATTGGAATCCCAGGACCTCTTCCTTATGCTAGGTAAGTGCTCTGCCTCTGCAGACTTATTTTTTTTTTACATTGTAATGCTAACAAAACATGTAGAAAAATTAGACATTAGGCATTAAATCCTCTTAATGTTGTAGCTGAAATAAGATAAAAACATAAGTATAAAATATACTTCATTTTGATCAGACATTTTTTTTGGTAGTTAGTAGTTTCTCAAATGTCTGTGTTTTCTGGTTGATTAAAAAATTTTTCCCCAGAAAGTTTTTTACCAACCAGCTGGTGGTATAGTGCAGTAGTAAAATTGATGCTTTATATCTTGTGAGGCCCTGGATTCCATCACCAAATTCTCCCCTTTCCCTCTCAAATAGACGACAATGATGGCAAGGGGTACTAGCTAGGCATATTATGGCAATTAAAAGTTTGATCTTCAAGTTAGATTGCCCTTGTTCAAATCTTAAAATTTGTGTCTCTGGGCAAGTCTTCTAATCTCCTCTGTGACTCATTCTCTCATATGTAAAATATAGATAATACCTGCTTCAAGGTTATTTTGAGAATGAACATCTATCATTATGGTAAAATGTTTAGCATAGTATTTATTGTATACTAATACCATATCCACAAAAGAACTCTGCAAACAAAGCTTTGATCTTGAGTCTTTTAAATGTCCTAATCTTTCTAGTTTGAAGATGCATAATAAAAGACAGGAATGTTTTTATGATCTTTAGAACTAAGATAGATAATATTTTTAAAAAGTATGTGGAGTAGCCAGGGTAGATCCCTTTGTGGAACTATTTTAATTCCTAGACAAAACTTCTGTCCCATGATGGAATTATATTAACATATTTCTATTTTTATCATTTGTTTTGCTCACTGTATATTTTTTAAATTATTACTATTATTACTTAATGGGTTTGAACTTGGCTACACTTTCTAGGAAGGTTGCTGTACCACATTTTCCCAACCCTAATTTTATTTTGATGCAAAACTTAATCCTTTTATTCTGCTCAATATGAAACTTAATTTGCTTCTATTTTTTAATTTAAATTTTTTCAGTACTATTATTATAGACTTGTGTGTATATGTGTATGCACACATGTCCTGGGGCTTGAACTCTCAGGGCCTGGGCAATGTCCCTGGTGTTAGCTTAAGTATAACACCACGTGAGTACTTTACACTTGAGCCACAGCTCTACTGCCTTTTCTGGTAGAACTCAACCTCCTTAGTAGTTATGATTACGGAAGTGAGCCGCCAGCACCTGGGCAGACATTACTTTTAAAATGATAAATTTAGTAAATAATACAAGTTACTAATATTCTGTGTAGAGTTTGAAAACAATAGTGTTCTTTCAGTTAATACAGTTCCGTTCAACAGTGCATTAACTAAAACTGGAATTTCGTGCAGTTTTATTAAACAGACTGTTATGTTGATAAATTTTAATGAAAGCCTTCAGATTGAAATCTCTTTTCCAAACCAGAATATCAACTTAGCTAATAAGGACAATAATATTATAAAACTTTCACTGGAAATAGAGAACACTGTAGTTTGACCCTTTTTCACTTAAATGAAGTTAGTAAGAATTGTGGTCTGCCAGTATTTGAGCAGTGAAAGAAAGTACAAAGCGAACTTCTAAATTTATTTTATAATGAGTGTGTGTGTGTTAATGTGTATGTGTATAATAGCAATGGTGTGTGTGTGTGTGTGTGTGTGTGTGTGTGTGTGTGTGTGTGTGTGTGTATTTTGTTGGTCGTGGGGCTTGAACTCTGGGCCCGGACGCTCTCCTTCAGCTCAAGGCCAGCACTCTACCACTTGGGCGGCACTTCCAGTTTTCTAGTGGTTTATTGGAGATAAGAGTCTCACGCGGCCTTTCCTGCCCAGGCTGGCTTTGAACTGAGATCCTCAGATATCAGCCTCCTGAGTAGCTAGGATTACAAGCAGGAGCCACCAGTGCCCAGCAGCAATGCTTTATATTATCAGATTTTGCTTCAAAGAAATAATGACAAGTAGCACTAACTGGAAATGCCAAGGAGAGGTTCCTGAAATACTTAGGGCTTTCATAAACTTCAAAGTAGAGATTTTTTTTTCCTTAGGATTATGGAGTTTTTTTTTTTTTTTTTTTTTTCTTGGTAATCAATAGTTGAGATCCATGTTCAGAATTAGCTATACTTATTATCTGAAATGAATTATTCACTAATGTCTTTTTTCTACTTTATTTTTATACATAAAGGCATGTTCTAAACAGCTAAATAAAGTTAACTTTTGTGTGCTTTACAAGCTGCTTTTCTGAAACTAGGAGCCCTAAAATGAGGCAAGTAAAAAATGTAGAAAGATAAATTTTAATAAGGATAACTCCAAAGCATGTTCTAAAAAGGAATGCCTTGATAAGACTGACAAAAAGAACATTAGAATTAACAGCGTAAAAATGGTCCTTAAATAAAAGATATTGAATGTCCTTTTTTGGTGGGGGGGTAGGAGTCATGGGGCCTGAACTCTGGGCCTGGGTGCTGACCCTAAGCTCTTCAGCTCAAGGCTAGCGCTCTACCACTTGAACCACAGTGCCACTTCCAGGTTTTTCTGCCTATTTGGTGCTGAGGAATCTAACCCAGGTCCTCATGCATGCAAGGCAAAAGCACTACCACTGAGCCACCTTCCCAGCCTAAATTTCCTTGTTTTATATGCTTACAACTATAGCATTGACTTTATACCTCTATTAAGTCACTACAAACTTAAGGGTTGATTTCAACCAGTCAAAAAAGTTTTAATTGCCTTTGAAGTCAACTGTTCATGAATTGGCTGGCTATTTCCTCTTAATCAGAAAATAAAGTAGTAATAAAAATGTAGAGTTACTCATCAAAAACTAGGGTTGAGTGGTTCCTTTTACCACTAGCTTAAATACTGATATTTTAAAGCCCTGTATTTTTGTTTCCTTCTTTGTATTTGTTCATTGTGTTTATTTTTGAGTTCACTTAGCTTTAAGGTCTTCTAATGTTTTGGAGTTTTAAGACCACTTTACGCTTCGTTAGTTTATTAAATTCATACTAAATGATGATCCTGAGATAATAGATGATACTTAAAACTGGATGACATTATAATTCAGTGGGAAAGCATTTGCTTGCTCTGGGTTCAATCCCTAGTACCACCAAAAAATTTTTATGAAAAAAACTAGGAAGTAAAAGATAATATATTTTTATTTTTCTCCATGGTCATTCTGGACATTATACTTGGTTTTAAGACACACTCTGCTCTTTGGTTTCAAATATTTTGTGAATATGGTTATAAGCATATTCTAGTTTTAAAACAATATTTCGAATTATAAACTGCCGAAATTGTTCTAATCAAGTGTACAGTTAAAGCCTGTCTTTTTTTGTTGTTCTTGTTTCTAAATAGATTTACTTGTCATGCAGGAAATAAACATATTTAAGAAATAGAAAAGATTCAACTACCTAACGCCAGTGGCTCATAGCTAGAGAGCTACTTACTCAAGAGGCTATGAATAGAGTTTATGTGTTGGGACCCAGCTTGATCAGACAAATCCAAGACTTTTGTTTCCAATTAGCCAGCAGAATGCAAAAGTGAGTTGAATATCAGTAATTCAAACTACTTAGGAGGCTGAGTTCTGAGGATGTCAGTTTGAAGCCAGCCAGGGATGGAAAGTCTGTGTGTCTCTTAATCTCCAATTAACCAGAAAAAATCCAAAAGTGCGGCTCTAGTAGTAGAATTCCAACCTTAAGCAAAACAAATCTAGAAGTGAAAGTGATCCAAGACCAACACTCCCCCCCCCCTCAAAAAAAAGGAAAGAAAAAGATTGAAGTGTTCGTGTTTTCCCCTTGTATTGGTAATCTTTTTTTAACAGAATATTCACCTTAATAATGTCACCTTAAAAATGTTATTCAGATTATTAGAATAGCATTCTTCTAAAACTATTTCCATCAAATAAAATTACAATTTCATTTTATTGACAACTGTATTAATCATTCCTATTAAAATGATTTAGATGAGTTAAGTATCTTTTACATTATTTCCTTGATTATATGAATAGTAAAAGAATTGTAGATCTAAACTAAAATATTAAGGGTATGTATGTATGTATATGGGAACTAAGACTTGTACCCAGGACCTAGACCCTGCTCTTAGTTGTATTTTTTTCCTCAAAGTTGTTGCTCTACCACTGAAACCACAGCTCCACTGGGCATTTTTGGTGTTTATTGAGATAAGAGTCTTGTGGATTTCTTGCCTGGGCTGGCTTTGAACCTCCGTCCTCAGATCTCAGCTTCCTGAGTAGCAATAAGATTATATGTTTGAACCACTAGTGCCTAGCCTGAGTCTTTATAATAATTATCATTTTTGGCAGTAGTGGGGTTTGAACTGAATGTCTGGTGCTTGCTAAGCACTCAGCCATATTGTTTCGGCTAGTTTCAAACTCCTAGGCTGAAATGATCTTCCTAAGAAGCTGAGACTACAGCTATGTGCCCCATGTCCAGCTTTTAAGTATTTTCTTTTATATAGGAATGCTAGAGCTTTGTTTTACATCATACTTTGTATTTAGACTTTTGAGATTACCAAAATAAGTCAGTACCTAGTACTGGTCTCTTGCTTTTAGGAAAATATTCCACTACTAAGCTACTTCCCACCTATAAATTTGTCATTTAAAAAAGATTTTATATATGTATATATAAAGATTAGTCTCAAGGTTTTAAAAAAATACTTTAAAAAATTAACTAGTTGTATGAAAAGGTTTCAGTTGCAGAAGTTATTCGTGCAATGCCTCTTGGTCAGTGTAACCCATTCCATCCTTCTCCCCCATCATTCTTCACCCCATCCCATCTCTACCTTCTAGTTTTACATGGTTCTATTTTTTATGTAATGTACATTAACTATAATGACTGCATTTGCTCACCCTTTATTCATTTGTGTGCCTCTCTCACTGACACCCTTCTACTTCCCACCCTATGTGTCAGCTTTCTGGTATTCATTTTGTAAAACATTTCTTTAGTTGTTCAGAGGCGTTAGACTCCTCTCCTATGTTTGCAGTTTTTTTAGTTAATTTGTGTGTCTGTGTATATAACACTATGGTATATTATCATGTTTGTATTTTAGATCTAACTTCCAAATAATGAAAAAACATGCATTATTTGTCTCTGAGCTTGAATTACTTCACTTAACATAAATTTTACTAGGTTCATCATTTCCCTGCAAATGATGTATTCTTTCTCATATATGTAATCTCAGATCTTTAATAAAAAAATGTATAAAGCGTAAATGTTCAAAGAATATCTTTATCATATCTGATTTTTTTTCTCTGCATGTAATCATCTAGAGATGTATAGAGAATACCATCCTCTGTGTGTAATTTTCCTGGCTTAGAGTAAATTTTAACTTAAAAAGGAAATAATTTTTTCTTAAATTAACTACACAACAGAACTATATCCAAGGAAATTGCCCATTTGCTCATGAAATTGAAAAATGTTTTGGTGCATGTCTGAATTCTAGCAATCTGAAGTTGAGGCAGGAGGATTGAGAGTTCCATGCTAGCCTGGGGTATACAGAAACTCAAATAGGGAGAGAAATAGTACTTGAAAATGATTTTCTCTTTATTTGGTAATGGAAAGACTTTATATTAAACTTTTTCTAGGTAGATGAGTGTGTGTACTTCATCTGTGAAATATAACTTGTAGTTGATAACATTGCATTAATCATTAACAGTCTTTTTTTTTTTTTTTTAAATCAGCTTAGCCAAGCTCCAGTGGCTCATGCTTAATCCTAGCTACTCAGGAGGCTGAGATATGATCTTGGTTCAAAGCCAGACTGGATAGGAAACTGAGACACTTATCCCCAGTTAACCACTAGAAAACTAGTAGTGGTACTGTGGCTCTAGAGTGCTAGTCTTGAGAGAAAAAGCCTCAGGAACAGTGCCTAGCCTCTGAATTCAAGCCCCATGACTGACAACCTCCCCAACCCTCCCACTCCAGCCCCCCCCCCCCCCCCCCCCGCCCCACCACCACCAAAAAAAAGTCTGTTTACTAATTATTTAATTGTGCTCAGTTGTAGGCCAAGTTCATCCGGACTCCTGTTTTACATGTTTGAATGGTTGACAAAAAAAAATCAAAATATATCAATAGTTAGATGTTCTGTGAAAATCAAATTTCATATAATGTTAAGACTTAGAAATTATTAGAAGGTTTGTGGATCAAATGGTAGAGTATGTAGCCCTGAGTTAAAACCTTGTTACTGCTGCCCTGCCTCCATTTATTAGAACATAGTCATGCTCATTTATTTTCATTTTATTTGTGTAGTATTTATATTACTGTTTCATAGTTTTGTATTATAACTGAAGAATTATAACAGGAATTGTATGGTCTTCATGTTTTCTAACTTGTCAGAATACAGGGAAGCTTTCAGTAGTTCTTGCATTTAAACAGTAAATGGTATAGATGACTATGCCTTTTTCAGTTCCAACAAATCTTTATTAATAACATGGAATATTTTGCAAGTCCTGAAAGATTTGGTGCGATAATAGTTAATGAAAATTTTGACATATGTATATTTAACAGTCATGTTGTAAATGTTGGCCAGCAACTCCCTAGCATCTAAGGACAAACAGTTGTTGTAGTTGTAGTAACCGTGTATTTAAGTTTATGACTGACAAAACTGGTGGAGTAAAACATGTTCTGACACACAACTTGATGAATAAAATACAAATAGTTGCTTTTATGACAACTCCTATAAAATGTAATTACATGGAATTAATATACTGTAATGTAAGAGACTCATTAGGTGTCACACAGAGGGCAAGAGATTTTATTTTACTAAAGGAAACAATTCCATTACTGAGCCATACACTAGTACCATTTGAAAAGTGTACATTGCCAGTCTCAGTCAGAAATTGAATGCAGAAAGAAGAAAATGCTCAAGTTTTGTGATAGTGTTGATCCATGTGTTTTTGTAAACATCAGTGGGTATTTCAGAGCAAATCTTTAAAAATAAAAAAAATACCGTGCTGTTCAGCTCAGAACCTGTTTAGAAACTAACCACTGGTATAACAGATTTCTTAATTCTTTTTTTGCTGTAGGTAAACAAGGGAGTATAGTAACAAAGACTTGGTTTTTTTATAGTCTCATTGTTCATGTGATAGAGTATTTGCCTAGCAAGTACACGGAGCCCTGATAACACCAAAAAAAAAAAATGAATGAATGATTGAAAGAAAGAGCGAGAGAACTTGAGGGGGAGGGAGGGAAGGAAGTTAGCCTCATGTTTTAGTAAGATATATCACTGTAGTGGTAATCATCTTTAAAATGTATTCTAAGCTGGGTGCTGGTATCTCAGCCTGGAATTCTAGCTACTCAAGAGGCTGAGATCTGAGGGTCAGGGCTTAAAGTCAACCCAGGAGGAAAAGTCCCTGAGACTCTTATCTCCAATTAACCACCAAAAAAAAACTATACTTGGAGCTGTGGCTCAAGTGGCAAAGCACTAGCCCTGAGCAAAAAAAGCTTAGACCCTGAGTTCAAGCCCCAGACTAATGTGCACATGTGTATGCACACACACATACATGCATGCACACACACACTGTTCCACATATTTTTGAACATTTTAATAACATTGCTATTATTAAATCTAGTTTGGCATACCTGAATTTTTGGATTTTTTCCTTTGAACTTATTAGGAAGTAGGGAATAATTTAAAATTCTGTTAATACCTTGATAAAATGTTTCAAGCACAAACTCCTTTCTTATTAATGTTTATTAATTGTATAAAGGGGGGTTCATTATATTTTTCCACATATGCATATAATGTCCTTTGATCAAATTTTCCCCATTGACTCTTGCATAGAACATGTTTAACATGATCTTAATCTTAACCTCTATCTGCAACATGTTTTATACACCTATCTACATAGGAAAAACTGCATTTGGAAATGAATGGATCGTGATTAAGACACATAGCAGTAAAATTTCGCTTCCTCCTTCCCTCCTTTGTCAGTATTGGCATTTGAACCTAGCTTCCTGCTTTATTAGGCAGTTCTACTTACACTGCCAGCCAGTTTTGCTGTAGATACCTTTTAATTAGGATCTTGTGTTTTTTCCACAGAAGTCCTTGAACTGAAATACTAACTACAGAGGTTACAAGTATGTGCTACTGTCACCAGCTTGTAACTTTTTGCCTGGTCTGGCCACTGGCCATGATCTTTCTGATGTCTGCCTCCCCATTACAGTAATGAGCTATTGTACTCTGCCTATATTCTTTTTTTGGGGGGGGGGGTCCGGTTGTGGGGCCTGAACTCTGGGCCTGGGTACTGCCCCTCAGCTCTTCAGCTCAAGGCTAGTGCTCTACCACTTGAGCCACAGTGCCACTTCTGGCTTTTTTCTTTTTGCTTATGTGGTGCTGAGGAATCAAACCCAGGGCCTCAGGCATGCAAGGCAAGCGCTCTACCACTGAGTCAGCCCCTATATTCTTTTTTTCTTAGGGAAATTTATTTTATATAACTAGTTAGGTTTATGCGGAGGGAAAGCTTTTATCTAATGTACTTCAATTCTTTGCTTTTGACTTGTTTAGTCCTTATCTTAAACCTTGTACATATCATAAGAGATTTTGAAGGCCAGTGCTAGTGAACAATCTATTATTCATTCCTTAGAAAGCAAAGATAGACAAGATACCTCTGGAATCACAGAACGAGATACAAATATCAGAACTTTTAGATTTCCTAGTTAGATTTCTAGTCATAATGTGTCAAATTTAGCCCAGTGTTTGCCTAGTAAATAATCATGTTACCTATCTGATGTCACTGCATTAAATTTGTGAAACTCATTTTAAAATAGAGCAAACATCTTTGCAAAAGGAGGAGCAACAAGCTAATGAAAAATGAATAGTTCAAAATTTTATGATACTGCTTTAAACTTTGTTTACATTTTCTTAGGTTTTCCCTACCCCATGTTTTGTGGTACTGGAGCTTAAATCCAGGGATGTTGAACAAATATTCTACAAATGTTCTACAATTGACCTATAATCCCAGCCTCCTTTTCTTTTCTTTTTTAATGTTTCTTCCTTTTTTAAAATTGCCAAGGTGATGTATAGAGGGGTTACACTTACACAAGTAAGGTAATAATTATATTTCTTGTCAAACTTGTTACCCCTTCCCTCATCTCATTTTTCTCCTACTTTCCCTCCGTAACACCCCCCACCAAATTGTACAGATCATTTCTAACATATTGTCTCGTGTATGTCACTGTTGCATTATTTCCCCCCTTGTCCTTTGTCTCACCATTCTGTTCCCCTTCTCTTCTCTGATTCAAATAAACATATATACAATACCAGGGTACCAAAATCAAATACAGTGATAATAGGGGATATACCATAGGAGGAAGAACATACCAAAAAAAAAAAAAATCACATAGTACATTAAAAGCAACAACGACAAAGAAAAGCCTCTTGTTTCCATGTCTTGGAGTTCATTTTGCTTAGCGTTGTCTTATGTGGTCATATGTACATAGCTGTTGAGCTATTCTGTTCATCTGCTAAGATTTATCCTAGACATAACCTAATAATTGCAAATAAGGGAAAGCATGGGACCTATGTTTCTTTGGGTCTGGTTTACTTCACTTAATAGAATTTTTTTCCAAGTCTTTCCATTTCCTTACAAATGGGATGATGTCATTCTTTCTGATGAAAGCATAGAATTCCTACACACACATACACGCACACATGCACACACATGCGTGCATACACCCCACATTTTCTTGATTCATTAATCTACTGAGGGGCATCTGGGTTGTTCTATATCTTAGCTATGGTGAATAGTGCTTCAATAAACACAGTTGTGCTGGTAGCTTTAGTATGGCCTTGTTTGTGATCATTTGGGTAAATGCCCAGAATTGGGATTGCTGGGTCACAGGGGAGCACTGTTTAGTCTTTTGAGGAACCTTCATACTGCTTTCCAAAGTGGTTGAACAATTTTATAATCCTGCCAACAGTGCAGTAGGGTTCCCTTTTGGCCACATCTCCTCCAACATCTGATTATTAGGTTTCTCAATTATAGCCTTCTAACTGAGATGAGTTGGAATCTCAATGTTGTCTTGATTTGCATTTCTTTTATGGCCACAGAAGTTGAGCAGTTCTTCATGTGTCTCTTGGCCATTCTTACTTTCTCTTCATTGAAGTCTTTAGCTCACTTATTAATGGGGCAGTTGTTGATTTGAGGATTTGTTTTGGGGGGGATTTAATTTTTTGAGTTCTACGTTTATTTTAGATATGAGACTCTTCTCTGTTGTATGGCTAGTGTGAAGATCTTCTCCCAGTCCATGGACTTTCTACTGATCCATGTAGAAGCTCTGCAATTTAATGCAATCCCATTTGTCCAACCTTTCTTTGATTTGTTGTGTTTCTGAGTCTTCAATAAGAAAATTTCAGCCTGTGCCAAGGAGACCTAGGGTTTCTCCTATTCCTTCCTGTACAATGTTTTCAGGGTGTCTGTTTTGACTCCGAGGTCTTTAATCCATTCGGAGTTGATCTGGTGCAGGGTGATATAAGGGATCTAGCTTTAGTTTTCTACAGGTGTTTAACCAATTTTGCTAGCACCATTTACTGAAGAGTCAGCCTCCTTTTCAATTTTTCTTTTTTACAGTAGTTCCTAACAAGGCAAATGTTGTTAAACGAAACCTTCCTATTGACTAATTGAACAGAATATATTTGTAGAGAAAGGGAATTCCTTCCCTATCAGAGTAACTTGCTTTCAGGTACTTAAACAATTTTATGTTACAGGTAGCTACCTGAAATTCCTGTCTAAATTTTTTTAAGAACTGTACAAATTGTGTTTAATCTTATACAAGTTCAAGGCATAGCAGAAATCCTTGCATGTTTTGTAAAAGAAAATGCCTGAGTATTCATAGCTAGAAAGTGAGTATTCATAGCTAAGTTTTTTTTATTAATTGTGAAAATACTGTACAGAGGGGTTAAAATTACATGGGCAAGATAATGAGTACGTTTCTTATCAAGCATTGTAGCCTCCTCCTTTGTTTCCCCTTCTCATCCCATCCTCCCCTCCCCCATCCCCCCCCAACCCTCCCCCCCCTCCATCAAAGTTGTAAAGTTCGTTTTTGAGGTAACTACTTGTATGTCTCATTGTTGCAATGGGTCTACGTGTATCCCTATTTAAACGATTTGTTTTTTCCCTTCCCCTCCACAAATTATAACATCAAATACTGTGAAAACGGGGGTTATACCGTGGGGGAGGGACATACAAAGCAACAAAGAAATCATCTTATAAATGTGTTAGAAACAATCGCATGAAAGAAAAAAAAACATTTGAATACATATCTTAGGGTTCATTTCCTTAGCATCAACTTATCTGACCTTTTCTGCTTGACTCAGACATATACTAGTTATTGCAAATAAGGGAAACCATGGGACCTATGTTTCTTTGGGCCTGGCTTACTTCACTTAATATGATTTTTTCCAAGTCTTTCCATTTCCTAACAAATGGGGCAATGTCATTCTTTCTGATGGAGGCATAGAATTCCATTGTGTATGTATACCACATTTTCTTGATCCATTCATCTACTGAGGGGCATCTGGGTTGGTTCCCTATCTTCCATAGCTAAGTTTTAATTACAAATTTTTAATTCATCTTCATAAATATGTGATTTTTAGCAGCTTCACAGAACTGTGCATGTAAGTACATAGAAACCATCTTTGCATCTTTTTCGTGATCTTGCTCATTTTTTTGAGCTTTTTAAAAAAGAGCATGTGAAGCTGGGCGCTGGTGGCTCATGCCGCCTGTAATCCTAGCTATCCAGGAGGCTGAGATCTGAGGATCACAGTTGAAAGCCAGCCTGGTCAGGAAAGTCCATGAGACTCTTATCTCCAATAAACCACTAGAAAACCGGAAGTGGCGCTGTGGCTCAAGTGGTAGAGTGCTCACCTTGAGCTGAAGAGCGCGGGGACAGCACAGACAGCGCCCAAGCCCAGAGTTCAAGCTCCACGACCAACCAAAAAAAAAAAAGAAAGAATTTTTTAAAATAGAGAATGGGAAGAGAAAAAGTTAATCATGGTCATATTTGTCATAAACCAGGCAGTTGGTAAAGATAATTAGTGGGCTTTGATGAACAGTAATTGTTTTTGTATCAGAGACAAATCAGGAATTGGATTTTTCAAAAAAAACTATTACTTGCTTTAGTAAAATTTAGTAAAAACTATACTAAAATAGCAGAAGTCAATGACTATTTATAGAAGAAAGAAATGACATACAGAAATGTGAACTTATGTAAAATCATACTAGTAAATTGATAGTGTTTGTTGGGTTTGGGTTGTTTGGTTTGGTTTTTGTTGTTATTTTGAGGGGGTGAGGGATAGAGGACAACTTTGGCCCTGAACTTGGGATGTTCCCATTTTGGCCTCTAGTATTGTTGCAGAAGTGTGCTATCACAAAGGAATTTTATTGTCAATTTTTACTAATATGCTTTTTTATTAGAAAATTAATGGTTCATTTCCTGGAATGGATTTATAAGTTGTCTAATTTTCTTGGAAACAACTCACTTTTTAACTAGTTGATTAGGTACAAATTGTAAAATTTCGACATAGCCAATAGTTTCATTGATTATATCTGTGTGTATAAAATATTGGCATTGTTGCTATTGCAGTTTATTACAGAGCTTATTTCCTATGAATATAATGGCTATGTATGCAAATTAAGACAAGGATTATTTTTAAAGAATTTTGGGCTGGGAAGGTGGCTCAATGGTAGAGTGCTTGCTTTGCATGCATGAAGCCCTGGGTTCGATTTCTCAGCACCACATCAGCAAAAAGAAAAAAGCCGGAAGTGGCGCTGTGGCTCAAGTGGTAGAGCGCTAGCCTTGAGCTGAAGAGCTGAGGGACAGCACAGCACCCAGGCCCAGAGTTCAAGCCCCACAACCAGACCCAAAAAAATAAAAAAAAGAATTTATAGCTGTTAGCAATACTATTCCTTAGAAAATATCTTCTGTATTCTGTTTTTCATAGACTGTTGGCTTAGAGGATTAGAGTGTATTGAATAAATTTTGGATTATATTTTCTATTCCTAAAAATGCTAAGAGTGCAGTACATTTTGGTTTTGTTGCTTAGTGTTGAACCCAAGGCCTAACACTGAACTATATCCCTAAACCCATATTAAATGAAACGTAGAGAAAAGGGATTGCTAGAAAGCTGTTTAACAAAAAGATTTGTTGATGGGCAGTTTTCTTCAAAGGGGTAGATTTACTTCCTGTTTGATACTTTCGTACTTCTTTCTTCTTTAATAAAACATTTGTTGTATGTTTTCTAAGAGATGTAGATACTAATTTTAAAGGCCTTTCTGTTAGAAAAAAAATACTACGGTATTTGACACAGAACTTAGTGTCTTAAAGCTATGATAGTTGAGAAAAGGCATCTTTACTTTAATATACTGTATACCCTAAAAGTTAAGTATGACTTTTTTTGGATTTTCAATTTTTTTTAATTTTATTTTATTGTAAAGATGGTGTACAGAGGGTTTACAGTTACAGGAGTAAGACAATGAGTACATTTCTTGTCCAACATTGTTATTGTTATTACAAGTCTTTATACTTTTCAATTACCTTTTGTATTAACCAGATTGCTAGATTTGTTTTTACTTACCAGATAAAGTTGCCTTGATTTACCTCTTCTCTGTTCAGGTTTTCATGATGTATTAGTACACTTTTAGCAAATTGACAGTGTTGGTTTGTTGTTCTTGCCAGTCAGTAAGCTATGCTTCCTGAACCTTATCTCAAATGGAAGAGCAACAGAGGTATAATAAGAAAGAGTTCAGAGTGTGAAAGGGTTCAGCTAGAGACTACAGATTGTGAGAAACCATGTTTCTGTGCCTAGAATCCACCTTATGAAAAATAATGCTATTAATGTTTGTGTGTGCTCATATACATGATATAATGAATTCATGTCTTTATGTTATGCTCTTGCTCAACTATTTTGCTCACGTTTGCATTCTACTATTTGAGCAAAATTCCCTGTCTGGCATTTTACTAGTTAATTGGTGATGGAGCTTTGCAGGTTTTTCTGCCCAGGCTGGCTCTGAACTTTGATCTTCTAAGCCTGAGTCTTCCTATGTAGCTCCTGTATTACAGGTGTTTGCCACCAGTGCACGGCTTTGGTAATGTAAATTTAACTGGCTTGAAAAAAACTGAGTTCTAGCAGTAAAGCTATAGATAAATTGAGTAGAACTTAACTTGATGATATTCAAATGAGGATAATGAATAAAGCATTTATGTGTGTGTGGAGAGAGAGATAACATATAAATGTAGTCAATAAAATACTGGATATTCTTTGCCCTTATCCTTGGATAATCTGATAATGTTTGATTTGTATATTGTTTTGAATCACACACAAAAATCTTTTAAAAGCTGCGTAGAGTAAGGTTATGGTTTAAAAAAGAGAACCCACATTGCCAAATTTAAAATTTTGCCTATAGTAATAACTTATTGTCAAAGATCAGATCTCACTGCATATTTATTACTTATGCTGTGCTGTTATGCAGCTACTAAGTGAAGTTTAACTTTTGAATATGTGCTTTTTACATCAAGGAATTTTCATAAAGTATTTAGAAAATATGAGGAAAATCAGAAATGTTAATGTTAGGAAAGTGTAATGTGGACCTTTTCTTTCAATCTATAATTCTAGGACGACATAGACAGCCTAAACCCAGTTCTCAGGGACAACCCGCAACTTCATGAGGAAGTGAAAGTCTGGGTAAAGGAACAAAAAGTTCAGGAGATTTTTATGCAAGGTAACTATTTTGAAGTTGTGCATTCCTTTTTCTTTTTTTTTAAGTAGGCAATATTTGTTGTGTTTTTCTTTGGTTGTTCAATTATATGTGATATGAATAGAAAGCCCAACTTAATAATTACCAAAAAATAATTGGTAGTTTGGAAAATAACCAAAGCTTATATCTGAACTACCTTATTAACTATTTGAGCTAATTATATGATATGAATTGAAATTATCTATCCAGTGTTTTGAATACAAAAAGTTGCATTTAGGTGAGTCCTTCCTGGAAAAGGAAGCATTGGTTAGTATTGGATTGCTCAAAGCCATAATTAATTTCCTTTGAGGAGTGCTGCTTGTATCTGATGAAATAGCCTATTTCAGCATACTTCTTTAGTAACTACCACCAAACTTGTCCTAATTTTTTATGAAGTTACAGGTTTGTATACCACATGTGACTTTCAGACTACTAATCATATCCTAAAGGTGGTGGTTGATGTTGTTTCGTTGTTTTGTGCAGATGTTTTTGGCCTATACTGGCCTCAAACTTCTGCCTCTTCCTCCTTTGGAGTGCTGTAATCCAGCCTTAAACCCCCAAATACCAGTAAAGTCATATATTGCAGATGCAAGGCCTTATGTGAAATTTAATGGAAACTAAGACACAATGCTGTTAATAGTTGACATGTTGAATATTAGTAATACAGTTATGTTGCTAAATTCTTGTTTTTTTTTTTTCTCAGTATTCATTATCTATACTATCAGGTATGGGGAATAATTTCAATTGTAATGTGATTTACTTTATATGGCTATATGTAATTGTAAATCATCTAGATAATACTTAGCACAAATATTCTATAAGCTTTACTTTGGAGGAATGAAAATGCGTACAAAGTAAACTGTTTTAAATATCTACCATCTACTCCCAACAGCTATCATAATTTAGCTGTTCTGCTCTTTTATTTTTTTTACTTGCTCAGCAAGGCTCTGGGCCCTGAGTTTAATAACTATCTCAAACAAACAACAAAAACAAGCTTATTTATATCATAGATTGTCCAACAAGAAAAAGAGAACAAGTACTTTTTCTTACAAAGATAAGCATGATGATTCATAATATTTGTATTGTTTGAAATTGTAGCATCTATGGCATTTGTTTTCATTCCTTATACATTTGACAGTTTTTTGTTTTTTGTTTTTTTATTAATTTTTTATTGTAAGGATACTATACAGAGGGTTACAGTTACATGAGTAAGGTAATGAGTACACTTCCTATTGAGCATTGTTACCCCCTCCATTTTTTTTCCCCTACTATCCCTTCCTTCCCTACCTTCCCCGAGGTTCTTTTTTTTTTAAATTGTGATTAAGTGATTACATAATTTCCCAAATTTCACAGTATTGTGGAATAATGATGCTCATTTAAAGTCACAAGTTCATTCTAATGTTCTGCTCTTTTAGCATCTCCTCTTACTCTTCTACCAAACTAAGATACTACTTTATTTTACCAGTTTTTTAAAACAAAGCTTCCATAATGCAATTGTGCTAAAAAAAAATTGCTATCAAATACTTGAAAGTCATGTTCAAATGGCCTTTTTAAAATTTCTTAAGTGACTTTAACAATTATTTTTTTAATCAGAAAAAGTGAGAGTGTCCACATAGTGTCATTCGATATTGTGTCCCTACTCCACATCCCCTTATTCCCTTTCCTAGCAATATATTAGTGGAACAAAATCTAGTTACTTTTTATTTGTTTGTTTGTTTATTTTGTATCGGTCATGGGGCTTGAGAACTCTGGACGCTGTCCCTCAGCTCTTCAGCTCAAGGCTAGCACTCTACTACTTGAGCCACAACGCCACTTCTGGCTTTTTCTGCTTATGTGGTGCTGAGGAATGGAACCTCATGCATGCAAGGCAAGCACTCTACTACTGAGCCATCTTGCCAGCCCAAGTTACTATTTTAAGAAAGACTTTTAATTTCTGTCTGTAGAGAAGAAAGGATTAAGGTATTAATAATCCCTTTCTATCTTAGACAAAATTGAGCTGGACTTCAGATTGTATTTAATGTTGAGAATAAGCCAAATATACAGTTTTTTTTTTTAAACTGGTAGTATGTGGTGTCATTTTGTAAGTACTTCTAGATTGTTTAGAAAAGTAATGTTGATCCTTACTCTTCTTAAGTTAGAAAAGAATAGAATTTAAATATTAGATTATAGTTAGTAATAGTGTAAAAGTATAGCCAATCAAAGCCAGCCACTGGTGGTGGTTCACTCCAATAATCCTAGCTACTCATAAGATACTTTTCCTTCTTTTCTTTTCATTTTTTCGTGGTGGGGGGTGGAGGATAAATTACATACATAGACAAACACTACCACTGAGGTATATACCCAATCCTCATAGAATATTTTCTACAGGTGAGTTGCGTTTTAGACTGGTATGGACAAAGGCAATTTGTTTTCAAACCAGTAAGTGTCAAACCTTTCATTGGTTTTGAGTTTATTATACCTAAAACAAGTAACATCAGCTTAGGGGTCAGACAGTTAACATCTATCCCAGATCTTTGATTTTAAAAAACTCACTTAACCCACTAATCTCAATTTTCTTGATTTATTTTTAATGAAAAGGGTGACAATAAGATGGTGGAAGGACTAATTAGGCACATGGAAATTTTGAAAGCTGTTTGTATAACTATTATTAAAAATGTTACACAGTTTTGCCCCCTCAAAGATCTTGTTAAATTTTGACATTTTGTATTTGCCTGTGAATTAAAAAAATATTTATCTGCATTCTTCATTTCTGTGCCGTGACTTTTGTTTTAATAGGCATATTTGGATATATAGAGATAACGTAACCCTTACTTTCTAAAGGAAATCTATGTTCTTTAAAAACATGAATTTAATCCAAGTGTATTTCATCCTAAAAAACCCACATCTTTAGTGCTGTTATAAATTACTTTGTGCTCTTTTATGTTTTAAGAAGTCTGTCTATCCTTCCTTCTCTGTCCTTCCTCCCTTCTCCTTTCTTCACTTCCCCTCCCTCCTTCCTTCTCTGTCTTTCCTCCCTTCTTCCTTCTTTCCTTTCTCCCCTCTCTCTCTCCCCTTCTCTCCTTTCTTTCCTCCTTCCCTCCCTCTCTTCCTTCCTCCCTTCTGAATGGAGTCTTGGTTTATAGCCTACATTATCCTTGAAAGTGGAGAGAGACCATCCTGTTTCAGCTTTCTGAGTGACTTAGCAGCTTTTCCTAATAGTTATAGAAAAATCAGAATTTGTCTGGTAATATTCTGACAACTAAAAGACTCAAGACATTGCAAGTTATTTTTCCATTTTTGCCATACAGTCATCTATAGAAACTTCGATATTTTGTTGTTTCCTCTTACTCATGATTCCATTCTTTTTAACATTTTGTTTCCATTGAATTAGGAAGTATTCCTAGTTGAATATATAATGATAGCTCTAGAATAATTGGTTCTGAAAGATAGTTGCTTGTCTTCTAAACCATGTTTTTTGAAAACAGAGTTTTAGTTTTATTATTCATTTTTCACCTAGCTTTATTTTTGTCCTAAGCAGTAACTTCTAAGAGAAAATATCTCTGTTAAAGATGTCTCTGTTTTTTGTGTTTTTAAAAGGTCCTTATTCTTTAAATGGATACAGAGTGAGAGTATATAGACAAGACTCTGCCACCCAGTGGTTTACTGGCATAATTACTCATCATGATCTCTTCACTCGCACCATGATCGTTATGAATGATCAGGTAAATAGTTTGGCTATTTTTGTCTTTGGAGACCAAAACCAAAGCTTTGAGCATGTTAACCCTACTTTAGATATGCTAAATGCATGTTCCATTACTGACCTATCCATATCTACTAGTCTACCCCCTAAAATAGTCTTGTTTACAGTGTACATAGCTAACCCAAAAACTTTTAAGAGCATTTGCAGTTTGATAGTACATTTCATCTCTAGGATTTTTAATTATATGAGCCTAACAAGTTGATCATGTCTAATATTAAACGGGAAGTGGTTTCAGGTAAAAGGGTATTGGTATTGATAAAATCAGATTTATTTCAATGGTGATCATGATTGTCCCTGAAATGAAGACATAAAATGCTTAATTTAATTAGTCTTTTTTTTTTCAATCTTTAGGTTAGCTAGAACTTCTCAAAGTTAGCTTTTGCTTCTACAATGATAAAAATATTTCCTAAGTGGTCTTTTTTCACTAATGAAACTAAACAGACATCTAGTCCCACGTGTAATTCTATTGTTATGCTCAGATTTTATAGCAAATGCAAAAGAAGGTTAGAAGAGTAATTTTATTTTGATGATTTAAATTAATTATGTAGCCTGATTGGTAGTAAAATTAGGCATCCCAAACTGATACATGTATTTCTACTAAGTAAACAAAATGTACCAAATTTCATGTTAGCACAATGGATTCAATTTTTATTTTTGTTTATATCTTGGATTAGGTACTAGAGCCACAGAATGTCGATCCTTCTATGGTTCAAATGACCTTTCTAGATGATGTTGTTCATTCCTTGTTAAAAGGTGAAAATATTGGCATTACATCACGACGCAGGTCTCGTGCCAATCAAAATATCAACACTGTTCATGTATGTATATCTTTGGTAATGAATTTTCAAAAAATATTTTAGTCTTTTTAAAGTTATATTTAAATACATTGTTGATTATTTTTAGGGTCATTATACACGTGCTCAAGCAAATAGTCCCAGACCAGCAATGAACTCCCAAGCTGCTGTACCAAAACAGAATACACACCAGCAACAAAGAAACATCCGCCCAAGTAAGAGGAAGGGTTCAGATAGCAGTGTACCAGATGAAGAGAAGATGAAAGAGGACAAATGTGATTATATATCACGAGGAGGTAGTATCTACTTTTTTTTTTTAAGAGAATGAAAACAAAACTATCCTTAAAAATGTGCTTACTTTGTATTAGATTGGAAAAATAAGTGTTTTCTTATTTTAATCTTACAGAAACCCCTAAAAATAAAAAGATGAATAAAAGAAGGAAGCCTGAAGAGGAGGAAAAGAAATTAAATATGAAAAGGTTGCGAACTGACAATGTTTCAGACTTTTCTGAGAGCAGTGACTCAGAAAGTTCAAATAAGAAAACAATTGATAACTCCTCTGAGCAAAAGCCAGAGAATGAGTTGAAAAATAAAAATGCTTCTAAGATAAACGGAGAAGAAGGGAAATCCCAGAAAAATGAGAAGACAGTAGAGGAGACACTTGATATCCGGCCCCCCTGGGATCAAATGCAGGAAGACAAACATGATGGGGAGAAGCGGAAATCTGTGGATACTCATCTTCAAGAAAAAATGAGTGTGCGTTCATCAGAGCAGGCCACACTTTGTGATCATAATTCTAATGATTTGGGTCTTAAAGAATGCAATATGGAAAATACACATACAGTGGATTTATTACCAAAGGAGAAGTTTGTAGCCAGACCACCCACACCAAAATGTGTTATTGATATTACAAATGATGCTAATTCAGAAAGGGTGGCTCAGGAAAACACAAGTACCTTTGGCCTCCAGACACCTGACAACATGGATCCTTGTGCTAGTGATTCAAAACATGCAATTTCAAATGTAAAATATTTAGAAACAGCCAAACAAGGTTCTGAGCAGGTCTGGGTTAGTGATGTAGTCAAAGTGGATTTAACCCAGTCAGGTGTTACAAATGCTTCGTCAGGAAATGATCGCCTAGATATGGAAAAAGACAAAAATAAGTATGTCTCTTACATGTCTTCTTTAAGTACAGCTGCTATCACAGAAGATAAACCACATAAGCGAAGTCCACCCCCAGAGACCATTAAATCTAAACTAAATACTTCAGTAGATGGTCACAAGACAAGACCCAATTCCTCACCTGAAGTTGTAAAATCCAAAATTCCACATTCTCCTGATTCTTTAAAGTCTAAAACCATTTACACAAACAGTCAAGCTACTGGTGAAAGACGACTAGCAAACAAGATAGAAAATGAGTTATCAAGATGCAGTTTTCATCCAGTTCCTCCTCGAGGCAATGCCTTGGAATCTACCAAGAGCCCTCTGATCATTGATAAAAATGAACATTTCACAGTTTATAGAGATCCTGCTCTTATTGGTTCAGAAACAGGAGCTAATCACATTTCACCTTTTTTAAGCCAGCATCCTTTTTCTCTTCATTCCTCATCTCATAGAACCTGTTTAAATCCTGGTACGCATCATCCTGCCTTAACTCCTGCACCCCACTTACTAGCAGGATCATCTAGTCAAACTCCAATACCTACCATTAATACTCACCCTCTGACTAGTGGTCCACACCATTCTATTCATCACCCTCATTTACTTCCCACTGTGTTACCTGGAGTGCCTGCTGCCTCCTTACTTGGTGGCCACCCTCGCCTAGAAAGTGCTCATGCCAGCAGCTTGAGTCACTTAGCGCTAGCACACCAGCAACAACAGCAGTTGTTACAGCACCAGTCACCTCATCTTCTTGGACAAGCCCATCCTTCTGCTACTTATAATCAGCTTGGACTTTATCCAATTATTTGGCAGTATCCAAATGGAACACATGCATACTCAGGACTTGGTCTGCCTTCTTCTAAGTGGGTTCACCCAGAAAATGCAGTTAATGCGGAAGCTTCATTAAGGAGGGTAAGTGATGTTTTATTGTGCCATATATTGATACTTTTAATTACCATGTATAAATGTTTTCTAATAATACTGTTTTTCCACATGTATAATAGACATTCTCTGAAAAACCTATTTATAAAGTTCAAGAAGTATAAGTTACCTGGGCCAAATAACTCACATCTGTAAATGTCAGCTACTTAGGAAGCAATTATTTGGAAGAATCACCGCTTATGGACAGCTCAGTCAAAAGGTTAACAGTGTTCCATTTCAAGGTCATTGGCTGCAAGAATCTTAATTCCAGGCTGGCCTTTTCAAAGGAAGATGAAATAAAAGCAAAAAAGAACTAAGGGCATAGCTCAGTCGTAGACTGCTAAGTTGTAAGCCTGCTAAGGATAAGACACTGAGTTTAAAACCCTGATATTAGTTCAGGAGTGTGGCTCACACATGCAATCCTAACTACTGAGGAGGCTGAGACCTAAGTATCCCAAATAGTAGATCACCAGCCTTACTCAAGGTCATATCTTCAGTACAAATGTTGGGAGTGATTTTTTTTTATTTTAATTTTATTGTCAAGGTGATGTACAGAGGGGTTACAGTTACATAAAATAGTGAGTACATTCCTTGTCTAACTTGTTACTCCGTCATTTTTCTCCCTCTTTCCCTCCCTTCAATCCCCCCCACCCCAAATGTACAGACCCATTTCTAACATATTGTCTTGTGAGTATCACTGTTGAATTGGTTCCCCCTTTGTCCTTTTTCTCACCATTTTGTTGTTCCCTTCCCTTCCCTAATTCAGATAAACATATATACAATATCCAGGGTACCAAAATGGGAGTGAAAACTTATGAAACATGTTTGTCTTCTTGTTCACTATGTAAAGAGTATTGTTTATGAAAAGCATTGGTAAATGCCAGTAAGGATAGTGGTCATCATGCCAGAAGTTTGTCAATGTAGCTATGATATTTTGGGCAACAGTAATGGAGTGATAAATGTTATAAACCGAGGCTATAAGTTCCAAGTTGTGATATGAAGGGCCACCTTGTAGTTGGTAGTGCAGTATAGAGTTCTGATCATTTTGTTAATGCTTTTTATGATTTGTTCCCACTTCTAATATCAGCTCCTCTTAGCTCCACCTTTATAATGCTTTGTCCTTCTAAAATGTGGCTAACAGTGATCTGCAACAGCATTGGTACAGTTTTGTGCTTCCATTAATCACATGCTTCCTATTTCCCACTCTGTTTTTGTTGTATTTGTTTGTTTTTAGTACTAGAGTCTGAACCTATGGGTATTAAGCAGGTGATCTACCACAGATCCATGACTCTGATTCTTTCTTTTTTGTTTGAGGCATGGTCATGATAGATAGTCCAAGTTGGCCTAGAACTCCCTGTGAAACCACACTGACTCAAACTTCTGATCTTGCCTCATCCTCCCAAGTGCTGAGATTACAGACATATATCTTCAAGGCCTGACTTACTGGTTGAGATTAGATGGCACTTTTTGCCTTTGCATTGGCTGGCCTTTAATGATGATCCTCTCCATTTCACTTCCCAAATAGTTGGTATTACAAGAATGTACCACCTCTTTAGGCTCCATTTACCTGATTGTTTTTATTGTTGTGGTGGTGGTTTGTTTTTTTTTTTTTTTTTTTTGGTGTCAGTGGTGGTATGTGCTTACTCTGCTGTTTTTTGTTTTTTGTTTTTTTATCATTTGAGCCCTACCTCCAGCACGTCTATTACTAATTTTGATGGTGCCATTGATATTGTGATAGTAAAATCATCCTAGAATATGAATATTATATAGTCTTTTAGGTCAAGGAAAGATCACTGATCACATTCTCTTGTGACCCAAATATGACCAGTGTACTCAGACCTTGACCCTTCATTCTCATGTATCATGAATATAGAAAGATAGGCTGAAAGAACACAGAATTGTAAGAGCTGATAAATAACTTGAGTGTTCTTTCATAAGTTCCAAACAATAGTAGATCTGAATACCTGTTAGAGACAACTTAAAAGGAACATTATCAGTGGGATATATGTCTGTCTGACTTCCATGTTTATAAGAGTATAAAATGTTAGCTGGATGCTGGTGAATCCTTCCTGTAATCCTAGCAACTCAAGAGGCTGAGATTTGAGAATCAAGATTCAAAGCCAGCTTGGGTAGACAAATCAAGACTCTCATTTCCAGTTAACCAGCAGACAGAACTGGAATTGTAGCTCAAGTGGTACAGTGCCCACCTTGAATGGAAAAATATAAAACTAAAAATAGGTATATGAGCTTTTCATTTATTTAAATAAAATTATAATGTTGAGTACATTGATTATTTTGAGCCAAACTAAGGATTCCTTACTCTTAGTATTTGTGACTAAAATGAGAACAAAACACGGATAGACACTAAATAACAAATAATTTCAAACAGTATTTTTGTAGAGCAAAAACTTTTACCATTACCATGATTGATAGCAACTTAACAATTTTGTGTCATATGCTTCGATTGTCATTATGTGTATAATTATGTAGTTTTTCCTCTTATGTGAGATTTATAGCTCTTGCAGCTTTTTTTGTTTATTCATATTTTGGTGCTGGTACTAGGTTTTGGGTACGGGGCCTTAGGTTCGCTCATGTTACTTTCCTTGCTAATGACTGCCACTCTACCACTCAAGCCAGACCTTTGGCCTGGCTGTTTGCTGGATAGTTGGAGTCTCAGACTTTTCTGCCTTGGTTGGTGTAGAATCTTGATCCTCCAAGTCTCATCCTGTTTTGTTTCTTTTGAGACTGCTTATTAATAGCTTTTGCATTGTTTCTTGAAAATAAACATTAAAAAATATTGATTAGTGTTCTACATGGTATGGAAAATTTGATTAATGTTGATTAAATAAATGAATTTTTTTTTTACCAGATTCAGTGAGGGAAAAAAAATCACAGATTTCATAAATATATTGTCATTAAAATTCTTCTGTGATACCAAATTTAGCTTTTTCTAGTAACTAACTTTTAGACTTCTTTAAAATAGAATTCTCCCAGTCCTTGGTTACATCAACCCACTCCTGTGACTTCAGCAGATGGTATCGGCTTACTTAGTCACATTCCTGTAAGACCTTCCAGTGCAGAGCCTCATCGACCTCTTAAAATTACAGTGCATTCCAGTCCACCATTGACAAAAACTCTAATAGATCACCATAAAGAGTAAGTCCACCAATGCTTCAGACTTATAAATACCCTGTCTTTCATAATTTTACTTAATTAAATGTGTAGAACTAGACTTTGAAAAGGGTACTTTTTTATATTTATATACCTTCTAATTTGCTTGATTATATTGAATATTTTCATGTGAAGGTACATTTTGCTTTCTTAACAGAATAATAATGCATTAAAACTGTCTTTGTATACATTTTCCAGAAAAGGAGTTGCAGAAATCTTTGTGTTTTCTGTTTATAGAGAACTGGAGAGGAAAGCATTTATGGAACCATTACGGTCTGTTGCATCTACATCTGCAAAAAGTGACCTGGATCTTAATAGGTCACAAACTGGAAAAGATTGTCACTTGCATAGACATTTTGTGGATCCAGTATTAAATCAGTTACAGAGGCCATCCCATGAAACAGGAGAGAGATTAAACAAATACAAAGAAGAGCATCGTCGAATTCTTCAAGAAAGTATTGATGTTGCTCCCTTTACAACCAAAATCAAGGGGCTTGAGACAGAGAGAGATTATTCCAGAATACCATCATCATCTTCTAGTCCTAAAAGCCATGCCATCAAACAAGATAAAGATGTAGATCGCTCAGTATCAGAGCTTTATAAAATGAAGCACTCTGTGCCTCAGAGTTTGCCCCAAAGTAACTATTTCACTACATTGTCCAACAGTGTGGTGAATGAACCACCAAGATCATACCCATCCAAAGACGTTTCAAATCTTTACACTGAAAAGCAGAGTAATACCCTTGCTGTAGCAGCTAATCCTCAAACTCTGACTTCATTTATATCATCTCTTTCAAAGCCTCCACCTTTGATTAAACACCAGCCAGAAAATGAGAGCTTAGTAGGCAAGATAACAGACCATGTGCCCCATCAGATTACATCTCACTCAGTAACAGCTTTTAGAAATGATTGTAGGAGTCCTACCCACCTGACAGTTTCTTCTACAAATACACTCCGCAGTATGCCTGCTTTACATAGAGCACCAGTGTTTCACCCACCAATTCATCATAGTTTGGAAAGAAAAGAAAGCAGCTACAGTAGTCTTTCTCCTCCAACTTTAACTCCAGTGATGCCAGTTAATGCTGGTGGGAAAGTTCAAGAATCACAGAAGCCTCCAACTCTAATTCCTGAGCCAAAAGACTCTCAGGCAAATTTTAAGAGTTCTGAACAGACTTTTGCAGAAATGTGGAGATCTAATAATAATCTCAAAGAGAAAGTTGAATGGCATGTGGAGAAAGGCACTGGAAAGACACAGGCTGCGGTAGCATCTGTCATTGTACGTCCACCTTCTAGTTCGAAAATTGATAGTACACCATTCCTTCCATTAGCTTCCAAAGATCGGGTTAGTGAAAAATCATCAGTAAGGGCAAATAAAGTAGATTGTGTCAAACCAGCAGAAACTGGAGAGGCTGGAAGAATAATTCTACCAAATGCGAATTTGGACAATGTTCGAGCAAACTCAGAAAAACACTTGGAAGCTGTCTCCCAGGGCAGTATTCCCATTTCAGTCATGTCTGCTCTAAATACAGTATGTAATACCAAAACAGATATATTCACATCTCCTGCCACTACCACCAGTGCTTCCAGCCAGGGTGGTTCAGAACTCACTTCCTCCATATCAAATACCATTTTGGCCTCAACATCTTTAGAATGTACTTCTTCAAAAAGTGTTAGTCAGCCAGTGGGTCAAACACAAGAATGCAGAGTCAGCAGCACCACAGTTCCAGTCACCCTAGACAGTAATAAAATAGGAAGTGCTGTCCAGCCCAACTCTGGCTTCTCAGGCACAACTGATTTTATCCATTTAAAAAAGCACAAAGCGGCATTGGCTGCAGCTCAGTATAAAAATAGTAATGTCAGTGAGACTGAACTTAATCCTGTGAAAAATCAGACAGCTTCAGCCACTCTTCCCTTGGATAGTACTGTAATCTGTAGTACAAATAACAAAGCAAACTCTGTAGGAAATGGGCAGTTGTCCCAGACAAGTCAACCAAACTATCATACTAAACTGAAAAAGGCTTGGCTTACTCGGCATTCAGAAGAAGACAGAAATACTAATAAAATAGAAAGTTCAGGGAATTCTGTATCAGAAATTATTAAGCCATGTTCTGTCAATTTAATAGCCTCTACATCTAATGATATTCAAAGTAGTGTAGATAGTAAAATCATAGTTGATAAATATGTAAGGGATGATAAAGCCAATAGGAGAAAAGCTAAAAGGACTTACGAATCTGGCTCTGAAAGTGGAGACACAGATGAAAGTGAAAGCAAGTCAGAACAAAGGACTAAAAGGCAACCTAAGCCAACTTACAAAAAGAAGCAAAATGATTTGCAGAAGAGGAAAGGTGAAGTAGAGGAAGATTTGAAACCCAATGGAATTCTCAGCAGGAGTGCCAAAGAAAAAAGTAAATTGAAGTTACAGAACAATAGTAGTAGTGGTAAGTCAATAACTTCTTTTAGGAAAATTTTCTAGCAGCAAATGTGTTTTTATATTTGTAATAGCATTGAAAGGCCTCTCGTCTTTATATATCTCATTTCTATATTTCTATGAGGTTATAGGAGATATAAATTTTTAGAGATTTGCAGAAATACATCTGGTTACCATTCATTGTGGTAGTATGTATGAACCAGTGTGAGATTTTTTTGGAGTGGCTCATAATTGTGAGGGTTTACTGGGGGTTGAATCTAGGACCTTGTGTCTGATAAGCAAGGGCAGTATCTCTTGAGCCACACATGCCCCTATCCATTTTTTAAACATTTTGTTTCTAAGATAGGGTCTCATTAACTTTGCCCAGAGCCTCAAATCAGAGATCTTCCTATCTACATCCCAAGTATGATGGAGTTACAGGCATGAACCATTGTGCCCAGCTATTTCAATTTGTGTCTATGTCTGTGTTCTGGGGCTTAAGTTGAGAGCCTGAGCGCTCTGCTGGACCTTTTTTTGCTCCAGGCTGGTGCTCTAACAATTAAACCACAGCTCCATTTCCAGCTTTTTCAAGAAGGTTCTTAATTGTTAAGAATCGAGGCTTTCCTGCCTGGGCTGGCTTTGAACCATCAACAATGCTCAGATCTGACTTGGCCTCCTGAGTAGGAATACAGGCATGAGCCACATGCACATTGCTAATTTGATAATTTCCAAGAGTTGAGTTTTAGTTTATTTGGTTGGGGCCTCACACTTGGTAGGAAGATGCTCTACCACTTGAGCCACACCTTTAGCTCTTTTTCCTTTAGGTATTTTTAATAGGGTCACATCTTTGTTCAGGGTTGGTCTTAGACTGTGATTTCCTTATCTATACCTCATGTGTAGCTTGAACTATAGGTATGTTTCACCACGGCTAGCTTTTTTTTGAGATTGTCTTGCTAACTTTACCCTCATGCTAGTCTCAAACTGTAGTCCCTTAATCCTTAGATCCTATAACTCTAGCTAGAATTACAGCTGTTTAACATTATGCCTAAACCTTTAAGAATTGCTAAAATGCAGTTTGGATTATCACACTTAAAAATGGATCTCTAATTTTACCTAAAAGTTAATTATAATAATTATACTAATTATATAATTAGTAATTATAATAATTAGCCAGTGACTCACGCCTGCAATCCTAGCTACTCAGGAGGCTGAGATCTGAGGATCATGGTTCAAAGCCAGCCTGGGCAGGAAAGTCCGTTAGACTCTTATCTCCAATTAACCACCAGAAAACCGCACAAGTGGCAGTATGGCTCAAATGGTGCAGCACTAACCTTGAGCTGAAGAGCTGAGGGACAGTGCCCAGGCCCAGAGTTCAAGTCCCACCACTGACCCTCCCCCCCCCCCCAAAAAAAAAAATCCTACTTAGATATATTACTACAAGAGAATTATTTATGAGTAACATGAACATAGACACCAGCTGATGAAATTGTATACGTTTTGCAATTATTTAATAATGTTGCTCAAATTGTCATTAGCAATGGTTATAAGTTAAATAAAAAGGAGAGGTTTATGATATGGTCTCTAAGTTGTAGCTCTAGTACTGGTACTTTCAAAAATTTGAGTTCAAGCCCATGTACTGGCATGTGCACAACTTCTATGTAGAAGTCTTACTTTTTAATTACAGGTATACAGCACATGAATAATTCACGTTTGCCATTATATACATGTGAATATTTAATTCTGTCAACTGGAAAATTTACAAAGATCTGCATTTCTAAGAGCCTCATGGTAGCAGAGGCCTGGAGGTCAAAGCAAGAGGAGGCCATGTTGTACATTGCTCGGGCTTTAAAAGAAAAAAAAAAAAGATGGCATTTTTAGCTTATTTACATGAGAATCTGGTTCCTCTGTTTGGTAATACTAGTTAGCAGGTAAACTGAAATGTTGCTTATGGACTTTTAAAATTATACTATCACAATTATACAGTTGACTTGAATTTTATCTCAGTGAATATCTCTATAAAACAATCTTGCTTAAAATGATTTCTTACTAATTTTGTAGCTGGCATTCCTCGTTCAGTATTAAAAGATTGGCGAAAGGTCAAAAAGCTGAAACAAACTGGAGAATCGTTTTTACAGGATGACTCCTGTTGTGAAATAGGGCCTAACTTACAAAAGTGCCGAGAATGTAGACTCATTCGAACTAAAAAAGGAGAAGAACCAACTCACTCACCAGTATTTTGTAGATTTTACTACTTTAGACGGTAAGTACAAAATATGAAATTTGATAGAAACACTTTTAATCTCTTGGTTATCTTGATACTCTGAGGGTATGGAATTAATATGCTTCTGAAACATTACAAAAAATTAGTAAACTTGTGCTCATCTTTAACTATAGCTAACAGTGGAGCTGAAGTGTACATATTCATATTGTTAATCATATTCCATAATCTTTCTTTACTGAGTGATTTTATTCTCTGTTAATGAGAAAATGTTAGGTTTTTTTTTAATTTGTAAAAAATGATAAAAGCAGTTTATTCTTGGTTTAAGAATTTCATAAACCAGTGGCTGGGAAGGTGGCTCAGTGGTAGAGCGCTTGCCTTGCATGCCTGAGGTCCTGGGTTCGATTCCTCAGCACCACATAAGCAAAAAGAAAAAAGCCGGAAGTGGCGCTGTGGCTCAAGTGGTAGAGCGCTAGCCTTGAGCTGAAGAGCTGAGGGACAGCACCCAGGCCCAGAGTTCAGGCCCCATGACTGGACCCAAAAAAAAAAAAAAGAATTTCATAAACCATTTTAAAACAGTGTAGCATATGCATATACTTTAGAAATCACAAGTCATCCATAAGCCTAGATAAACAACCCAAACAATTAAACTTAAGTCACTGGCATATTGGAAAGGCTGTACTTTTGCTAACATTTATACCTTTAAAATTATGAGTTACAAAGTCACAAGATTTGGTAGTGTTACTTCATGTTTGATTTATAGTAAAACTTAGAAAAAGTTAAATACTAATTTAATACCAGTATTACTAGATATTTTAAACCTAAAAACATAATAGAGTAATGCGAGTTAAAAAAAAAAGAAGAGCAAAGGTAACCAAGCAGTTAGAGACTAAAGTCTCACATTCTCACATTAGTTGTTCCTGGCTTTCAATACTGTCTGATCTTAGTTCATGTGTGTCTTTATTAACTGTAATAGGAATACACCTAAGCCTGTCGCATCTGAAAAAATGAATGGTAAAAGTCCCTACTTCAGAGAGACTTAATGAAGGTTAAATGACATAAAGTAGTAGGTAGAGCATAAAAAATGCTGTGTTACGATTATTTTCCAAATTTTTTTCTTCAAAAACTGTAAGATACTTTACTATAGCAAATAATCTATGCAAGTGCAGAAGACATTGAGAGAATAAGAAACTATAGGAAGAGTTTAAAGGAAAGAGATAGCTGTAGAACATAATGAAAATGGAAAGTAATGGGTTATGATACCAGAAAATTTAGTTTTAAATTACCTTTTTTTTTTTTTTTTTTTTTTTTTGATCGTGGGACTTGAACTCTGAGCCTGGGTACTGTCCCTCAGCTCTTCTGCTCAAGGTGAATGCTCTACCACGTGAGCCACAGTGCCACTTCCAGTTTTCTGGTAGTTAATTGGAGATGAGTTCCATGGGCTTTCCTGCCTGGGCTGGCTTTGAACCAAGATCCACAGATCTCAACCTCCTGAGTAGCTAGGATTATAAGTGTGAGCCACCAGCAAGCCAGCTTTAAATTCCTTTTTAATGATAAGGTTTAGAAGCTGGATGTGGGAGGCTCATGCCTGTAATCATAGCTGAGCTCCTAAGGATCTATATTCAAAGCCAGGCCAGGCAGGAAACTGTGTGAGACTCTTTATCTCCAATTAACCCCCTAAGAGCCCAAAGTGTACCTGTGGCTCTAGTCAGATACTAATTTTTAATTATAATGCACATACCTTTCTAAGTACTTGGCACAGAATTTTTTTAATTGAATGGATTAGTCAGTTATGAAATAACAATCACATTTTCCAACTTGTGGCATTGTAACATAAACTAGTGTGATAAAATCACTTTGTGGATGCATCTGTGTGCTGGTGGCTCACACTTGTAATCCTAGAGTCTAGCTACCCTTAAGCAAAAACACTCAAGGACAGTGCCCAGGTCCAGAGTTAAAGCCCCAGAACTGGCACACAAAAGAGCAAAAAGAGAAGGGTAAGATAATGATGTAAGTGTGAGAAGTGATAAAAAAAAAAAAGTATTGTTTTTGTACCTTTGAAAAATACAGAATAATTTGTATTGAATTTCAGAATTCTCATTTAGTCTCATTTGAGAATAAAGACAACAATATATAGTTGAGGAATAACCCCAAGCCATTAAAGGAATGACAAACTTGTTTTCATTTTTTCTAAATGTCTCTTGACAGAGTAGTTAATATTATTTGCTATCAGAACCTAAAAGCAAACATATTGTGTTATTTTGGGGAGCAGGCAATAAGGACTTTGGAAGTGACAGCTTTTCACTTCCAGGCAGACATTCTACAGTTGAACTTCAGCCCCTAGCCACTAACTGTGCTCTTAGTTATATTAAATATTGTCTTCTTTTAAAACTGGTAGAGGCCATATTTAACCAAAAATTCCCCATCAAACTTTAATGTAAAATAATTGTATTGTTTATATCTGTACTCTTCAAACACTTAAAAATGGTTTTCAGTGGTTTCATTTTATTAGAATTAGTTATGTATGAAAGAATTCTTTTTGTCTTGCTGTTTTATTTGTACATATTAGTCAACCACTGACTCACTGACCTACCATTCCCAGACCTTTTTGAAATAACATAAAATTGGTGCAGGTTATCATATCCATTATGTAATACCTATTAAACTTATATAAGTTACTCAGTTGCACATATATGAGGAAGTATTGTTTTGTGTTTAATGTATAACTTATTATGTAAAAGACTATAAAATTAATAATCTTAGTATCTAATACATTTGTTTTAATGTTTCAGATTGTCATTTAGTAAAAATGGAGTGGTTAGAATAGATGGCTTCTCTTCTCCTGACCAGTATGATGATGAAGCTATGAGTTTATGGACACACGAAAATTATGAAGATGATGAATTGGACATAGAAACTTCTAAATATATCTTGAATATAATAGGTGATAAGTTCTGTCAATTAGTAACATCTGAGAAAACAGCTTTGTCCTGGGTGAAAAAGGATGGTAAGAGAAAGTGAAACTTACCCTATATAAATTTCTATTTTAGAATTTCTCTTTAAATTATGTTTACTCTGTAAAATTTCCTAATCTCGTCAGATACTGATTTTTAATTATGATGCACATACCTTTCTAAGTACTTAAGGCACAAATTTTTTTAAAAATTGAGTGGATTAGTCATTTATGAAATAATCACATTTTCCAATTTGTGGCATTGTAACATAAATTAGTGTTACAAAATCACTTTGGATGCAGCTGTGTGCGGGTGGCTCACACTTGTAATCCTAACTACTTAGGAGGTCAAGATAGGAGGATCGTGTTTCAAAGACAGTTGTAGGAAAGTCTGTAAGACTTTATCTCCAATTAACTGCCAGAAAACCGGAAGTGGTGCTTTGGCTCCAAAGTGATATAGCGCTAATCTTGAACAAAATTGCTCAAGGACAGTGCCCAGGCCCTGAGTTCAAGCGACTGACTACCACCACCACTACCACCGCAAAAAGGGAGAAAATAATAAATTTGCTGTTTGTTTTTTTAGTACAGTTTAAAAAAAAAATCTTAGCCTTTATATATATATATATTTGCTATATTTCAGCCAAAATTGCCTGGAAAAGAGCAGTAAGAGGAGTCCGAGAGATGTGTGATGCATGTGAAGCTACATTGTTTAACATTCATTGGGTCTGCCAAAAATGTGGATTTGTAGTTTGTTTGGATTGTTACAAAGCAAAGGAGAGGAAGAGTTCTAGAGGTTTGTGTATAATGTAATACATATTGAAATTTTCTTTGTGATTATTGTCTACGGTTTCATCTGTGGTTTTTACTGGTTTCCTTGTTTTTAAAAACGTTTTTTGTCTTTATTTTTTTCTATGTGTCTTTAAAAGAAATAAGTGTTGTTATAAAGGTGATATATAGAGGGGTTACCATTTTATGAGCTTGTGATAGGTACATTTCCTTTTAGACAATGTCACCCCTTCCTTCTCTCTTTCTTTCTCTCTCCCGGTTTTTCCCGCCCATTTCCTGCCCACAGTTCTATAGTCCATAATGGCTACTGAGTACCACTGCTGCATTTATTTACACTGTCCCTCTATTTCTGTGCCCTTCTTATTCCCCTCCCCCCCATAGAGAAACGAACAAGCACAACAGAAAAAAAAAAAAAACTTTTATTTCTATTTCCTAGAAGTCAGTTCCATAATTTATATGATCAGCCATAGATAATATTAAGAGCTAAGTTTTCTATTCTTTTGGCCTGTAAATAGTTTGTCACTGTAGATCAAATTTAGGTTAGTTTTAAATATTTTCAAATTCCAGTGTACACAAACCTGAAGTCCTTGTACAATCTCTTAATTTCATAATCATTCATATAATTCCAACTGGTCTATCTTTTTTTGTTATTGATCATGGGGCTTGAACTCAGGGCCTGGGTGCTGTTTCTGAGCTCTTCAGCTCACAGCAAGAGTTATACCACTTGAGCCACAGCACCACTTCCTCATTTCTGGTGGTTAATTGGAGATAAAAGTCTCATGGACTTTCCTGCCCAGGCTGGCTTTGAACTGCAATCCTCAGATCTCAGCCTTCTGAGTAGCTAGGATTACACGCAGGCGTGAGCCACTGGCACCTGGCTTCAACTGATCTTTCTACCTACCAGTCCATAACATTCATTAAAATATTTCAACAATCTCCTACTATCAGTAGTACCATTTGTCCCCTAGAATGTCCCCTAGAAATTTTGTATTTTAAAACAATTTTTTGTAATTTTTAACCAAGTAAAATGGCACTTTTTCTTGTTAACACAGCTGTAAGTACTGCGGAGTCAAAAAAGGAAATAAATATGCATCAGAATGTTTTAGTGCTTATTCAAGGCAGTTTTGAAAGTGGCCATCTACTACTTCTACCAGGTTACTGTTGTGAACATGAGGGAATCTGAAGTCAATACTCAGTGAGAGACTAACATCTCAGAACTTGAGATGTTTCTGTCATTCCAGGAACCTCTTTGTTTCAGAGTTGTGTATCAGGAGATGACCGTGATTTAGCCTTCAGTATCTTCACCCTCTTTCACCGTTTTTCTTATGTAGTATTTACCTAGCAAAGAGCCCTGAGTATGCAATCACATGTCTGGACACTTACAGATAGGTTTTTTTTTTCTGGGATATGCAATAAATATGAATAAAATGTTAAACCACATTAAATGCATATTTTGGCAGTTAAATAATTTCAGGAGCTGTAGATACAACTCAGTATATAGTATCTGCCAAAATGTGTTCAGATTCTGTGATCAATCGCAGCATCACAGGGAGGGGATGTTTCTTATTAATCCCTTAAAAACTGTGTTTTGTCTTGTCTGTTGTTAAAGCTAGCTGTGTTCTTATGAAACTTAATGACATAATACACACCTTATATTCCTTTTTACTAATCTCAGGTTCTTTTCCCTTTGCTAAACTAAAAGTTCATTGTAATTTTGCTATATCCCATACAAGAACCCATACAAGAACCCTATAAACCTAGGTGGTATTTGTGTTGCTGTTGATTATTTATAGCTTTGTTTTAGAAGTCTTTTCGGTAACTTATCAGTCTTTTCAAATGTATAAAACATATGCCTTGTTATATTCTTTTTAATTAAAAATTTTATTTTTTAATTTTCAAATGATGGCACCAAGGACTTGCAATATAACATGTTTTGTGTGTCAAGTGCTTCTTGATCAGACTTGTTATATTCTGTTATTGTTATTTTTTAGATCAGTAATGAAACAGTAGTTTTATGTAATGATAATCAACATGCATATATAAATATTAAAAAATTACTATATTTAGGGGAAAAAAGTCAAAGTTGTTGAAGATAAAACAATTGTAGATTCTCTATGTGAGTTTTATGTAGGTTTTTCCTGAAGCCAAAGTTCTAGGTTCAGGGGATTTTTTTTTAATGGTGAGTTTGTTGAGCTTTGTGATTATATAACAAGTTCTCATTAAAGTTATAAAGAAGGTTCTCTTTGAGTTCAAAGTACTGAATAATTCTTCCTGGGTCTGGCATGCCCTACTGTATACCTCAAATGTATACAGTGTATACACTTCAAGACTCAAGTATGGAGTCTTGCATAATGACAATTAAAAGTTAATTATAGCAGTTAAAGTTCTTGGGAAAAAAAGAATTAGCTTTATCATCAAACCTTTGTCAGACACATTTCTGCTTGGTATAGTATGTAATTGAGCTGCAAAGATTACCTTCCAGCTGGGTGCCAGTGGCTCAAGCCAGTAATCCTAGCTACTCAGGAGACTGAGATCTGAGGATCGAGGTTCAAAGCCAGCCAGCGCAAGAAAATCCATGAGACTCTTATCTCCAGTAAACCTCTAGAAAACCGGAAGAGGTGCTGTGGCTCAAGTGATAGAGCACTCGCCTTGAGCTGAAGAGCGCAGGGACAGCGCCCAAGCTCAGAGTTCAAGCCCCATGACCAACCAAAAAAAGAAAATTATCTACGTAGAAGTTAGACTCAGAAAATTGGAAAGTGACTAATATATTGATAACAAATAATGATCATTTTAGAAAAGGGCTGTCATATCCATTTTGTGATTCTGGTTTTACAAAATCAATAAGGTAGTGTCTCTTTGTATTATGTCTTTACGATCAAATATTGTTTAGGCTCAGTGGCACCTGTGATCCCCACTTTCTGGGAGGTAGAGATTTATAGGACCATATAGAGACCAGGCAGAGCAAAAGTAAGTAAGATCCTTATCTCAACAAACAAGCCACCCATTGTTGTGGTTAGCTGTTGAGCAGCTACATGGGAAGCATAGGTAGCAGGTAGAGGTCTAAGATTGGCCCCAGGCCAAAAAGGAAAAACAGTAGGACCTTATCATAAACAGTTAGAATATGGGGGAGAAGTGGCTTAAGTAGTGGATCACCTACCTAGCAAATCAAAGGCCCTGAGTTTCAAACCTTAGTACTGTCAAAAGAAAAATAATAAAGCATTAGAAATCTTTCATTGATATTGTATCTATATATAATTATTAAGCTCTTTATGTCTAACCACCAAATTCATTCATACAGAGTGACTTGAAATGTTACTGCTTTACAGATAAAGAACTGTATGCTTGGATGAAGTGTGTCAAAGGACAACCTCATGATCATAAACATTTAATGCCAACTCAGATTATACCTGGTTCTGGTAAGTAAATATATACACACACACACACACACACACACACATACACACATATATAGATATATATATATAAAACAGTTAAAGCCAGGAGTATAGTAGAGTGGAGAGTTAAGGTTTAATCTTGAATTGTGTTGCTCAGTTATTGGCAATCATAGGAAAACATTCCTGGCCTTGATAATAATGGAGTTGGGGAGAGAAGTCAGTTAATAGCTAGAACTAGGAAGAGGGCCAATGAAAAGAGTTGATGAGAGTGTCTATAATAAAAAAAAATTACATACTTATTTGTAAATAGACAATGAAACTTATTGAAGATACGGGGAGTCTCAAAGAAGTTGAGTTCTATCAGAGTACTTTGTATGTGTGGATATATAATGAATGAGTGCAAGTCTTTGTATTTACAATGAAAAATTTCTAAGAGTTTTGAGCATAACTCAATTTTTAATAACATAGTAAAAAGAAAAGTATAAATTTGTTAGATGGTAAGTTCTGTGATATTTAGAAGGGGATAATACCAAGTAAAAAAGTATTAAGAAAGTTATGAATTGAAAGAACTCCTTCATTGTTCCTAAATTATAAAATACATTAAGGAAAGAGTTGTATGTTACTAGTGGTAGTCCTTTTGTTAATTACTATTTTATTTTGTAGTGCTGACAGATCTTCTAGATGCCATGCACATTCTTAGGGAAAAATATGGTATTAAATCAAATTGCCATTGTACTAACAAACAGAATTTACAAGTTGGAAATTTTTCTACGATGAATGGTGTAACGCAAGTGAGTAAAAGTATTCAAATTAACTACATCATTAAATCACTTCTGATATTTGAAATCCATTGTGGGACTTGTGTTTTATGAATTGTTTTCTCTGTCACTGTGTAAATTATAACTATTACCTTTTAACTAATTTTAAGTAACAGCATTTAAAAAATTCAACTTCCCTTGTAGGTTTTACAGAATGTTCTTAATCACAGTAATAAAGTTTCTCTGTGCATGCCTGAGTCTCCGCAGCAGAGTACTCCTCAGAAGTCTGAGAGTAATGGCAATGACAGTCCAGGCAGTGACGCAAGCACAGAAAGCAAGCTAACTCCACCAGAATCCCAGTCACCACTGCACTGGTTAGCAGATCTTGCAGAACAGAAATCCAGACAGGAAAAAAAAGGTAAATTAACAGGTTTTTAAAGTATGTATTAAAAGATGATATTGCAACCAGCAATATTTATTGCTCTTTTTGATAATTTGCCTTGATCTTTAGCTTTAATTATTGCTTAAAGAAAACTCTTCCTTCTCTGTACATCACCTTGACAATTAAAAAACAACACTTTTTTTCTTTTACTAAGAACAAGCCCTTCAAAGATTGCCTCCAAATTTAGTTGTACCATGATTTGTGGTTGGGTTTATTGATACCATGTGAACACTATGTAACTTGTTACCTATATTTTATGTTTGTCTTATCTATGGCATTTCTCCATTATGCCTAGTATTAACGCAGCTAGCTATAAATTATTCACGAAGGCCTTTTCATATATAAGTGGACCATTCTCCATTCTCCATAGTTTGTGTTTGGATGAACTAGTATTAAGTTTTTATTTTTCACTATAAAGTGTATGGTGCCTGTTTTTTTCTACTGCAGCATTGAGTATTAACTTTAAAAAAAAAAAGCCACTTTTTTTTTTTTAAGAAAACAAAGAATTTGCCCTTGAAAAGGAAATTAAAGAAGAAAAAGATGATGATGATTCTGATACTCCAAATGGCAGAACATCACCTTCTGTGTCCCAGAATAATGAACAGGGCTCAACCTTAAGAGATCTGCTGACCACAACAGCAGGGAAACTCCGCGTGGGTTCTACAGATGCTGGCATTGCATTTGCACCAGTGTATTCAATGGGAACCGCAGTGAGTGTGATGGCAAGGGCTTTATTTGTTTTTGCACATGCTGGGTAAGCACTTTACCACTGAGATACACTTATAGTCCCTGGGTTTTAATAAGGGCCTTAAGTTTAGATACTTAATGACTTGGAAATGATTGTCTATAAACAGTCTAATAAAACATATGTAGATGAAATTATATATACATCATTAGCCAAATGGCTAATGATCTCAAATGCATTCTAAGTTAACTTGGAAGCAGCACTTTCCTTCTTCCCACCCCCACCCCCCAGATAGAAGTTGTAAAGAGAAGGCTCTTTGAGGTCTGGGGAATCCTTAGATAGTTTAGAATCTGAAAATCATGTATCTAGTAGAACAAACAAAACCATATGGAAATGACATAAAATGACTAGGTACCAGATTTTATTTTAATTACTTGTCAGAAAAAAGGAAAAGCAGAATATTATAATTGCTTATATAAATAAATTTTAGTGGTTTTTAGAAATAAATGGAGGATTCTACTCCACCTGTACACTCTACCTAAGGCCTAAATCAATAGAAAAAACAACAATACTCTGTTTCTAAGTTCATCCAGTCGCCAAATTTCTTGTCCCCAACTGTTAAGAAAAGTATAGGATCATATCCATCAGCTTAATTACATATTCTTGAATATGTATTTTTTCCCTTTTCATATTAATAAAATGATGAAAGGTTAAAAAAATCTATTGGATGAAAATTGTACATTTCCTATAAAAAAATTTCAGAAGGGTTTTTTTTTTCCTTAATAGGGTAGCAAAAGTGGACGGACTATGCCTAATATTCTTGATGATATAATTGCCTCGGTTGTTGAAAACAAAATTCCACCAAATAAAACCTCCAAGATAAATGTAAAATCAGAATTTAATGAAGAACCTAAAGAGAGCCAAAAACCTGCCATGAGTGAAAATGATAAATTATACAGTGATATCCCACATTCTTGGATCTGTGAGAAGCATATATTATGGCTTAAGGATTATAAGAATAGTAATAATTGGAAGCTTTTCAAAGAATGTTGGAAACAAGGACAGGTAAATATTTTCAGTTGATTATTTTAATATTCTTCTTGTACCTGAAGTTTATTAAAGGTTTCTTAGTGATAGAAATATACACGAGAGAAAAATAAAACTGATGAACATTGAAAGAATTACCAAAGATAGGGTGAACAATGGTATTCACTGTACACTATGTTGAAAATGAACTATACAACTTGTGGGTCCGGATGGGAGGACAAAACAGGGAGAAAGCAAGGAGAAGGGATGGCGTTGTTTTAAAGGGACAAGCAAACAAAAACGAATTATCAAAGTAATTATTACGGAATTTCTATGTGAAGACAAATTTTTGTCAACAGGAAGGCAGTGACTATTTGATGTTCATTTTTGATCTATCAGTGACTAAAGAGTAAAGTTTTATATTTCTTCAGCTCAATTATCCAGTTTATATATATTCAGATGTTAAAATTAGAAATGATTTTGTTGAATCACTGAAAAACATTGTTTTTTTGTTTGTTTTGGTTTTGTTTTGTTTTTATGGTGGGAATTAAAGCCAGGGCAAATATGTATTCTGTCACTGAGTTACACTTGCAACCTAGTTCATCCAGTCTTTGTTTGTTTGTTTTATTTGGTTGTGCTTTGGTTTGAGCTCAAGGCCTTTGCATATAGCTGCTCTATAAGTTAAGCCATCCTTTAGTTCCTCTTTTGCCTTGGTCATTTCCAAAATACTTTCACTTCCCCTTGTTGGTGAAGATTACAGGAACATGCCATTACAACCACCTATTGTGATTTCTCTGTAGCTGGCATAACAGGTGCATACCACCTTGCCCAGTTATTGAGTGAGGTGGAGTCTTGAGAATTTTTATTCCTAGGCTAGTCTTAACCTTTGGTCCTCTGATCAAGCCAGTGCACTTGACTTGATCAAGCCTTGAGTAACTGTTATTACATTCTGTTCAAATATAATGAGTTTAGGATAGTGGGTATGCTTCAGATGTTAAAATGCTTGCCTAGCAAACATGAGTTTTGTCCTGTAAAACCCCAATATTGCCAACAACAAATTTTGAAGTATTACTTGCTTTGCATTTCAGATAGCAACTTACTATGCAAATACAAAATTTACAAACATATATTTACATGAGTTTAATTTTCAACATACTTCTTTCTTAAAAACATTCTTGCTGGGGCTGGGAAGGTGGCTCAGTGGTAGAGTGCTTGCCTTGCATGCATGAGGCCCTGGGTTCGATTCCTCAGCACCACATAAGCAAAAAGAAAAAAGCCGAAGTGGCGCTGTGGCTCAAGTGGTAGAGCGCTAGCCTTGAGCTGAAGAGCTGAGGGACGGCGCCCAGGCCCAGAGTTCAGGCCCCACGACTGAAACCCAAAAACAAAATTTCAAAACAAAACATTCTTGCTGTTTTATTTTCATTTATGCAACAGTTACAGAACATCTAATTAGAGCCAATCTTTGCTTAGTCCTCATGAGTATAAGTATCAATAGGCTATGTGGAAATGAAAATCATTTCACTACAGTGGTTCTCAACCTTTTTTAACGCATTAGTCTTTTTCAGAGTCCCATGAAAGCTTGTTCTTTGCCATCCCCCAAACACCAGGCCTCTATGCACTGTATTTACATAAGATTTAGCATGTATTTTTTTATTATGTATTCTCTTTTTTTATTTTTACTTTTTTTTTTTTTTTTTTTGGTCGGTCGTGGGGCTTGAACTCTGGGCTTGGGTACTGTTTCTCAGCTCTTCAGCTCAAGGCGAGTACTCTACAATTTGAGCCACAGCACCACTTCCAGTTTGGTGGTAGTTTATTGAAGATAAAAGTCTCACAGACTTTCTTGCCCGGGCTGGCTTTGAACCTTGATCTTCATTTCAGCCTCCTGCATAGCTAGGATTACAGGCATGAGCCAGCGGCACCCAGCTTATCCTCTCTTCTTGAATGATGGTATTACTAGGCCAAAAGAACATTTAATTTTGGTTAGGCTTTTTAGGTAGGAAATAGTCACATGGTTGCTTTTATGTAAATGTTTTAAGAAATTTGTGTAAGGTGCTATGGAAGCAGAAAAAGGAATGGTTAAATTAGTGGCACTTGTTGAAAAACTTGCTGATTACTAAGGTATTAAGTGAAATTTTCCTAGGTGGATAAGTGGCTGAATGTATACTCTGTTATTTGGAGAATGCTATATAAGTAGATTTATTATTTGAAAATACAAAAACGTTTTATAGGAAAAGACATTAAGGGAATGATTATGAAAGTATCTATCATACTATCTACCATCACTAGGTAATAGTTTCAGGAATCAACATCAATAATTTGATATTTTAAAATGTCAGCAAAATGATTGGAAGTTAAATTACAGGAAAGTATTATCAGAATCTAATTAGAAAGTCTTTCTGTAGTTCTCCAAGATGATGATAGTAGCCTAATCTGCTTTGAAATAATTTAACACATGGATTAGCTTATCACTATCCTTTTTAAAAATCAGTTTTTCCCTAGGACTTGAATGTATTATTGATAGACAATAAGAATGCTAATTATTTAATAGCTAATATTTTATTCCACTGTTTTTGTTTTTTTGGGGGGAGGGCCCTGTCGTGGGGCCTGAACTCTGGGCCTGGGCGCTGTTGCTCAGCTCTCATCTCAAGGCTAGCGCTCTACCACTTGAGCCACAGCACCACTTCCGGCTTTTTTTCTTTTTGCTTATGTGGTGCTGGGGAATCGAACCCAGGGCCTCAGGCATGCAAGGCAAAGTGCTGTACCACTGAGCCACCTTCCCAGCCCTCCCAGGATTTTTTTTTTTTTTTTTTTTTTTTTTTTTTTTTGGGTCCGGTCGTGGGGCCTGAACTCTGGGCCTGGGCGCTGTCCCTCAACTCTTCAGCTCAAGGCTAGCGCTCTACCACTTTACCACTTGAGCCACAGCACCACTTCTGGCTTTTTTCTTTTTTCTTTTGTGGTGCTGAGGAATCGAACCCAGGGCCTCAGGCATGCAAGGCAAAGCACTCTACTACTGAGCCACTTTCCCAGCCCCTGAAAGGGTGTTTAAGAAAGCATTCAGCCAAGTAATTAACTAGACTTTGCTTATGTGATTTTTTTTTTTTAATTTTGAGATTATAAATTGTAGTTTGAGATTACTGTGTTTTTATGTTAACACTTTTTAATTATCTTTGGTATTCTACCTATTACATTTTAGGTTTCTTAACTTCTTAGGTTTTCTATATTCCACAACTTCACATCTGTTTAGTTTGGGGTGTTGTTTTTCTCTCTCCTTTTTTTTTTTAATCTTTGGTATTTGATCCTTAGGGCTTTGTGCTTGCTAGACAAACTACAGCTTGAGCCACACCTCCAACCCCATTGGTGATTCTTTTTAAAAATTTGCAAGCAGTATATCAGATGAATTTTTTAATATAGCTTATTGATGTTTTTAAAAGGAATAAATATTCACATCTTGAGTTTCTCAACTAAGTCTTGAAAGAAGTTGAAGTCATGAGATCTGAGAGATTTACTTTCAAAGATCAGTCATTAGACTTAAAATCTGATGTTACTACTAAATGTTTAATGTTTTCATTTATTATGATTCTTTAAAGAAAGGTAAAATGTATTTTAAGTGATATTATTATAAACTCAGGATGTATATAATTATACTTTAGTCTGGACTGCATATAGTTTTACTTTGAAATCTTATTAACCTATATTGTATACTTACAAAGAAACTATATATTTGCCTTACAAAAATTAGCCTATAGGTAGAATAGCCTAAAATTCATCTCTGTTGCTAAGCTGTTATTTTTTTGTTTTTGTTTTGTTTTGTTTTGTTTTGTTTGGGTCCAATAGTGGGGCCTGAACTCTGGGCCTGGGCACTGTCCCTCAGCTCTTCAGCTCAAGACTAGTGCTTTACCTCTTGAGCCACAGCGCCACTTCCGGCTTTTTTTCTTTTTGCTTATGTGGTGCTGGGGAATCGAACCCAGGGCCTCATGCATGCAAGGCAAGCGCTCTACCGCTGAGCCACCTTCCCAGCCCTAAGCTGTTGTTATTAATAGCGCCTTTCTCACTTTTCTGAAAATTATCATTTATTTAAAAAATGTACTGTTTGGGGCATTTTTCTCATTCTTTTTCTTTCACAATGTATTGTAACGTCTTCAAAAACTATTTTTAAATTCTTTAGACTCAGAAATTTTCTATTAGTCCTGAAATCTAATAACTGTTGTATGTGCACTTAAAACAAATCTTGCAGTTTCTGTATACATTTTAATTGTTACTTTTCTTTACTCATAAGCCTGCAGTGGTTTCTGGAGTGCATAAGAAAATGAACATTAGCTTGTGGAAGGCTGAATCAATTAGTCTTGATTTTGGAGACCACCAAGCTGATTTACTAAACTGCAAAGACAGCATTATTTCTAACACCAATGTTAAGGAATTCTGGGATGGTTTTGAAGAAGTTTCAAGTAGGTTTTTCTTTTGTACTCGTTGAATGTTTACATAATCATATATGCCTAAAATTATAGATTATAAACAATTTAATAAGATTTCAATCTCAGAAACTTCTATATTATTTGTTACCTTAATGAAAAAGTAAGTGGAGACAAATGACTCCTATCTTAATTTTGGCATTAATTTCCTTTGACTTTAAAGAACTCATTTATGTAAGTTTCCTAATATTTGAGGAACTTTTTGATAGTCCTATAAAATTATGGTATTAAACTAGATAATTGACCTGAAACACTTTGAAAAGTAACTATGAATGTAATACTAATGTTAACAAAAGAGAATTTATAAAAGATACAACTTTTCAAAGATTCTACCAGTGGGTAATGCTGTCTCTGAGTGTATTTTTTGTAAATAAAGAAATAGTCTTAATTTTAAGTACATAGGAAATAAAGTCAATAAGCATTCACTGAACATATGTACAGAAGTTGAATCAGGCATTTACATTTCTTTTTCCTCAAATATTAATAAAAATAAAATAGAGGAATATACTTTTAATAATTAACTGTTTTTTCATAGAACGGCAGAGAAACAAAAGTGGAGAAACAGTGGTTTTGAAATTAAAAGACTGCCCTTCAGGAGAAGACTTCAAGACTATGATGCCTGCAAGGTATATTTTTGGTACTCTTCATTTTGACTCTTTGTTTTATGTTCTGAGATTATCCCCCGGGGACGTATAACTTTTCAGTGTTTTCATTTCCCAATAATTGTGTGTGCATGTGTCTGCGTGCATGTACATATACACATGCGTGCTAGTCCTGGGGCTTGAACTCAGGTCCTGGGCACTGTCCCTGCCTTTTTGCTCGAAGTTAGTGTTCTACCACATGAGCCACAGTTCCACTTATGGCCTCATTTATTTATTGAGTCAAGTACGCAGTGGCTCATGCCTATAATCCTAGCTACTCAGGAGGCTGAGGTCTGAGGATTGCAGTTCAAAGCTAGCCTGGGCAGAAAAGGCCGTAACTCTTCCAGTTAACCACCAGAAAGCCAGAAGTAGCAGACTGCTTGCCTTGCTGAAGAGCTTAGGGCCAGTGCCCAAACCCAGAGTTCAAGCCCCATGACCAACAACAACAGAAAGTTTATTGGATATAAGAATCTCATAGACTTTCCTCCCCATGCTGACTTTGAACCTCAAACCTCAGATTGTCAGCTTATGAGTAGCTAGAATTAAAGATGTAACCTGTCAGTGTCTGGCCTGGCAATAAAAGTAATTTTAAACTACCATTTTTAACAAAACTTAATCTGTAGCCTCAGCAGGGGCAAGAAAATAGTTAAGAACAATTCTTTGTGTTTAGGCAGTAAGGAAAGATAGAAAAGAGTGGAGTTGTGGCTCAAAAGTAGTAAAACAGGCTGGGAAGGTGGCTCAGTGGTAGAGCGCTTGCCTTGCATGCATGAGGCCCTGCGTTTGGTTCCTCAGCACCACATAAGCAAAAAGAAAAAAGCCGGAAGTGGTGCTGTGGCTCAAGTGGTAGCGCGCTAGCCTTGAGCTGAAGAGTTGAGGGACAGTGCCCAGGCCCAGAGTTCAGGCCCCACGACCAGACACCCCCCCCCCCCCCCAAAAAAAAAAAAAAGGTAGTAAAACATTAGCCTTGAGCAAAGAACTCAGGGACAGCTCCTAAGCTAGGCCCTGAGTTCAAGCCCCATGATCACCCAAAGAACAAACACAGAATTCGGTTTAGGGTCTCCCTTCTCTTGGAGTTGTTAATTTTTAGGGTTTAGGGAAATGGAATTAGTATTACTTGTATTTTATGTCTGCCTGTGTGTAGTACATTTATCTAAACTTTGAAGGAAGTCAAGGAAAAGTGCTGATAATCTTACGGAAATATTTTATGTCATTTTCAACAACTTGAAAAGTAAATACCTGAAGGCACTTAAAAATACAAATCTTACTTTTTCAGATATGAAGATCTTTTAAAAAGTCTACCATTGCCAGAATATTGTAATCCAGAAGGAAAATTCAACTTGGCCTCTCATTTGCCAGGATTCTTTGTACGTCCTGATCTAGGACCCAGGTTGTGTAGTGCCTATGGTAAGTATAATTTTACATTTCTTTCACAAGTTTGTAGTTAAATAGGATTTTAACAATCTCTCCAAAGGTAATATGTCTTAATCTTATTTTAGTTTTTAACAAATTTTTTCCTATTTATGATATTTATGACCAGATTTAACCATTTTGCCATATTCCCATTTCTCTTCTTCCTCCTTAATGTACTCATCTTTTGAACTGCTTTTGGTGGGCTTCATTATGCTGCGTTCTTTTATAAATATGTGTACAATATTCTTCATCATCATGTCTGAGTCTACTCATTTTCCCCTATCTTTCATCTTAATCTCATGTCCCATTACTATTACTGTCATCCCATGATCATTTTAGGTCTGTGCTTCATGATTGAGGAACATTTGGCTCTTTTGAGCTTGCCTTTCCTCATTAAATATAATGTTCTTCAGATTAGTCTATTTTCTTACAAATGCCATAAATTTCATTTTCCTTTATGGCTCATAAATATTCCATGGAGTATGTACATGAATGTGCACACACAAATTTTGTTTTCGGATTTTTTTGTTGTTGTTGTTGTTGGTCATAGGGCTTGAACTCTGGGCCTAGGCGCTGTCCCTCAGCTCTTCAGCTCAAGGCGAGCGCTCTACCACTTGAGCTACAGTGCCACTTCCGGTTTGCTAGTGGTTTCCTTCACAGGCTGGTTTTAAACCACAGTCCTCAGATTTCAGCCTCCTGAGTAGCTAGGACTACAGGTGTGAGCCACCAGCACCCGGCTCAAATTTTGTTTTCTTTATCCATTTATTGCCTGTTGGGCTACTATGATCAGAGTTGCAATTCTATTGAAAATTTGTTTTATATCAATCAGTATGTTAGAAATTAACAGCCAGTATTAAGTACCTGCTAATTTACCTTTCAAAATAATCTTTACTTTTTTATTGATTTGCTTTATAATAGAGTATTATAATGGGATGTGGCTTTTAGAAGCAGGCTCATTAAGCTCAAACTATAATGAATCATTCTGATGGAACTGATTTAGGAGAAATACCCTATATATTATATTTTGTCAAAAACAAAATCTTATTTTATATACAGGTGTAGCTGCGGCTAAAGATCATGATATAGGAACAACAAATCTTCATATTGAAGTTTCTGATGTTGTAAATATTCTAGTCTATGTTGGCATAGCAAAAGGAAATGGGATTATTTCAAAAGCAGGTAAGGAAGCTAAATAATAGTGGTTTTAATAGTTGAATAACAATACTATGGTGAATACTAGCTTATGGGTTGACAATAAAGGTTTCAAAGCTGCTTGCAGTAGGTATGGAGATCCTCTAATCTTCATTACTTGAAAATTCCTTTTTTATATAACAAATTTTATAAATTTGTTATTGACTGCGTTGTGGTTATGAAAAGGTATTGTGAAACTCATTTTCAAACACCTGTTGAAGAATAGACTGCAGCTCTGTAGAGATGATGGAGATACTATTTTTGCCTCAAGCATTTTCCTACCCATCCTCCGAGGATCAGAAAGAAGAATATACTACTACACTATTGTAGAAGTTACATTTGTGCCTAATAATTAGGTTTTAATTTCCCTTCTTTGGATTCCTCTCTGAATAATTGATCAATAACTTATGCCCTCCTTTATAGATAAATACTTACAGGTCTTAAAAGTACACTGGCTTCTTATCTTCAAAATAAGAACAGACTTATAAGATAGGTCACTTATCTGTCATATATAGGGTCCCTGGCTCTGCCTGAGTACATGCACTGGATGGATGGATGGATGGATGGATGGATGGATGGATGGATAGATAGACAGATAAATGACTGACAGACAAAAGCATCCTTTGATACTTTCAATCATCCTATTACTCCTGCCCTCATAACCTTCTATCACCAATCCGTGGCTTCCTACTTACAATTTTGTTAATAGGACATTTATAAGACACCAGCCATTATTTCCTTAGAAAAATTTTAGATTTGTCCCAGAAGGACATAAAAAATGATAGTCTTTTATAGTGTTAGTATCTTTAGCTTTTAGTATTGTTCTAACTTTTCTTGTTATCTTATGAATTTGAAAGAATTTGTTACAGATAACATTTGAGGACTGAACCAATTGGTCTGTATTCTCTCTCTCTCAATTTTTGAAATGAATCCTTGTAAAAAGATTTTAGCTGGGTGCTGGTGGCTCACACCTGTAATCCTAGCTACTCAGGAGGCTGAGATCTGAAGATCACCATTCAAAGCCAGCCCAGGCAGGAAAAGTCTGTGAGACTCTTACCTCCAATTACCCACCAGAAAACTGGAAGTGGTACTGTGGATCAAGTGGTAGAATGCTAGCCTTGAGCTGAAGAGCTGAGGGACAGTGCCAAGGCCCAGAATTTAAGCCCCACAACTTACCAAAAAAAAAAAAAAAAAGGATTTTGCTGTGCATATGTAGAAAACATCTGATATAGCCTTAGTAGTAGGCAATATTTACGATATTTCAAGAGCATCTTATAGTTACACATAGGAAATAACCCCAGTTAATACTTTCATTTGTGTACTTCTAAAATATTTTTATCTCTATACCCATCTATTTGAAGATTTTTGTATTGTGAGAGTTTCAGAATTATTGCCTGACATTTTCTTAAAATCACAGCTTTGTTTTGAATCAGTTGATTACAGATTAATCACAATAAAATATGAAATGTACTCAGAATGAATAAATTTTTATTTAGTTACAGAATTGAGAAATGCTTCTTTTTTTTAACTTTGTAAACTGTTCAAATATAAACTAGAGGTGTGTTCCCTTGCCTACTTTATGCAGTCGTTAGAAGGGCAACTAATTAATAAAAGTCCTTTGGAAATTATTAAACATTATACTTGGTATAATAGGAACCTCTTCCTTAGGACAGGCAGAAAAACAATTGAATATAAACTGTTCAATTTTCTATCTTATGCACTGTGGTTTACTGAAAATAAATGGAACAAAAGACAGCTGTTTCAGGTGGAAGAAAATTCTTTACATGTTTTAAGTATTAGCATAACCTGCAAATACTTACGGACACCATTAAAAATGACATGGCCTGGTGCTAGTGGCTCACATCTGTAATTATAGCTACTCAGAAGGCTGAGCTCTAAGAATAATGGCTTGAAGTCAGCCCAGAGAGAAAAGTCCCAATGAAACTCTTATATCTAGTTAATCACTCAAAAACCAGAATTGGGGCTATGGATCAAAGTGGTAGAGCACTAGCCTTGAATAAAAGAGCTCAGGGCCAATGCCCAGACCCTGAGTTCAAGCCCCATGACCAACCAAAAAAAAAATGACTTAAAGTTTAGGTAAAGACAACCAAAGAGCTGGGCGCTCGCTGGTGGCTCACACCTGTAAACCTAGCTACTCAGGAGGCTAAGATCTGAGGATGTGGTTCAAAGCTAGCCTGTGTAGGAAATTCTGAGACTTTTAGCTCCAGAAAACCGGAAGTGGCACTGTGGCTAAAGTGGTAGAGCCACTAGCCTTGAGCCGAAGAGCTCAAGGACAGTGTCCAGGCCCAGAGTTCAAGCCCTACAACTGACAAAGAAAGAAAGAAAGACAACCAAAGAATTAACTTTTAAATGTTTAAAGATTTCTCAAGACTTTCACTCTTATCAGTGTTACATGGAAGACAGAACTCCCAAATTCTCGGTTCTTCTGACATTTTTGAAAATTTAACTGGGTTAGACTCTTTAAGAGTATGAATTCCAGTCAAGAACTTGATACTTTGATAATTTTAGAAGGTTTGACTTTTCATGCTACTAACCAATTTAAAAATATCCTTCTGTGTTTCAGGAATACTGAAGAAGTTTGAGGAAGAAGACTTGGATGACATTTTAAGAAAAAGATTAAAGGACTCAACTGAAATACCTGGTGCTCTGTGGCATATCTATGCTGGAAAAGATGTTGATAAGATAAGAGAATTTCTTCAAAAGGTATAATTTATGTTGTAGCTAATCTTTTCACACTGCACAAGGATTTAGTAATTTTTGAATATAGAGTCATTTGTAATTCCGCTACATATAAAATCATTAAATAACTTAGCTCAAGGAGATGGGATTTTTTTTTTAAACATGTTTCAGTTTGGCAATGAAACCTGTCAAAATTTTTGTTCATTTGTGTGAGGACTAGGGCTTAAACTTGATTATTTCACTCAAGGCTGGCACTTTTATCACTTGAGTCCTAACTCTACTTTTAGCTTTTTGGTAGTTAATTGAAGATAAACGTATTGTGGGCTTTCCTTTCAGGACTTACTTTGAATCTGGTTCCTTAGATCCCAGGCTCCTTGAGTAGCTAGGATTAGTTATTGAGTCACTAGTACTTGGTTGAAATTCTTTTGAGAGAGACAGGTGTAAGGAAGAGTGATTTAAGAGATTTGGGGGGAGGGGAGGGAGATGGATACATTATATACATGTTTGGAAATATCACAATAATACTCCTTGTACAACTAATAAATGCAAATAAAGTCATTGAAAATGATGTTACAAGAAACAAGGAAAAAATGATGTTACAAGAAACAAGGAAGGATCTTAACAGCCTTTAGAGAGAATGTAGCTTTGTTGGCATGCTGGTATTGTTCACCAAAGCCTATCTCAGGACAGGAAAAAGGCCCAGTCCCTCAAGGATGACCAGAGCTTTCACAACACAAGACACATAGTTTGTACATGAAAAATATATGTTGAATAATAGGGGATAAAATTAGTTTTGGGGGATTTCTTTTCTAGAATCCACATTGTTGCTTATTTTGTTATAATTTCAAAAACTCTTTATGTGGACAATGTGAAGAAGCCTTGTAACTACCATCTTATTCTGATTTACATACCAATATTTTTATCTATAATGTGTGCTTCTGAAAGCAGGTTATTTTATTGGTTAGTGAAAGATTCTCTTGAGATAGATTTCATCTTTGTACATTTCTAAAAAAAAAAAAAAAACATAAGTGGGCACCAGTGGCCTCATGCCTGTAATCCTAGCTACTCAGGAAAATCTGAGGATCACGGTTCAAAGCCAGCCTGGGCAGCAAAGTCCATGAAACTCTTATCTCCAGTTAACTATCATAAAACCAGAAGTGATACTGTGGCTCAACTGTAGAATACTCACCTTAAGCTAAGGAGCTCAGGGACAGGGTTCAAGCCCTAGGACTGACAACAACGAAAAAGGAAACTAACTAGATGAGCATTTAATAATAGAACTAATTGGTGAAAAGGAAATGGTATTAGCACTACTTCACTATACTATGTTGTTTTACTATTATTTGGCTTTTAAGATTATTACAGAATGTATTTTCATTGTTTCATAATATTCAGAGAACAGGATTTATTATAAGAAGATGAAAAGTTTACTGAGTAGTATTTCCATTTCCATTACTTTATTTGAGGTTTTAATTTTATTTATTATTTATTTTTTATTTCTATGTTAATCTTTATTTCAGATTTCAAAAGAACAAGGCCTTGAAGTTCTACCAGAACATGATCCAATACGTGACCAAAGCTGGTATGTGAATAAAAAGCTTCGCCAAAGACTGCTTGAAGAATATGGAGTCAGAACTTGTACTCTTATCCAGTTTCTTGGTGATGCCATTGTTTTACCAGCTGGAGCACTTCATCAGGTACACGCAAACTTAATTCTAACATACCAAAAGAGCTATTTTGGGGGGAAAATAAATGTTTCTAGGTATAGATAAAAATGAAAGAAGCTGTAAATATGAAATTGACCTACACCAATCTGTTTCCATTAAATCTGTAAAAAGGCATTCTTGTGTTTAAAAAAATCTAATGTAATTATTCAGCGAGTTCAAATGGTTTTAACATGAGTCAGTCCCATTTATGTATTATTTCTGATTTGGGGGGTTGAAATTGTAATATTTAAGACCCATTTTAGAAGTAGAGCAAACTATGTGTTCATTTTCATTTTCATTAGTGAGGCTTTTTTCAAAAAGGGCAGTAAAGAGGGAATATCCAAGAGCTTTTATCAGGTTTTAAATTTACTTCCTTTGTCTAGTGCACTAACATAATAATCCTTCTAAAGTATGATGGTATATAATTTATATTAGCTATGGATCCATAGAACTTTAAATCTGAAACTTCCCATCACAAATAAATGCATAAATGCCCGATCTTTTTTTTTTAATGTAGCTTGATGTGTGACATAGATTAGGTGATAGGAATAATGGAGGATGAAATTTCAAGTTTACAGCAGATTTTTATAGGTTGAACGGAGCCCATATTCCACCATAAAAGCCACTTCCACCAACAAAAGCTTGTTTGCCTCAGTGGATTCTAAGTTATAATAGTTGCTTTTATGCTATTAGTTTCATCATTTTTATACCTCATGGCATTTGTGATTTAAAAAAAAAAAACTTACTGTTTTCGGTGGTCCTGGCATTTCACCCCAAGGTCTTATACTTTGGTAGGCAGGCCCTGGTACCACTTGAGTTACACTTCCAGCCCCGTGATAGCAAAATATAAAACACAAATGTGCCTTTTTCTATAACTTCATAGAAAAATATATGTATGTTAAATGGTTTTTTTGTTCCTATGGACTTATGAACATTTTAGAGATTTAACATTTGTGATTCATATGTAATTAGGATTCACTCAACATTCGTTTTGCTTTCTAGCTAGCTGCTTACCAGAAAATAGCTTATTTTTATTTAGAGGAATTGAACATTTATTCAGTCAAAAGAACCACCTACATTACTATAGATTTTTTTGTAAATATGAATCCTACTGCCCAGTCAACCCCAGTGGCTCATGCCTGTAATCCTAGCTACACAAGAGGCTGAGATTTAGAGGATCAAGACCAGCTTGGACAGTAAAGTTCACGAGACTCTTATCTCCAATGAACAAGCATAAAACAGGAAGAAGAGTTGTGGCTCAAGTTATCGAACATCAGCCTCAAGTAACAAAACTAAGGGACAGTGCCCAAGCCCTGATACCAGCAGAGACACAGATGGGGTTTGGGGCGGCAGGGAGAAGGAGAAGTAAAGAGGAGCTAGAGAGACAAATGAGAAGGAGGAAGAGAGCAAAAGGCAAAAGAAGACAGGCACCAGTGACTCAGTCATATAATCCTAGCTACTCAGGAGGCTGAGATCTAAGGGTCATGGCTCAAAGCCAGCTTGGGCTCCAATTAACCACCAGAAAACCAGAAGTGGCGCTGTGGCTCAAGTAGCAGATTCTTGCCCTGAGCTGAAGAGCCCAGGCCCAGAGTTCAAGCACCATAACCTACCAAAAAAAAAGTTCACATACCACTGTTCAAAACTTCATAAAAACTGGGAGCTAATGGCTCATGCCTATAGTCCTAGCCTCTCAGAAAGCTGGAGATGAGAAGCCAGATAAATCTGGGAAACTCTAATCTCCAGTTAGCCATCAAAAACCTAGAATTGCAGATGTGGCACAGTGGTAGAGTACCAGCTGTGAGTAAAGCAATAAAAAAAAGGCAAGTGAGAGTATGAGGCCCTGAGTTTAAGCCCCAGCACCAGCATATGCAAAAGAAACAAAACGAAAAATCTCCACCAGTTTCAGAAAAGAAAATACCCTATGTTGGAAGGTGGGAAGGGTTGGTTTATGGTCAAGGTGAGGGTGAATATAGTCAAAGTACTTTATATGCATGTGTGAAAAAAGGACAATGAAAACCTGATGGCATTTTTTTGGTATTTTTAAGAAGGGGATAGGAAGAGTGAGAAAACCTATTGAAATTGTTTTTAAGAAGGGATTATAGGGAGATGAGAGAGAGGAATGGAGGTGAGTTTGGTAGGGGGTACATTTTATATAGAGAGAGAATATATGTTAAACCCTACTTGTACAAATCCTCAGTCTATATCTGTGCTGTTTGTGTTTATCCTAACACATGAATGTTTGCATGCATACACAAATATACCCTTACTCTCCTAATTATTTTGCTTTGCTGTTTTCACACACAATATGAAACATTCCTACCCCCACGATCTTTATTTTTGTCATTTTTTTCTGATTTTTCTTCATTTTATCATCTAATGTAATTTATATTTTACTTTTTCATTATCTTGCACGCCTCACTAGAATGTAAACTTTATGAAGTCAGAGTTGTACAGGCTTTTGTTGTGTTTTTGTTTTTCTGCTTACTTGTAATGCTGAGAATCAAAGATAGGTCATTGGCAGAAGCAGTATACTACTGAATCATGCCCTAGCCCAAGATTTGGCTTTTTCCATTGCTCCCTCTTCTTGCCTAGAACATTCTACTTACTTGTCTGTTTTGTGACTTTACTAATAAGTCTTACATGTATATGTACAAATAGGCATATTTGTACAGTCTATTTTGTATAGAAGATCTGAAAATATGTTCTTACAACATCATTTTTACAAAAGCAGATGAAAGTAAGTATGGATTCCTATAACACAAATGTATCTGTATAAAGTTTTTGCACAGTCATACTAAATCTGACTTCTTTGTATATGTGTCTTTGCCTACTTCAGAAAGTTTATTTGGGTTGGAAAATAACTTCCAATTTTCACTATGCACATATGTATGTCAGAAAACATGTTTTAAGATTGATAGAAAGTTAATAGCTATTATGAGAAGCAAATTTCATCTGTAATAAAAGATGATACGCCAAAATAAACTGGCAAGTTCTATTCTGAGGTCTGCTAGGAAATGTTGCTGAATGCTGCAAGACAAAACTTTTTATGTTTTGTGATGCATAGCTGGGCATGCAAATTGCCATCTTTAAAAATAGGAATTTCTGGGGGCTGGGAAGGTGGCTCAGTGGTAGAGCGCTTGCCTTGCATGCCTGAGGCCCTGGGTTCGATTCCTCAGCACCACATAAGCAAAAAGAAAAAAGCCGGAAGTGGCGCTGTGGCTCAAGTGGTAGAGCGCTAGCCTTGAGCTGAAGAGCTGAGGGACAGCGCCCAGAGTTCAGGCCCCACGACCGGACCAAAAAAAAAAAAAAATAGGAATTTCTATCTGCTTCGTGTATGCATAGGATAATTACAATGCAGTTTTGTTTGTTACTCTGTTTAGAGGGTGCTATCTCTGATTTAGAAGTAGCAGAATTCAAGTTACACATCTCTTCATACCTACTAACTTCGGTTTGATATTAATTTTTACTACCTTTTTAGTCCTTAGAGCCTCTATAAACTGTTCATTGATGGTTCAACATTACCCTAGTAGACCACAAATGACTCTTGAAGTAATCCTAGACTCTATAAATATATGTTTCTCATTCTTTGGCATTAGAATTTTCGAGAGGTCTTCATCAAGCACACATTGCTGTACTCATCCCCTAGAGTTTCGCATTTATTGAGTTTGGGAGGGCAGAACCTGAAATTTTGCATTTCTAACAAATTTCTAAGCCTTGCTTTGCTAATGTTACTCCAGTGAATGACTGTGAAATACATGAATAGGAAGCCTTTACAAACAATAGGCACCTATCAAAAACTTGTTTCAGGGCTGGGAAGGTGGCTCAGTGGTAGAGTGCTTGCCTTGAATGCATGAGGCCCTGGGTTCGACTCCTTAGCACCACATAAGCAGAGAAAGCTGGAAGTGGCGCTGTGGCTCAAGTGGTTGAGTGCTAGCCCTGAGCTGGAAAGCTCAGGGACAGTGCCCAGGCCCAGAGTTTAGGCCCACGACCGACCCCCCAAAAAACCCAAAAAACTTGTTTCAACCAAGTGATACTATATTGCAGCAGATAGCAGTGCTAGAAAAGAAGCAACTTTCTAGGCCTGTGAACACTTGAGTATATCCAGAAAAAAAACTGAGAATGGTAGCTCTACTATTCAGTAGAGTCCAGAAATGTGTCTTAGGAACCTGAAGGAAAATATGATAGCCACAGTTCTCTATACTCTTTAAGAGGGGAAAAAACAAAAACTCAGATTGCAAACTTAAAAATCTTGTGTTGGTAAATATGACCAAGGATGTGAAAGCCCTAGATCAGCAATAATAAAGTTGCTCTAAACTGTCTTACTAGATTATTTTTCATCATTCCTAAGGAGTTTATGTTAAGACTGCACATTTGAATTACCAAATTATTTGTCACACTTAGTTTTCAGAAATAGCTGCATATATAGCAATCATAGTGTTGAGATGATAACCTTTCTGCTATGAACATGAAAAAATTATATTTTCTTAATTATCCATTGATTTCAACTGATCCTTTAAGGCAAATATTATTAAGGCAGTTTTGGTCTGGAAAGTGAAATTAAGATGACTCACACATTGCAAAAGAAAAGGGGTAAGTTGAATGGGAAGTTAACTTGTATTCTGCTTCAAAGCTGAACATTGTCTCTTCAACCGCAAGCCTTTCAGCAGAACATCAGCTGGGGGTTGTTCAGAAACATATAGCAACTTTTAAGCATTTATAAACATCGCCATTCTGAAAAACAACATTCTTAAAAGGACCATAAACTGGCAAAGACTGACTGAAAACTTTCAGAACTCTGGAATGTAATCCCAGTACTTAGAGTAACCAAGAGACCATTTGATGAAGAAAAAGGCAGCTGATTTTTCACTTAAGGAAATCTGTCAGGGCACTGGCTGACCACTGAAATAATGGAACCAAGACTTCAGTGACCACACCCCCAACAGAGAATGCAGCCTTTCTGAACAATTTGGAAAAGTCACTGAAAAATGCCTATAGCCCTCTGCGGTCACCAGCAGCAAACACTAAGGCAGGGAAAATGTGATTACCAAAGTTAGCACATTATAATGTACAGATGCCCAGTTTTCAAGAAAAAAGAAAGTATGGGCCATTCAAAGGGAAAAACTAATTGACAGAAATGTTCCCTGAGGAATTCCAGACATTGGATTTACTAAACAACTGTCTTAAACTCAAAGAGCTAAAAGAAACTCCATGGATAAAGACCTGAAGGAAACCAGAAAAATGATGGATGAATCAAATAAAAATATCAATAAAGAAAAAAATAGAAATGAGCCATGTAGAAATTTTGGACCCACAGTGATTTTTTAAGACAGGCCAGAATTAGACATACCAAAGGGTAACATACTAAAACCTATTTTCAGATAAAGACATAAGGAGAGAGAGGGCATTTGGAGACTGTGTTTGATGGTGTGAGAGAGTCAATGTAAGACTGTAAAGCATCTATTTGACAAGACAACACAGGAGTTGGGCTCCTGTTGACTTGCCATTTATTGGCTGATTTGTCTTGGGACAGGCGCTGAACACATCTCATCCATAGTCTACTGTTCTGTGAAATAGAGCATCTATTCTACAGACAAATAATGAAGAGCCAGTGAGACTGTACAGACATGGTGAAAATGTGAGGCATCTACTGTTCATTCTTCTGAGGAACCAACAGCCTAATGATTACAGAAAGAGAATATTTGCTTTATATGCTACCAAGTTATCAATAGAGGCACAGTGCTTGAGTTAACTCTGCAGACTTCAGCAGCTGTTCAGGTGGTCATATGTCCAGAGGAGGAATTATAGCCTCTCTGGAATTCCATTACACTGTCATCAATTAGATTTTCTTTCCCACAGTCTCCATTTCCCACTTACTATCTCTTTTTCATCTCACTCCCAATTAAGTTTGTTTTGCAAACTTTTAAAAATTAGAATAGAATTAAATGCTTAGTTTTCCATTATTTCTCCTTTCCCAGGAATTTTTATGCCATTTTAAAATACCACTTGAAGACAACCTAAAACAATACAAATCCTCTGTTAATACTGAGCATAAATGGAAAGTAATGTAAGAAATAATGAAGTATCTGTAAATGCTGAACAACAGATATTGACTGGCTTCTTAAGAAAACCATTTTTCATCAGGAAAGAGGAAACATAGAAACGGTTGCAATAAAGTCACAGAAGATTAGAGGGTCTCTTTAATTGGCTAATTTGAAATAAAGGCACAAAGTAAGTCCTAGGAAATGGAAACTCATTTGTGGTCAGTAGATCTGTATGGAACTATAGTTTTCATCCCAGTTCCTCACAAATGAACTAAGTTACATTTCTTTTCTCTGGTGTGTAAGTGACACTGAAATGACCAAATTGTTGAAAGCCTAAGGAACAGCAACATACTCATTGAGTACCTCCTAGATTTTTTTTCTACTTAGCAAGTTTCTAAAGTCACACATTTTAAAAGTCCACCTTGACAAAATTGGTAATTAGGATCTGATTATCAGCCTCTCCAAAGGATTCCTGGAAAAGATATTTCTCTTTATCATTTAAAAATATTTCATTTACAAAGTCACTCCACATGAAGCTTGTCAGTGACATGACTTCCCCATTCAAGTGCGGTCTTCTGCTTTGAAATCCATTTGATGGTTTGGGAAAATTCTCTGGTAGAATTGGCCTTTGTGTTCATTGGTCTCACTCCTGTTGCCTTAGATTTATATTTCATGGCTTTTCTTTTGGGAATAGGTACAGAATTTTCACAGCTGTATTCAGGTAACTGAAGATTTTGTGTCTCCAGAGCATCTCGTACAGTCGTTTCATTTAACACAGGAACTGAGACTTTTAAAGGAAGAAATTAATTATGATGATAAACTACAGGTAAGAAATTAATATTTTAACAAGTCCTGTTCTGTGGGCTTTTTATTTTCAGAAAACATAAATGTAGGGTTAGGCAGGTCAGACAGTCATTGATTAGTTTGTCACATTAGGATAACAGCCAAAGATTAATGCCAGCATTTAATTACATGAATTTTAATGACCCTTATTTTAACTTCTGGCTTAACCATGTTTTTTGTTTTTGTTTTGTCAGTCATGGGGTTTGAACCCAGGGCCCAGCCGCTGTCCCTGAGCTTTTTCATGAAAGGGTAGTGCTCTACCCACTTGGAGCCATAGCACCACTTCTGGTTTTCTGGTGGTTAATTGGGGATAAGTATTATGGACTCTCCTGCCCAAGATGGCTTCAAACCACGGTCCTCAGATCTCAGTCTCCTAAGTAGCTAGGATTACAGGCATGCTCAGTGCCTGGCTTAACAGTTTTTTTTTTTAACTTTGACATTTTCCTTTTCTTTATATTTGGCTAGCCTTGACCCCTATTAAAATAATTTTGTTTTTAATCTGGCAGTTGTCATTTGTTAATTTCTCTCCAGCTCTTAAGTGATTAGAAATATCAACATCTCTTTCAGGTTAAAAATATCTTATATCATGCAGTCAAAGAAATGGTAAGAACTTTGAAGATACATGAAGAGGAAGTAGAGGATATGGAAGAAAATTAAATGTGGCCCAGGTTGATGTTTGTAGGCCACAGACTGGGATTACTTCCTGAATGGTGATAGGCACACTAACTTCAGTTTCATAAAACCATCAGTGCCAAGAAATGCTCTTTGTAGTAATACTTGTTACTGACACCACAGCAGTATAGCATATGTCACAGCTCCTGTGAGTCAATGTTAGTTGTAAACCAAGCTGAATTGAAAAACAGCATTACATAGTAGTTTCTGTATCATAGTGTATATGATGTTTGTGAAAATGCCAGATTTAAAATGATGTATTTATTTTTGGTAAAGAAAATTCTACGCTATATTGTTGATGAAGTGTAAATGTACCCTTGTACAGTTTAATAAAATAACTAATATTTTTCACTACATTGAGACAGTTACTGTGAGAATAGGACACCAACACCAGCTATTGCCTGCGTTTGGGAAATTGCTGACTCGCACAGCAGTCATGTCATAATCAGAAATTACTGCCAAATAATTGTAAAATTTGTAAAATATAAAGTATATAAAGTAGATACTAAATACAGACACTTCAATATTTTATTGAAGCTATTGACTGTAAAATTAAACATTTTCAAAAGGTGTAATTTATTTAAAATTGTCTCATTTTGGTAAAATTTATGTGAAGTTTTAAAGCTAAATAGTAAACTTAATATGCTTTGTAAATATATACATATATACATTTAATGATGTATTTTTTTAAAACATTGGCTTGCTTTTGTTAAAGTGCAAGTGTTACATATGGCTTTGTATATTAAAGTTGAAAGGGGTTTTACATTTTCCATTAAAAAGACTTTATCAGAAGTTGTGTTCCAGAGTTCTTCCTACCCTTCCCCCAACCCCCACCGAGAAATTGAGCTGAGCTCAGGCCTCATACTTGCTAGGTAAATACTCTACCACTTGAGCCCAGCCATATTTTACATTGGTTACATTTGAAGTAGGATCTCTCTTTATGCCTGGGCTGGCCTGGACCTGGATTAGGATCCTTCTACTTTGCTCGCCTGCATCATGAAGAATAACGAGCAGATGCTACCAGGCCAAGCCATTGGTTGAAATAGGGAGCCTGGTGAACTCAAACCACCCTATCCCCTGATTGTTGTGGACCAATACAATACCAGTTGTCCACCTCTCAAGAAGCTAGTGTTACACACTTGCACCACTCTGTCCAGCTCTCTTTTTTGAGATGGACTATGAGGATAGATAAGAATTAGCGGTCATCAAGGTATGAATATGAATTTTGTTTACTCTGTGACCCTTACAAGTTGCTTTAATTTGGAATCTTGGTCTTAATAGCTGACTACTGTTTTCCGATGGTTGCATGAGGTGCATAGTTGGGACACTTTGAGTTATGAGAAATACGTAGTTCTCTACTTAACACCTCAAGGATATTGGGAAGAAGCATCCAACTAGTGCAGCCTTGCAAACTACTTTGTTTCTACCCTGATTTTGCTTAGGTCCACAATCTTAGTTCCATGTAGGTTGCTATTTTACCTTCACTCAATATTTCAAATAATATATAAATTTGGACCCTTTTTTTGGAACCAGCTTCAAAACTTGCACTCATGGTCTCAGGTTCTCACTGGGCTTTCGTGCTACTGGTACTCTGGTACATGTGCCATACCTTCAGCTCTGCTTTTTTTGTTCTTGGTTAATTGAAGATAGACTATCTTAGCGGCACTGGTGGCTCATATGATAGAGTGTCTTAGCTGGGCACTGGTGGCTCATATCTATAATCCTAGCTCCTCTGGAGGCTGAGATCTAAAGATCATGATTCAATAAACTACTCAGAAAAAGCCAGTGGTAGAGTGCTAGCCTTGAACACAAAGAGGCTCAGGGACAGTGCCCAGGCCCTGAGTTCAAGCCTCAGGACTGGCCACACAAAAAAAAAAAAAAATTAAAAAAAAAAAATATATATATCTTGGACTGTTCTTTTTTTCTTTTTTCTTTTCTTTTTTTCTTTGCTCAGTCGTGGGACCTGAACTCTGGGCCTGGACGCTGTCCCTCAGCTCTTCAGCTCAAGGCTAGTGCTCTACCACTTGAGCTACAGTGTCACTTCCAGCTTTTTCTGTTTATGTGGTGCTGAGGAATTGAACCCAGGGCCTCATGCAAGGTGAGCACTCTAGCACTCAGCCACCTTCCCAGCCCCATTTTGGACTTTTCTGATAGGGCAGGCTTCAAACCCAGATCTTCTGATCTCAACCTTGTGAGATCAACTTTAAAGGTTTGAGCCACAGGCACCTGACAAGTTTTTGACCTATTAATAGCACTTTTTTCAAATGTGCCTCAACTTGTGCTTTCCCATGTTACATGGTTTAGTTTCAATGTGAAATGAGTTTAAAGAAGATTGCCAGGAACCCAATTCTTATTATCTTCAAGAAGTTTTGCTTCTCTGTTTGTTTTGTTTTTTGTCGGTCGTGGGACTTGAGCCACAGGGCCACTTCTGGCTTTTTCTGTTTATGTGGTGCTGAGGAATCGAACCCAGGGCCTCATGCATGCAAGGCAAGCATTCTACCACTGAGCCATCTTCCCAGCCTTCTCTAGTTCTTAAACTTCCTTTTATCCCCATTAACCCTTCAGAATGGCTGAAGCTCAAGAATGTAAAACCTGGAAGTGTTCTGTATCTGAATTCCATGCCTGTGATCCAATTCTTGTTAAATGTAGGGTATAGAGAGACCATGATATTTACATCAGTAAAGGCATCTATAGAGTGGAAGGCTGTGGAATTGAATTACTATTGCTTTCTGATTACTGGAATAATTCCTCTGACCATTTCCCCTGTTCTAACCTTTTGGTTGGTTCTGCTGTTCATCATCACATACAAGAACATCTTAATCAATTGGGTTTCCCCCAGAAAGAGGTAATAAAAATTGTCATTTGTTGGGTTTCAGTACCTCATGATCTTAATCATAGCTATTCTGGAGGCTGAGCTTTGAGGATTGGGTTTGAAGCCAGCCCAGGCAGGAAAGTTTGTGAGACATCCATTCCAGCAAAGGGTTGGAAATGGAGCTGCAGCTCAAGTGGTAGTGCTAAAACTTGACCAAAAAGAGCTAAGGGGGGGGCTGGGAAGGTGTCTCATGGTAAGAGTGCTTGCCACATGCATGAGGACCTGGGTTTGATTCCAAGGCACCACATAAACAGAAAAAGCTGGAAGTGGTGCTGTGACTCAGGTAGTAGAGCGCTAGCCTTGAGCTGAAGAGCTGGCGGATAGCGCCCAAGCCCAGAGTCAAGCCCTACAACTGACCACAAAACAAAACAAAAAAACTAAGGAACAGCACCCAGTCCTGAGTTCAAGCCCCTGTACCAGAACAAAATAAAAGCTAGGTTTCACATGTTAAATGTTCAAGAAATACATAAACACTACAAACTGAGATACTTACTTTGAAGTAAATCTAACATTTAGTGTGAAGTTGGCATGAGAAGGATTGCAGCTTGTTTTGCATTACTGTAAAGGTGGAAAGAAGGTTACCCGATTATCAAAGATTAACAAAGGAAAGGCAAGACTGGATATGCATAGGTGTTAATATGCTATCATGGAAGTAGCTAACTGTTGCTTGGATCAGGTGAATATTTCCTACATCTCAGCTTTTCTTGCAAAAGAAATTGCTAAATAAACAATTCACATGCTCAAGTTGTGAGGCAAATTGGAACAGAAGAGAATTTAGGACACTGACATTTTACCCCATCTGTTGAATAGCCTTCCAACTTGGATTCACTATTTCTGACATAGCAGTTCAGCCTGTTCAGTGATATATTTCTAACTGCTGTACAAGCCCCAGAAGTTAGTACCATAGACAACTGAGATTTAAGAAATAATAGGAATATATCGTCTGGTTTCACACCTGCTATTTTACTTGGTAGTTTTGTTCGTCTAATCATTTTTCATTGTTGAGTTTTTCAAACTGAAAAACAATTGCAAGTTGATCAGAAACTTCTGCAGTAACCTCATGTTTCTATGCAGACAAGAGCCAGTACAATCAACTGAACTAAGCTTTGGTGGAGTAGACACAGAGGTCAAGTTGATTTGAAAGGTGTCTAGCTCAGCTCTGGTGGCTCTGGCCTGTAATCCAAGTTTCTCAGGAGCTAAGATCTGGGAATAGGGCAACAAAGTAAAACTCTTAACCAGCAAGAAGCTAGAAGTGGTATAGCCACTAGCCTTGAATGAAAAAGCTAGGGGATAGTACCCACAACCCGAGTTCAAGCAAGCTCCAATACTGGGACAAAAAATGTCTAGACAGATATGATTGCTGATTTTCCTCCCAGAGATGACGTCAACTAGTTCCCACAAATTTTCAAGACACTTTTCTTCTGTTCACAAAAAAGTAGGAATATATTCTATTAAAAGTTGTCACTGAGCATAGCATAACAGGCCGGGTGCCCAGCTATGTGGGATACTACAGATCATAGTTCAAGGCCAGACCAGGAGAAAAGTTCTATCTCAAAAAGAAGTTGCACATAGTAATCCCAACTCTCTGGACAAAAGGCTGACAACCGATTGAGAAGCTGGTCCCAGGAAAAACCATTATATCTGAAAAATAACTAAAGCAAAATGGACTAAGGTGGTTCCTATGCCAGCTTGGCTAAAAAGTTTCTAAGACCCAAAAGCTTCTCATTGCCAAATGGCACTCCTAAAGTTTGTAATTGTAGGATAGTTGCAGATATTCTGGGATCAGAAAGAGCACTTGCCTAGCAATAGCTCTGAATACAATCTAAAGTATTGCCTAATAAACCATGTAAAATCGGATTAAGCAAGAGTACTGTAAGAACCTTAAAGACAAACAAATTTAGTGAAAGTACGTAGAAGGAAGTGGTGCTGTGGCTCAAGTGGTAGAGCACTTGCCTTGAGCTGAAGAGCTCAGGGACAGCACCCAAGCGAAGTTCAAAGCCCTACAACCAACAAGAAAAACAAAAGTCTGAGTTCTGAGGATCATAATTCAAAGCCAGCCCAGGCAGTGAAGTCCTTGAGACTCTCCTCTCCAATTAACCACCAGAAAACTGTTAGTGGCACTGTGGCTCAAGTGGTAGAGCGCTTGCCTTGAGCTGAAAAGCTCAGGGACAGTGCCCAGGCCCACAGTTCAAGCCCCATGACAAAAAAAGAAAAAGCATAGAAAAGGGTCCTGAGAAAAAAATAATACTGCAAGTAATAGCGAAAAATGACAGGACCAAGCAGCAGTGGAAGAGGACTTAAAGTATTCCTAACAAGAGTTGATCGTTACACACTGTACATTTGTGAACTATTCTAATGAACTAACTCCCTGCCCCTCACACAACTAATGTAAAAAAGTTCATGCCAAACAGCTTTTCTTCTTTTAGCACGGAGAAAACCAGGACCTTGCACGTGACAGACAAGCTCCAAGAAAAAGGGTTTGTTTTGGGGCAGGAGGGGGGTGGGGTGGGAGGGTTTTAATGAGGTGCTGGGGATTGAAATTCAGGTTCATACCTGCTAGGCAGATACTCTGCAATGACCCCAGTCCACCACATTGTCCTTTTTGTTTAGATACTAAGGCTTGAACAAGGCTGTACTAGGATTTTTCTCCACTCACACTATCACTTCAGCCATGCCTCTAGTTCCAGCCTTCTGCTAGTAAACTGGAGATGAGTCTAGAGAATATCTCTTTGCAGGTTAGCTCAAGATCCTCAGATGTCAGTTTTCTAAGTAGCTTGGATTATAGACATTAAGTCAATACTGATGTGTTGGTGTTCTGTTGCTGGGATTGGGACCTGAACTTGTACCCTGTATTTTCATTTAGCTTTTTTTTTTTTTTAAGGAAAAAATTTCTTTTGGCTTGGCACTAAGTTTTAAACTCTCAGGCTGGCTTTACGAGGAAGATTAGACAAGCTGCAATATCCGCCAAGTCTAGGCTAATACCCAGATGGACATATTAACGTAACTTTTTAAAGGACACAGATATCTAAAGTAGTGTGTTCTCAGTTCTACAATTCCAAGTCCATAAACACACCTAGTGGCTGTACTCAAGAGTGTGGCTTACAGGGGCTGGGAAGGTGGCTCAGTGGTAGAATGCTTGCCTTGCATGCCTGAGGCCCTGGGTTCGATTCCTCAGCACCACATAAACAAAAAGAAAAAAGCCGGCAGTAGTGCTGTGGCTCAAGTGGTAGAGTGCTAGCCTTGAGCTGAAGAGCTGAGGGACAGCGCCCAGGCCCAGAGTTCAGGCCCCACGACCGGACCCAAAAAAAATAAAAAGCGTTTGGCTTACAGTGTCTTCTTCCCCATAACTCTCCTAGAACATTAGAGGACTTGAGTAGAGAATGTCAAAGCAGTACCTTCTCCATTTGGTATGTTTCAACTGAGTGGCAGGTGCCCTGAGAACAGCAGACCATAGCCTAGAGCATGTGTGAGATCAAGAATGCAGTGCACACATTTAAACCTCAAGAACCTTCTACTTCATCTCAGCCAAAGGGCCAAGAAGCCACATCCTCAGAACATTCTCTTTATGAGAGGAAATGGGTTACAAAACAATGCAAAAAGAAACTACACACACATCTATCTCAGCAAAGCATCGTAATCATTTAACAGCACCTGTCCAAACCCCTGTGCAAACCTTTCAGCAGAGGAAGAAGCCATTCAATAATGTCTTGCCTTTTTAACCATACCAAGCACATTCAACCAAGGCATGAAACACAATTACTTTATTGATTTCTTACAATCAAAATACTGCCAACTAGCATGACTTCACTCATGCATCATTAAATACAAGGGATACCTCCTTGGTATTTTCAAATGATGCATTATATAACAAAGTTAGAACTTAAAATGCACCCTGATTAATTATGTAAACTGGTAATTTTCTTAAAAAAGCGTAACTAAAATTTGGTTCCTTTCTTCATAAAATGGAAATTTATATTTCTCCTGATAGTCTTGAGGTTATCATCATGTTATGAGTAGTGCAAAGTGTGGCACATATAGTTTAAACAAACAAAATGTGCATAACAGAATGCATACAGTCACTATATCATAGAAAGCATGTTTCAGCTACAAGGCGGCCCCTCAGGCTACCATATTATTTAGGGTTTGCATTACCATTTATGGCATTACAGATTATGTGTGACATACTGTTTTTATACACTTAACCCTGAAGAAAAATTCTTGCTCGAAAAAATTATTCCAGGTAGCCATTTGGTTTGTATCAGGAGAAAACAAACCTCCAAAAGTTTAGTGTCTGCCAAGTCGGAATCATTAGCTCAAGTCAGTGAATCAGGCATGCGACACATTTCACAGTGACTGTTTTCAAGCCCTGGCAAGCCTCTTCTCCCACATTGTGCCAGATGATGATATATTTCCAGGATTACCCTCAGGTGTGGTTTTCCCTTTTTATTCATTTCTGGAGTAACTGTTAATGAACTGTTACTGAGTAATTTCTTCTTCTGACCTCCAATGGCTTTCATTTTAATTATTCATAAGTCCTTTCAGAATATCTTCAGAGAGCTCCATCAGTGGAAGTTCTGGAGATGGAAAATCCAAGGGAGGAAGACTCGGTATTGGAATGTCCTTGGCTTTCCCGGTACTTGCCGAAAACTTCTGCCAAGTTGACGAGGCTGTGGCAGCCTCTGCCTGTGGTGGCAAGCTCCACAACTCAGACTTTTCTACAAAGTCAGCGTCTACGTCCAGCTCCTTGTCTACTGGACCTTTTAGAAGTCTGGCCTTTTCCGCTTTTAGTTGTTTATTTTCTTTTCTTAATCTTTCATTCTCAGCCACAAGGAACTCCACATGCCTCTTCAGTTCTGCAATTTTGGTTGCCTGCTCCTCTATTATGGTTTTGTCATCCTTTGGGGCTTTGCTTCCTATACACGGCTCTGTCGGTTCACTCTTTCGCTGAAGTAAAAACAGAAGTGTGTCTGGATCTCTGTCAAAGACCCCATGAATTTCAGGGAGGTGTTTCTCCACAGAAGGGCTGTACTTGTGAGAAAGAAGGGGGCTCTGAGCCTCCCCATCCTCAGCAGAGGGCTTGTGAGATGCCTGAAGATGGGTAGCCACGTCTTTGTCTGTGTTCTGCTGAGCTTTCAGCCGTTCCTCGCGCTTTGCCCTTTTCCATCTCTCCTGGATGAGGAGCAGCTGTTTCATGTGGCTATCCCTTTGCAATTCCAGTGATAAATGGGCCTATAATACAGAAGGAAAGGTCAGTTTACAGAATATAGGATCCACTGTTTGAAAGTCCTGTTCAATATATACACTATTCCAAGAGCTTCCTTTTCAGTGTTAACTCTGTAACTGAAAATCTATGCTGTTTGCAACAGAAACTCAAAACACTCAAAAGAAGTGAGTCTAATGAACTGGAGATTAAGTTACTTCTTTTCTTGGCGGGTTTTTGGGCAGTATGTGGGTCTGAACTCAAGGCTATTTGCTAGACAAGCACTCCTGGAGCATACTGTTTTATTTTTCTCTCCTTATTTTGAGACAAGGTCTCATTTTCTGACTACGTAAATTCACTGGGATGACAGCTGTGTACCACTGCATCCAATTTCCCTCTGTTGAGATGGAGTCTCTGACTTTTCTGCCTGGGCTGGGCTGGAACAGTCCTCCCAAGCTCAGCTTCCCATGTTGCTTAGGATGGCAACTGCATGCCACTATGCCCAGGTACGGGTTAAGAAAGGGCCTCTAAAACTTTTTTAGGCAATAAACTTTTTTGAAGCCTGGGGTGGCCTCAAACCATGATCCTCCTAATCTCAGCCTTCCACACAGCTAGGATTACAGACTCATCACCAATGCCTAACAGGGATTTTTTAATCCATTAATTCATTTAGAGTCTGAAAACAATGTCCAAAAAGAAACGTATTCATCACTGACTTAAAGGAACCTCTCTATACATCACCCTTATAATAACCATTAAAAAAATTTTTTTTAATTTCAAAGTCTGAATCAGTCTTTTGGTGAATGTGCCTTACCTTCTTCAATGCTATTTATGCACCACTTAAAATTAGAAATCTCAAGTGTCAGAGGCTCATGCTTGTAATCCTAGCTTCTGAGGATTGTAGTTCAAAGCTAACCCATGCAGTGAAGTCCATGAGACTCATATCTCCAATAAACTATCCCTCCAAAAAAAACCAAAATGGAGCTCTGGTTGAAGTGGTAGCCTTGAGCAAAAGAAGGTTGGGGACAGCACCCTGAGTTCAAGCTCCAGGGACAGCACCAAAAAAAATTTGTTTTTAAATTAGAAACTTGTACAGTGCTAGGGGATCACAGCCATGGCAGTTTCCGTGTACTAGGCAAGTATGCTACCACTGTACTATAGCCCCAGTCTTAAAATCATCTTTTTGTTTTTCTGTGTGTTCCAGTGCTGGGGGCCTAGGTGCTGCTATCCTTTAGCTTTTTCACTTAAGGCTGGTACTCTACCACTTGAGTCATACCTCCACTTCCAGCTGCTCTGTGATTAATTGGAGATAAGCAACTTACCGACCTTCCTGCCCAGGCTGGCCAAACTGAGATCCTCAGATCTCAAACTTCCTGAGGATCTACTAGGATTACCAGCTGTGAGCCACTAATGCCTGGCTTGAAATCTTTCTCTTTAGGAATAATTCTACAGCTAGCCAAACTGCAAGTCTTCCTATCAATAGGGTGTTCAGAAGGCACAATGCACATCTGCAGGACATAGCTTACAGGAGTAGGGTCTATACCATTGCAAATGCAGCTTTAAAGTTCCTTTGGTTCAGTTTGGGGATCAAGTGGTTTTTCCCAGCCACTGATACGTCTCACATAAATAACCACTTTAGTTAGTGAAAATATTACACACCTCTCAGGTGCTAATAAGAAATGATTTTTAGGAATCAATTTAGTGCTCATGAAACAAATGTTCAAGTGCAAGAATTTCCTAAGAAGAACATGTAGGAGACTATTCAGATTTAAAATATCGCTGACAAGCAAAGGATTATTAATACACAGTTGGCCAGACCTGTGTACCTACTGTGAGTTAATAGTTCAACTATGAGCTGATCATCAGCAAGGTCCTAAAAGGGTCTCTAAAGGAATTAACTTCCAATTTGAGATCCACAGGAACAACTTAAGATGGTTCTGCATGCCATATCTGGGACACCAAGAGTTCCCACTTTTTCCAGAGGAATTCATTTTATACATTTTTCAGGCATTGTTTTAAGAAAGGCCTCATGCTTTATTTTATACACAATTCAAGTCTCCACAAGAAAATCTGCTTCACCCTTACTTAAAAATTAGGAATATGCCTCACCTGCTCAGACTGTGTCAGCTTCATGGCCTCACAAAGATATGCTGGTATATTAAAATAAAAAAAAGTGGCATGTTAATATATGGACATTATCATTTTGTAATTAACAGGTTAAAAGAGTTTTAATATATCTCATCAAAAGAGAACTGGTCTTATAAGCACATCTGCTCTAATTGGAAATTTGAAACACAGGATTCTTCTCCTAACAGATGTCAGTGGTTAACATATGTAAACATTGCCTAACCTACTTTGAGGGGTTTGTATATATAAATCCCTGCAGAGGATGAGGGTGTGACTCAGGGTAGAACACATCCCCAGCAATAACAAGGCCCTGCCTTTGATCTATAACACCATAAAATAATTTAAGTAAGTGTATAGATTCTGCAATTAATCCACTGAAAACGCTCTAGTTAGAAAAATGTTTTTAGGGTAAATTAAGTAAGAAGCTACTTTTACCCTATTTTACCAGGCTCACAAAAACACCAAGGAATTATCTTTTTTACCCATCTAAACACCTAGATTCTGTCATTTGGGCTCCTGTAAGGTTTTTGGGTTTTTTTGCTTTTTTTTAAAATCAAGTTGTCTCCGCTATATTAGCAACCTACTGCAAATTAGCAGTTAAGAGCCCCAAGAATAAGCCAGGCGTGGTGGCAGACACCTGTAACCCTAGGAAGCTGAGACAAGAGGATCACAAATTCAAGGCTAAGGGGGTGAGGGGGGAGGGAAGAAACAAAACAGCAAGAAAAGCATGTTGTTATAGAGCTAGATCTATGTCTCAAGTGGTAGAGTGCTTGCTAGCAGGCATGAAGCTGAGTTCAAAACTCAATACAACTACACACACACACACTGAAAGCAACATATACTATAAGGGAGTTATTGAGCAGAGAATGTCATTTAAGAAGACCTTTAATAAACCTCTCTCTGATCTTAAGACAAAACTGTGGGTGACTTAATCTATTTAAAATTAATAAAATTCTCACTTTCACTGGGCACTGGTGGCTCACGCCTATAATCCTAGCTACTCAGGAGGTTTAGAACTGCGGATCACAGTTCAAAGCCAGCCTGAGCAGGAAAATCCATGAGACTCTTATCTCCAATAAACCACCAGAAAACAGGAGTAGCGCTGTGGCTCAAGTGGAGCGCTAGTTTTGAGCTGAAGAGCTGAGGGACAGCACCCAGGCCACAAGTTCAAGCCCCACAACTGACCAAAAAAAAAAATCTGACTTTCCTCTTAGAGCAAACGGCCAGAAAGCTGGGAAGGTATGGTTGTTTCTGATACTAGTCTTAGCAGCCCAAGTTAGCCTTAAACTCTTATAAGTGCTGGGATTACAGGCATGTACCACCATGCCCTACTGGTTTGGATCTTGAACGTTCCTTGAAAGCTAGAGTGCTGAACTTGGTTCCCAGTTGATGGTACCACAGCAGCAGGACTGCCATATGAAGAGGCAGGGAAATTAAATAGATATATACATACTAAAAAGGCTAGTCAGATATTAGAACCAAGAAATAAAAACTGAAGAACCAAAGCAACAGGTCTTCCCTGCCCCACCCCAACACCTAATTTTAGATGTTAAGTTATATGAACAGGAGACAAAGGGAGCTATTACCATCTGCTTTCTCCTTTGAGCAGTTAAAAGCTACAAACTCTGTCCATGAGTCAAGACAGGCACCCAGGTAGTAAGACTCATCTCCAAATAACTAGCAAAAGTCTGGAACTGGAGGTATGGCTCAAGTGGTAGAGTATCAAATATGAGCAGGGAAAAAAAGCCAAATGAGCATGCAGGCAGGTGCATATGTGTACAGACATACATACATAATTTTTTTTCCTCTAAAAATTATCACACACACAAAAATCACAAAAGATAACTTATCCAATCCAGTGCCCATTGTGTGGTATGTATTTCAGTAGTGAAATAACATTCTTTCCTCTGCCTTCTAATAGACTGCAGAGAGCTTTGTATAAGAAAGATTATCTTATAATCATTCTTAATGCAACACGAGTAAAACACTCCCATCCTCCAAAACTTTAGGGTTGTTATTCAACCAACAGAAATTGGTATCTGCAAAACAGATTCCCTCAGATCTATTTCTGGTTTGGCATATGTTAAGTCTGCCTGACTGACTAGAATTAAAATAGAGGCCTATGGTTAAGAAGCTGACACTTCCTTTTTTCCTTTCTTTCACCTCTTTTGTTTCAGCTCTAGGCACTAAACTCAGTCTCATGCATGCTGAGCACACACTCAACCTCTGAGCTACACTTCCAGCCTTAAAAGCCACTTCCAGCCCTAAAAGCCAACAGTTCCAAACTTCCTAGCTAAATGAAAACCCTCACCAGCATGTCCCAAAAACATGTGGGTAGAAATGAAATATTCAGAAAAGATCACAAGACAAGTCGTCTAACATCCTAGGTGCCAAGGGACTTTGGTGGATTTTGCCAGTATCTTCGAAAGCAAAAAGTGAACTGGATGGAATTAGTTACTACTTGTAGAAACTAAAATACCTTACAATTAAACCTAGCCTCCTTTTTATAACTTCTCAGATGAATTGGCAGAATTCTACAACTGGCTTGTAAATAGGGGCATCACTGCATCCAGGAATTATTCACCAATAAAGCATGTATGGAAGCCTCTGTATTTCAGAAATAAAACCAGGTCAGTCAGTATGGGCTAGGAAAACCAATCAACATGTGAATAATAATCAAAACTGATCTAGTGGGTCAATAGGGTCCATCTTAGCAGATACAGAGTATCAATCATTACTGTTATTCTAAAAATGTGGTAAGAAAAATACTGGGAAAAGGAAATTGTTCTTCAGTTTTACAATCAGTGTTTAATATGTACATATAATATGTATACATATATACATATTCATGTATGTATATTCATAATCATATACATACACAAACACACACACTTACCTGCAGCCTTCTTGTGACAAGAAATAGCCTCTTCGTATTTCCCCGAAGCTAATAAACGGTCTGCTCGTCTGCTCTGCTGATGAGCCTAGAAGACAAACACATACACATTCCAAGTTACTAATAATAATAAGACTCAAAGAACAAACAAACAAAAAAAAGAGGAATGGGGGCTGGGAGTGTACTCAGTGGTAGAGCACCTATTTAGCATGAGGCCTTCCATTTGATCCTGAGCACCACCATCCTCACAAAACTATTATGCAAGATAAATAATGCTTGTTGCCACACATAAGACCACCATTTCAGTTATAACTAGAGCTACATAATGAGTAGAGCCTAGAACGAAAGCATCTACAAGGAACAGATTATTGGTAGACAATAACCAATAGCCCTCCCTTGGTTAGTCTCAGATACTTTTTGTGATTCACACTCTTCAGAGATAAATCAAGAGTTGTAATCATAAACTGTTACTCAAATGTGTATTTTCTTGATTTTTTGCAATCATCTTTAAAAACAGCCAAAATCAGAGAATCCTGGTTAAAAGCTAGCCCAGACAGGAAAGTCCATGAGCCTCATCTCCAAAACCAGCAAAATGCTAGAAGTGGAGCTGTGGCTCAAGCAGTAGAGCACTAGCCTTGAGCAAAAAGGCTAAAGGAAAACACCCAGATCATGACTTTAAATAAACTCCAGTTTTGGCACAAGAGTAAATAGTTATATTTGGACCAGAAATTTTAAAAGGAACTCAAATCATTTGGAAATCTTGAATCTTTGAATTGGGAGATTTGGAGAAGGGCTTGACACTACTGAGCTACAGCTAGAGCTGGCTCATGTATGTGCTTTCAGAGGCAAGAACAAGATGCTACCTAAGGTTATTGCATTCGTAACACTGAATGATCCATGTATTCTTGAAGATCCCAACCACTTTCTAACTCTATAAACTTGTGTTACGGATATTCATGTGGCTTCCTTAAACTTTAAGCTCTGATGACAGCACAAGTTGTTACCTAAATTGTTGTATACAACAACAAAAAAAGCCAGGAGAGAAAATGTGACTCACACTTGCAATCCTAGCTACCCAGGAGGCTGAGATCTAAGGATCCTGGGTCAAAGCCAGCCTGGGCAGTCAAGTCTGTGAGACTCTTTATCTCCAATAAACTACTCAGAAAAGGCCTGAAGTGGCACTGTGGCTCAAGTGATAACAGTATTACTAGCCTTGAGCCAAAGCAGCTCAGGGACAGAGCCCAGGCTCAAGGGGGAAAAAAAAGTTCAAAAGCAAGAAGATTCATCAGATGAAATAAGGATTGACCACTCCAGATGGAAGTTCTATTACTCAAAAAAAAGCACTCTAAGAGCTAAACATAAAGAAAACCACTGTGACAACACAGTCACATAAACCCTTGACCTTTGCAGGTCAATTAAGATCTGACATCATCAAATTTGATATAACATACTTCACATCACCAAATTGGTAGCAGACTAGCCCAATAACAAGAAATTAAATTTATTTTTTATTTTAGTGCCAGAATCAGGGCTTGAACTCAGGGCCTTGAGCTCTTCTTTATCAGCTTTTTTTCTGTTCCTGGCTGCTACATTTCCAGTTGAGCCATGCTTCTACTTCTGGCTTTTTGCTAACTGGTTAGTCCAAGGACGCTTGGAGGGCTCATGATCATACTAAATCTATGTGCTGGAGTCTGGAATGTCTTCAGAACAAGTTAATATATTATAGTACTGGGACTTTCAAAAGCATTCATAAAATTACAGAACCGAGGGCTTGACTAGCATGCATGAAGCCCTGAGTTCGATTCCTCAGTACCACATACACAGAAAAAGCCAATAAGATGCTGTGGCTCAAGTGGTAGAGTGCTAGCCTTGAACAAAAGAGCTCAGGGACAGTGCCCAGGCCTTGAGTTCAAGCCACAGGACTGGCAACAACAACAACAATTACAGAACTGAGAATTGTCATGTTAAGTCAACTAGACTGTCATAAAAGAATGTCATAATCTTCAAAACATGTCTTCCATCTTACAGAAGCCTATCATTGACATATTGCAGCAGAAAGTAAATGACAAGCAGTGGCTAATCACAGCTACTCAGGAGGCTGAGATCTGAGGATAGAAGTTCAAAGCCAGCCTGGACATCAAAGTCCATGAGACTTTTCTCTCCAACTAACAAGCAAAAAGCCTGAAGTGGGGGCTGGGAAGATGGCTCAGTGGTAGAATGCTTGTCTTGCATGCATGAGGCCCTGGGTTTGATTCCTCAGCACCACATAAGCAGAAAAAGCCAAAAGTGGCACTGTGGCTCAAGTGGTAGTATATAAGTCTTGAAAAGAAAAAGCTAAGAGAAAGTCCTCAAGTGCTCAGTTCAAGCCTCAGTATTCTCACAAGCTCTTCTGCTCTCTTGTTACCTCCCTCCCTTTCTGCCCGCCCCCCAAATAAATGTCTGCATCAGTCTCATTGTTTTCTTTCAATAAACAGGCTGGAAATTAGGTCTTTCAAATCTCAAGTCACTTAAAAATTCAAGACACCAAGTTTCTGATACATGTCACATAAATTTTATGGCTAGATTACGAAATTGTGCTAGCTTGCTTAATAGATTTTCAAAATTCTGCTATAAAAATAAGACTATTTCAACCAGTTAAGTAATTTTCCTGAACTGGTGATCTGATGCTTCGTTTACCACTGCCACGAGTTTATGTCTTCTTGGCCACACTCAGGCTATGTTTCAGCGTCTAACCAAATAAAATGAAGTGGACTGGAACTGAACCAATAGTCATTTTGCAAGGACACCTGAACTCTGAAGCACTTTGTAAATGGTTGGTTATTTCTAACAACATTCCTGAGAAATTTCAGTTGGAGCTATCCCTGTTGCACTTGTAAATGACAGTATCACCTCATAAACAAGAAATTTCCCTTCAAAATTCAGAACAGCAGTCCAGTTGGTAAGTGTATACAGCTCTTACAAGGGGGGGCTGGGGTGGTAATGCCCAATTTGGTTAACACCAAGGAAGAGTCCTCAAAGCAGTTAACCCAACACCAGTGATTTGCAACCACAGCTGTAGGTGATACTATCTCAAGGCTTTAAACCTCAGCCAATCCAAATCTTCATTCTGTAAGTGAAATTTTAAATTAAGACTTTATAATCTCGCTACAGTAATGGCTAACTTTTGACACACTATGCTAGTCCTCGGTATTTTATGACTACTCACCCCTTTAATCCTCACAACAAACTTGAATGATGTAAGTTTGTACACACCACTATTAAGTGACTAAGCCAGAATTCAAATCCAAACCTGGCTTCACCACCAGACTCTATTGCTTCTCTCTGTAATTTAAGCCCATGCCGGGCTCTTCTACAACAGTGAGGTGGGGCGGTCCGATGGCATAAACGAATCCTCCGTTGGGTGGTCTTCCAGTGCCACCACGGCGAATGAACTGCAAACCTGTGATTGAAGAAGTTCTTTCTGCCTGCCCCATTTGTAATACGACTGCTGGGTCCGGCCTAGGAACCTTTTCCAGGGAAAACACCGAAAGACGCGGAGGCCAACCTGGGCAGGATCCTTGCGCTTACCGCCTTGAAGCCAGCGTGCCACACCTTCCCTGGGAGCGACCAGCACCGTCCGTGCGGCGACGGGGCGGAGGGGAGGGGGGGGACAACGCCAGCGTGTGCATTCGGGGAGAGAGGAGGACGGGGCTCGGAGGGAGGCCACGGGCGGGGAGGAAATGGAGGCTCCGACCGTCCCAGGTTGACGCGCCGGCGCCACCATGGCAGCCGGGGCAGGGGCCGGGCCTCCCGGCCCGCACACGCGGGCGGCTACGTGGCGCTCCGAGCCGCTCCCCGGCCCGCAGAGCCGGGGTCGGAACCGCTGCGGGCCGCCGGGGCCTGCGGACGCCCCTCAGCCTCGGCGCCACGGGCCGCGCGTCCAGGCCTCAGAGGGCGGGCGGACGGGGTGAGGGGGGCGTCCCGGCCCCCCGTGGGCCACTCACCAGGTTGAGGGGTCCTTCCATTACTTCCATAGACCCCGGGGTAAGCGGCGGCCTGAGGAAGGGGGGCGCCGGGGCACATGGAGGGGAGCTGGCGGCGAAGGCGACGCGGCGGCGTGGACTAGGACTCTGCTCCGCGCCCCCGAGCCGACGGTGGGCGCAGTGGGAGCAACTTCCTCCTCCGACGCCGTGCGGCGGGCCCACCCCCTGCGCCGCCGTCGCTACGCGCACGGCGTCATGGCGTCACGCCCGCCCGCCCGCGGCGGGTTCAAGGTGGTGGTGGGGGGGGGGGGAATGAGGACGAGAAGTGGGTGGCGCTCCGAGAAGGCGGTGCCGGCTGACAGCGGCTGGCGCGCGCTCAAACCTTTCCTCTCGCGAGAGGTAGAGCCTCGGCTTCAGGCACTTCCTGGTCACGTGGGGGGTGTGGCCTGGTTGTTGGTGCGGGGGTGGGAGGAGGTGTTTGTGTTTTGTTTTGTCGGTCCTGGGGCTTGAACTCTGGGTCTGGGCGCTGTCCCTCAGCTCTAAAGCTCGAGGCAAGCGCTCTACCACTTGAGCCACAGCGCCACTTCCGGTTTCCTAGTGGTTTATTGGAGATAAGAATCGCATAGACTTTCCTGGCTTTGAACCATGATCCTCAGATCTCAGCCTCCTGAGTAGCTGGGATTACAGGCATGAGCCACCGGCGCCCAGCCAGGAAATGTTTTTTTAAAAAGATGGTATCTGAAGGAGGCATTTTTTTTAATGCTACATCTCTAAAGATAGAGTTGATGGGATAGGTAGATTTGTCAACATCCTCAGAATGCAGTTGACAAACAAAAGATATCATACAGAGCTGGGCACCTGTGGCTCACACCTGTAATCCTAGCTACTTTGGAGGCTGAGATCCGAGGATCTCACCACCAACAGCAAAAGATATCAGACAGGCAAACAATTCCCGGAATGTGGATGACTGTAATTATGTGCCATCTTAATTCATAGTGAAGTGTTTTATTCCGAAGTTCATTGGGAAATATGTGAAGGAGTGTGTGTGTGCGTGTGTGTGTAGTTAGAGATTGAACCAGGCCACCACAAAAGCTAGGGAAGCACTCTACCAGTGCACATTACCTCCAATCTCTCAAGTAAAGAATTTTAAGCACTACATTTTTTAATTTTTTATTGTAAATGTGACATACAGAGGTGTTACAGTTAAGACATAAGTCCGGTATTGTGAACAGTGTTATTACCCCCTCCCTCATTTTCTCCAAGAATTTTCCCAATCTTCCTCTCCCATCAAGTTGTACAGTTCATTTCCAACATAGTGTCTAGTATCACTGCTGAATTAAGTTCACCCTTTGGCCCATCATTTCTTCCGCTCCCCGAATCATATAAACTTACATGCACAACAAAAGGTACAGAAATCTAAAACAGCGACAGAAAGAAAACAGAAAAAACAGAAAGAAAAACAAAAGAACCACAAAAAGTAAAATAAAAAAAAACCTCTTGTTTCCGTTTCTTGGAGTTCATTTTGATAGGCATCATTTTATATGGTCATGCGTGCATTGCTACTGAGCCCTTGGGACCCTCTCTTAAGAATACCTTTCATCTCACCATGTGAATGTTTAGAGTCCTGTTTAATTTATCATGTCTAAGTGTAACTTTTTGTCTTTTACTGTCCATTGGGTTTACTTGTAGATTTATAGGCTTGTTCCAAATATTACAAATGAAGGAACCCATGCAACCTATGTTTCTTGGAGTCTGGCTTATGTCACTTAATGTAATTTTTCCAAATGTTTTTATTTCTTTACAAATGGTACAATATCATTCTTTCTAATGAAAGCATAGAATTCCATTGTGTGTACATTTTTTTGTTTTTGCTTTTTTTTTTTTTGCCAGTCTTGGGTCTTGGACTCAAGACCTGGGCACTGTCCTTGAGTTTCTTTTGCTCAAGGCTAGCACTCTACCACTTGAGCCACAGCACCATATTGTTTTTTTCTGTTTATGTGGTACTGAGGAATCGAACCCAGGGCTTCATGCATGCTAGGCAAGCACTCTATCACTAAGCCACATAACAGCCCTATACTACATTTTTTTTAATCTATTCATCCACTGAGGGGCTATGGTAGGAATGCTGCAATGAAAATGGACGTGGGGTCTACAGCTATACCAGCCTGAATGCGCCCGATCTCGTCTGATCTCGGAAAATGGACGTGGGTGTGCTTGTGGCTTTAGTGTGGTCTGGCTTGCAGTAACCCACTTTAATTTACTCTTTTAAAAAGAGTATTGTCCCTGAAAAGTGGAGGATGAATTGTAGGGAGATGAGTAAGGGTAGGGGAGGATTAATCTATTGAATTAAGATTATTCATGCATTCATTATTCAAAATTATTGTCTCCCTACCATGTGCAAGAAATTGTTAGAGAAGTAGATACATTCAAGATATACTTTGGAGCATACAGTTGAAAGATCTTGATGGTAGCCCAGAAGAAGTAATCTGGTAGAAAAGGCATTTGAAGAGCTAATCCACTTGAAGAGGTAATCCATTCTGAGTCATACAGCTTCAAAGAAATTAATTCTTTAAAAAAACATGTAAAAGGCTGGGAATGTGGCATAGTGGTAGAGTACCTAGCATGCATGAAGCCCTGGGTTCAATTCCTCAGAAGTACATACACAGAAAAAGCGAAAAGTGGTACTGTGGCCCAAGTGGTGGGAACGCTAGCCTTTAGCAAAAGAAGCTCAGGGACAGTTCCCAGGCCCTGAGTTCAAGTCCCAGGACTGGTAAAAGACAAAAAGAAAAACATGTAAAGCTGGGTGCTGGTGACTCACACCTGTATTCCTAGCTACTCAGGAGGCTGAGATCTGAGGATCTTGGTTCAAAGCCAGCCTGGGCAGGAAAGTCGATGAAATTCTTACCTCCAATTAACCACTAATAAATGCCAGAAATGGAGCTATGGCTCCAGTGATCAAGTTCCAGACAAAAGTAAAAGATTTAAGGGGCAATGTCCAGGCCCATACGTGTGTGGATGCATGTGCACGTGCACGTGCATGCACACACACACACACACACACACACACACACACACACACACACACACACAGGAACAGCTTAGGGATTAACAGACCCAGATTTCTATTCACATCTTGAGGCACAGTCCCATAGTAAAGGATTTCAGGACATATCACAACTGGAATTGAGAAGCTGCCCAACAATTAGTTCAAATTTACCTAGTAGGATATAGCAGAATTGGCTTTTTGAAACAATTGCAAATCCAGTACCAAACCAGTGGCCTTGGAGTCTCTAACTGCTATTTCCTGCATGGGGAGCAAGAAATGTTTCTATATCATTTTCTATTTCTCCATATTTTAACCTTGTTAATCTTTATTAAAAAGAAGAAGTATTCACTGGACACTATGTTGAAAATGAACCTGTGCCTGTGAGCCGGGATGGTACAGAAAAACTGGGAGAAAGCAAGAGAAGGGGTGACACTGTTCAAAAGAAATGTACTCATTAGGGCTGGGAAGGTGGCTCAGTGGTAGAGCGCTTGCCTTGCATACATAAGGCCCTGGGTTTGATTCCTCAGCACCACATAAGCAGAAAAAAAAAAAAGCCGGAAGTGGCACTGTGGCTCAAGTGGTAGAGCACTCACCTTGAGCTGAAGAGCTGAAGGACAGCGCCCAGGCCCAAAGTTCAGGCCCCACGACCAGACGCCCCCCCCAAAAAAAAAGAAATGTACTCATTATCACTTATATAACTGTAACCCCTCTGTACATCATCTTTACAATAACAAAAATAAATTGGAGCAGGGGGTTACAATGAGAATGAAGACTCTGATCCTGATGTTCTGGACCTATGCTGTTAGAATAGAACCTGCCTTACACATGCCACTGAGCTAACATCCCCGGCCCAAACCATACAATGTCTGAAGAAAACGCATACATTTGAATCTCCATAATTCACAGTCTAACAGTGGCCTGAAATGTCGACTATACTTTTGTCTACGGCCTCAATCTCAATAAATGGAGTCTTACCTCACATCCATGTTCAACAAATCCCTCCTCAGCTATTTCTGGTTTCAATCTGTCTCTCCTCCCACCCACCTCCACGCCAAGATTATGACTGAAAGCCATACTATGTATGCAGGTGCCATCATTACTTTCTTTGCTGCTTCCTCTTCTTCAATCCCTGAACACATGGAAGTGGAGATGTGGCTCAGGTGGTAGAATGCCAGCCTTGCACAAAAAAAGCCAAGCAAGAGAGCATGAGGCCGTGAGTTTAAGCTGCTATACAAGTCCAAAAATAAAATAAAATAATAAAATGTGCAAAGGAATTAGAAGAGAAAATGTACAAAAGAATCAGAAGAATCCTAGGTTGAATCACATGATTCTTAGAGGTTGGATAATTCTATTTCCTGAAACTTTCAGATTATCTTCCTTCTCAGTTCTAATGGTTTGTATAACCCTTTGCTGATTTCCAAGCCCTTATACATTTACTCATTCAGTTCCAACAGGCTCAAATATTACTGAAATGGCATCTGATGTTGGCAATAGCAGAAATGGACTGGAAGGGTAACCTACTGCAATTATGTAGGTTATTTTTGGTTTTTCCAAGTTTACTTCCCTAAGTACTAAGAGATGCAAGCTAAAAAGAGAGTGGCTATTGTTAGTGGCTCTGGTCTCCTCCAGGGTATTTGCCAAGAACTATTTACAAACCAGACTGGGCAGGAATCAGCCTTGTGAGAGGGGGAAGGGAGCCATAAGGTCAGTAGGCCCTACCTCCTTGGAAACTGGGTCAAGTGGTTCACTTGCTCCAGCCTGAGCCAGGATAGCAAAGCCAAATTAGACAAGAGTCAGGCATTCTTTTCAACAAAGTTCAAGGGGAAGCCAAGGAAAGTAGAACTTCAGGACAAGTTGTTTTTGTTGTTGTTGATTTTTGGTTGTTGTTGCTGTTGTTTTTTTTTTTTTTCTAGTAACTGACACATGGGGAAAGTCAGTTAAATATATATAGAAAGGCAATGGTCCCATCAACTTTGTACTGTTAGTGTTTCTCCAGCAATGAAACAGAAGCAAGACCTCCCATATTTTAAATGTCCTTGGAACACACAGCCCATTGTGCCCCAGCGGAGCTGCCGGGTTCCCTTTATAAAAATATGTTACCTGTTGATCTGTACTGTGTCGTGCCAAGGGAAATCCTTTTCATGTGTGTTTGTTTTTAGTATTTGGGGTTTGTTTTGAGTTGGGGTTTGACTGTGTTGCCCAGGCTGACCTCAAATTCCTGGGCTCATAATCTCTTCTTAAATAGCTGGGGCTGTAGGAGTGTGCTACCATTCTGGCTCCCTTTCATTCATGTTGTTCTTTCTAGGTATTTCCTAACCCTGATATATCCCAAACAACAAATCCTCTTCAGCTGTTACAATTACCACCCCTAATTACAGAACTCAAACCTCCCAGCTCTCCAAGTGGCTTCGACCCTTGGAGGCAAAGTGTTAGTCAACCTAGACTTCTTCATAAGGGAAGGCCTCTATGGATTGAGGAGATATTAGAAGATGATTAAGGAATCATAAATTAGAAACTGAATGGTAGGAAAGAAATGATTGTATTCAGAAGGCAGAAGTGCCCTAACTGTTCTAGACGTTTCTTTCTTTTTTTTTTTTTTGTCATTCTATTTTGTCCTGAGATAGGGTCTCATTATGTAGGTGAGGCTGGTCTCGAACTTAAAATCATCTGGCTTCTACCTCCCCAGAGCTAGGATATGTTGCCAAACCTCAACTCAGTTTTCAAAGAGCTATTTTCCAGCAGTTTCATTTAAAAACATATATTTTGCAGTTCTCCTGCATTCCATGTTGTTTGCTAACACCCCATCTAAACAGGACTAGTTCAGGAGACATGTATTTGACAACCTTGACGAAGCAACTGATAACATTTTTGCCATCAATTAATTCTTTTGGTTTTAACTTGTATTTTATTGTAAAGATGCTGTACAGTGAGTAAGGCAATGAGTACATTTCTTGTGGAGCATTGTTACCCTTTCCCTTGTTGTCTCTTTATCCTTTCCCTCACCCCCCCTTCTTCACTTCCCCCGCCTCTCCCCAAGTAGTAAAGTTCATTTTCAATATACTGTCTTGTGGGTATCCTTGTTGTAATGGGTCATCCTGTGTCCTTGTTTCAGCATTTTGTTATTCCCCTTCCCTTCCCCAAATTAGACAAATGCATTAATTAATTATTTTGGTGAGAGGGTTAGGGATTAAACCTAGAGCCCCACTTCCTGGGCAAGTGTTCTATCATTGAGCTGCATTCCAAGCGCCCTTGTTTTGTGTGTTTGAGATAGGGTCTTGCTGTGTAAGCTAGGCTGGCCCAAGCTCTAGAGACCTGGGCTCCTGACCAAGATCACTGGTTGAATTTTCTGTATCATACTTACTTTGCAGATGTGTTTGATGTGCTAGTCCTTGGGCTTAAATTTGGGGCCTAGGTGTTGTCTCTAAGCACTTTTTTTTTTTTTTTTGTGCTGGTTCTGGGGCTTTAACTCTGGAAAAGTGAGCTGGCCCTGAGCCTCAGTACCACTTCTGGCCTTTTCTGAGCAGTTTTTTGGAGATAAGAGTCACAGGGATTTTCCTGCTCACGCTGGCTTTGAACAATCCTCAGATCTCAGGCTCCTGATTAGCTCACAAGTGTGAACACCCAGTCCCCAGCTAGTCTCTAAGCGTTTTTGCTCAAGGCTAGCATTCTACTACTTGAGCTACACCTCCACTTTAGGCTTTGTTTGGTGCTTAATTGGAAATAAGAGTCTCTTAAACTTTCCTACCCAGGCAGCCTTCAAACCAGGATTCTTAAATCTCAGCCTCTTGAATAGCTAGGATTACAGAAATGAACAGCTGGTACTCGCTACAGAGTCTTTTTGTTTGTTTGTTTGGTTGGTTTTTTTGGTTGTTGTTGGATTTTTTGTTGTAATTTCTTTCTGTTTTGTTTTTAGGAAAAAAGGGGAAAAGTGTTATCTGTTTTATTTTAGCATAAGTGAATTGTATAAAAGGGTTTCATTGTGATATTTACATGTCTACATATAATGTTCATTAATCAAATTTGCCCTTCTGTTATAGTCTTTATGTTTAAAAATATTCTTTCCACCCTTCAGGGAACTAAAAATCCTTCAGTCTTTTGAGAGATTATCTCTTGGCAAACATGATTTCAAAACTACGGTAATTCTATGATTCCAGAAGAAAGAAGGAGTAAAAGGAATCTAAGAAGAAAAGGAGAGGGGAAGAAGAAGGAGGGGAGGAGAAAGAAGAGACAGAGGTAAGAAAATATGACCAATACATACCAATACCTCTACTCTGACTTGTTTCTGTCATAGTCATCGTCATTTGGTCCAAAATCTACTGTGGGAAAGGTGATGTAATCTCAGATGTTAAGACATCGAAACTGTGGCCAAAGAATTTTCACAGCATATGTGGAATCCGGTCAGACTTTCTCTCTGGCTAGACATTTAGGTTATTCCATGCTCAATTCTCTCTCCAGTTCCAAAATCTTCAGAACTCTCATGCTTTCCAGTGCTCCTCACATTCTTCCAGTTCTAGTCATTTTAGAGAAAAAGTAACAGAATTGCAGGAATTAATCAGTATATATTGTTGATTTTTTCCCATATTAAAATTTGAGCACTAATGACCACACAGTAAGTATCATACCTGATTAAATCATATTTTTGGACTGGATTTTAAAGGAAGTTGGTTTTTAAGTGTACAAATAATCTATTCTTGTGGTTCATTAATAGTTCATAAACTTTTTTTAATGGACCTTATTGTGCAAGTTTGAATAAATGGCAATCCTTCGTTATGGCCAACTATTATCAGTATTCCATGATGACATCTTTTATTTATTTGTAATTAATTTGTCTTACAATATAACAAATACCCATGACCAAAGCTAATATGAATGTTCTGTGTATGTTTTTCTAGAGGATGTATGCTGAGTAAGAGCAGAATTGCTACTTTGTGTTCTATACATATATTCAGGTTTAGTAAATACTGAAGATGAGTCCCAAGGCTTCCACCCATTTATACTTCCACCAGCAGTGAATGAAAATTGAAGTTGTTTTATTTTTAAATTTTTAAATATTAATTCATTATTTTTAAACAGGTACTGGGGCTTGAACTCAAGGCCTGGGCACTATCCCTTTGGTGTTGTTGTTGGGTTTTTGTTGTTGTTGTTTGTTTGTTTGCTCAAGATTGGAGCTTTAGCAATGGAGCTACAGCTCCACTTACGTTTTCTTGGCTGGTTAAATGGAGATAATGGTTTCACAGACTTTTTCTGTCTGGGCTGGCTTTGAAGCATGAACCTCAGATCTCAATTTCCCTCAGTTTTCTCACAAATTCAGAGGTTTAGTTCATTTTGGCAAAGAGAGTGGTAGAAAAGGTTGCACATCCACTCAGAGCAACTAGGAAGTAAAGTGTAGATAGGAAAGGGCCCAGGGGCCTCTGTCAAAGAGATATCCTCAGTGAGATGTGACTTACTTCCTCCAGGTAGGCTCTGCCCCCATATATTTCCAGAACCTCCCAAGATAGCAGGACCAGTTGGGCACTCAGCCTTCAACACAGTTTTGTTATGTGTGGAGGAACTTCATGTCCAAACTGTAATAGCTGTTTTAATTGACATTTGGAAAAATGCTTTCGCATATTTTAATAAAATGAGAGAAAAATGATGTTTGTACTTCCAATTTGAACTTATATAAAACATGCTACTTTTATATCATTTTTATTATTATTGCTAACTTTAAGCCAGGCACCACTGGCTCATACCTGTAATCCTAGATACTCAGAAGGCTGAAATCTGAGGATTGCTGTTTGAAACCAACACAATCAGACTCCATCTCCAATTAACCAGCAAAAAAAGCAAAAATAGCTCAAGGTGTAACATGCCAGTCTTAAGGAAAAAAGCAAAAGTCAAGAAAGAGCCTTGCAACCTAAGTTCTAACCCAGCTTCTGGCGCATGCACCCATGCACACACACACACACACACACACACACACACTAAAAATTTTGAAGACAGAGTGTCACAATTCAGTGTAGGCTCGTCTTGAACTTCAGACCTCCTGACGTAGCCTCTCAAGTGCTAGGAGCTACCACAACTGGCTTCTTATATCATTTTAAATTTGACTTCATAACTAATATACAGAAAATTCTGAAAAAAAGATAATGGAATATGAACACAAAAGTGAGAGAGAAACTTTTTCTGACACTGAGAAGTAAACTGTAATACAAATTTTGAAAAATCAATGCAGTAGCACATTAGGAGGAAGAAACAGACTGTGAATAGAGGTAATGAATAAACTGGTGTGTTGTTTGAAATCCTTCACTAATAAGAGAAGCTATTTAAAATTCCAGCTAATTTACATGATACATCGACCTTGATGAAACAAAAATAATGCAACACCAAAATGAGGACATTGATGACAACTTGTTAATGAGAGTTGTCATTTCAAAAAGCATTTAAGGGAGCACTTGAGGAAACACTGTGCAGTGCCCCAATATCTTACAGCTTATGAAGCAAATTCGATTTCCATCCTAAAATGTGCGTGGCATTGCCATTTATGACTTATAAAGCTGAAAAATACTTTGTAAATGATTAATAATAGCAAAACACCCAAACCTTGAGCAAGAATGCCAAATCAAGGAAAAATTGACTTATCTTTCTATTAACATCTCAGGATTACATTACAAAGGTATAGTCATATGAATAATGATTATGAAGTCAAATGAGAAAAAAAGCCATTGAAATGATTTTTGTTCTCATTCACCCTGAACCTAATATTGTTTTCATAACTTTATGAATTTTGAGGAAAAGCAACCTCCTTCCAAAGGTTAAAATGATCAACCTCCACACAGAATGGATCTGCCACACTGGTTGCTATGATAGTAACTGCCTAGCTTTTCTCTGCCTCTTCCCTCTTTTTTTGGGGGGGGGGGGGTCCAGTCGTGGGGCCTGAACTCTGGGCCTAGGAGCTGTCCCTCAGCTTTTCAGCTCAAGGCGAGTGCTCTACCACTTGAGCCACAGCATCACTTCCAGCTTTTTTCTTTTTGTTTATGTGGTGCTGAGGAACCGAACCCAGGGCCTCAGGCATGCAAGGCAAGTGCTCTACCACTGAGCCACCTTCCCAGCCCCTGCCTCTTCCCTCTTACCACTTTCCTCCTCCCTCCTCCCTGTCCCCTCTCTCCTTTTCTCTTTCCCTCCCTTCTTTATTTTTGGTGCTGGTATCGGGGCTTGAACTAGGTCCTTCTGCCTCAGACCTATCTATTTCCTTCAAGGCTGACACTCTACTACTTGAGACACACATCCACTTTCGGCTTTTTGTTAATTAACTGGAGATATGAGTCTCACACACTTTCCTGCTCAGGCTGGCCTCAAACTACAATCATCAGCTCTCAGTCTCCTGAGTAACTAGGATTTCAGGTATAAACCACTAGAACCTAGTTTTCTTTCTTTCTTTCTTTCTTTGTTTCTTTCTTTGTTTCTTTCTTTGTTTCTTTCTTTGTTTCTTTCTTTGTTTCTTTCTTTCTTTCTTTCTTTCCTCCCCCCCCCTTCTCTTTCTTTCTTTCCTTCAACAAGGTTTTATGTAGTCTAGGGTAGTCTGGAACTCAAGCTACTTTTTCCTCAGACTCCCAGGAGCTGGGATGACAGGCTTATAACAACATGTCCCACTTCCCTATCTCATTTCTGAGAAGCCCTATACTCCGAGGTTCTGGGCCTTGCTGTATTCCAGCAATACCATTCTCCTAGGTAGTTTAAGCAGGCTGATTTGAAAAGCTGTATAGAGTTGGTGGCTCACATCTATAATACTAGCTACTCAGGAGGCTGAGATCTCCTCAGATCACAGTCCAAAGCCAGCCCAGGCAGGAAAAGTACGTGAAACTCTTATCTCCGATAAGTGGAGTGGCACCGTGGCTCAAGTGGTAGAGTGCTTGCCTTGAGCTGAAGAGCTCAGAGATGGCTCCCAAGCCCAGAGTTCAAGTCCCATGACTGACCAAAAAAAAAAAAAAAAGTCCATGAGACTCAACAATTAACCAACAAAAAAGCTAGAAGTGAGCTGGGCGCCAGAGGCTTACGCCTGTAATCCTAGCTACTCAGGAGGCTGAGACTCTTATCTCCAATAACTCCCCCTCCCCCCACTAGAAAACCGGAAGTGGTGCTGTGGCTCAAGTGGTAGAGTGCTCACGTTGAGCTGAAGAGCACAGGAACAGCGCCCAAGCCCAGAGTTCAAGTCCCACGACTGACAAAAAAAGTTAGAAGTGGAGCTGTGACTCAAGTGGCAAAGTGCTAGCCTTGAGCAAAAGAGCTGAGGGTCAGTGCCCAGGTCCCGAGTTCAAGTCCCAGGACTATCAACACACAAAATTAAAAACAAAACAACCTAAACCATCTATATTGCAGTAGCTCCCAAACTTGTAACCAAGAGTTGTCTTTAATCAAACCTCTAGATTATGCATTTACCTATTTGCATACTTAAGTATCTAATGTTCATCTCATATAGAACATTCAAGACTTTTCTTTTGGGGGGTGGTGGCTGGAGTGGTAACATGATTGAAACAAGGTACTCATGTAATCTAGTCAATTCCTTTACCACTTGAGTTATGTCCCCAGTTCGGTTGGTTTTATTAGTTATTTGTTTGTTTGTTGTAGGGTTCCTTTACGTCCAGGTTGGCATTGAACTCTTGATCTTCCTGCTTCTGTCTGTCAGATAGCTAAGATCACATGCATATGTCACCATGCTTGGGCTCAAAATAGAATTCTTGGTAGTCACTGAAGCAAATAAACAAAAACTATGCTTTCATTTTCCAATGTAGGAAATGGTAACAGCACACTCAGCGAAGGTCAAAATGATCAGATATTGAATGCACAAGTGATTTGGACTTGAATGTACTTAATCTTGGATTTTCCAACCTCCAAAGTACAATTTTGTTTTTTGTTTTTGTTTTTTTACTAGTCCTGGCGCTTGAACTCAGGGCCTGGGTGCTGCCCTAAGCTTCTTTTGCTCAAGGCTAGCACTCTACCACTTGAGCCACAGCACCACTTCCAGCTTCATGCATGCTAGGCAAGTACTCTCCCACTAAGCCACCTTCCCAGCCCCAATTCTGTTGTTTTTAATAAATTAAAACTAAAACAAGCAAAAACATGTACAAATGATTATCCTCAACTACTTCTTCTTCCCCCATCCTTCCACTTCTTCCAAACTTAGTCTTAAAACTACCCATTTCTCACCATCGCTCCTAATGCCCCAGACCAAGCCACCACTATTTTTCCTGAATATCTGGTTTCCCCATAGGCCTTCTGGCTTCTCTCTCACCATGCATTCTCCACAGACACTTCACTATCCAAGTTAAACAATAGCCTTGCTTTGCTGAGCAACTCTTCTTAGTAAGCTTCTGTGAGGCTAGTACAGTCCAAATCTTTGGCCTGTAAAGCCCTATGAGGCTTGACCTTTGTCTGCCTTTCTCAAAACCATCTTTCACCATTGTCCTTACTAAACTCATTCTGGTTACACCAGTCTTTCTGCAACTTGAATCATCCATGCTTTTTGTATTATGGTAGCAGTTGGGAACCAGGCATTCCCTTTGCCTGAAATGATCTTTCTCTGGGCACTCTCCCTTCGATCAGTCAGTTCTTAGCTTTAGGAGTAGTTCCCCACTTAGTTTTTTCTAATCCATTTTGAAAAGTGCTCCGCAGGGGACATAGCTCCTTGGGAGGTATTCAGAGAACATAGAGGGGCCTTTCTGTTGATGATATTGTTTAGGCATTAACTACTGGCATTTAGTGACAGAGTAGGAACAAAAAGGATGATTAGGTGTGAGGCAGTATGTGGCAGAAGACCCTCAATGAATCCAATGAAAGATTATTCTATGTACTGCCCAACACTGTCCTACTGGACAGTCATGTAGAGAAAAACCTATGCCAAGAACTCACTCCACAGAGCCATAGAAATCTGATACCTAATTAATATTTTTGCGTGGCATCCCCTGCAGTTTCTGGAGATGCAATTTCCAAGTATATTGATCACATGTCAGCCATCCTTTGTTTTGTTTGAGGCATCCTAGGGCAGGTCCCTATTGATGTAAACTATGTCATCAAGGGCAATGATGCTGCTGGTTTTTGAGTTGCTTGTAACACTCCTGTAATCAGTGGATAATTTAAGGTATTACATTCATGGTGATTCATTGTATGGAAGCAAACATTTAATAGCTTCATTATATCTTCATGCCCAATCATGTACATTTTGAAATGTATGTTTTTTTTTCCCCCTGATCCTGGGGTTTGAACTCAGAACCTGGTAACTGTCCCTGAGCCTTTGTGTTCAAGGCTAGTGCTCTTCCACTCATAGACTTTTCTGCCAGGGCTGGCTTTGAACTGTGATCCTCAGATCTCAGCCTCCTGAATAGCTAGGATGATAGGCATTAGCTATCAGTGCCCAGCTGAAATATATGTTGTTATTAGGACTATGCCTTCCATATCTCTATTTTGTTAGAAATAAAATGTATACTTAGGTATGCATATATGTATGTATTTATGCACATTTACATGAAATCTTTAAATTATGTGTAAAAGCAATCTATATTATCTACGAATTTCATCTTAATGTTCTGTTACACAATATTTGTTATGAATAGAAGCTATTGATCTGATAGTGATAATGAATCTGACTTTATTTGAGGTAAATTCTTAGTCTCTCATTATGTCACATTGTTTAGTTTTCATCTTCGTCATAATGGCACCCTGAGAATTATTAATTGGGCTAATTGTTCACAGTTCTTTTGCATTAGAATACAAGCTCTATGAGGGTAGAGAACTTTGGAAATATGTCTCGCTGAGTTGTCTTGAACTCCTGAGCTATAGTGATCATTTCATCTCAGTCTCCCCAGGGCTAGGATTATAGGAATAGGTCATTATGCTTGATGTAACCTATCTTATTTAATTTTTACACACAATATCTTAAACCATGTCAGACACAGCAGTTGGCCTGGATTTATGTTAATCACTAGGATAGTGCATGGATGAATGAATGAATGGTTAAATAGGATGGTGTCAATGTCCTATTTCCTGTTCAGTCTCTGTGATTGAATTTGAGACCCTCTTGTGGAAAGGTGAAGACCAGAAACTTGGCAGAAAGACTCGGGTAAACTGCTTTTAGTAGAGACATTTGGGAAATTCTGGTTGTAGACAGAGCTGTTTGGGCGCCCAACTGAGATGTGGCATGAAGCTGAGAAGGAGACTCTCGCCTGACTTCTGAACTTTTTCCAGTGTTTCTGGTGCTCTGTACTGGTGGCTTTGGTGGTTTCTGAAAGGCCTTGGAGGACCTTCCTTTGTGACCATATGAGAAACTGCTGGTGTGGACAGGATTCAGAAGCAGGACCCTGAACTGATGGAGTACCCTGTGGTGTGTCTAACACTACTAGCTAGGTTGTGGGCACATGTGTGGCTCTTCTCTTTGAGGCTTTCTAGAAACTTAAGAGGAGGGAGAGATTGACATTTAAGAGCAGGTAGAGACTGACGGTGTAGTCGTCTGAGTCATGGTCATTTGAGCACCCAAATTAACTTTGACCTCTTTTTGACTTTATGGACTGAGTGGGGTAAGCTACAGATTCCATGCACATGATCTCATGTGAAGTTGCCCAGACCTTTGACATAGTCTGTAAACATAGTTATATAAGAAACAATATTGAGTTACATAAGTGTGTTGTCTCTTCCACCTGTCCTTAATTTGGAACCACTATATGTAGTTGAGAACGTTGGGGACTCCTGGCCAGGGGAGTCTGTCCTTGCTTCCCTTGCCCTAGCATGGACTCCTCCTTTTGCCTTTTTTCTTCTTTCTTGTGCTAGTCCTGGAGTTTGAACTCAGAGATGGACTCTCTTGTTTGGCTTTTTCACTCACAGCTGGAAGTCTATCCCTGAGTCATCTCTCCATTCCCAAGTACATTTTCTGAACTGATAGATAGTGTCTTTCTCACCAAGTCATGGGACCTTAGGCTCCCTCAAAGGAACAATTTTGACAATTACCCCCTGGTGTTTTGTTTTTTGTTTTTTTGAGCCATGTCTGGCCCATGCTGAAAAATAGCTGGCATAGCCCATTGCTTCTGCATGGACTTGAGACCCGGACCCCTGGGTCTACCTGCAAGCTGTGCTATGCACTCACAAGCTGAGACCTTGGCAGGTAGCTTAATCTTTCTGCATCTTATTTGAAAAATAAGGATAAGAATAATACTCTCTTATTAAGGCTTTTGGATTTAGAATGAATTCGTATATGTTAAGTAAAATGTCTAGTCTGCTATATGCAAAAGATAAAAGCTCTTAAGATTCCTTCTTCTACCCCCTCACTAGTTTTTGTGCTGATAAATATGGCTTGAACTCAGGGCCTGCATGCTTTCTGTTAGATTTTTCACTCAAGGCTGATACTCTACCAGTTGAACCATAGCCCCCCTTCCAGCATTTTGGAGATAAGAATCTCATGGACTTTTCTGTAGATATAATTACAGGTGTCACCCTGGGCATTCTTCCCCCCCGCCCCTCTTGTCATGGGGCTTGAACTGTGGGTCTGGGTGCTATCCCTGAGCTCTTCAACTCAAGGCAAGCACTCCACCATTTGAGCCACAACACCACTTCCAGTTTTCTGGTGGTTAATTGGAGATAAGAGTCTCATGGACTTTCCTGCCTGGGTTGGCTTTGAACCATGATCCTCAGTTCTCAGCCTCCTGAGTAGCTAGGATGACAGGTGTGGGCCACCAGTGCCCGGCTTTTCCATTTCCTTATCCTGCCTCCTTTTGAGATATTTGCAACAAGTGAGTCTCCTCCCAGATGATCCTCACCACAACAGCTGAGCTGAGACATCAGAGGCTCTGATATATGGTGTCTTTGTGGTCCAGGGTAGGACCGGCCATGCTGACATCAGCTCCGGAAGTCTGAGATGCAGTTGAAGTCTATGACATGGTGGTCATTTCTGGTTTGCACAAGCAGCTGTCAGTGGGATCTCCCGTCTCTGTGTGGAACATTCTGACAGCTGTGTGTGTGCCAATGTTGTTAGAATCTCTCCCCTTCCCTTAATGCCTGTGGTAGTTCTGACCAATTTTTTCCTGACCAGATGAGAGCTTTGCCTAAAGTGGAGGTAGTGGTTACTAACTTCAGGAATGTTCAGGAAGTAGGTGATACAATTGGACCACGTGTAAATTTTTGTAGGGTTCCAACATGAGCACAGATATCTTGGTCATAACCATAATTTTACCTAGCAGGTGACCCTGGCCTCCAACCCAAACCCTGTAAGGCAAATAAGATCATCATCTCACACTAGCTGCTGTTGCCCATGTCCATAATGCTTCTGGGAAAGCAGAGAGTGGAAGAGCATGGCACAAGTGTGTTCAGTTCAGGCAAAAAAAACCCATTTAAACAGAGAAATCTGGTTTTGGTGGCACCTGTCTGCCATCCCAGCTATGACAGAAAGATAAATAGGACTATCACACTCCGTTCTAGCTCAGGCAAAAACGTGAGACTCTATCTCAAAAATAACCAGGCAAAAAGGGCTAAAGACATAGCTGAAGAGGTAGAACCCTTTCTTGAAACAGACAGGGCCCAGCTCTCTTCACCCATGTAATCCTTTAATATCATAGCTGTTGGGAAATTCTTAGAAAGATATCAAGCTGGGCACTGGTGGCTCACACCTGTAATCCTGAGGTTGAGATCTAAGAATCACAGTTAAAAGCCAGCTCAAGCAGGGAAGTCCATGAGACTTTTGTTGTTGTTGTTGTTAGTCGTGGGGCCTGAACTCTGGGCCTGGGCGCTGTCCCTGAGCTCTTCAGCTCAAGGCTAGTGCTTTACCACTTAAGCCACAGCGCCACTTCCAGCTTTTTCTGCTTATGTGGTACTGAGGAATGGAACCCAGGGCCTCATGCATACAAGGCAAGCAGTCTACCACTGAGTCACCTTCCCAGCCCCCTTGAGACTCTTATAACCAATAAACTACTCAGATAAAGCTCAAAGTGGTGCTATGACTCAAATTTGCTAGCCTTGAGGATAAAGAGGCTCAGGGACAGCCCTTAGGCCCTGAGTTCAAGCCCCAGGACTGGAAAAGAAAGAAGGAAAGAAAGAATGAGAGAAAGAAAAGAAGAGAACAGAAGGAGGCAGATAATGGAGAAAGTTTCCTGGAGATAAAGGTAGGGCCTGGCTTTGAAAGGTGGGAAAGTTGGAGGGATGGCGGATGGTATTTATAGGAAAAATTCCAGCAGAGGAAGGCATGAGCCAAGGCAGAGAGATGGGGATAAATACAAGGTCTAGTGGAGCTATGATGTGGAAATAGAATAGGATTTTCCCAGACTAGACCCAGAATAGAGAGAGACTAGAAAACCATTTGACTGTGTTTATAGATTTAAAAAAATGTACTATTCAAGACCCAGACTGAAACATATTACACATTAAAGTCATGATTTTTTGACATCATTTGATCCTGCCCAGTCCACCCAGGTGCTCAATAAATATTGAGCAATAATGCCATCTCCAAGTGTATTAGTAAATGTTCATTCTGACCTTGATGAGACTTACAAGTCTATTCATTGTTTTCCTCCCTGAAAAAGCAATAAAATATTTACCACATGCACATTTTCCCTAGCTCCAAGTCTATATTCCACCACACCCTGTCTGGACAGAAAAAAATGAGACCTCAGATTTGAGTTTGTTATTGGTAAGTACTTCCAGACACGAGTAAGAAACTCCTTCCTGCCCTCAATCCTTCCCCCAACAAAAGGGAAAAAAGAAAATTTGCAAATATTTTCAGATGTCTTATAAAAAAGCTTCAAAACCCTCAAATCAATAATTATTTCAACAAAGCAGGCATTCTTCAAATCACATCTTTTATTGATATATAATCTAGTCGCTTTGCAACAAAGGAAAAGCAGTATAGTGTGTGTGTGTGTGTGTGTGTGTGTGTGTGTGTGTGTGTGTGTTTGTGTATATACTGGGATTGAATTGATGACCTTAAACTCTCCCGTAGCTTTTTTTACTCAAGGCTGGTACCCTACCACTTGAGTTACAGCTCAACTTCCAGCTTTTTATTGAAGATAAGTATCTCACAAATTTGTCTACCTTGGCTGGCTTCAAACTATGATTCTCAGATCTCATCTTCCTGAGTAGCTAGGATTATAGGTATGATCTTGTAATCTCTTATGTGAGATCCATGGAGGTTCCTGGTAATAAATTTTTGAAATATTTAAACTTTTCTGTAAGCCATGAAATTTTGTGTTAAAAATCATTGTTCTTGTTATAGTTGTATATGTCTTAACAAATTGATATGCCTGCTCTAATTGCCCATTGCTGTCCATCTTGATGGCAAAAATTTGAGTTTCTAAAGGAGGAACCAATTACTCTCTTTTCTAACCTGCTGTTAATTGGAAAGAATAATGGGCCAAAGAGGACAAGATTGGCCATGTCCTTTCTACCCAAGGCTACATATAGCTGTGACTTTCAGTAAGTCAAAGGAGCAGTTTTTGATATCCTTCAAATAACTCAAAACATCCACTCAATTCATCAGTGCAAGTAACACTAAGCAATCAGAAAGCCAACAAAGCACAAGAGAAAATTCAACAAAGATTTTTTTCCCCCTGGCTTCTCAGGCCAGTAACAACCCCAGTGCCAGATTTCCACTTTTTTTTCTTTTAGCCAAGAACATTCTATTATAACAGGACTGTGATAGAACATGCCCTAATGGTGTTGACATTGCTCATTAAGGATCACGAAAAACTACTCTGGCTTGTGCTGAACATGTATCTTTCCAGTTTGAGGCACCAGAGGGTTGATTTCCAGATTCATCTCCCTCCGCCCATCAGGCATTCTAAGCAAATGTGCCTTTAAACACAGGGACCACAACAGAGGAGCCTTTGAGTGTTTGTTGTCCTGTTCCTATGCAGTTCCCAAATGTGTCCTCTAGGTGTCTTCAGTGACCAGCGTTCGTGGAGATTTCCCCTCTTCTGACCAACTGCCAGTAAGAACAAATTCTGCAGTCGTTTCCATTTAGAGCATGCTCTAGAATGAAGTATACCGGATAATGTGAACTTAGAAAATTTAAAAAACGTTACAAACTCTGATGTCATATTTCTACAATTTAAGTACATAGGAGATTTTTCTCCTCGTGTAAACAGTGTAGGTTAAAAATCTTAAAAGGAGCAAGCAAACAATAACAACAACAGCAAACTCCCCCAGTCCCTTAGGGATAAAGACAGCATAATTGCAGGAAAGGTGGTTGGTGAGAGAAAAGTCTATGTTACTGAAAACAATGTGAATCTAGTCTCATGAAAGTTACAGAAAGCACAAAGCACTGAGCCCAAGAAAACATTGCAGTAGGTATCAGTCTGAGAGCCCCAAACGGTTTGGGTTTTCTTTGGTTAGTCTAGATTTGAGTTTGGGAAGAATTATAAAAATAGATTGAGTGGAAGATGGTGTAGTAAAAACAGATGAGATCTGATGCTGATGAAAGTGGAATCAGCTTATGACAGGCCAGAGAGATCTAAGATCTTTTAAGACCTGCAGAGTTTACGCATAAGGCTCCATGACCATATGTCCTGGTATAGATATTGCTGGTTCAGAAGAAGTGTACTACATCTAAAAAAATGACATTTTCAACATTTAAAGATTTACATTTAAATAAGCAAAGCAAGTAATTTTTATTACAATTACAAGATAAAGTGTCTAACAAAGTGATTTCCTTTTATTTTGTTCCTAGAGCTACAAAATGTCAAAGACTTATTATCTCCTTTTCCTTTTTCTGCTTCTTTTTTGTTTTCTGAAACCCGGTCTGGTAAGGAGTACCAGCTATCTCCACCACCCTAGTGTTGGGATTACAGGTATGCATGACCACGCCCATCTTCAAAGCCTTTTGTTTTGAAGCTTCCTGTCCTAAGGAAGACACCTGAGGCAAGAAAGAAGCCAGGAGCATTTAGTGAGAGGGAACTGGTGATCTGAGGTTGTTTCAAGAATGAAACTACGTGTTGGGCTCCAGTGACTCCTACCTGTAATCCTAGCTACTCAGGAGGCTGAGATCTGAGGATCAAGGTTCAAAGCCAGCCTGGGCAGGAAAGTCTATGAGACTCTTACTCCAATTAACCACTAGAAAACTGGAAGTAGTGCTGTGTCTCAAGTAGTAGAGTGCTTGCCTTGAGCTGAAGAGCTCCAGGACATTGCCCAGGCCTAGAGTTCAAGCCCCACAACTGACAAAAAAAGAAAGAAAGAAAGAAAGAAACTATGAGGTCTGGTTCCTGCAAATCAGTTTTAGAACTATATCTAGATAGGTGTGTACTTTAGTCCAAATTAAATTTTCTGATATTGAATGTGGAACCATTTACTGCAAAGAAAAGCATATTATTATGGAAAATAAATTGTAGAGTGCTCCCTGCACTTCCAATTGTTTTTTGTGTGTATGTATGTGATACTAGGGTTTGATCTCAGTCTTACTGGACATGTGTTCAACCACTTGAACCACATTCTACAAAGAAAAAAGAAAAAAGAGCCCTGCAAAAATGAAGATATTTCCTACTTGTGTCTGAGAATCCTTTGGGAAAAGTGTATCCTAGGATTTACAGTAGCTAAAGGTTTTCATTATCTGAAGTTCTGATGTGCTATGAGTAGAGACTTACAAGCCTTACTGAATTAGTTTTACAATTATATAATTAAGATGCATTTCCCTGGTGTGATACACTTCCATCTCAAAGTAATCTGCTCTTTTCCTTCTTCTGATTGCCTACGTACTCGCCACACAGCCAGACTCCAGACAGAAAGGGGGTGTTGTTGTTCTGATGAGACCCCAGTTCCAGACTCAGTACAGCATAAATTCTATAAATACACTCCCTGCCTCCCTTTTATATTTGGTGGTCATGAGCTTGAACTCAGGGCCTGGGAGCTGTCTCTGTCTCTGAGCTTCTCCCTGCCCCCTCCCTTACCCGGCCCAGTGCTCTGCAACTTTAAGCCACAACGCCACTTCTGGTTTTTTCGGTGATTAATTGGAGATAAGAGCCTCAAGGACTTTCCTTCCAGGGTTGGCTTTGAACTGTGATCTTCAGATCTTAGCCTCTGGAGTAGCTAGGATTACAGGCAGGAGCTACCCATGCCTGACTTTTGAAACATGAGTCTCTATATAGTGCAGGCTGGCTTTGAACTCCCAGTGCATCTTCCTCAGCCTCCTGACTGTTAGAATTTCTGTCATGTGCCACTATGCCCAACTCCCTTTGCCTTTCTTCTTTTCAACTCTACAGTGCTGGAAAGTATATCACATAAGCCAAAATATATAATATCTTAACTCACTGACTATTGCCTTACCTACTTTATTTTTTGCCTCTGACTACATTGTCAGGTCTGGAAGGCAGGGAACGATCTCATATTTGCTTTGGTGCTCTGCCACCGTTGGACACAGATTAAATGTATTGGTTAAGGAGAATGCTGGGCTGTTGCAGGTTCATGGAAGAGCTATTTTATGGCCAGCAGGGCCTTGTTGTACACCTCAAATTATGCCATGTAGGTGGTTGCCTGTCTTCCTACACGTAGGCCTGGCATTGTGCTGCCTTACCCAGCTTGCAGAAAGCTTAGTCCAAAATGTAGCACCTCCTGCCAGTAATTTCTCCTTCACTCCCTCTCTGGCTGGTTGCAGACCAAAACCCCAAAACCACAGCTTGTTTTATTGTGTTATATCACTAGTGTGCACTGTTGCTCCTTTCCTCCCAGCCCGTTCCATTACGGATAACCCAGACCTCTGGGACCTAGTCAGCTTCCCTACAAAAGTATGAGGGAGACCAAGCCAAGGTTTGCTTTCCTACAATAAAAACACAAACAGAAGTGGAAGCCAAGCAAAGTATTTCTCATCACAGATCATCACATTTGGATGATCTAGATATCACTGACTAATATCCACTATTAGAATGTAGGATATGTTGAACAGCTTATCAAAATCGATATATGTGTATGTTTACTACATATTTTTTTATATTTACTAAATGGGAAATATGATTTGTACTTTATTTTGAGTGTGTGCGCTGGTATTGGGGCTTGAACTCGGGGCCTACCACTCTCAGTTGGCTTTTTTGATCAAGGCTGGTATTCTATCCCTGGAGTTGCACCTCCATCAAAAGCTGGTAAATTGGAGATAAGAATCTCATGGACTTTTCTTCCTAGGCTGGCTTTGAACTGGAATCTTCAGATTTCAGCCTGCCTCTTGAGTGACTAGGATTACAGGTGTAAATCATCAAGACCCAGTGTATATTTTAATTTTAAACATAAACCAGACAGCAATACCTATGTGGGAATTTTAGTGTGTCTGCTTTTTTAATTCTTTACTTACTCACTAACAAAGCCTTCCCTAATGGCATTTTAAACTACCTGTTGTATTATTACATTTGATATTCATGGTGTTAAATTGGGTATCAATTTCTTAATTTATTTATTTGGCATTCCTTTCTACAATCTGTTTATTTGTGGGACTGTAGCATTTCTCACTTTGCCCAAATGAGAATACTTGGGTTCTCTGTTAGATACTGATGTAGAGCTTAGGAAAAGTCCATGTCTGCACAAGTGAAGTACTGTTCAATTAGTTTCCTTATAATAAATACTTAGTCACTCCACAGCAACTCAGTAATTGCTATTGGACAACGGACATCTCATTTCATTGTATACAAAGCAGAGTAAGACAGATGTAAGTAATTAAAGGCCAGGGAAGAAGATAGGAAAAGTAGAGCTTTTCTGTGGCTGTTAGGAAGACTGTCCTGAAATGGTGCCTAATGTATTAAGAAGCTCATTTGTTTTCTTTCTTTAAGTGAGCTGGTTATGAATGGAGCCAGTAGTGGAAGAGGCTTCTGCAATCCCAGCATTTCCAGCGTGGAATTTGTGAGTGGGTGGGAAATGCTTAATTGCTATTTACCTGCCCAACACTGCTGTTGACATCCATGATGAGCCAGCGTCATTTGACTGTCACCTCCTTAGGAGGCAAGATTCTTCAGCCCACACTCTGCTCGGCATTGATTCCTTCTCTGTGCTGGCTTTGTGTCTGCATTTTCCCCCCCAGTCTGTCCATTTTCAGGGACGCACCAATTGAAGATAGGCTTCTCAGTTTTGTCATTGTAGGGAGACCACAGAGCCTCCCACACAGCATGTCCTCAAAGGGACTCGGGGACGCTGGTTGCTTTGAAGAAGCATTTTTGGAACAAAAGGGATTCCGTATGTGCTGGGCCACTAGGATGCTCTCTTTCCCACCCCTCCATGCACTCACAGACAAATCTCCATTTGTACTTCTCTGACCATCTACTGCCATATGAGGCAGGGAATAAAGCCGTGGAGCTCCTGGGCTCTGCTTTCAACTTCTTTCAAGGTTTGGACTGCACAGGTGCAACCATATATCTATAAACAGACCAAGTGTGTTTGACAAGTAAAATAGATCTACCACAATACAAATGGCTCTGGCTTTTTCCTGGATTATTATTACTAGTTTATTTAGCTACGCCACAAGCCAAAACCTATTCTCTGAAATAGAATAGAGCTTCATACAGAGAACAGAAAATAGCCCCCCAGTGCCTGCTTTACATTCACTGTTTCTTCTCTAACACTTAGCAGACCCACAGCACTGAATACTCATGCCGAGACATCTTCTGAGAATGGACCTGAGCTAGCAAATCAGTATCAAAGTAAATTCATGTTCTGAAGGACTCTTGGAATGAGAAAGCCCACGATCACTCCAGCTTTCCAGGGTCTCTATAATCTAGAGAAGATTCCTTTAGCCCCAGGACAATCTATCACATGGCCCATAACCCCAAATCCAGGTTGGATCCAAACATTTGTCCTGGAAGGAGAGGTGCAGAGGGGGAAGCTGTGGCGTCCCAGACAATAGGAGGCCCAATCCACATGCCCACAGCAGTTCCACTAACCTTGGTGCCAGACTGGTGAGAGTCCCAGAGGACCTGGGTGGAAAGACACACTGCCCTGGAAGGCTCAAATGCTGTAGGAATATAGTGAATCAAAGGGGCTTTCCATCTGACATTGAACTGGTTCAGCTCTACCACTCCTGTTTTGGAGGAAGATGGTACTAGAGTTTGAACTCAGGACCTCAAGCTTGCCAGGGAAGCACTCTTACCACGGAGTCAGACCTGCAGCTCCAGTTCTTCAATTCTTATTTCTCTCTGATTCTTCTCCCTTGATTTTTTGGGCCACATATTCTTCACTTTGATATTCAACTACAAATCCAATAGTTACCTTAGTGATATATCTCTTTCCCTCATAGTTCTGGGCTCCCAAAGGGACTAACAAATTAGTAATAGACCTTTTTTTCCCATTTTTTGAAAACTTTTTTTGGAGGCTGGGAATGTGGCTCAGTGGTAGAGTGCTTGTCTCACATGCATGAGGCCCTGGGTTCGATTCCTCAGTACACATACACAGAAAAAGCCAGAAGTGATGTTGTTGCTCAAGTGGTAGAGTGCTAGCCTTGAGCAAAAGAAGCTCAGAGACAATACCCAGGCCCTGATTCAAGGTAAAAAAAAAAAAAAAAAAAGGAAGGAAGGAAGAAAAATTTTTTGGAGCTGCAGGAGAGTCCCAGGCCAGCTTGGGCTACATAGGGAAACCATTGCTCAATAAAGAAGCAAACACCAAACCAAACCCCAAAACAACAAAAAAAGAGTAAAAGACTTTTTGAAAAGATTTCTCTAGTTTTGAGTGAGTGTGTGTGTGTGTGTGTGTGTGTGTGTGTGTGTGTGTGTGTGTGTGTGTATTTGTATGTACCAGTCCTAGGGTTTGAACTGACAGCCTGGGCATTATTCATTAGCTGTTTTTTTGTTTTTTGTTTTCTCTCAAAGCTAATGTGCTACTGCTTGAGCCACAGCTCCACTTCCAGCTTTTTGGGGGTTAAGTGGAGATAAGACTCTCAAGGGCTTTCCTCCCTTAGCCAGTTTTGAACGATCCTCAGAGTGCAGCTTCCTGAATAGCTGGAGTTACAGATACGAGTTGTCATGGTTGCTTCTCCAGTATTGCTTCTCTAGTTGTTTTCTCCCCCCTCCTCCTCCTCCTCCTCTTTCTTCTTCTTTTTTGGCCAGTCATGGGGCTTGAACTCTGGGCACTGTTTTTGAGCTCTTCAGCTTAAGGAGAGCACTCTACCACTTGAGCCACAGCGCCACTTCTGGTTTTCTGGTGGTTTACTGGAGATAAGAGTCTCACGGACTTTCCTGCCCTGGCTGGCTTTGAACCACGATTCTCAGATCTTAGCCTCCTGCGTAGCTAGGATTACAGGTGTGAGCCACCAACCGATGCCCAGCTGTTATTTTCCTTTTTGTCCTTCTCTGCTTCCTCCTTTTTCTTTCTTTCTTGATAGACAGTTCTTGCCCACAGATGCTCTAGGACTCAACGCAAACCAGGCTGTGGAGGTCATCATTTCCTCCCCTTCATCCCACTCTGGAGACCCAGACAACTGGACCTATCTACTGTACTCAGAACCAGGCTGGTGTCAGAGGAGAAGAAATCAGTGTTCCATTCTCACAGTTCCTTCCTCTTTCTTCATCTTGGGCTTGCTTGCTGATGTAATAACATCGTCCACAAGAATGGAACAGTTAAGGAGTTATCGGTAGAACCAGAGGGAAGGAAAGGGAGCCAACACTTGAGCCAGTGTTACGTGACAAACCGTGAGAGACAAGGCAAGCTGCCCATGACAGTGAAGAACCGATAATTCCTTCTACTGAAAGTAAGTGCCAGCATGTATTTATGAATTCTCCTGGCGGATCAAACTAAAGGAGAGGCTGGGGAGAATTCTGAGAAAAGCAAGATGGCACCTTTATCTAAAGATTTTATAGCATAGAGGCAATGATAGCAAAGTTAAAGTAGTCTTTGGAGGGCTGATCAGGGCAAATTATTCATGTATTTCAGTTTGTGTTAAACATGTAAACATGTGGGAGGCTGGATCAATTTACCTATCTCTGTATTTTTTACCACCTTTCACCAGAGAACCCAGGTGCTCAGACTGCACCCTGTTGGATGACTTGCCCCCTCCTGAAAACCTGGCAGGGGTCCAGGTTAAACATTGCAGCAATGCTTGAGCAAGAGAGACTCAGCCACAGTCCAGGGTTCCACCCCTCTACCTCCTTTCTCTGCCAGGGACCCTTACAGATCAACTGAACAATCAGGCCAGCTCCTGAGGATGCGATCTCAGGCGCTATTAAATGAAAGAGATTGAGATCCATTCTTCGATCTACTCATAGCTTTCTACTGCATGTTCATTGACAGCTTCTTGTGCTAGGAGAAAATCTTGGGCAGGTATGATGTGCCTACCTGGCTCTGTGGGGCATGGAAAAGGGCCAGGGTGTGTTTCTTTTGCCATCTTGTTTATAGGCTGAGGGTTAAGTGGAAGATCTGGGCACCTGAAACCATGAACACTAACCCTGTGGAGAAAGTTCTTACTATGCCTTATTTGCGGATAGGGCAGCTTCTCCTTAGATTTATGGTTTTTCTTTCCCCATAACGGCATAGGGGGAGATGTGGGTCAAGTCATTTAGCCCTACCCTACAAGTGTAAGATCCTGAGTTCAAACCGTGTTACTAGAGGAAAAAAAAAGCAACAGTCACAATAAATGTTTTAGTGTGTTCAGGTGTGTGGTGCTGGGGATTGCTCATGTTAGGCAATTTTTGTCACTCGAGCCACATTCCCAACCCTTTCCTTTTTACTTTGTTTTTTAGATAGGGTCTCACTGGTACCTTTGTCCAGGCTGGCCTTGAACTCACTATCTTCTTACTACCACCTCCCAAACAGCTGGGATTACAGGTGTATGGAACCATATCTGGCATCTGTTGAATTTATTTTGTACTTAAGCTTGAACTCAGGGCTTATGTACTGTCCCTGAGCATTATTATTATTATTATTATGATTATCATTCATTGTTATTATAAAGGTGATGTACAGAGGGAATGATAGTTACATTAAGCCAGGTAAAGAAGGTTCTTGAGCTTTTATGCTCAGGGCTATTGCTCTATTACTTCAGCCATTTCCAACTTTTTGGTGGTTCATTGACCATAAGGTCTCATGGACTTTCCTGGCCAGGCTGGCTTTGAATTGCAATCCTCAGACCTCAGCCTCCTAAGTAGATAGGATTACAGGTGTGAGCCTCCAGTGCCTGACTCAAGTAACTTTTAAAACAAAAACAATCGTTATCCTTATTCTAAGCAGGTACATTCCATGTGGTATTCATTTGTTTATTTTTCTGACAGTCATGGGGCTTAAACTCAGGGTGTGGGCACTGTCCCTGAGCTCTTTCGTTCAAAGCTAATGCTCTGCTACTTTGAGGCATAGCTCCACTGTTGGTATTCTGGTGGTTAATTGGAAATAATAGACTCATGGACTTTTATGCCCAGCCTAGTTTCTAACTGCAATTCCAGATCTCAGCCTCCTGAGTAGCTAGGATTACAGGTGTGAGCCACCAGGCCCCAGCTAATGTGGTATTTATATGTGATCTTCCAATATGCTCCTCAGCAAATGTATAAAAAGCATTCATTAAAATATTCTTTAAAAATATAAAAATAAAAACCTTCTTTTTTTTTTATTAAACCATGTTTTAGGAAGACTACAGTACAGTATCTTGGCCTTGGAAGATGGAATATGCCTAGTCTAGAACATTATTCTATGTCGATGACGGGAGAATAAAAAATTAATAGATTGTAAAATATTCTAACCTGAGTCTCAAGATTCCATGAAAAAAAGAAAGCAGTAAGGGAGAAGTGTGGCAATTGTGATGCTAGTTACAAAATCTGGATTTGAATTGATGAGTTTGTATTGGTATCAGTTAATTGTACAAAGGATTTCATTTTATCATGTCCATATAATATGCGTGCAATGTACCTGGGTCAGACTCATCCCTTCCCATCACCTCATCCCACTTCCCAGACCAGTCTCAACAAACTTCATTGTTTGCTTTTATCACATGTAGGCACAATATTTTCACCACATTTACTTTCCTTCCCCTTGTCTGCTCATTCTTTCCACCTCCATATGCAGTGAGACTCATTTCATGTCTTGTCACTCATTTTTTTAAAGTGTATGCTAATTGTTCAAAATATTTCACTGTAGTATTTTGTATATGCATAGACAGTATTTTAATGATTGCCCCCAAAGTATCTTATAGACTGGTATTTTCAAATTGCAGCACTAGCCCTAGTCAATCATTTTCAGTCTACAGCCATGGATTAGTCAGGCCAGAGGGGAGCTGATGTGACAGGGGTCCTGCCAGTAGTTTCTGTACCCATGCATCAAGCCTGCTATAGGCTGAGTGCCTTCTAGAGGTATCATCCTTCCAAGGGTGACTCAGAGATCCAGTCTCAGGGCTTCAATCCCTTAGCTGATAGTTACCAGAATTTCTCAGCCACCTGGCTTCTCTACCTGGGACTTATAACTCATCACCTATGTGAGTTATGTGACCCCTTGGCAGCATCTATGAGCAGTATAAAGGATACAACTTTTGGAAGATGATAGTACCTTTTACCATTCATCTGTTATGATTTTCTTCATGCTGAACCCTAGCATAAAGATGCCCATGTTGTGGCTTTCTTGTGAAGTTAGATGAGATAATATGCATAAAGACCATGTGCTTTGCTGACTCTATCCAATTAATTGAGACCCCCTCCCCCCCCAAAAAAGGGAATCTCAATGTTGTTATACAACGGACAAGGGTCTCATATCTAAAATATACCAGGAACTCAAAAAATTAAACCCCGCAACAACAAATCCTCAAAGAAACAACTGCCCAATAAATAAGTGGGCTAAAGACTTAAAGAGAAACTTCTCTGAAGAGGAAAGAAGGCTGGCCAATACACACATGAAGAAATGTTCAACCTCCCTAGCCATAAAAGAAATGCAAATCAAAACAACATTGAGATATCACCTCACTCCAGTTAGAACAGCAAAAATCAAGAACTCTAATAACAACGGATGCTGGAGGGGATGTGGACAGAAGGAAACCTTATTGCATTGTTGGTGGGAGTGTAAACTTGTTCAACCACTTTGGAAAGTAGTATGGAGGTTCCTCAAAAGACTCCACATAGAGCTCCCCTATGACCCAGCAATCCCACTTTTGGGCATTCACCCAAATGATCATAAACAAGATCATACTAAAGCTACCAGCACAACTATGCTTATTGCAGCATTATTTACCGTAGCTAAGATATGGAACCAACCCAGATGCCCCTTAGTAGATGAATGGATCAAGAAAATGTGGTATATATACACAATGGAATTCTATGCCTTCATCAGAAAGAATGACATTGCCCCATTTGTTAGGAAATGGAAAGACTTGGAAAAAATTACATTAAGTGAAGTAAGCCAGGCCCAAAGAAACATAGGTCCCATGGTTTCCCTTATTTGCAATAACTAGTATATGTCTGAGACAAGCAGAAATGGTCAGATAAGTTGATGTTAAGGGAAATGAACCCCAAGATAAGGATTCACATGTTTTTTCTTTCTTGCTATTGTTTCTAACATATTTATAAGATGATTTCTTTGTTGCTTTGTATGTTCCTCCCCACGGTATAACCTCTGTTTTCACTGTATTTGATGTTGGTATACTTTGTGGAGGGGAAGGGAAAAAACAAATTGTTTAATAGGGATACAGGTGGACCCATTGCAACAATGAGATGTACATGAGGTTATGTCGAAAAATGAACTTTACAACTTTGCCGGGCGTGGGGGGCAGTGATGGAAAGGGATGGGAAGGAGAAACAAAGGAGGAGGCAACAGTGCTTGATAAGAAATGTACTCATTACCTTGCCCATGTAACCCCTCTGTACGGTATTTTCACAATTAAAAAAAAAAGGGTAGTATGGTAGAGGTGTGAAGTTTGTTCAGGGAACTGCATGCTCAACCAGGATTTTTTCTAAGCCCAAGGGTGAGTCTGCAGCCATTTGACCTGTTTTCTGTCTGTGTATACCTGTCACCAAACAAATAATGGCTCCCCATTTCTTCCCTCCTCAGCAAGAATGAGTGAACCAGTATCAGGTCTATGTAAGGTATAACAATGTTTTTTTTTGGGGGGGAGGTTGAGGGAGGTAGTACTGGGGTTTGAACTTAGGATCTTGCATTCGCTTGGCTTGTGTTTTACCACTCTCAAGCTTTGTTTTTGGCTATATTTTGGAGAAGGGGATTAGAAGAGTTTTTCTGCTCAGACTGGCTTCAAACCATTACCTTCTATATGTAGACCTCTTGAGCTACTAGTGCCTGGCAGATACAATAACTTTTTAAAAATGTTGTGTCTATATGGGGCTTGCACTCAGGTGCTTGAACTCTCACTCGGTTTTTTCACCCAAGGCCTGGTGCTCTACCACTTGAACCATCTCTCCACTTTTGGCTTTTTGCTGGTTGTTGGGTTGATGGTGAGCCTTAAGTCTAAGCCTCCTGGGGTAGCTACAATTATTGGCATGAATCACTGGTGACTGGCTTAGGTAAAGTAACTTTTTCCCCCTAGAAACAAATTTGTCATGAAAAACATAATAAAATGTATTTTTAATATCATCATTTTTTTTTCCAGAGAAGGTCCCAGTATGTAGCCCAGGCTGGTATTAAGCCTGAGGTACTTTTGCCTCTGTTTCCCAAGTGCTAAGTTTACAGATGTGTATGATCATGCTTAGATATTGTAACCTTTTTTTGTTGTTGTTGATTGTGAGGCTTGAACTCTGGGCCTGAGTGCTGTCCCTCAACTCTTGAGCTTAAGGCTAGCGCTCTACCACTTGAGCCACAGTGCCACTTCCGGTTTTTTCTGTTTATCTGGTACTGATGAATCAAACCCAGGGCCTCATACATGTGAGGCAAGCATTCTACCACTGGACCACCATCCCAGCCCCAAGATATTGAAACCATTTTTAGGTGTATACTTAAGCAGTGTTAAGCATAGTCACACTGTAGTACAACAGATTTTCATATCCTTTCCATTGTGCATAACAGAAACTCTATATCCCTTGAACCATTTTCATAGCACCCTTCCCCCAACTGCTGGTTTTTGTAAATCTGGCTATTTTAGGCACTCAGATAAGTGAAATAATAGCAATAATGTTTAGTTTAAGAGCATGATTGACAGGCTCATGCCTGTAATTAGCTACTCAGAAGATAGATACTCTTTGAAGATCATGGTTCAAAGTCAGCCTGGGCAGGAAAGTCTGTGAGACTCTGATCTCCAATTAAGCACCAAAAAGCCAGAAGTGGAGTTTTGGCTCAAATGGTAGAGTGCTAGCCTGAGCTAAAAAGCTCAGGAACAGCATCTAAGTCCTGAGTTCAAGCCTAAGGATGGTACACACACAAAAGTGACAATCCCATGGATAATGAATGGCCCCTTCTTCATAGCAAATACAATTTTTGAAATGGAGAAAGGGAATTATGAGATCTGTGACACCAATCACTTGATGGATCTTGAGTCTCCTCTGGTGACTGCAAAGCAATTAAAAAAGCACAACTGTGGAAGTTGAGATACTTATATTTCCTCATAAAATTCACTTCTTGTACTTAATCTGTTACTCTCAGTAGTGAAGTTTCAGAGTCATCAATATGACAGCACAGCAATATTGCCTCATCAGTCATGATTTACTTAATGTTTTCTGAATTTAGTAATATTTGATTAAAATTTAATGTGAACATATCATATCATGCCATATATATTATTGCATCCATTAATCAGGTAACTATAGTAATGAAATGCTGTAAGGTTGGATGAAAAAGGAGCTGAAGTCTTGATATATGTTTGACATAATCCTATGAGTGATTAACCAAAAAAAAATCAGTCACAAGAAGGTTCATTAATATAAATTACTTCGATAATCATCTATGGATCACCAGATATTTTTAACCTTTGTTAAGCTTGATTTTTTAATTTACTGAAAGACACTACATATTAATAATCATGCAAGATATACATTATTCTATTGGATCACAAGTTGACAGAATGATTTATAGTTTATTCTAATTTTTCGTATAATGATGTGTGTTAAAACATTAGCTAAGTTATTTAATCAGTTTGTCATGGTGGGGGAAATGGCATAAAGTTAACATATGGCTGTGTAAGGTACTAATTTAAATATCACATTGTATTATCTATCATTTTCAATGTGCATGTTATTGAACATATCAGATTATTGGTATGACAAGGTATAATTTATGTTTGACACTGGCTGATTTTGTGAGCAAATACCCTCCTTTTCATGTTCAAACAGCAAATTTGTCATACTTGTTACTTTCACTACTGCTGTTTTAATCAGCTAACTAACGAGGGACCAACTGGTACTTAACCACCTATCCACCCTGTTCATCCAAATACTTAAAGATGGGTATCCATTTGGCAGAGCAATTGAGTAGAATAATACGTGAAGTCAAATGCAAGACAGCTCAATTATTACTTGATAGAAGAGCATTGATTATCTGAAGACAATTATCTTCTTAGTTTTCTCTTTTGTAGCCTTTTGAATTGCACATCACACTGATTCATCACGTTGTTTTTTTTACTGATGATGTCTCATGAGAGGTATGTGTTAAGATTCTGGTACACAAAGATGGGATGATGTGGTCCCTGGATCCTACTAGTGCACAATCAAGCAGTGCAGCACACACAGATATAAGCAGGGGTGACCTCTCATATGGGCTTTCGGCAAAGTGAAGTGGGGCTCAGAGAAGAATGTCAAAGTCAGTCTCTTGGGAAGTGTCTGGGAAGACATTGAAGGCAATGCGAGGTTGAACTGTCTTGAGCAGAAACTTGAGGCATGAATGACAGCTGCCCTGACAGACATATAAGGGATGGCAATGAGGGTAAGGGAGAGATAGGGATATTCTAGGAAAGACGAACAGCATGAATAAAGGCTCAGAGGCATGATAAAGCATCTCCCCAAAGAGAAATCTACTCCTTCCTCTTATTTAATGACTATGTACTAAAATACTAAAATGTATGATACGAATGTCAGACTCACCCCAGGGTGCTGCATGCTGAACTATGACTTCATTCCAAGCCCAACGAAGCTGCTGCTGCTTGATCTACTTAAACATGAGTGGTTTTATTTTTATCTTTACAGGAGACTGTAACAATCAGGAAAGGCAAGTGGAGGTGACACCCAACCTCTCACACTGTAACAAACATGAGGACCTTGTCCTACAGAATTGTAACTCATGGAACATTCCCCAGAAATGAACCCCAAAACATTAACCTCCATGTTGCCTTCAACTGTTCAGACAGAATTATTGTAGATGGAAGCAAGGAGCCTAGGCCTGAGACCAACTTTATTGCTACATTCTACATTACTGGGGAATGCAGTGGCTTCGAAGAAAATGGACAAGTGGACTTGTAGGGTGCTAGAAATGGAATGATTTCTCTGATGTGATTGTTAGGCAAAAAAGAACAAGCAATAGAATTATGCAAAAACAAAACTCCAACAACCAAAAAGTGCTGTCTGGAAGGGAAAATCCAACTTCCCTACTGCATGTACGTCTGAGACGTGTGACCCTCTCCTTGGGAGTGGGAAGTGGCTCGCAGTTGGACATAAACACTATTCATGGATGGATGAGTCTAGCCCATGGTGAGGTCAAACATCAGTTTCAGTGACTTGTTGCAACATTCATGATTAATGTTGATTTATGACTCGATCATTGTGTTATGTAAATGGGCGGCAGCTTTTTTGTGTGTGTCTTGGTGCGATGCTGGTTTAATTGAGTTTGGGGATGGGGAAAGGAGGTGGGAGGTTCCAGGGTTAATACTGTTAGCTTCTTCCTCACTAGTGAAACTCATCTCATGATGGATGAAACCATCACAATAATCGCAAAGCCAAACTGTTAATGGAATTGGGTATAGGAAGGAGGGGTTTTATTATAATGACAATTTTACGACAGTAACACAGAAGGATCTATCAACTAAAGAAAGTTAGTTATGAATGTTACCATGAGTTAAAGTATGCTGCTGATGTGCTGACGTTTTTGTTTTGTTTTGGCCAGTCCTGGGGCTTGAACTCAGGGGCATCATCCCTGGGCTTCTTTTTGCTCAAGGCTAGCCCTCTACCACCTGAGCAACAGCTTTACTTCCAGCTTATTCTGTGATTAATTGGAGATAAAAGTCTTAGGGACTTTCCTGCTGGGGCTGGCTTCAAATTGTGATCCTCAGATCTCAGCCTCCTGAGTAGTTACATATAGGCATGAGCCACAGGCACCAGGCTGATTTGCTGATTTCTTAGCTTCTCAAACAAAACAGTAAACATAAATGGACACATGCATGCATGCATGCACACAAGCAGACTGATTTCAACTTGAAATGAATGTACACACTTCTATAATGATTGAAATCACCAAAGGATAATAGAAAAACCTATATGTAGAGTTTCTCTAATGAAAATGGAATTGCTGTGTAAATATATATATATATATATATATATATATATATGTATATACATATATATTTGAAAAACGGAATTAAGTCTAAGTCATACCAGGGTTTAAGTGTTTGGTTCATGATCTTGAAGTTTCTATTGGGGATTGAAAACTCAAAGTAGAACACACTTTCCTATCCACAAAGGAAATACTCATCTCTAAGATTTATGCTATGCTAAAGGCTACAAGGAACGAATGAAAAGAATCACTATCCTAAGATTTTGAGATACTGAATCGATACCTGAGTTTCTAAAGACCAAGGAATCTTTACTACCAATCTTCCTTTCCCCTGTGGAGCTCCTGCTCTAGATACAAAAGCTTGTGGGAGGAGAGTAGGAACACAAAGCTGCTTCAATGGTGATCAGATAGCTGTTCACAGAAAGGTCTTCCCAGAGTTTGCTGTATAGAAAGCACAACCCACACATCATCATTATTCATTCTTCCAGCTTAAGAGGCTTGTTTTTCCCAGATGTGCCCCTTCCTGTTTGGCATTTGTAACTGTGGACTGTTGTTCAGTTGAAGAAAATGCGTCATCTAAATATGAACTGAGATCGCGAGCTGATTCATGAACACCTTTTGTTAAGTATAACATAAAAAGGAGTATGGTTGCCAAGAGTGAGGTATGCGTCTCAGCAAAAGGTTACTACAGTATGGCACACTGTGTATAATAAAGTCATATAGCCTCAGTAATCAAGGGGGCCTTCTTCACAAAGTAAAAACTCGAGCCTCTTCCTGGTGGAGACAAATTGACAGTAGGCTGTAGCATATAGTTTGCTTGTGTACACATCCAATATTTCTCTTGAAACTGTGGCATTATTTATTTACTTATATACATACTTTTTTTAACAACCCCCGATTTATTCTTTAAAGCAAATTAACCCTACTCCTACGCTTTGAGGCAGACATTTGTTTTAGGGAATGCTGTATCCACTCAAGCAATGGAGGGAGAAGAGTCACTGACTTACTCAAAATTACTCTGTGCCATAAGCATTTGTGGAATTGATCTTTGGCCAGTTGTATGCACAACACTTTAGACTTTCGGTCTCAACTACACAAAGTTGTGGCCTACACAATGTTGGTCTGGGATTCAGAGCTCAGAACTTCAACAGTGACTTTTGGAAATTAATACAGGCAGTAACCACACCTTAAAGACAACAGTGTTTTTACGAAGCTGGCCATTTTCTTTAAAGTGGATCCAACTAGCTATAGGAGACAAAAACAAGATGATTCCAGTAAAGAGCACATCCATCCCTTACCTATTTTACTATTTCTACACACAATCGCATTCATCTAATTTCATATTTTTATTTCACTGGGAAGTATTGGACACATTTTCTAAACGATGCCTCTGTAGACAGGATTTAATTTAAGAAAAGTTCTGGGACTGAATGCAAGCTCTACTTCTCTTCATCTTCATCACCTTGGACAAACCACTGTTCTCAACTTCAGTTTCCTTACCTGAAAGAAGAGGAAGAGAAAGAAGGCAGGAAAAAAGGGGGAGAGAAAACACACTTGAAATCAGTTAATCACTATAAAAGCTAGATATAGTGGTGTATGCTTGGAACCCCAGCATTCTGGAAGGTAGGTTACAACTTAGGTTACATATTAAAACACTACCTACCTGTGAACCGAACCAAACCAAACCAACAATAAAATGTACCTCTTTTCACTTTTTAAAAAATTTGTAGGATATGCCTTTTTTTTCTGCATCCAGCTAGATTTTATTTAATTTTTTTTGCCAGTCCTGGAGCTTGACCTCAGGACCCGGGGTCCTGTCCCTGAACCCCTTTGTGTTCAAGACCAGCTAGTGCTCTACCACTTGAGCCATGGCACCACTTCTGGATTTTTCTGAATAGTTTATTGGAGATAAGAGTCTTATGGATTTTTTTGCCTGGGCTGGCTTTGAAGGATGATCCTCAGATCTCAGGCTCCTGAGTAGCTAGGATTACAGGTGTGAACCACTGGTACCTGGCTAGAAATATTGTTAAAAATAACAATTTATTTCAGAAAAGTGACTTTACCCTGAATTCTAAGTCAATTAATAAAAATCACTTATCCTAAAATAATCTATGCGTCTAAACTAGTTAGAAACCAGTATGTTTGACTATAAACCTTTAGTTACATCACTAGTGTCACTCAGGTGACAGAGACAAGCTAGTAAATCTCCATGCAATGAGTCTTCATTATGAGTTGTAGATATGATCTGGGCTTTGGCCATGTAGGGGACAGAGAAGTATTGAAGGTTTAGTTCCTTCCTCAGGAAGCTTCCAGTCAAACAAGGGACTTGTGATAGGTATGGAAATGACTATGTTATGAAAGGATACACAAATTTCAATATAAAGCATAAGCAGGACACTACAAGCCCATGGTGAAAGAGAGAAAACATCTGGTTGGGAGCAAGGGGATCTGCAAAACCTCCAGGAAGTAGGAACTTTTACTGTCAAAACTCTTAGCTATGAAAACATAGTTCAACCTTGTGCTAGATTCTTGCAATTTCTTCTTGTCACCTACTTTGTGCCATATGCATTTTCCTAGTTGACCTGTGGGAAGTATGAAAGACAGCCATTTGATGCTGGCTTTATTTATCAAGCCTTCTCTGCCCTAGTGTTTTCCTGACCAGCAGAAGTATGAACACCATGGAGACACCCTCTTCTGTCATTGGCTGCTCCCTCCTGCGTCTCTGCTGTGTTTGGAAGCCTGAGGTCCACTGCGGCAGAGTGCCAGTGTGGTCTTCAAAGATGGGGGTCTCCACTTTCAAGAAGGCAAGAGATGAAAAGAGAGGAAGCCAGGCGTGGGAGGACCCTGAAGACCCTCAGTTAGAGGCCAAAGGCCACCGACCTGCGACAACTTCAATAGGGCAGTATGAAAATCAGACTTTTCATGGTCTTTCACAGAGGCTGAAGACCGGTGAGATATATATTTATCACACAGATCAAAACATCTTTGCTCAGCAGAGTAGTAGCTAAATTTGGTAGGCCTAGCATGGGACAAGTGGTCAGGAAACTTTACTTCTAGCTTGATACTTGCCATTACCTGTCTAACATGAGCATGCCTGTGCATTCATCGATGCTCTTAGTGTCTTTTCTGTGCAAATGATAATGTCTGAATATAATATATTAAGGTTTCAAAATTCTTTGGCCACAGCCTTGTTCTTAAGCACAACATAGGATAGGACTGTGCTTGAGAAAGGAAATGTAAGACAATCTGAAAATGAGAGGAAAGCAGAATTCTTCACCCATGCTTTCAGTTTATTAGGGAATTCTAAAATGGCTACTATCTATGCAATTGTGTTTTTAAAAAAGTTATTACCCATTTTATGTTGTTTGTTGACACGAATCCTAAAATGTAGTTGATTTGCATGACACAGGAAAATAGATTTGTTAAATTATACAACAAACCATTTAAATGATCCCATATTCAAGTGCTTTAAATAAAAAATAAATATGTGAGGAAATAAAGTAGATATTCCCATGAAGAATTCAAAATCCCAAGTCTAAATGATTAGATTTAACATTGAGGCTCACAATCAAACAGATTCTTACCAAAACCCTGACCTCTTTGGTTTCTACGATGTAGTATAATTATATATTTATACACTCCAGAATCCTGTCTAACAATTGAGCTTTCAGAGCGTGGCATAGAAGTCAGCCTGGAAGCTCATAGAGAGATCCTTTCTCTTTGTAAAAGCTTATGGGGTCAGACAGTGTGGGAATTTTTACAAGGCGCTCACTCTCTTCTTATTCTGGGTAGCAGTAAGTAGCTTGAGTGCCCTTGGGCAATCTTTAGGGGGGGACATGGTCATGGACTTTCAAGAACTGAACTTTTTTTTGACCATGAACTTGTAAATCTCTTTTAGATTGTCACTCTTCCCCCATTTCCCAAGTAAATACTGAGCTAAAAAGATGATGAAGTCAAATGGCATAAAGACTCACCTAAGATAAAAAAGCTATTTGAGACACTTAGTCAATTTATGAAGTAGTAAGCTTCTCAGTCAGATCACTGAACCTTTCTGCATCTCAGGTTTTCCATCCGTGAGGTAGGAATAACAATAAACTCCCTTCTACTTCACAAGTAACTCCTGCTGGAAGCTTCCATACACGAGTCACTAACAATTTTCTAGGAGATAAAAATAGAAGAGAACTTTCCCCAGTGATAGCTGTGTATTCATTCATCCAATTAGTCATTCAAAAATGCTTTCTTTATAAAGGGCTTTCTCTAAGCTAGGTATTGGACTGTGCTGGGACATCACGTTGAGAAGAAGTGTTAAACTCTTTCTCAGTAAAGATGAGGCAGAATGGATTGTGAATCATTCCTAGAGAGCGAAGCTGCAATTCAAGAGTAGCTGCTACTCTAGCCAGGTGCTGGTGGCTTATACCTGTAATCCTAATTACTCAGAAGACTGAGATTTGAGGATCGTGGTTACATGACAAAGTTTGTGAGACTCATCTCCAATTAGTCACCAAAAGGTTGAAAGTGGAGTTGTGGCTTAAGTGGTAGAGGGCCAGCTTTCAGTGAAAAAGCTAAGGGACAGTGCCCACGCCATGAGGTCAAGCATGTGTACCCCAATACTGGCGCGCTCGCGCACACACACACACACACACACACACACACACACACACACACACACACGTGTTTCTGCTAATGTCTGAAAATGATCCCATGGCCCTCTGGGATGTGACTAAAGGAATCAGGTGACAAAGTAAGATCTTTCTGTAGGGTTCAAGTGACACAGTTCATCCTTGATTTCAAAGGGCTGCCTGTACCAGAGCAGGGACAGCCACTGTCATCTGGGCCTTTGTGGCACTCACCAGTTGCTCATGGGAGCTGAAGTGAAGCGGCAATGGAGAAGAGGTATTAGTCATCTTGCGATGCTGTAACAAAATACCACAGCAGCTTCCTGAACAGACATTCCTGTTTCCCTGGAGTCCTGAAGCTGGAAATCTATGATCAAACTCAATACCTGCTGAGGGCTCTCTTCTTGGCTTGCAGGAAGTTGTCTTCTAACTGTGCCTTATATAGGGGAGTTGAGGGGTTGCTCTAGTCTTTCTTTCTCTTCTCATAAGGACACTAACCTCCTTATAACTTCACCTAAACCTAATTACTTCCCAAAGGCCCCTAACATTGCACTAGAGGGGTTAGACTGCATCTTCTTTTGCTGTGTGAGACTACATCTTGCTAGCGTAGTACAGATTGGATTCAAATTCGTGAACTTCTGCTTCTGAGTGCTGGTATTACAGGTGTGTGCTACCAAACCTGGCTGAGATTAGGGCCTCCATATGTGAATTTTGGGAAACTACAGCATTCAGAATTCAAAATGGTTATAGGAGGGATAAGAAGGTAATCTTCTAAGTCCTGAGTGTGGGAATCTTCCTGGGAGGATCCCTTTCTAGAGAGTGATAATGGTAAAACATAATCCATGAGCAAAGTTCTAAAGAAACATGGTCCCTGCTGTGAGGCGGTGCATCATTCTACCACCTCTGTTGCTGCAGAACCTCTGCTAGTAGGATTTAGCAAGAACCCTTGCCATCTCCAGTACTCACTACTGCTGCTTGTGCTCTACCAGGGGTATGCTTGGTGTAATCCTATATGTCAATTTCTTACACATTAGTTTTATTTTTGTTTCTTTTGTTTTTCAAAGCAATGGTTTGGGCCCACACAGTACATTCATGAGGCACCTTCTCAATGATAGAATTACAGAATGATAGACTATTAACTCTTTTTATTTTTGGTGATACTGGGGTTTGTACTTAGGGCCTTGTACTCACTCTGCTTGCTTGTTAGGCTGATGCTCTACCACTTGAGCCATGACTCCAACCCTGTTAATTAACTATTACAAGAACCAGACTCACCTAGCATCACTCCTATAATCTTAGCTGTTCAGGAGGCTGAGATCTGAGGATTTTGGTTTGAAAATAACTTTGGCAGAAAAATCTCAGAGATATGTATGTTCAATGAACCAGCAGATGGCCAAAAGTAGAGGTGTGGCTCAAGTGATTGAGCACCAGCCTTGAGCAAAAAAAAATCTAAGTAAGAGTTTGAGGCTCTGAGTTCAAGCCCAGTACTGGTACACACACACACACACACACACACATACACACACACACACACACACACACACACACACACACACACACACACACACACTCTTAGGAGAGCTCAAACTAGTTCTTGACTTTCCTTAATTATCTTTTCTTCTGACAGACACCTTTTTTTTTGTGGTATCTTTACCACAGCATCAGTTTTCATTCAGGCAAAGAATATTGGTTCTGTCTTTTCTCTTGACTGGTGAAAATAGAGTTCCAAACAAGGTGGAGAAAGTGTAACCTGTATGCTTGCACTATGAAAGTCCTGAGGGGGTGTGGTTTGGAGCTGGTCCCTCTGCAGTCTGCCAAATGGATGAGTCATTCACAAGTAAGGTCACATGGGGGACAATAATCCTTGCTACTCCCAGAATTTCTACTGATTTTCCTTAAAACTACCCCTTCAATTCAATTTTAAATATTTGCAGTTCCTACTGAGCGTCTATCATGATAGTAAGTTGCAAGAATATTGACACTTTATTAAGGTGCTCTCTAGCACGTGTGTGTGTGTTTGTGTGTGTGTGTGTGTGTGTGTGTGTGTGTGTGTGTGTGTGTGTGTGTGTGTGTGTGTGTAGGTACTGGGGATTGAATTCAGGGCTTTGTACTTTTAACATGGCTTTTTGACTCACAGCTGGTGCTCTACTACTTGAGCCACACCTGCAGTCCAGTATTTTGGCTGGCTTCAAACCATTTCTATATCTTAGCCTTCTGAGTAGCTAGACATTGTAGACAAGTCCACTAGCACCTGGATGGAGAATGGTCATATTCTTATAGTGCGGGTAAGGTGGTTTTCAAATTTTACTGAATCCTAGGATTTTACTGAGTATCTCTCCCATTGGTTGGGAAACTCCTTGGGAACAACAAAGGGAATGTGGAAACGAGGGGAACATCTTCGTATGCCTGGCACCCTAGAGCCTTCTGGTAAAAATCTTGGACTCTGTAAATGTTGAGACAGAGAATGTGGCAGATCACTGCCATGTATCACTTAATCTATTTGTATCGTGTCTCCTTGCAGCTTAGATGCTCTGAATAATGTTTAGGAGATAAAATAGACAGTTTGAGAATGATTCACTAGATGTGGGAAGATAGAGAGAGCAAGAAGGAACGAGGTCTAGGATGACTCCTTCGTGTCTGGATCAAACAATTATAAATGAATGAAATAACACTTACCAGCATAGAAGACATTAAATATTTGGGAAAACCAGGGGGCTTGTTGTTCTCATTGAGGTAAAGGAACTGAGGCTGAATCAAATACCTTGTGTAAGATCAAATCATCACCAAGTGGCAGAGCAAGTAGGTTGTTATGGTTTTTTTTTATTTTATTGTGACTGTGACAAACTATTTGACATAAACAGCTTAAAGGAGGAAACATTTATTTTGGCTCACAGCTGCAGATTCCAATCCAAGGTTGATTGAATCCACTCCTGCAGTGGATTCAATGGATCCCACAATGAGACACAATACCATGGCTGTAAGAATGTCTGGTAGAGCAAAGTTGCTCACCTCATAGCAGCCAGTAGCAAAGCAGCGACAAGAAGGGGGCCAGAGTAAACCCAAGAACATACCTCCAGTGACCTGTTTTCTCTAACTAGCATCCACCTCCTAAAGTAACAAGCACCTTCCAAAATAGTGCTATGAGCTTGTATTCAAACCATCACAGCAAGGATTCAAATGTAGGCAGCTATACAACTTGACGTATTTTATGATAACATTTCTTAGCTAGAGCCTTAACTGTCTTCCTGAAAGGAGCCATACATCCTAGCTAAAGCGGGATTCGTGGAGAGATTAAATATCTACTCTATCCTTGAGCACACCAGGAAAGTCATTAGTATTAGATCTTTTAAAAGATCATCAATTTTTCCAGAAGAGAAAAAAATATTCCCAAATATCCACTTTTCATTAGAGCTCTTTTCCTGGGCTGAAATTTCACATGTGCATATAGATATTCTTATGGGCACTGGCGAGTTTTCATTGTATACTTTTTATTTATACTACCAGCTTTTCTGAATTACTTTTGTTAATTATTTAAAGGATTTCACATTTTAAAGTCTTAGTGTGTAAGCACTATAAAAGCTTCCCAAATTAAAGACAATCCAAACAAAAACAACAATAATACCCACCTGCCTATCATGCATCATTATCCATTTATCCATCCATCTACCATTTTTAAAATTTTTTATCTAGAAATTGAAACTATTACTTGATATTACTTAATTCAAATAATTAAATGAGTTAATATATTTCAAGTATTCACAATCAGGTCTGGCAGACATTAGAGTCTTCGTAAGTATTAGTGACCATTATTAATAATAGCTTTTATACCACCTTTCAGTAATTGTTTATTATCTAACAATCCCAGGCACCATCAACTCAAAATTCTTCCATGTTTAAGAAGAACTGCAGGAGAATAAACTTGAAAAATGTAGCAATCCTATAAGTCAATATAGGAAAAGAATTAAAAATCTTATTAACACCAGAATAACAAGAGCATTGTTTTTCTCTAAGCCAAAACTTTATGTCTAAGATAAAATTTCTTCTTGCTCTTTTTTCTTTTCTTTTCTTTTTTCCTGGGCACTGTCTCTGGGATCCATTTGCTCAAGGCAAATGCTCTATCATTTGAATCACAGCTCTATTTCCAGATTTTTCTGAGTAGTTTATTAGAGAAGACTTTCATGGACTTTCCTGCCTGGGCTGGCTTCAAATGTGATCCTCAGGTCTCAGTCTCCCAAGTAGCTAGGATTACAGGCATGAGCCACCAGTGTCTGGCTATGTGGCTTTTTAAAAAAATAAAATTTCTTATCAGTCATATGTCTGTCACATGTACTCTAAACTTATATATAAGAATGCAATGTCTTTAACAGGCTGGGAATCAAATATTTGCTTAAACAATCGAAACTTTGTAAAATCTCGTGTTTAAGATATTACTTTTTAATATCCTTACATTAAAATGAAAATGATTACTTTTTAATATTACTGGAAACCACCCTATCCCCAATTGTCAAGATATATTTCTTGTGTGATTTTATTATATGCTTAATAATAGTACCTGTGAGCTCAGGTTTCCTTTGAATAAAACTGATTGGAAACAATATCTCCCCTAAAGCATCTTTAATGTCATTATAGATGGGTAGGAGTAAATTAAGCGGTATTTAGGCACCAAAGTCTTTAATTTCATTGCATTTGAGTAGGAGTTAGACATTATGAGGTCCAATTTAAAAAGTCGCTAATGTTTTTACATCTGAGTAGGAGTAAATTAAACAAAATCACTCCTGAGCTGCTAATATCATTTTAATTGAATGTCATTCGGTTTCTAACTGCTGTTACAACACTACAGATAATGAGGCTGTTTTTATAAAGCAACTGAGACTAGGGCTGTGGCTGCTGACGATAAAGCTATAGGTTAGCAGATGATAGGGCGGGCAAGCCCTGGGATGTGTGAAAAGAAGCCAGCCACCATGATGATAGTGGTGACACTGTGTTTGTGAACATGACCTGCATGGATGAAAGCTATTGGATCACAGATTGGGAATAGCTGACAGCTGCAAGTTGGATCATTATTCCTGGGGGATTGGCATTGGAAAACTACTCTTTCTTCACAATAAGATGTGTAGATTCTGATGGCCAGAAGCACTAATCCAATTTATTCTACCACCATGAATTATTCATAGAATCTGAATCAACGGAAAATTTGTTGTTGAGACTCTAGTTAAGAAAGACATCTAAAAGCATAAAACATAAGCCAGAGGCATTGGCGGCTCATGCCAGCAATCCTAGCTACTAAGGAGGCTGAGATCTGAGGATCACAGTTCAAAGCCAGCCCAGGCAGGAAAGTCCCTGAGACTCTCATCTCCAATAAAGACCAGAAAACTCCTTACAACTAAGGTCCCTTTAAAGATTAGCCATAAAGAGGAGTGGGATTGGGGACAGACCGAAGTGGAGCGAGATAGAGGCAGGGTGTGTGAACAATGCCATTTTGTCTGAGGAGTTTAAGGTTTTAACAGCATCTGTGTCCACCAGGGCTGTCAGTGGTCAGATTTGTCCTTGGTCTCAGTTCTCTTCCAAGATCACTGGGTGTGTTTGTACAGGAGGAAGAGGAGAGAGAAGATTCAGCAGGATCGGCAGCAAAGACAGTTCTAAGATATGGCTGTCAGAGTAAGGTGAGTGCTTTCAGTTTAAGTCATGTCTACCATTTAGGGTTAGCAATTGCCTTTAAAAATTCCCTGTCACTTGGGCACGAAAGGTGAATCAAATGGAAGAGTGCTAGCCTTGAGCTGAAGAGCTGAGGGATAGTGCCCAGGCCCAGAGTTCAAGCCCCACGACTGACAAAAAAACAAAACACAAAAAACAAAAAACAAAAAAACCACCAACCCAAACCAAAAACAAAACCAAACAACAAAAAAAGCCCACAAAGAATTCCCTGTCACACCCGGTGCTGGTGGCTCATGCCTGTAATCCTTATTACTCAGGAGGCTGAGATCTGAGGATCAAGGTTCAAAGCCAGCCCAGGCAAGAAAGTCTATGAGACTTTTACTCCAATTAACCACCAGAAAACTGGAAGTGGTGCTGTGGCTCAAGTGGTAGAGTATTAGCCTTGAGCTGAGGAGCTGAGGGACGGTGCCCAGGCCCAGAGTTCATTCTCCAGAACCAGCAAAAAGAAGGAAGGAAGGAAGGAAGGAAGGAAGGAAGGAAGTATTGACCTTGGACCTTTCTGTCCTTTTTCTAATCTGGAATGGCTACCTAGGCCCGCTCCATAACTGTTATAATAGGACTTGTCTTCATAACTTTTGAGTTACTTTTTTTTAGTGTTATGTGTGTGTGTGTGTGTGTGTGTGTGTGTGTGAAGCAGCGCCCCCCCCCCCCCCCCCCCCCCCGCCAATGTGGAACAAAATTTTTCAGTGACCAAAAAAAGAGCATCTACCCAATTTAAATAACTCTTTTTTACAATTTAAAAAATTGCTACAAAGTTCATAGAATATGAAATTTGAAGGATAAAAACCTTTCAGAATTTCCAAAAAGAATTTTTGCCACAATTGGTGATCACTCCTGATTTCATTTTTCTCTACTTTCTGGCAAATTCTAATTTCCTTTCTATCTCCATGGATAGCATTTAATATGAAGACAATGGTGCAATATTTTTCCTTTTCTTTTCTTTTGTAGATTATTTTTACTTAGCATAATGTTTTCAAGGTTTAGCCATGTTTAGTGTACATTAGTACTTCATTTATTCTTTGTGTGTGTGTGTGTGTGTGTGTGTGTGTGTGTGTGTGTGTCCAGTTGTGGGGCCTGAACTCTGGGCCTGGGCGCTGTCCCTCAGTTCTTCAGCTCAAGGCTAGCGCTCTACCACTTGGGCCACAGTGCCACTTCTGGCTTTTTTTCTTTTTGCTTATGTGGTGCTGAGGAATCAACCCAGGGCCTCAGGCATGCAAGGCAAGCGCTCTACCACTGAGCCACCTTCCCAGCCCCTTCATTTATTCTTATGGCTGAACAATATCTTATTATACGGTATATGACTATAAAATATTTTGTTCATCTATTTCAATGAATTGGCATTTTGGCCTATTAAGAACAATGCTGCTATTAACATTGATCTATAAGATTTTGAAGTTTTTTAGAGAACATAGATTTTCAGATCTGTCAGGTATGAAGTTAGAGATGGATTTGCTGGGTGTATTGGAAATTTGAGGTTTACACTAATCTCTATTGCACAGTAGTTGATTCATTTCACATACTCACCTACAATGTACAAGAGTTAGAACTTCACTTCTGCCCAACAGAGAGAGAGAGAGAGAGAGAGAGAGTGAAGTTATAGCTGGTGTTTGTAAAGAAGTATCTCAATGTGGTTTTGATTTGTGCTTTCCTAATGACTAATATGCTGAGCCCCTTTTCCTGTGCCTCATGGTCATTTGTATCTGTTCTTTGGAAGAATGCCTATCCAAGTCTCCTGTGGTTGATTCTCCTACCAAACGTGATGTTGAAATGTAATCCCCATTGTGATGTAGTAAGGAGGTGGGACCAGGTGGGATCCTTAAGAGGGAGATTAGATCGTGAGGGCTCTGCGCTCATGAATAGATGAATTCATTCATAGATTAATGGATTAAGGGATCATCTCAAGAGTGAGTTTCTTATGAAAGCCAGTTTTGTCTGGCTTGCAGTACATCACATTACCATGTAATGTCTTGCATCACCTTGGGACTCTCTAGAGGTTAACACGAGCAAGATGGCCTTTACCAGATGCATCCCCTTGACTTGTCAGACTCCAAAACTGATCTAAGTAAACCTTAGTTCTTTATAAGTTCCTGAGTCTGTGCTTTTTAATTATACCAACAAGAAATGGTCAGAGACAAAAATCCTTTGCCCAATTTTAGCTCAATTTTTCATCTTTTTTTTATTAAATTCTTAAAAGATTTTTTTAAAAAAATATATTCTGGATGGGCATGGGTGGCTCACGCATGTAATCCTAGCTACTCAGGAGGCTGAGACCTGAGGATTGTGGTTCAAAGCCAGCCTGGGCAGAAATGTCCATGAGACTCTTACCTCCAATAAACCACCAGAAAACTGGAAGTGGCGCTGTGGCTCAAGTGGTAGAACACTTACCTTAAGCTGAAGAGCTGTAGGACAGTGCCCAGGCCCAGAGTTCAAACCCCATGACTCCCCCCCCAAATATATATATATATATATATATATATATATATATTTATATATTTTCTCTACCAATCCTTATCATATATATGATCAAATAGTTCTATTATGTAGACTTGTCTTCTTACTTTCTTGGTGATATTTGTATATCATACTTACATATTGGGGTATGTGTGTGTGTGTGTGTGTGTGTGTGTGTGTGTGTGTATTGGCTGAGTTGGGTTTGGACTTATGCTAAGTAGGTGTTCTACTACTTGAGCAATGCCCCAGACCTTTTGAATTGCATTCCTTTGGATATATGCATAGGAGTGGTAAAAGAGAAGTATATGGTCATTATAGTTTAGTATTTGAAGAAGTCTTTGTACTGACTTCTGTTGTGACTGTAGTAATTTCCATAACAGCATGTGAGGGTTTCTTTTTCCTTGCATCTTCACCAGATGATAGCTATTCTAACTGGGATGAGATGAGGGTTTTTTTTGGTACTTGCATCAGGGCTTGAACTCAGGGTTTTGCACTTTCACTTGCTTTTTCCAGTGGTGGTTTTGATTTGTATTTTCTTTACAGCTAAGGATGTTGAATATCACTTCATATATTTATTATTCATTTGTCCTTCTTTTTCTGAGAACTCTGTTCCATTAATGTGACTTTTCTTCCTTATTCTAAGTACTGTATTATGGTTATAGGTTTGTGTATGTTGAACCATCCTTGCATCTCTTTGGAATGAAATCAACTTGATCATGGTATATGATCTTTTTAATGTGTTGTTGAATGCTGTTTGCAAGTGTTATGATGAGAATTTTTCATCTATGTTCATCAAGAAAATTGGTATAATTTTGTTTTTAGCTGTGTCCTTATATGGATTTGGCAACACGCTAATACTGTCTTTGTAAAATGAGTTTGGTAACATTCCTTCTCTCTCTATTTTATAGAGTAGTTTGAGGAGCATTAGGGTTAGTTTTTCCTTAAAAGTCTAGTAGAAGTTAGTAGTGAAGTGCAGTGGTCCTGGGGGCTTTTCTTTGTCGGGAGACTATTACTGCTTCAGCCTTGTTATTTTTATATATCTGTTTCAGAATTTGTGTACTTTTGGGCTAATTTAAGTAGGTCATGCACATTTACATATTTATTCACTTCTTTTGTATGTTCCATTTTACTAGAATATTCCTTCATGATCTTCTGAATTATTTGGTCTTTTTTATTTTATTTTATTTTATTGTTTTATTGTGAAAATACCATACAGAGGGATTAAAATCACATGGGCAAGATAATGAGTACATTTCTAATTAAGCATTGTTGCCTCCTCCTTTGTTTCCCCTTCCCATCTCTTCCCCCCCACCCCCTCTTGATATTTGGTCTTATATACTATGTTTTTTTTTCTCTGTGTTTCTCAGTGTTTGAATTCAGAGCTTTGTACTTGCTAGGCAGGTATTCTACCACTTGAGTCATGCCTCTAGCCTTTTTTGCTTTGGTTATTTTTGTGTGTGTATGTGCCAGTCCTGGGGCTTGAACTCAGGACCTAGATGCTGTCCCTGAGTTTTTTCACTCAAGATTAGTGCTCTACCTTTTGAACCACAGCTCCACTTCCAGTTTTTTTTGGTTGTTATTGGAGATAAGAATCTCATAGACTTTCCTGTCAGGGCTGGCTTCAAACTCCAATCCTCAGATCATAGCCTCCTGAATAGCTAGGATTATAGTTGTGAGCTACTGACACCCAGCTTTGCTTTGGTTATGTTTAATAGAGGGACTTGATTTTTGCTTGGGCTTGTATGGACTGTGATCCTCTTATTTGTGTTTCCTGCAGTATGTAGCATGCTGTCACACCACTACGCCCAGCTATTGGTTAAGATGGAATTATCTGAACTGGCCTTAAACCATGATCCTTCAGATCTTCACATTCTGAGTAGCAAGTCTCCCTTATTTGTTGTGTGGGTTTCTCTTTCCCTACAAGTTCAATTGATTATCAGTTTATTTAGAATCTACATCTAAATAATTCCCTTCCTTCCTTCCTTCCTTCCTTCCTTCCTTCCTTCCTTCCTTCCTTCCTTCCTTCCTTCCTTCCTTCCTTCCTTCCTTCCTTCCTTCCTTCCTTCCTTCCTTCCTTCCTTCCTTCCTTCCTTCCTCTGGGCCTGTGTGCTGTCCCTCAGCACTTCAGCTCAAGGCAAGCGCTCTACCATTTGAGCCACAGTGCCACTTCTGGTTTTCTAGTGGTTTATTGGAGATAAGAGTCTCACAAACTTTCCTGCCAGGGCTGGCTTTGAACTGAGATCCTCAGATCTCAGCCTCCTGAGTAGCTAAGATTACAGGCGTAAGTCACTGGTGCCGGCCCAAATAAGTTTTTTTTTTAATTAAAAAAATTTTTTTTGGGTCCGGTCGTGGAGCCTGAACTCTGGGTCTGGGCGCTGTCCCTCAGCTCTTCAGCTCAAGGCTAGCGCTCTACCACTTGAGCCACAGCACCACTTCCAGCTTTTTTTCTTTTTGCTTATGTGGTGCTGAGGAATTGAACCCAGGGTCTCATGCATGCAAGGCAAGTGCTCTACCACTGAGCTAGCTTCCCAGCCCCTAAATAAGTTTTATATATTCCTTTATGACTCCATTTTTCACACCCTTAGTTGAGGTGCTGGCTAAAGCTCTACAATTGTTTTCAGAAAGTCCTAACCTCTTAGTAAGTCCTGCCTTACTTGATCTAGCAGTCCAATGCCACATTAGTCATTAGGCTTCACCTGAAACAGAAGCAGAAATTGCTTCATTTTAACAACTTGCTGCCTAGTCTAGAACCTGTTTACATTCCAGGATAGGGTGAAGAAAACATCAGGATAGGGTGAAGAAAACATTGCTACGGAAAGTCAAAACTTAATTGTATCTATTCCTTTCTGGTATCTTACCAAAGGAAGGTCATAGATCATCTCAGAGAAGATAGATTTTTTTAAAGAAGATGACTTGATGGATATCTTTGACATGAAAAGGTGATTCCAGTAGTTATCAAGGAGAGGGTGAAACAAAGACAGGGTTGATGTCTTATGCTCTATTGATAAGAGAGATTCTTGAGTTTCCCAGGAGATGGGACCTAAGGGAACTAGGAAGATAACTCAGTGGGGAGTTGTAGAGTGGTTTGGTGAGCGAGAGGGTCCAGAAACCTATTGGGAGGTCAGGGCCCAAGGAGAAAGGATGATTAATGACAGGATGGTCAAGGGAATTTAGGAACAGGGCTACCTAACATTAACTGTTAAAGTGTTTGGCCCTAACCCTTTATTAAATGTGGGCTGTGCACAGTAACCTTGTGTTAGTGGTGGCTTTGAGAAGTTAAACAGAAAATGGGGGTAGCGACTTATTCTGAGTTAGCATGAAGTAAAACACAGGAAACAAGACTCACTAGCAGGATGAAATCCAGAGAGAACTTGCCACAGCAAGCCTTGTGAAGGTATCTTTCTGTAATGTGAGATTGAGAGGGTTTGACACTTAAATTTTATTTTTATTACTGAATATTTGAAAAACATTAAAATTTCCCATAGATCTTGATTATCAATTACTTTGCGTCATGAAGGCTTTTTTTTTCTTTTACTTAAAAAAAAATCCCTTTAAAAAATTGTTACTATAGAGGTGATATGCAGAGGAATTACAGTTACATAAGTCAGGTAAAGAATATATTTTGTTTTGGATGATGTCACCCCTTCCCTTGCTTTCTCCCAGGTTTTCTTTCCATCCCCACTCACAAATTGTGTAGTTCATTTTCAACACAGTGTCTAGTGAGTACCACTGCTGCATTTGTTCACCCTTTGGGCCTCCATTTCTGTGCTTCCCCTTACACTTCTAAAGACAGATAAATGAACAAACAAGACAAAAAGAAAAGAAAACAAAAACAGTAACAGAGAAAAACTTCCTGTTTCCAGTTCCTGGGGTTAATTTTGATAAATGCTATTTTGTAGAATCAGAGACATATAGTGATTGTCCCTTTGTGTTAATCTCCTAACAATACCCTCATTTGGTCTCACTGCGTGTGAATGTCTAGAGTCCTGTATAACTTACCATGTTCCAGTGTATATTAGATCCAGCTTCTCTATATGAGAGAAGACACGTGCTGTTTGTCTCTCTGAGCTTGGCTTACTTCAGTTAATATGACCTGTTCTAGGTCTACCCATTTCCCTGCAAATGACATATTATTCTTTCTAATGGTTGCGTAAAATTCCATTGTGTACATAGTTCAACTCTTTGTTACATTTAACTATGCCCATGGACATCAGTCTGTTTTGGACTGCTCTGCTGGTGTTAAAGATGGACATAAACTATTAATTTGAACCAAAAAAAATTCCATTGTGTATAGATACAAGAGTTTTTGGATCTACTCATCTGTTGTAGGGCATCTGGGCTGTAGTGCAGCAGTGAACAAGTGTCTTTATAGTATCCTGGCTTGGGGTGTTCTGGGTAGATTGGGCAAGCTGATTTTTAAGGAAAAATTAAGCTGATAAAGACGAGGGAAAGCACACAAGGGATAGTTACAGTGAAACCATGAAGGACGGGAGGTACTTCCAAGAATCCAGGAATGGTGGTAGAGTCAGCTCCTTCACCCCTTAGTAATTTTCTCATAAATCTGTCATTCCTAAAAGATAACATCGTACACTTTCCTCCCTAAAGAAATAATTTCTCTGTCCCCTCATTTTCCCTAGTAAGAACAATTGGATTGAGAAATATGTGGTTTTGGTTATTCTGAGTTACAATTTTGTGTGAGTTTCAGTAAGGAGTTGCTTAGCGGGCACAGTGGTTTTGGAAAGCCACATAATGTTTCTTGTTCCCTAGACAGACACTGTGTTAGGCAGGATGTTTATGATAGCCTGAAACATTTAAATTAAAAATACATTTGTCATTTGCACATTACAAAATCTTTTAAAACATATAGAGGAAGAGGGATACGGGGTTAATTTAGTGGCTTTATGATATCATGAGATATATAGGTTCCTTGAATTCTTCTACTGTAGTTCAAGTTTCATTTTGGCTTGTTCTTAGCTTGACTCTCAAATACACAAGAGGGCTGCTACCGATCAAACCCCCATGCCTAACTTTTGCTTCCATAGGAAGAGAAAAAGGGATTTTTCCTCTTATGTCTTATTGGAAATGTCTATTAACGTTTCCAGCATACTTTGTGCCAGAGTCTATTGGCCAGGATTGAGCTACATTTTTATATCCTAGCTTTATAGACAGCTGAGATAGTATCAGGTATTGTTTTTTTTTTTTATTAAAATTTATTTTAGGAAGTGGATTCTGACTAAGGAAGATGTAGGTTGGGGATGGTTATAACTAAACAACCCTTGGATCCATAAGAAATACATATGATTAATAAAAACTACTTACTTCTGCTATGTGTTAATATGACCCTGCAGCATACTGAGCACTTGAGGCATGCAAAGCAATGACAACATGGGATTCTGCAGCTGCTATGCAAAAGCGGGAAATTCCCAAGTGATGCACTATAGAATGTTTGTGATTGTACCAGAAAAGGTCAAGGTGGGAAGGAAAGAACCAGAGGACCAAGAAGCTACTACTGGCTCTGCCCAATTCCAGCCTGACGTCTGTACAAGTAACCTTGTCTTTAAGTGTTTTCAATGGAGTATTGTGCAGCCATAAGAAAAATGAAATTATGTCATTTTCAGGAAAATGGATCATCACGTTAAATGTCACATTTGTCAAATACAAACTCCTTAATATAAATACTGGATGTTCTTATATTAGATCCCAGTTTTGTTTCCGCAGAATGTAATACAATCTTTGTCCTTTTTTGGGGGGGAGGTCCAGTCGTGGGGTCTGAACTCTGGGCCTGGGCGCTGTCCCTCAGCTCTTCAGCTCAAGGCTAGCGCTCTACCACTTGAGCCACAGTACCACTTCTGGCTTTTTTCTTTTTGCTTATGTGGTGCTGAGGAATCGAACCCAGGGCCTCATGCATGCAAGGCAAGTGCTCTATCCCTGAGCCACCTTCCCAGCCCCAATCTTTGTCTTTTAAAAGCCCTTCTAAGGAGAAAAGCAGTGTCATGAAGAGTATAATGCTTTTGCAAAGAAAGCAATTATTAAATTTTGCTTCTTTCATAGTAAAATAATACCTCCTAACAATCCCAGAACCTTTTTATTGCACCTGTGAGTCCATTTTGGGGGGGAATAATTCAGAGACATTCTTCAACACTTTCTGTCCTTTTCATTTCCGGTGCTGTCACCAAGCACTTATTTTCCAAGATCCAGTTCTAGAACTGAAGACAGTGTACTGAGTACAGAATTGCAGGGAAGGAAAGATCAAAGTCCTTGGCAACATGCTTGCATCTTTGGACCAAGTTATCCAATGCATGCAACGTCTCTGGACTCCTGGCTATAAACATACTTCTTTATTGTCGAAGCCAAACTGAGTGGAGATTTCTTAACATCTTCAGCTAATATCATCCTGAGTGATATGTAACTACTTGGTGAGCTGAGAGAGACAGCTGACTTTGGATGGAACAAACCTTCCTCAGATTTTCCTACCCAAATTAAGCCAGGAATATCCTTTTTGTTTTTCTTGTTCTTTTTTTTTAATTATTATTTTTAACAATGAACAAGCTGAAGCCACTTAGACTGGCGTCCACAATGCAACCCTGAAGAGATTTGTGCTGTCTCTCTCCCATTCTCTTTGGCCTATGAGAGGAAGACTCCAGCAGGTGAACATAGTGGTAGATTAAGATTTCCTATTACATAGGAAAACCTTGTTTGTCATTTCCAGCACTGATTTGGACCATTTCCATTCTTCACCCAGAGCTTCAGTAGCTACTACAGCCATATATTTCTCAGAAAGATAGGTACAAAGTTTGTGTTCATTGTCCATTTCAATGACTGTCTGATACTCAGTGACTAGAAAGGAAATATTCAGCTTCATATTGTAGCTGCTTTCCTAGGAGGCTCCAAAAGAAAAGAGGCATCATGCCTCTTGATTGTATCATTTTCTCTTGGTTTAACCTCATGTTGCTTTGTTTATCATGGCCCTAGGAGCAATAATATACATATAGCTTAGGTGTGCATTTTGGGTATTCTACCTACGATACTATCTACTAGGATATCTAAGATATTTGCAATGTATCTGTATTGTTAATTAGTGTGTGTGTGTTATACATGTCTTATTCTGTTTCTTTGGAGAACTCTGGTTAGTACAATGGTAAATAAGATTAATAGAGCAGTGGGAGAGAAGATTGGGATATTAGACTAGTTATAGTAAGGAAATCTTTCTTGGACTCCCCATGTCTTAGCTAGCACTGGGTCGTAGGTGTCGTGATACAGTGATCTGACAAGCCAGATCATAAAGGCTGACTCCTTTTTGTATTAAGTTGTATGTAAACTATCCAGTCTACATATTTATTTTCTAATACTTATTTTTGAGAATCTTAAACTTTTCACAGTTTTGTAGACCTTCAAATCTGGTTGCTTATCACTACGGTTTCCCCAAACAAATTTTCATTTATAAAGGTTGATGGTGTACATCTAATGAACTTGAAAAGACAGAAAATAACTAGTAGGGTCTTAACCATTTCTGGCTTATAGATTTGGGGTACAGGCTCGGGAACAGGTTCATCAGTCCCTTCTCTGGAAATGGTCTGGGTCAGTCACCATTTTGCACAAGGGAGAAACAAACTTGGATGGTTCAGACATGTGTTCTTCAGGATTGGTAAGCAAGCAAGGGTGACTGTCCAGCTTCCAGAAAGAGCTGTAGCTTTCTCTGGTGCCTGAGAATTGTCCTGGGAAAGGATTAATAAGGGGTTAAATGCAATCCAATGCACACACACACAAACACACTTTTTTTCTTCTGTTTTACCCTTTTTTTTCTTTCAAATGGGAATGCAACAATGTCTAATATGCTGATTAATTATGGGTCTGGTTGGGTACATCTAGTTAAGAACGCTTTCTTTTTTTTTTTTTTTTTGGGTCCGGTTGTGGGGCCTGAACTCTGGGCCTGGGCTCTGTCCCTCAGATCTTCAGCTCAAGGCTAGCACTCTACCACTTGAGCCACAGCGCGGCTTCTGGCTTTTTTTTTCTGCTTATGTGGTGCTGAGGAATCGAACCCAGGGCCTCAGGCATGCAAGGCAAGCGCTCTACCACTGAGCCACCTTCCCAGCCCAAGAAAGCTTTCATTTAGTCACAGCAATAATGGCTTGTTTTTGCTGGCAAAGGTCAGATAAGTTGATGTTAGGTGAAATGAATCCCAAGGTAAGTATTCAAATGCTTTTTCTTTCTTGCCATTGTTTCTAACATATTTATAAGATGATTTCTTTGTTGCTTTGTATGTCCCTCCCCCCATGGTATAAGCCCTGCTTTCATTGTATTTGATGTTGGTATGATTTGTGAAGGGGAAGGGAAAAAACAAATCATTTAAATAGGGATACAAGTGGACCCATTGCAACTATGAGATATACAAGTCGTTATGCCAAAAAACGAATTTTACAACTTTGACTGGGGGTGGGGGTGGAGGTGGGGGGAGAAGATGGGAAGGGATGGGAAGGGGAAACAAAGGAGGGTCACAATGCTTGATAAGAAATGTACTCATTACTTTGCCCATTTAATTGTAACCCCTCTGTACGGTATTTTCACAATAAAAAAAAAAAAGAAAGAAAGAAAAGAAAGTGGGATAAGGGAGAAAGGTAAAAATAGAGACAGAAGAGAAACATTGCCCTGATCTATATACATTGAATTTATGTCAGTAGCTTCTTTTTGGTTCTTTAAGAAAAGAATATAAAATATAATTAGTCTGACCAGTTTTGTAATTGGTTATCCAAAGCTAGTATCATCTAATTGTCATGTTTAATTATGCAAATAATGTCTGTCTGGGGTGTGTGTGTGTGTGTGTGTGTGTGTGTGTGTGTGTGTGTATGTGTGTGTGTGCTGGAACTGGGGCTTGAACTCAGGGCCTGCGCATTGTCCCTTAGCTTTTTTCATTCAAGGCTAGCTCTCTATCATTTGAGCCACAGTTCCACTTTCTGCTTTTTTGGTGGTTAATTAGTAATACAAGTCTTATGGACCTTCCTGTACAGGATGGCTTTGCACCATGATCCTCAATTCTCAGCCTCTTGAGTAGCGAGAATTACAGGTATAATCCATGGGTGGCCGGCTCCTAAGTTTTTATTTTTAACCTCCCCAAACAATTGGCAGTGTTTAAGAAAATAATTCCATAAACCTTCCATGATATTTATATTATTGTTGGATTTTTGAAACTCCTCTCCTTAAACTTATCAAAATCACTTTGATTTTACACCTACAGTTCCTATCTTAGCATCTCCATTTTCGACACTTATAAATGCTTTAATAGATACATGGACAGTAATTTAGTTTGACTTAAATGTAATAATCAGGCCCATTTATCTAGGCTGACAAGATTTCATTTCCTAATGATCTTTTATTGTAAATTTATTTGATTTCCTTTAATATATTATCTCATTTCTCTTCGCCTTTCCTTTTGAAAAAATATGAATAATTTTCTATGGAATTATGAAGACTTGGCTCTAAACTGACAGCTCTGAGCAATAGTGAATATCTCCACCCTTTTAAACAAATTACAGAGTTTGATAACAAAGTCCCAGGGAAAAGAACATTAGTTTACCAAGAAGTTATTCTAAAAGACACTAAGATTTGTACTCCTAGGATCTTTCATTTGTTTTGAAAGAGTGAGAACCAAAATAATCAGGCCAATTTACCTTCAGTTCTACATTTTCAGTAGTGAACTTGACCTCTATTGATTGTCCCCAGTTAACTCAGGCTCATCATTTGAGCATATATGAAATCAAACTTACCTTTTTCTTTCCTCCAAAATGCTGTTTCACATTGTTTTTATTTCCATTACTGAGCTAATCATCTACTCAGTCAAGCTGAAATTATACAGCATTATTTTGGAGGTTTGTCTTTCTTGGAAATAGTCTGTTACAATGCCTTGATTCTTGTGACTTTCAAAGTAGTTTTTTTTGGCAGGTCATGGGGCTTGAATTCAGGCTTGAGCAGTGTCCCTGAGTCTGTTTGTGCTCAAGGCTAGCACTCTACTACTTGCTTGACCCACAGTGCTACGTCTGGCCTTTTTTTGAGTAATTTTTATTAGAGATCACAGACTTTCTTGCTGAGGCTGGCTTTGAACCATGATCTTCAGATCTCAGCCCTCTGAGTAGCTAGAATTACAAGTGGCACCTGGCCCCAATATTAGTTTTTAACATTTGTCCAGGTCTCTCTATATTCTGCTGTCCTTGAGATTCTTGTTTGGAAAATCAGTATAACCTCCTAAATCTGCCTTCACTCCAAACCACCCATCATCAGTGCCTCTGTGAGCGTTAAGTGGTGGAAATGCCAATCTGACCTCATTCCCAGTGAGAATAGTCTTCCGTGGCTCCCTGTTGGGTAGAGGATTAAGTTCACAGTCCTCAGCAAGATATGTGAAGCCCTTCATGACTTGTTTCTAACCTACTTCTCCAACTATATCTCTTGTCACTCTTCCTCCTAGCCTTCTCTCCTTACCTCCAACTTTCTTCCATCTTTGAAGAGTGAACACAAGCAGCCCCTCTTTCTAAAATGTCTTTGCCATGCAAAAGTAGCCACAGTCCTCACTATTCTGTTCCCTGTGCGTGACTCTCCCCTGCCCACAACTGGAAGATCCTCAAAAGGAAGGACTGCATTCCTTCCTCTGTTCCTAGTAAAATACTTGACATACAACAATTACATAATGAATATTCATTGAGCAAAGACTTGCATGACTGAAGGAACTCCAAGGAGCTGTTTAAATGATTTTCTTTGGCTGAAGTCCTACTGTGGTCTCTCTGAAACATTAACTGGAAGTTGTGATGTACTATAATTATATTTGTGGAAGTGGCATTTGATCTGTTTCACAGTTTTGTAGTAGAAAGAAATGCCAAAAGAAGATGCTATTCAGCAACCTGTACCTGAATACAAGCAGGCTACTTGCAATTTTAATAACTATCAAAAAGCCTGTTGCAAAATTATATTTTTCTTCTCTTCCCAACCCCACACCTTTAGTAACACCATATACATATTTATTTATGTATGTTATTTAGATGCCTTTGGCACTGGGTTTTGCAACAGTCTGTTCATTTCTGCAAAATCAGGTTGGTGAGCATCCCTTCCGTCACTCCCAGGATATGAGGCAACTTGAGATACACATTGTAATCAAAATGCCATTGATATTTCCATGAATGGAAAGGGAGTACCATTAAAGTCTGCTTGTGTACTTATACTTGTCTTGTTTTAAAGCAGATTTCATTGCCTCAGTATATTTGGTATATACTTTGGCTAAAGTAGAAGAGAAATCTCCTTGAAATTGGAGGACATTTCCTCATACAGGACAGACATGGAAAACATGTCTGAAATTTCTCTCATTCTTCAGGTGGCATGCTGGTGATGTTCACAATTACACTGGAACCTCTTTAATGTAACACCCAGATCTGGGTGACATGCAGCAGGGTTTGGGCATTATGAGATACCCCCTGAAGAGCTGAGTAGAAAGAACAGTATAACATGGACATGTTTTTTTCACCCTCTTTATATCCCTAAGATTAATCTAATGTTTAGCACAACAAAGACTTCCTGAATGACTAGATGACTAGATATATATTAGAACTGTTTAGTATCAAACAACAGTATCAAGTTCCCTCAGATAACCTTATGTCCTATGGGAAGCTACTACTTCATTTAGCTGATGACATTTAGCTTCCAAGTCATCTTGCAGGTACATCTGCACAGTGGAACCCAAGCCACGTATGAACTCCAGGTGCAAGGGGATTCTGGAAGTGTAGTTACAATTTCCAGCATCTATAATGCACCACAAAATGCTAGAAAACAAATCAGAATGAGTTAGGTGCCATTAAATCAGCTCATTAAAAAATAAAGACATCATTAATTAAGATGAAGATTACGTCTTAGCAAGAGAATCATTGACAAAGCTAGGGTTGTGTGCCCATTTCTTGGATAGGAGAGAATTAGACTGACAGTCTCACCAAAATAGCATGCAATGCAAAGTTAGTTCTCAGAAGGAAATGAGGGATGTTGCTAAACTAAAGAGAATATGGACCCAAACTCTACAAATGCTCCCATTCTCATGATTACCAGCAATTGGAAGCAAAGGGTACTTAAAGATGTGATTTTTACAGAATTAGGTATATTGTGGTATAAATTATACATAGTTAACACATCCTGTTTAGGTGTAGAGCACCATAGTCAAGATATGGAACACTCTTTCATTCTAAAACCTTCATTAACATCCCTTACAACCATCTCCCCCCTCCATCTCTAGTCCCCAGTCAGCCCGAAAGCCAGTGATCTAATTCCCTTCTCCATAGTTTTGATGTTCCTAGCTGTGTCTGAATTCTTGCATTTAGCCAAGAGATCATTTTCTACTATGTTTAAAAAATCTTTTTTCCTCTCTTCTAGGAACATTTTCCCCTCCTAAACAGAGATCTATCTGGTATTTGAAACAGAACTACATTGCTCTCATGAGGTGAGAGAAGACAACACACACCCAGGGTTTCTTCCAATGCGGAACACCGAAGTTTGCTCATGGAACTTTGTTTCTTCCATGTGTTCCAGAATCACTATCTCTCCAGAATCTCTGTGTTTGTTTGCTTTTCCCAAAGTTGTTTCTTGAATGTTCATAAAGCCCCTTCCAGGGAGGAAGACATGGCTTAGGAATATTACTGGTCATATTATTAAATGATTTCCTCTCTCTCTCTCTCTCTCTCTCTTTATAGTTAAGGTGAGCACTCTACTACTTGAACCACAGCACCACACCTGGCTTTTTCTGAACAGTTTATTGGAGATAAGCGTCTCACAGACTTTCCTGTCTGGGCTGGCTTTGAACTGTGATCCTCAGATCTCAGCCTTCTGAGTAGCTAGGATTATAGGCATGAGCCACCAGCACCAGGCAAATCATATCTTTTTTTTTTTTTTTGTCTTATCTCTTTTGTACTGACTTCTTGTTTTCATGGTGTTGATCTCAGAGCTGGATTTCAGAGCCTGGTGATTTGCTAGGCAGGTGCTCCACCATTTGAGCTCAACCCGTTCTGCTTTAGTTATTTTTCAGATATGAGCTTGTATTTTTGTCTGGAGCTGTCTATAGGCCACAATCAACCTACCTATGCCTCCTGTGGAACTGGAATTATAGATGTGCAACCTCATGCCCAGCTATTTACTAACATCTTTCAAATACCACTGTTAACCACTAAGATGGCATGGATCCAAATATTACTTTATCCAAATAAACTAGGAGGGAAGATTCTGCAGAAAGTGGCTTATTAACCTGTCATTAGCCACAGCCCATTAGCTACTGGGCATTTGAAATGTGGTGAGTACAAATTGAGATAGGCTGTAGATATAAAGTATATACACAATTGTAGACTTAATCCCTCCAAATGAAAAAAAATCAGCATAGGGATATAGGCTGTAGATATAAAGTATATACACAATTGTAGACTTAGTCCCTCCAAATGAAAAAAAATCAGCATAGGGATAATATGTGTATTGATGGTCTTTTGAAATGATAGTTGTCTTACATATATTGGCTTAACAAAATATTAAATTTAATTTTCTCCACATCACATAATGTGTGTGTGTGTGTGTGTGTGTGTGTGTGTGTGTGTGTGTGTGTGTGTGTGTGTGCTGGTACTGGGGCTTGAAATCAGGGCCTGAAAGTACAATCCTTTACTTTTTTTGCTCGAAGTGAGCATTGTAATACTTGAGCTCAGCTCTGCTTCCAGCAGTTGGAGATAAGAGTCTCATATATTTCTTGCCTGGGCTGGCTTTGAACTGTCATCCTCAGATCTTAACCTCCTGAGTAGTTAGGATTACAGGCACAAGCCACTGGCACCCAGCTCACATCACTTAATTTTTTTTGGGGGGGGGGTGTCTGGTCGTGGGGCCTGAACTTTGGGCCTAGGCGCTGTCCCTCAGCTCTTCAGCTGAAGACTAGTGCTTTACCTCTTGAGCCATAGCACCACTTCAGGCTTTTTTCTTTTTGCTTATGTGGTGCTGAGGAATTGAACCCAGGGCCTCATGGATGCAAGGCAAGCGCTCTACCACTGAGCCACCTTCCCAGCCCATATCACTTAATTTCTTAACAATGTAACAAAAAATAAAATTGGATAAGTAACTCATATTTGTGTCCTGTTTTATATTTCTGTGGGAGAGTATTGATCCAGGAAGATCCCTGATTGTACAACTGCTAATCCTCCCCAAGAAGGACCAAACATTCGCTTGTTTTATCTGAATCTCAGGAATCATTAGAAAACCAGGTCATTTGTCTTCTTTTGAGCTTCCTAGTAAAATTTAAAAAGAGGGAAACATGCCAAAAGCAGAGCTACCTATATTGCTTTATACGTTTATGTTACAAAATGTATGAGCAATAATGAACAGTTTTACTAGCACATACGTTGCAACATAGGATTCTGTGCTAGCCTTAGCTTTGCCTAACAAAGAGAACAAGGCAGGTGTGCTCCAGTGATGGGGCACAATTTGAAAGTTGGTTTGTATCCATAAATTGTACATAAAGTCTTATTTGGAGATGACTTCAAGGTCTACTTAGGAGGCCTTTAAATTTTTCTTGTATTATTATAAAAGTGATATATAGGAGTTACAGTTACATAAGTCAGGTAAAGAGTACATTTCTTTTTGGACCCTTTCCTTCATTTTTCACTTTCCCAGTTCCTCCTCCACCCCCCCACCCCACCCCCAAGTTGTATAGTTCATTTTGAACGTAGTGTCTAGTGAATACCACTGCTGCATTTGTTCACCCTTTGTCCCACCTTTTTTTGTGTGTGTCTTTAGGAGGCCTTTATAAATGAGAAACCTAGTTCCCCTAGTCCACATCCTCACAGCCCCACCCCAGGGATGGGAGGTCCTGCCTTCAATCTTTCTTATGAATCTCTACCTGGACCTTCTGTGTATCAGGCTCTCTGCTAGCCACTTTGCAGCATTAGTTTGAATCCTTACAGCAACATACCAAAAAAAATGCCATTATTAAAAGGTGAAAGGATGTCTGCCACGTCTCTTCCAAAAGCCTGCCTCAGCAATGATGAGCTCTGAGGGAGTGGGGTGACAGGAAGTTTTAGGTAGAAAGAACAATAAATAACAAAGGCAGTAAGCAAAAAATGGACCTGTCTGCACTCAGCTAATTTCTTCTCTTCCCTGTACAAACGAGGCTCACCCAGAAAGTGCTCTCTTGAGAACCGATGATTGGCTTCTGTGTATACTAGACAGCCTCAAATTGGAGGCATTTTCAAAACGATTACCTGGAGGGGTGGGAGGGAAGCTATAGCCTGCCCATGCATGAGAGCACCACCTTCTAGCTACAAATTACTCATTTCAAACCCTGCATTAGGCAGGTGCCTTTTTGCCAATGGGGCTCCCAGATTCTTATTCTCCTCCATGTATATGCCCTTTATGCCTGCAAAGTGGAGTTTTGTTTTGTGACTATGTAAATTGGAGCCAGGGGAGTTTCTTTTTTCTCTATGACTGGAGCCACAGAGAGGCTTTCTCCACAATCCAACACTTTATCCACGTCTGCGCTGCGTGGGCAGAAAACAAGGACTTGAATGCACTTTTCACCTGGTTTAAACAAGGGCTTTGATCCCTCCTCCCTTCTTCTTAACCATTATGGGGCTTGAAATAAAAGCAGGATTCACACAGTGGCTATTTATTTAAAACTGTGTTTTGAGTTATAGAATGCTTTGATTTTTAACACATAGATTGTTGATGAAACAAACCTGCAGACTTCAGGAAGATGGTAGCTGATTTTCTGTTCTTTACTAATATGCAAAGCCAATGAGATAATTCTCTGTTTCTGTCTCTCTGTCTCTCTTTCTCTGTCTCTGTCTGTCTCTGTCTGTCTGTATGTATGACTCTCTCTCTCTCTCTCTTTCTCTCAGCAGTACTGGGGATAGAAAACAGAACTTCTACTGGGATGACTGTAAATTATGTAATGGAAATCAGGTTAAGAGAAAGAATAACTCATGGGTTTGAATACAGTTTGGCTTTCTCATGATTCAGGAAATTCTGGTTTGAGTGTGAGATCTGTGTTTTAGAGCGCATGCTCTGAAAGGAATCCCAACTTTTCAGGAGGTGGTAATGGTGATGGTGATGGTATTGGTGGTGGTATTGGTGGTGGTGATGGTGGCAGTGGTGATGACAAACTATCTGAACACTACCATCCATTTTCAAATAAACCTAGTAATAAATGAGTCACTCTGAGGACAAACTCCACAGTGTCATTAACAGGAAAACAATTACTGCTCCTATTCAATACATTATAACTAAGTGGGATTTACCTGACAGGCTTATATGATGTCTTTAGTGTGTGGTGATCAATCAGATCAATATTTCACTTAAAGAACCTAAAGGCATCTTCTTGTTTCCTTGACAGACTTTTCTTCATCTCTTCAGGCTACACTCACTGGCTTATCCTACAGCATTTTCTTTTGAACACTTTCAAATTACTTATGCTGTCTACCAGTACCTGAGTCTGAGAAGTCAGGGGTTTGCAGCCTGTAGAGCTGATGTTTTATTGCACTTTGCAGATGAACGTGGAAAAGTGTCATGTGAATAGAAGCTATTATTATTGTTACTATTCATTACTTATTATTTTTATTGTTATTATTATTGTCTTCTCCCCTGCCCATTTTTTCAGGAGAATGAATTAGTTCAATGTGGAGATCTGTTTTATACTATTGAGTTATTTAGAATCGATGTCATAAAGATGTCCAGATTCTTTGGTTCAATCATCTCTGGGGATAAATACTAAATTAAGTAGGATTTACTTTTTACTTGCTTTCATTGCATGGACATGGTAGCATTCTTTTTTCTTCTTTTTTTTATTGTGAAAATACTGTACAGAGGGGTTACAATTACATGGGCAAGATAGAGAGTACATTTCTTATCAAGCATTGTAGCCTCCTCCTTTGTTTACCCTTCCCATCCCTTCCCATCCTCCCTCTCCCCCAACCCAATCCTCCCCCCCTCAAGTTGTAAAGTTCGTTTTTGACATGACAACTTGTACTTCTCATTGTTGCAACAGGTCCACCTGTATCCTTATTTAAACGACTTATTTTTCCCCTTCCCCTCCACGAATTATACGGACATCAAATACAGTGAAAGCAGGGTTTATACTGTGGGGGAAGGACATACAAAGCAACAAAGAAATAATCTTATAATTGCATTAGAAACAAATGCATGAAAGAAAAAAAATCATTTAAAATACACGTCTTAGGCTTCATTTTCCTAACATCACCTTATCTGACCTTTTCTGCTTGACTCATACATATACTAGATATTGCAAATAAGGGAAATCATGAGACCTATGTTTCTTTGGGCCTGGCTTACTTCACTTAATGTAATTTTTTCCAAGTCTTTCCATTTCCTAACAAATGGGGCAATGTCATTCTTTCTGATGGAGGCATAGAATTCCATTGTGTATATATACCACATTTTCTTGATCCATTCATCTACTGAGGGGCATCTGGGTTGGTTCCAGATCTTAGCTATGGTAAATAATGCTGCAATAAACATAGTTGTGCTGGTAGCTTTAGGGAAATCAGAATCCAACCTGTTAACAAGCTAACTAAAAATGAATATTTAACATGGAGGCGATGCTTAATAGTCAAATGTCTGAGGAAAGATCTATGCTCATATTTAATGTGGCGATAGTGAAGATTGGCATTAAAAGATGCAAAGAACCTTATGAAAGGGTGTGTGGCAAAACAGAGCCACATACATATTCATGCATTCATGTAGAAGGAATAAACCCAAGGAAAAAGCCATGACATCACAATTTGAGGAAGACTGCAGGTGGAATTTGGCTATTTATTTGCTAGATGTTTCTTAATATTGATGGGATATCTAATCAAGTATTTCAAGTAAAAGACAGGTAGACTTCAATCATTTATGAGGTCCAATACTTGGAACAAACTTTAGAAGAAATTGTTTCTCGATGTGAATTCTAAAGTTGCGCCGAGCTCTTGGAGAAGAGAGAAAATGTAAGAGGAGGAAAAGACAGACAAAGAAATGTTTTCCATAGGGTCACCAAAGGCAACATCCCATTCAAAGTGTCTTTGATACCCTTAAGTTGTGGTTGAGGGTTATCACTACTTGCCCTCTAGTGGTTTAAAGTTGTAAACAGACTATTTTGGTTGAATTTTGAAGAGCATCAATGTGGTTAACTTCTCCTATCCTAATCTGGCCCATTGTAGCTTTTTTTGTTTTTAAACCAACATTTATGAGACAGAATGGCATAGAAGTTGGGAATCTGGGTGTGTAATGGGAAGAATTGGGTTGATAATCTGAAGTTCTGACATGCACGGGCTCAAAGACCCTGGCACATCCATTGACCTTGCCTTCTTCGTCTGCTAAGTGAGATTATACTTTTACTACCTCATTGTGTACTTTGGAGGATAAAATAGGAATGTGTAATTTTAGTACTATGTCAGGTTACAAAATGCTATTGTTGTTACTATTTTCTCACGGCTGTTTCTGGAGCCACAGTATTGATCTATTGAAGCTGGAGATGAATAAAGAAATACAATATGCACAGAGGATTGTCAAGCTATTCCAAATTTAAGTGAAAATATGAAAAGCTAAATACGAAAGCTAAAAGAGAGACATAACATGGCTGGGAACGTGGCTTAGTGGTAGAGAGCTTGTGTCGCATGCATGAAGCTCTGGGTATGATTCCTCAGTATCATATACACAGAAATGGCACCATGGCTTAAGTGGTAGAGTGCTAGCCTTGAACAAAAGAAGCTCAGGAACAGTGCCTAGGCCTAGAGTTCAAGCTGTAGTACTTGGGAAAAAGAGAGAGAGGGAGATAACACTATATATCATTGCTTCGAAGATAGCCTTTTCACAGTTTGTGTCTATGTTATTGTATACATCTAACAGTTGATAATGACTTACTATCTCACAGCCCAAGTGACAGTATCTTTCCATTTTTAGTGGCATATAAAATAATAGTACATCTTGAACTGATGATATATCAGATTCAATAAAATATGGGAGATGGAAATGATATGTAACATTTTAAAATATATAGAGTGTTAAATAGATTATAATCATAATCATCATACTCTTTGAAGAAATTCTATGACCTGGGGTATGGAAAAACCAATGGAGAACTTATCAATGAACTTTAACGTAGTGAAATTGTAAAGGACTCCAAAGGCCAGACTTGAGCTGAATTGCTAAATAAGGAGAAGAGATCTGGATAAGCTGTGAGAAGTGGGTACGGAGAGAGCTGCCATCAGAGTGATTCCTGCTTGGGAAAGGTGTGCTCTGACCCAGTTGCCTGAGTAACTACCGTGCTGCCCTTATTCTTCTCTTATTACCATTCCATGGGAGGGCTTGGTTTTCTTTTTCTCATCTATTTTGCTTCTGAATTTTAAGTGTTTTAAGCCATGAGTCCCAAACAGCATTATTGACATTTGGGGCTGGGTAGCTCTGTGTTGTGGGGGCCTATTCTGTGCACCGTGGCATATTCAACAGCAGCCCTGGCTTCTACCCACCCCATGTTCATAGCAGTGATGTATGTGGCAGTCCAAAATGCCCTTAGATTTTGCCCAAAGCACCCTGGGGTGGATAAGGACAAAACCATCTCCAGTTTAGAATGACTGGCTTGAAGAAAAGAACTCTCTCTCTTTCCTTCCCTCCCTCTATTTCTTCTTCCCTCTCTCCTCCCTCTCTTTCTCTCTCTCTCTCTCTCTCCTTCCCCCCTCTCTCTCACACACACTGCTTTTTTACGTCACACAAGTGTCTGCTCACTCTCTACTTTCTCATTTTGCTTGTGTAAGGGGAATGGGAGAAATGGATGCCGAGGAGCATCTCTTTTGTTAACCTTCTATTTTGTGAAATTTATAGAAAAGTTGCGAAGATGGTACTGAATGTCCTCACCCCTTTGACTTGGCTTCTTCTAATGCTTCCTTCTTACATAACTATAGCACATTTATCAGAGCTAAGATCTTAGCACCGATTAGCACACTACTATAAACTACAGTCTTTTTTTAATTGTCAGGATACTGTACAGAGGGGTTACAGTTACATGAGTCGGGTAATGAGAACATTTCCTACCAAGCATTGTTACCTCCTCCTTTGATTTCTCCCCACCTTCACTTCCCTCCCCACCTCTCCAACTCCTCCTCCCCCACCCCCCTAAACTACAATCTTTATTTGAATTTCCTCATTTTTCTACTGAAGCCCTTTTTCTGTTCCAGGATCTGATTCAAGATGCTTCATTTTATTTAGAAGGAACATAGAATTAAAAAAATAGAATAAATACAGAAAGTATTCCTGAAAAAAAAAAACCAAACTTCTTGTCACAGACAATCTAAACAAAATCTGACTGTAAAAAACTCCAACAACACTAAAGTAGGTAAGCTCAATAGAAATAAGCAGAATTTTCTAAGGAGGGGCCGCTACACATTAGCACTCATTCAGCTTTAAAAATCACCCTTTCTACTTAAAATGGAAAACCTTATCTGGAATTGATTTTCTTGGAGACAAAACCAGCTGTTCATCACAGTACCTATTTTCCAAATATCTGACCAAATAACCTACAGGTAGCTTTTGTCTTGATTCTCAGTCTAAGTCATCCTCACCTCACACTTTTTCTGCAAGTGATGAATGCTAATGGAGTAAACAACAGGCCTAGTCCCAAATTGCTGTTTCATAGTTAGGGCAAGTTGAATGGATCTTTCGCAATGCTACCTGACAAATACAACATCTAAACCTAGCAACATAGAAAAGCTGTAATCTATTGCGCTGGTAAATGTGAGTTGTAAGTAATTGCAGTTTCTTCTTAGTCTCATTTGCTGCTTGGCCATTTCTCACGATGTGATCCCTTAAAGTCATCCTGATTCAGGAGCAGATCAATACTAGGGAAACCCTTTGTCTTCTTTGAGGGCATAAAATTTAAAAGATGCTTAAGTCAATATTCCTTTTAATAATGTGTCTTACGGAAATGCCTGGGTTCCCTTTTCTTGTTATATAATTAATTGAGCTGCCTACCACCCACAAGGTATAGTTGCTGCCACCCATAATTCTCCTCTGGCCTAATTGCCATTCTGTTTTCAGTTCTATTTGTCTTTGGATATTTCTTTCTGTTTTTTTTCCCCCCACCAATAGTATTGGGCATGCTTTGTACTTAGTTTTATCTTCCTGTTCTTTTGCTTCTAAATGTCAGCATAATTTTTCTGCCTCATAATATTGGAGATGTTATAACCATCAATCAGCCCAATAGAAGAGCAGAGAAGATTAGATATCATTTATCTGTATTGGTTGTTCATTGTAATGACCCAGTGGACAACATGAACAGATAATCTGTTGCTTTGATGGAAACTAATTATTCTTAAGCATGACAGCCTCGAAATAGCTTTTGTGACATTGTTTTTAAAAATGACGGCTACCTAGTCATCATTAGTACAAGCCGAGGTTCAGTCATGTTCTCTGATGATTTCCCTACATAAACAACACAACAGTAAGGATTTTTTATGGCTGCTTCAAGGGAAGAGCTAAAGTGAAATTTAAGAACTTTAGAGTTTCAATTGACGTTCCAATATAAAGGCTATCCAATACAAATTTCTTAATGTGAAATCATTTAGCATTCTTTCAAGAAAAGACAAAATATGATCTAGTAAATATTTTTACTAGGAGGGATTAACATGGCTTCATTTTGACTTTGCTGTTGGTAATTTTATTAATCAAGGGGTTTGGAGAATGAAGTGATCATGGAAATTTTAAATGAAAACATGGTTCTGTGGGTAATTTTTTAAAAAGAGTTTATCCACACATATAGGAAAGGAAGTTTTATTTGATGTAAGTTTATGTGTAAACTTCAAGAAAACTACCATTTTGTTTGGTTTTGGAGTCATGGTCTCACTATGTATCCCAAGCTGACCTGCAACTCATGACCCTCCCTCCTGACCTTACTGAGTACTGGGATTATAGGTTTGTGCCACCATGCCAGGCTATGTTTCTGTCTTACTATATAGTTATACGGTTCTTAAACTGCTCGGAGGGATCTTAACTTGAAGATGGTTCCCTTTTCCCAGGCAAGCAAATCCCTTAAAAACATATGTGTATAAATATATGAACAAAACAAACCTTCATCATCTTTCCATTGCTTCAGCTCATTCATGCTGACTTTTGCAGAGTCCCTTCCCTGACAGACAAGCCCTGATTCTGGAATCTGCAAAGTTGATGATTAGTCGAGGCAGTCTGGACTGCATCCACAGGACATCTTGTAGCACAATCAAGCCCCACTTCATCATGCCCGGTGACAGGACTTTTCCCGTTAAGTCTCCCTCAGGAGCAAGGATTCAGAAACAGCTCAGCAGCTAATTAGACAAGGCAACATACAAGGCTACTACATGTCTCCTTCAATAGACTGGAAGGGTGGACCTGTGAAGCGAATCTGTCTCGGCCCTGTGCTTTATACCCATTACTGTACTGGTTGAACATTAACACCTAGAAATCTGCTGATTTTCTCCAATATCCTGGCCCATGCAGAGAAGGAGCTGAAAAGGAGCTGTATGTCTTCAGGGTAGTTTCAAGCGTCATTATTCCTAAAAGCATCAATCTTCAGTTCATTGTTAAAGAAGCAACACAAGTGGTGGAAATGTGGAGAGGATGGATAGAAATGCAGTGTATGGACTTTTTAGTGATGTGACTTAGTCATGTGATATTTGTTTTGAAAAAAAAATGTCAAAGACTTAAACAAAATGGAAAAGGTTTCCTGTTGGGACCAAAGCTAAGAAATTGCAAAGGTCTCCTTCCTTTTTGCTTTTGTCACTTAAAAAAAAAAATGTTTAAAAACAATCTCAGGAATATGTGTTTAGCAAATTGTAAAATATAAAAGGCAGATACTCCAAAAACTTTGTAAGCAAATACATGGAAATAAGTTCTATATTTTTAGAATTAAAAATATAAACATTTAGTAACAATGATAAACTGATTATTTTTCATCAGGATAGGCTATAGACCTTATAATTTTTTATTAGCATATGTTAGTTGTACAAGGGAAGTTTCATTGCGGCATTTCTATATATGCATACAGTGTACCCATCAATGTCACCCTTTCTATCGCCCTCCCTTATCTCCTCTCCATTCTTAAAACAATTTCAGTTGGTTCCACTGTTCTATTTGAATACATACATATATCTAAAGTACTTCAACAATAGTCATCCTAGTTCACTCTCTCTAGTCATCCTCCTTTCCCACCACTACCCTCCAAGAGAGCCATTTAAAAAAATTATAAAGGTGATACACCAAGTGGTTATAATTACGTAGGTGAGGTAAAGAGTATATGTCTTTTTGTACAATGTCACCCAGAGTCATTTTTTAATGTGTATTGATTGCATCAAGGAGGTTCACCCTGGTATTTTGCACGAGGACAGTATATATCCTTGAATACTTAAACAACTCTTGAGAATGTCAGTTCTTTTTTTCTTTTTCTTTCTTTTTTTTTTTTTTTGCCAGTTCTGGTACTTGAACTTAGGGCCTGGAAACTGTCCCTGAGCTTCTTTTTGCTCAAGGCTAGCATTCTACCACTTGAGCCACAGCACCACTTCCAGCCTTTTCTGTTGATGTGGTGCTGAGAAATTGAACCCAGTGCCTCATGCATGTGAAGCAAGCACTGTACCACTAAGCCACATTCCCAGCCCCAAGAGAACATCAATGCTTAATGGTGTCAGTTTGTGTATGTGTACTTACATGATAGAAGTAGGAGAGGGTGACACTTGAGCCTGTCAGCGTCATCTTTGGTTCTATTACTTCACAGATGAGAAAAGTGAATCCTGGGGTAGACATATGTGTTGCTACTGCTTCTTCTGGCCCATTGCTGCCATGCTGTTGTAGGAAGCAGAGGGCAGAAACCCTTTTCATAGGCTCAGATACCTAGGACAAAATCCAGCTCCCAGCCTTGAGAGTAAGAAACTGATTATAAAGGACACTCCCCGACTCCAGCCTTCACTTACTCTTCCTATACAAAGGATTGAATTGTATATTTCTTGGAGAAATACTATCCTATTTTGAATAATTTCACACATACAAAATCATATTGAGTGGTAAGTCATGATGTACTAAGCTTTAATTTGTAGATCATTTTTCTAGGTAGATGGTCGACTGCTAATCACAGACCGAGGAGCAACGTGGTTGAATAGGAAGTCTTGATTCATTGCTAAGTGAACACAACAATGATAATACTATGATAATTTGTTTTCTCCGAAGCTAGGGAACTATGGGGATGTACCACTGAGATTAGATTCCACGGTGTGTGAGTCTGAGTAACATGGTTTTTGTTCATTTTAGTTTGGGGCTTGAGGTTTGCTCTCTCAAATTCTAGAAAACCTAGAAAGACTATTGCAATGACCTTTAGATGAGATTCACAGTAGCAGTCTGGAATAATTTTCCACTTCAGAAGGAATACCTTGACGGTACATCTAATTAAATATGTAACTCCCGAGAAGGCACTTTTGTTCTTGCATGACCTTTTTTTCCTCTCACCTAATCTGTTCCTCGATTCTTTAATTAATGAGATTGTGAACATTTCAAAAGAACTACCCAGATGGGGCACCAGTAAAGCGCTAGTATAGACTTGACCTCGGATTATGAAATTGGGGATCAGTCATAGCATTTAAATGTGAAGTGCAATGTTAAAGTCTGTTTTGTCTTCAGTAGCTCATTTATTCCACCAAGCAAATGCGACATCCAGCGATATCAGGGCAGACATGTTCAGTGACTGCAGAATTGGCTTCTTTTCGGGGACTCTAGTAGACACTGAAGAGACATCTGTGTGTGTGTGTGTGTGTGTGTGTGTGTGTGTGTGTGTGTATTGGTAGGATCTTGATGGAGTATTTAGGTAGGGAAAAGTCCATCTCAGATAAACATCCCAACACTGAAGTACTCACCCAGTGCTTAGCAGCCCTTTCAGATTGGGAAACAACATGAGAACAGCCTTTGTTTTTAGATTCTAGTTCATTACTGGTGGGACATTAGCCAACTAGAAAATGCTGTCAGAACAGCTTCAGAATTCAGACAAAGAATCACGTCAGTTCTTATTTTAGGCGAACTGGTTCAGCTGTTCTTCCTGCAGAGAAGCAGAGTGGGTTTCCCCTGATGAGCTTAATTGAAAGGACTTGCTTCCACTTGAAAGATGTGGTAAACATCTGGCAGAGTGAGGTGTGTTTGGAACTATGTAGCAATCTTGGAGGAGACTAGAAGCCACAGGCATAACTAACTAGATTTGGGGCCAGGGTCACTAGTTTCATGCCTAACTCCTCCAATCATTTGACTTTGACCTTGGAAGTGACTTGGTTATGTGTTTCCCCTCTGTTCAATGGGAATGATGAGATGATGAGTCACATTTACCACTAAGTCAATTCAATGTGAAAAACTGGAGTAAGTTTGCAAGCAAAGACTTCTACAGGGTTCCCATCATACTCAAAGAGATGGAAAAAATAGGGTCATGCACAAATCTGAAGGTAATGACAATGAGCTTTAGATTTTGCTACATGAAGAAATATGTTTTGGGGCTGGGAAGGTGGCTCAGTGGTAGAGTGCTTGCCTTGTATGCATGAGGCACTGGGTTCGATTCCTCAGTACCATGTAAGCAGAAAAGGCTGGAAATGGTGCTGTGGTTCAAGTGGTAGAGCACTAGCTTTGAGCTGAAGAGCTGAGGGACAGTGCCCAGGCTGAGTTCAGGCCCCATGACCGACAAAAGAAAAAAAAAGAAATATGTCCAGGATAACTGTAAGTTTTCTTTTATCATTACAGGAATACTAGGGTAATAAAGAACACAAAAACAAAGACCAAGAATATTTTCATTTATTTGTTCATTGATGACTTGCTCGGTGCTTTGGTGGTAATTAAGATGCATATAGATGTTGGGGGTGCAGTTTGGTGGTAGAACATTACCTAGCATGCCTGAGGCTCTGAGTTGTATTAAAATACTGCAGCAGCAGCAACAATAACATCAAAATGAGTGTCAGACAATCTTTGCTTTTATGAAATTCACTGTCTTCAGAGATATGGAAAAGAAACAATAGTTTTAAGTTCTAACTCCATAAGTATGAGCAAATCACCTTTTGTGTCTTTTTTTTTTTTTTTTGTATCTGAAAGTTGGGAATGCTACCCATCTCTACTAAGTCTTTACTAAAGGATCAAATGAGAATATATTCATGCAAAGCATTTAGTATTATATCTGGTAACATCCCTTTGTTTATTTTGTCTTTGGAAACAGGGTCTGAATTTGTAGCAAAAGTTGCCCTAGGACTGAATATGCTTCTGTCTCCACATTCCAAGTGCCATGGTTTGCATCAGCACCATACTTAGCCTGAGACTATCTTTATGGTAATAAGAAAGTACCAATTGCTAATACATTTTTTTTCAAGCTGGTTCCTTGCATAGTGTATCATTGGAGAATTGTTGGTTACTATAGGAAGACTTCTACCAATTGAGATGGGTTTGGAAAAACAAATGGTAAGTTAGACATTTCAATAGTTTCACTTAATGATAGCCCCACAAAGTCAAGCAGGAATATGGTAGAGTTTTGTTTTTTTGTTTTGAAAGTAAGAAAGAGGAGTTGGTCTCTCTTTGTGGTTATACTACCACTTGGTTATGAAATCTTGGAAAACTCATGAATTAAGGTGCTTCATTTTCTTTCATTTTTCTTTTTCTAGATATATATATATATATATATATATATATATATATATATATATATATATATATATATATATATACATGGGACTGGGTCTGGACCTTGATCTCCTTATTTATTCTTCCCATTGTAGCCAGGATGACAGGCACATGCCTATTGGCTGAGATACCTTTTGGCTTAGTCCCACCTATTGGCTGAGATGAGGTCTTATGAGTTCTTTACTGGGGCTGTTCTCAGCCTGGATCCTCCCAGTTTCTGCTTCTCATGTAGCTGACTCACAGATGTGAGCCACTGTGCCCAGCTGCGTCAGTTTCTCTATGTATAAAATTGGTTGATAGTTATATATTTATCTTGTCTCAGTTCCAGAAGTTGTGATTATAACAAATGCTATCGAACAGAAGTGGTAAACAAAATACAATGCTAATGCTAATTTCTTTAAGGTTGGGACAAAAATGTAAGAATTACCTGTATGTACAGGGAGGGAATCATAGTATGAATAAGAAAAAAAATCTACTCTAGACCTTAATTTGTGACAGATTCAGATATATAGATATAGATCCATGTTTCAGATTTCTACAGATAGTATTGCTTAAGAAATTTAGTAAGTAAATCATACCACTGATTAATAATATGCCTGAGAGAAGTGTGTATGCATATAATCCTTGACTGGCTGAACACAAACCTTTATAAAGAAGGCAAGAATTCCATTCAGTCCTTGAATAAGGTAGACCAATGGTTCTCAAAGTGCTGTTTTTGGACCAGCATCAACATCACCTGGGAACTTGTTAGAAAATGCAAATTATTGGACCACACCCTAGTTGTACTAAACAAGAAACTGCAAGGGTGGGGCAGTAGCAATCTGTTTAACAAATCTTCCAAGAATTTCTGATTCACGGTCAAGTTTAAGATCCACTGAAGTAGACGCTCATCCTGGTAAGTGGTTGAATCTGTAGAGAGTTACTAAGATATAGCCTGAAATCCCAAAATAATGTCATGATTGACAACATGGGGGTCAGGAGGGCATGGGGAAAAGGAGCTGAAAACTATTATTCACTCCATCTCCAACTAGTGATGAAAACATAAGCACATCATATCCAGTCTCTGGACCACAGTGTTTTGTTCTGCAGAGCTAGAGCCAAGCACTCATTGAGCATATCAGAATCATCCAGAAGGTTTTCATTAAAGACCAGAAAGATTCTCCCACACCTTGTCATTGAGAATGTGCCAGGCCCTCTGGATATAGATGAAGTAAAGATAACAAAAATAAAAAGCAAACGACAATAAGAACAGATACTCTTGAAATGACCTCATCTAGGACTAGGTCTGATCTCTGGAAACTAAACTAGGTGGAAAATTATGGCAATTTTTTAAAAGGTTCAATGGAGTGATGTGAGGGAAGAGGCCATTTTTAGACTATACATAAGCCTGGTGAAATTCTCAATGACCAAGAAGTAGACTTTTTAGGGACTAGGTGCTCCAGTTTGATAGGTTAACTTAATGAGATACACACAGTACTTTTCTTCTAAGGATGTGTTCTCCGTTGTCTGGTTCATTCTCTTGGCCTCTCCGTGAGATAGGCGTGGGTGTGTATTATTTCCCCATCTCATCATAAACAAGAACTCCAGGAAAACCAGTGCCTTTGATTGGTGCAAGCTCAGTCAACAAATATGTATTAAATATCAGATATTGTTTCCTGGCAATGTTTTAGAAGATCTGTGTAGGAATATTCCCTATATGAATGAAAGGAAATTTAGTGAATTAAGGGAACATTGAACTCTGTTGCTTGTCTAATATCACAATGAAGGATAGTTAGGACATGAGCTCAGATACTTTTCTACCAAGCACAATTTATCATCCATGACTCATTTATACCTTTCATAGCAGCTCTTCTCATGTAGTCTATGAGTGACAGGCTGTGAGGTTGGCATATGGGAAGCAAGACATTAATGAAGAAGAAAAGTTGGCTAAATCAAATTTTATATTTATATTTATATATATATATATTATTGTGAGAATACCATACAGAGGAGTTACAATTACATGGGCAAGATAACGAGTACATTTCTTATCAAGCATTGTTGCCTCCTCGTTGTTTCCCCTTCCCATCCTCAAATTTTCTTATTAATTGAAATCAGGAACAAAACTTTTAACCTTCTTTGTAAATTTCTTTTTTGCTAGTGCCTGGGCACTTCCCTAATCTCAATGCTAGCAGTCTATCATTTGAGCCACAGCATCACTTCCAGCCTTTTCTGTTTATGTGGTACTGAGGAATCAAACCCAGGGCTTCATGTATGTTAGGCAAGCACTCTACCACTAAGCCACATCCTCAGCCTTTTTGTAAATTTTAAAAAATCTTTAATAACAATGAAAGAATGTGAAAGTGGCACTATAGCTCAAGTGGTAGAGCCCTAGCCTTGAGCTGAAGAGCTGAGGGACAGCGCCCAGGCCCAGAGTTCAAGCCCCACGACCGACAAAAACAAAAACAATGAAAGAATGCAAATAGGGGGTAGGGGCAGAAACCTTTGTTCTGGCTGCTTTCTGCCTTCCAGAGACTGTGGTGTTTGACAGGCCATCTAGACTTTTTGGGCACTAACTTTCTCTCATTAGTAACATGAGAGGTGGTTTTAAGAGACTTTAAAAAAAGGCTCCTTTCTTCCTTCCTTGCTCCCTCTCTCTTCCTTCTCTTTCTAGTTTCTTCCCTTTTTGCTATAAGTTTTTACAATGTAGACCAGGCTGGCATCTTTCCCCGCCTCCCAAATGCTGAGGTTATGGATGTGTCCCACCAGGCTCTGAAAACAAAGTTTACATACTAGCACATTTGAATATATTCTCCTTCCCTCCCTTCTCTTCCCCCTCCTCCATCCATCTCCTTCTCTTTCTTTCATTTCTCTCTCTCTTTCCCTTCTCTTTTTCTTTCTTTTGTGCCAGAACTAGAGGTTGAACTCAGATCGTCTTGCTCATTTAGCTCACAGCTGGTGCTCCACCACTTGAGCCATGCCTCCAGTTCTCTAATGTATTTTCAATGTTAAATTCATTTGAATATATTTGAAACAGGTTCATTGTGATATATTTGCAAATAAAGATATACATATATATTTTTATATATTGCAGACTCAATAGCAAGTAATTAGATTATTTTAATTTTGCCTTTTACTGTTTAACTACATAATGGAGATGTATGAAAAAGAGAAAAATAACTATTATAAACTGTGAAAAATGAAACACAGAGATCAAAAGTAGATGGCTGTAAAACTAGTCTTTTAGATTCTTCTACTCTTTTATTTCCTATGTTATCTTTTCCTTTTCCTCCTCTTTTCTTCCTCTTGCTCTTTCTTCCCCTTTCCCTTCTCTTCCTTTTGTGCTGAGATTTGAACCAAGAGCCTTAGGCCTGATAGGCAAGTGCTCTTTTTTTTTTTTTTAATCATTGAGCTATCTTCTTCTTCCTCTGCCGCCGCTGCCTCCTCCTCCTCCTCCTCCTCCTCCTCTTCCTCTTCCTCCCCTCCTCCTCCTCCTCCACCCCTCCTCCTCCACCCCCTCCTCTACCCCCTCCTCCTCCTTTTCCTCCTCCTGCTCCTCCTCATCTCCCTCCACCTTTCCTCCTCCTCCCCCCTCCTCCTCCCCCCTCCTCTTCCTCTTCCTCCTCCTCCCCTTTCCTTTTCCACCTTCTCTTCCACCTGCTCTTCCTCATCCCCCTCCTTCCCCCTCCTCCTACCCTCCCTCCTCCCTCTCCTCCTCCTCCCCCTTCTTCTTCTTCTTTTCTTCTTCCTCCTCCTCCTTCAATAAAGAGGCAAACCACAATAACAATTGGAAACTTATTATATAGATTTTGCTTTAATCAAGGCTTAGTGACCCCCTTGCCTTAGCTAGCAGTGATATTCTGCTCTTGTGGAATTATTTAGATAATTGGTTTTGGACAAAATCCTTCTGCTATGCAATATGGCAAGAGTGACGGCCATTTTAGTGTTTGTGTGTTTCTGCACTGAAGGAATGTTGCAGTAGGAGTGTTTAATGGAAAGCACCTTCACAATCTTCCTAGAGACCATTAGCAATAAGTTGAGGAGACAAAGAAGACAGAGATATATGGTGGAAAAGGGCCATGGAGGCTAAGGTACAGGTTAAGAGCTGCTACAGGCTTGTTACGCCAAGGACATTCCTGTACAGAGGCTCATTTCACCAGCAGCTCCTGAGTGAGAAATCTCAGCACTTAACTTTCTATTGGCCTCATTAACAGTCCAACCTCTGATTCTGGTGATTTCAGAATAAATTTAAAAAAGATTTTTTTTGTCAGTTTAGTGTTTGCTGATTTGTCTTAACAATCTAGTTACTTCATAACCCAAAGCAAGATGTTCTTTTGGATAATGAAGGACAAGCAAATATTCCATAGCATGATGAACATTTGCAAGTATATATGAATTTTTTTTAACATGGAAATCAAGTTAGCTGAGTACTTTTGGCTTACATTGTGAACAGGTTCCTAAGGGGAAAAAAGCCTACTTTTTTTTTTCTAATCTCCATATGTAATTTCTACTAATAAATATTTCTTCTGCTTTATATCTACATGGAAAAATTGCCTCCTACACAAGCGCCAGCTTCCAGCCAGGTCCAGATCTCTTACTACCAATGTTATCATTATGCCCAGGGTTCCAGCTGCCTTTGGTTATGAGGATTTCATGCAAATATGAACCAAAGGGAGCAAAACAGCAAATGCTGCCATTTTTTTGCCTTCCCATTTCCCCAAGTTAAATAACAGTTTATTCTGAAGGCTTTCAAATCACTCCTACAAAATTGGCAATCCAATACAATCGACACATTCATGCTAATCCACCCAGAAGTAAATACACTGTGGTAAAACGGTGACATTTGCAAAGACCATAGCTCCCCAATTACTGAAGAATTAACTAGGGATATAATGAAGGAGGGCCAAGTGTGATTCAGCACGCAGGGAAGCTGGCTTGCCATTCTATGTCTAATCCTCTAACGGAAACTTTCTATACATTGGAGAACTTACAATGAAGTGTGGCTAACTTTGACGGTTTCTCTAAATAAAAATGTTGCAACACCTTTTCCTGGTCTCCATCTAAGAACTGACAAAAGGCCTGCCAAGAGGTGCCTGTTTCGAACTTAGCCCATGCTAGAACATGTTTACATCTCTGTAGAAATGCTTGTGTCATGAACTCTCGTCCATAGGGCCTAAGAGTGACTGTGGGAAGTGTGTTTGGCTTTTCATAGATCTTGGAGTAGGAGTAGCAAACTTGGATCTGAATCTTACTTTTCCCTCTTCCTAATAAGGCCACTAGAACAACCAACTTGTTTGACAATCTTCAAATGACTGGAATTTTGAGCTGCATTTTAGTCTTGTTATGCATGAGCCTGTTAGGCAATGGTTTTGATTTGGTTTTCATTTACTTCTTGTCAATGAGGAAGTTGTCTGTTAGCGCAAAACAGGTACCATACAGCAAACAAGCCAAGGCCAAGATCCAGAGAAGGTAAGTGCTCCACTTGGCATCACACAGCAAGGTTGATGCTGGAAAGGGCAGAATTAGTCTGGAATTTCCACCCCATTGCTTAGGTCATTGGAGCATGCTGTCTCTGTGTGTCTAGCCTAGCCTGGGAGGTGAGCCACCTTACATTGCAATCCCTTGGCCAGGAAGCAATTTCTGTGGCCCATTTGGGTCAAAGTGAACACAAGCACTGCAGACAGGCAGTGAGGGGAGGAAATAAAATGCTAATGATGTTCTTGGCTGTTAGAAGAGCATCTTCCGTCCCTATAAATGGATGGCTTGGGTAGACTGCTTGGTCGTTATCATAAATAAAGACTTGCCACCACTTTAATCTCTGATCCCAGTCCACCCACAGGCCTCACGGAAAATGCCTGACTGAGCACCCAGCCTCACAGAGTTCAGCCTGTGTCCCTCAGGAGGGGAAGAACGTTCCGGAGGCGTGGGCCCTGCTGAAAAAAGCCCAAGCAGCTTTTCGTCTGAACTTCGTTGGCAGCTTGGATTAGAGCTTTGTTTGGTCAGGAGATCATTAAAATTCTCCACCGCACACTGAGGGACTCTTCTGACTCTCCTTTGCTCTTTCATTGAACATTTGAGTATAATGGAACAAACTTTACTGAACATATATTTTGTGCAGGATCAAGGCCACCTATCAAACAAAATAGGCCAAATGTTGTTTGCTGATCTTTCTCTTCCTTTTTTCTTTTTTTTTTTGGGGGGGGGGTCCGGTCGTAGAGCCTGAACTCTGGGCCTGGGCGCTGTCCCTCAGCTCTTCAGCTCAAGGCTAGCGCTCTACCACTTGAGCCACAGTGCCACTTCTGGCTTTTTTTTTCTTTTTGCTTATGTGGTGCTGAGGAATTGAACCCAGGGCCTCAGGCACGCAAGGCAAGCGCTCTACCACTGAGCCACCTTCCCAACCCCTGATCTTTCTCTTTCGTTGAAGATATGAAATGCATTAAAAAAAATAGTTGAAATTGTAGTGAGAAAAGAAATCCCATTTCGGGGGAAGAAAAGAATGAAAGAATTAGGAATGTTTATTTTGTGAAATATGGTTTGTAAAATGATGTTTTGTGTGCCCCTTGATATGGACAAAATAATCTCCAAGAAACCCAGAACAAAAAAATGAAACAAAGAACTCCCACCAAGAAAAGTCTTCAGAAACGAGTGACTTTTATTTGTATATAAAATGGATTAATTTTGCTGTTTTATTTAATAATTATAATAAGAAATGTATTTATATTTTATTGTCTTTAAGTAGCTGTATTGCTGTTTTATTCATTATTTATTTTATGTAATAACTATTTAATAAATTTTAATTTAAAATACTTTTTGTTCTTTTTCCCCCTTTGTTTGGCAGTATGGGGCTTGAACTCAGGGCCTGGCTGTTGTCCCTGAGCTTTTTCCCTCAAGGCTAGCCCTCTATCATTTTAAGCCACAGCATCACTTCTGTTTTCCTAATGATTACTTGGCGATAAGAGCCTCAGACTTTCTTGCCCAGGCTGGCTTTGAACAGTGATCCTCAGATCTCCACCTCCGGAGTAGCAAGGATTACTGGTGTGAGTCACCAGCACCTGGCTATTTCATTCTTTTAGTTACTAATTAACTTTTTAAAAGCCTCCAAACACTGCACCCCCATACAAAACAGGAACAAATTAGGAAGCATTGACTCTAAAGTCATCTAGATAGAATTTGGACAACTCCTGCAATCCACCCAGTTAAAATCCCCTCATGTTACCTGTGTGGGTGTCTCAAGCCTATATTCCTGGCTCCTCAGGAGGTTGAGATCTGAGGATCATGGTTCGAAGCCATCCTGGGCAGGAAAGTCCGTAAGATTCTTTTTTTTTTTTTTTTTTTTTGCTGGTATTGTTTTTTTTTTTTTAATTGTGAAAATACTGTACAGAGGGGTTACAATTACATGGGCAAGATAATGAGTACATTTCTTATCAAGCATTGTAGCCTCCTCCTTTGTTTCCCCTTCCCATCCCATCCTCCACTCTCCACCCTCCCCCCCCCACCAAAGTTGTAAAGTTCATTTTCGACATAACGACTTGTACATCTCATTGTTGCAGTGGGTCCACCTGTATCCCTATTTAAAAGATTTGTTTTTTCCCTTCCCCTCCACAAATTATACCGACATCAAATACAGTGAAAGCAGGGGTTATACAGTGGGGGAGGGACATACAAAGCAACAAAGAAATCATCTTATAAATGTGTTAGAAACAATCGCATGAAAGAAAAAAAAACATTTGAATACATATCTTAGGGTTCATTTCCCTAACATCAACTTATCTGACCTTTTCTGCTTGACTCAGACAACCGTAAGATTCTTATCTCCAATAAACTACCTAGAAAAAGCTGGAAGTGGAGCTGTGGCTCAAGTGTTAGTGTGCTAGCCTTGAATACAAACAGGCTCAGGGTCGGAACCCAGGCCCTGAGTTCAAGCCCCAAGACTAACAGCAACAACCAAAATCCTCTCATGTGATTTCATTTTTTCATCTCATATTTAGATTTTTCTATTAGTTCTTATTTTTCTAAAGACTTTATCATTTCTGTGGCATTTGCCTCGGTAAGGTAGTTTCTGTTTGGCTCTGAGAAACCTGCTGTCTTTGGTTGTCTTCAGGGAGATTGTGTTCTTTGTTCATTGCCCTCATCCTGTGATTCAAATGCTGTGCCTCATGCATGCTAGGCAAAGGGCTGAGTTTCATCCTTAGCCTCTCTCTTGTTGATTTTAAATCTTCCATATCCCCTCAGAAAGCTGCTAACTGAAGAAAGCTTATGTTTAACTTCCCTGGGAAAATTCACACCTGTCATGTGCAGGAGCTTTCTTGGGTTTTCTTTTGGGGGCTGTAGAAATAAGTGTATAGGAGGCAGAAAGAAGAGCAACTAAACTCCACATTAGTGCTGGATATCTATTGAATTGACTGATACCTAACATTTAATAATTTGAAAATGAAAGATAAAATAAGAAAGCCAAAGTTCTTATTGTACTGAATTGGAAACATTGGAATCCATGTGTGCATATATTTTATTTCTGTCTTTTTTGTTGTTGTTGTTGTTGGTTGTGGGGGTTCTATCTCTCAGCTCTTCAGCTCAAGGCTAGTGCTCTACCACTTGAGCCATAGTGCCACTTCCAGCTTTTTCTGCTGATGTGGTGCTAAGGAATCAAACCCAGGGCCTCACGCATGCTAGGCAAGCACTCTACCACTGAGCCACCTTTCCAGCCCTCTGTGTTTCTTAATCTTCATCCAGTCCTGAGTAAGCACTTCCTGAGTCCCCTGGGAGGTGTTGTGCTCAGAGCCTGAGTATTTGGACATTAGCAATATGACTTGAGCTTTCTTCTAGCTCAAAGTAATGAGAAGCAGAAAATGGACCCCACAATGTCTGAAAGATTGTCACATGCAAAGTGAGAGTTGCAATCATGGAGGAGATGAAAGCAACTGACATGATGGATATAATTTTTATTATCACAGCAACTCCTGGCGGGAGCTGTTATTATCCCATTGTACAGAATAGAAACTGAGGCACAGGGAGGAGAAATAACTTGTCCAAAATCACAAAGGAAGTACCAGACTCAGTATTTAAGGGCTGGGAATGTGGCTTAGTGGTAGAGTCTTGCCTAGAATGCATGAAGCCATGGGTTTGATTCTTCATTATCATGTAAACAGAAAAAGCCAGAAGTAGTGCTGTGGCTCAAGTGGTAGAGTACTAGCTTTGAGCAAAAAGAAGCTCAGGGGGCTGGGAAGTTGGCTCAGTGGTAGAGGGCTTGCCTTGCATGCCTAAGGCCCTGGGTTCGATTCCTCAGCACCACATAAGCAAAAAGAAAAAAGCTGGAAGTGGCACTGTGGCTCAAGTGGTAGAGCACTAGCCTTGAGCTGAAGAGCTGAGGGACAGCACCCAGGCCCAGAGTTCAGGCCCCACGACTGGATTCCCCCCACCCCCTGCCAAAAAAAGGAAGCTCAGGGACAGTACCCAGGCCCTGAGTTCAAGCCCCAGGACTGGGAAAAAAACAAAACAAAACAAAGAATCAGTATTCAGAGCCAGAAGCCAAGAATCTAGGCTCTTAACTGTTGGTTCCTTCAACTGCCTATGGTAGAATCACTTCTGGTGTTTAGTAAAAATGTGGATTTTTAGATACTGTATGAGAACCACAGAATCAGATTTTCTGGCAAGCTGGCCTCTAATCTACTTTTATAAACTTTCCCAAGGAAGTGAAACTGTGGCTCAAAGTGGTTGTACTGGTCTTAAGCAAAAGAGCTCAGGGACAGTGGCTAGGCACTGAGTTAAAACTCCACGACCAACAAAAAAATTAAATAAATAGGTAAAACCCTTCCCAGGTGATTTCTTTCTAGCCTTCGGTTCAGGTGTACTGTTCTGGCTGTCTTTGATCCACAGGTGCATTGTTTTGAATCTCATAATTTCTTCTAAGTTGTTTTTTTTTTCCCTAGCCTCAGAAAGTGAAGTAAGGAAGGTCACCTCCCCCTCCCACAAAAAACTACCTAAGGAAGGGAGAGGGACCACTAGAGGATGAACAACTCAAGTGATGAAGTCAATACGTTTGCTTTTTTCTTGAAAGACAGCTAGCTGTTGGCTGCTTTTCAAATAATGAAGTGTGAGAACATGGAGATGCATGTTCTATAATAAGTAGAAACAGAAAAATGTCAGAACACAAAATTGTATGGCTGTGGTGATTCAACAGTGTAATAGTACGTCTGCCTGTGGACTGGGAACATCTAAACAAATGAACCCATCGTGAGCTACGCTAGTGAAATTATAGGCAATTAAAAGCAATCCTTTAGACATCAGTTTTCACTGTGAATGCTAAAATGTTTATGCAATGAAAAAACTTAAACCGATGGTTTATAGGAAGAAAGGAACAACCCACTACTCTCTTACCATAGGAGGCAAAATTTCTTGCTGTCCGTTTGCTTTTCCTGACACAACGTAGGCACAGGAGCACTAATCCTTACTCTCCTTAGGGAGGCATTCAGAGCTCTTTGTGCAATGTTGGATACTGCTTGAACTGAACAACTTCTGGCCTGTGAGCAACTGGCCAAAGTAGGGTCACTGGACCATTAAGGCCTCCCCCCCCCCACCAAAAAAAAAAAGAAGATGAACTTTTGGACAGATAGAAATGGGGTTGGCAACAGAAGCCTATGCATTCAATTTATTTCCATAAACATTACTCACTGAATATTCTATGTGGTTGTACAAGAAATGCCTGTTAAAGGCTACAGGTACTTCCTGCTCCATACATTGTTCATTTGTCACTGGAAATATTAAACACTCATTGGCGAGTAGCTAGCTGGGCCAGGCATTTCTCATATTCTATCTTAATTTTTTTTCAATAATGTCCACAGTATATGTCTTTGCTTCCATTTTCTCAAATGTGGAAATGGTCTTTGAGAGCTTAAATAATTCAGCCAAGTTCAGGTAATGGTTGAATGGAAAGCCTGGAGTTGTTTAACCACTCCAAAGTCCAGCTCTCTGATACTGTGTATGTGTGGTCACAGCCTGTTAAAGTATATGATGAAAGATGGTAAGATCTTATAAGAGTAGGAACACCAAAGAAGGGTGCTGGGTACAAGAAGGATATGAAAAGAAGAACGGGAGAAGAGAGTTATGGTGTTGACTAGGTAAGCAGTAAGCTCAATGAGACTACAGTATTTGAATGTGAAGATTGTTCTGAATATTCAGACTTGCTGGCTATTGGAGAGTGGGAGAAACTAAATTTTAGTGGGAAAAATCAAGTCCCGACGCAGTACTACCATAAGTGCTGAGAAAAGGGTCTCATCTCCGACTAGTTGATTTATACTCATCTGTTCCCAGATTCCTCTACTGTTTCAAGGTGATTGCCTCTCTCAGGTCCTCATACTATTTTCATATGGCTGAGAACTCCCTTGGGGAAGAATCTCAAAGGTGTCAAGTATAAGGCTTCATGTTAGTTGAGTCTAGAAAAAGGAACAAAAACTAGTCATTGGACAGATAATAGCTAAACATGTGAAAGGCATAAAATAGTGTTTCAGATATGGATGACAGCAAGAGAAAACACTCCTAGTGGTATTTGGGAACTCTTTTGTAAAGGTGATGCACAGAGGGGTTATAGTTATGTAAGTCAGGTATTGAGCACATTTCTTTTTGAACAGTGTGACCTCTTTGAGAACTCTCCATACCTTGTGTCATGGTGATGCAGCCAAGGACTTTTTGTTGATGGTAATAAGCAGAAAGGGGGCGAATAGACGAATGTCAAGGGTGCCTGTAGAAAGGACATTGACTGGGCTGTCTGATTGAGTTAGGGTCAATAGAAAACGGTGTGATACTTTTCTGCGATTTTCAGGGTCTCTGTTTTACAAAGGAAGCACAATGATAAAGGCAAGGGCATGAGGGCTGTTAAAGAGTATGATGAAGATGATGATGGGAAGACGAAGGCTGGGAAATAATGAGCCTGACCAAGAACTGTGCCTTTTATTTGTTTGTAGAAAGCCTAAAAACTGATGGCATTTGAAGGGCACTCAGCTGTTGAAAACCAATATTTCATTTCTTAGAAATCTTTTCCATGTTAACTTTGGCTAGTGGGATTCCTTAGGGGCAGAGAGTAGATATTCTGAAAAAGAAATATTGAAAAATTAGAGAATCATTCTTATTGCTAATGACTTGGTCATCTGAGAATGGGTATTAGGCCTCATTTCTGTTTGTTATTAGGCATAACATGTGTTATTCCTGAGTGTCGAAAATATGAGCTTTTGATATCACTGCTTAGGATAATTGACTCTTCTGAGCCCTGTTTGAACTTAGTGATTCATCATTTTTCAAATTAGTAGGGACATGGTTAGGGTAATCTGAAGCTGTAATCAGTAAAACCTTCCGACTGCCTTCCACAATAATGGATTAGGCTGTCATTTGCTCTATCTTTTATTTCTGTTATCATCTGGGCTTACGATGCCAATTTAAACTCGTTAGCTAAATTTTTTAAAATACATTTTGCCGTGCTTTTGACAACCGTAGGAAACATGTCCATTTTCTGCGTGCTGCCTTATTTGCTGGATTTGGCAGGAATGACCATCCTTGTAAAAGACAAGATACTCAAGTGTCAAGCGCTTACTGGGCCATCCATCTTCTTTGGCCCTTCCACCCACCAGGGCTGGGCCACATGCACCCACGGTTTAGGCCCTGTCTCTGCTTTCTCTTTGTCATTATGCTGTTGTCAATTCTGCCATTTATTCAGTGATTAATCATCATTGGGAAGCTTCTGCTGGGAGCCCACAGAAAGGAGCGTATTCCTGCAGGTGGTTTCCCTTGGATTAGTCAAAAGTGATAATGACTTGCTGCTGGGGCTTTGTCATAGGGAGGAGAGGATGGTGAATTCATTTTCTTTTGCAGGAATGCAATTGAATTTTATAAACCTGGGAAATAAACTTAATTGTACAAAAGAACATCAGGACCGGTCTTTAACAGTGCTCCTCGGAGATGCTGCTAGAGCACATTTAGAACCGTAATCTGTTTACACTATCAGTGTAATTATTTTTTTTTCTTAAAATTTAGGGATAAAATGTGCATTCGCAACAACTTCAACGGGCTGAAGATAACTCCATGGAAGATGAGATGTCTAATGTTGTATCAGCAATTGCTTAGCAAAATGTATACCCTATACTTTTAGCTCCAATAGCCACAAAAACACATAATGTTGGTATTTGCTTTGTGACAGTATTAGTTTTTTAAAAAATCTATCTCTCCCCTCCCCTTTATTTTGTAGTGTTATTTATTTAGAATTAAAAAAGGAACCCGACAGCAAAGATTTAAGTGCATGGTTTCAGGATGCCTGGTTCTGTGGGGAAAAGGAGCCTATAGAAGGATGTCAGCTAGCAGATTTTCCCTAGGGGTCACCTCTGTAGAAAGAGGGGGTGCTTTAGTATTGCAAAAGAGGACATGAGGTGTGTGGGTGGTGGAGGGAATTAAGGGCTGGGGAGGGGAGGGAGGAGCAGGGAATGTGGCCCGGCCTATTTCCAGTCCAACCCCACTGATTAATTATCATGCATATGATACCTAAGTAAGCAGGGAGGGTTTCAAGAGCAAGGCAAGTGAGTTCTTCTGTGGGGCGGAAAAGAATCTGTCCATGAGTGCACACAAACTTTTTCTTTTACTTTTTTTTTAAAAAAAATTTGATCAGTATAAATAACAAAGGTAAAGGGGCTCACCTAGAATTCCCAGAGCCAATCCTACTGTTTCTGTGCATTAAATCAGAGAGCCTGGGAGCCTCAACTCCACAGTGTGCTTCTCCATGACTCTCCTCTTCCCAAAGAACGAATGGTCATGTGTGGATAAATGGCACTACACATGTCAAACTAATTAGGCCCCCCTTCACAGGATCTGCTGGGGTTCAGGTTTTTCCTTGTGTCTTTGCTCTCTTGGTCTGAGGTTGAGCAAAGGCACTTTGAGCCCAAGTGCCATCTCTGAAGGATTCAGGTGAGGGTGGAGGATGCAGTGGTCACTTGATACATCCTGTTACTCTGTATAGCCCATAGCCCGTGTGTGTGTGTGTGTGTGTGTGTGTGTGTGTGTGTGTGTGTGTGTGTGTGTGTGTGTGTGTGTGTGTGTGAAGTGGGGAAGCCCCCCCTCCTCTTCCCCTGCCCCAGCCTTCTCCTCCCTAGGATCCCTGCTTTAAGCAGGGATCATTTGCAATTGACAGCCTCAGTCACTCCTTGACAGACCATTTGCCTGAGGACTGGGAACAGCTGTTGCCTGACAGGAAGATGGCAAGAGTGACAGCAGCATTGCCAATCTAGGAAGTGGCTGGGAGCCTAAGGTGGATGAGGAGCTCTTGCAGAGGAATGTGACAAGAGTTAGGGAACCAAGTGGGTGAGAGGAGGTTGGGAATGAGTGTTCAGGGGCAGTCCAAAGCCCTGTCCTGGCAAAATAGCACAGTGCTCAATACAGCCCTTGTCTCTTCCTACCTTCAAGCTGCCTGCAGCCATGACCCATCCCATCTTACCCTGCTCTGGGAGGTCCTCTCCCTCCTTCAGTATGAACCATCCTAGAAGAAGATCTACTGTAGCAATAATTCTCAAAGTGTGGTCCTTGGGCTATCAGTGTCAGCATCACCTAGAAATGTGTTGGATATGCAGATTCTTATCTCCTATTAAACAGCATAATACTAGTGCTGGAGGCATGGCTCAAGTGGTAGAATATCAGTTGTGCAATAAAAGCTAAGCCAAAGCACAAGACCCTAGGTTCAAGCCCCAGTACTAGCGTGCGCGCGCACACACATACACACACACACACACACACATACACACACACAAACACATACACACAAGACACCAAAAACAAAAATAAAAAAACAAAACACAAAGACATCCAATCAGCAAAAATTTGTACTGTTGTTGTTGTTATTATTAATATTATTATATCCCAAGAGCCTGTTTGTAGCTCTTCATTCATTGCTTCTCTCAACCTTCCTGAACCCAGTTTTATTTTTGGTTTATAAAGGTTCTTGCAGGAACAAGTCCCGGATGAAGCAATTGAAACAACCCACAGTGTGAAAGAATGTGTGCCTTTATTCATCCTGAAAGGACCGCGTCCAAGTTTCAAGGATGGTTATCTGATATCTTCAGTCTTGAGTTTGGGTGTTACTGCTTCCGACTTTGTCTGAGATAAGTCTGTGATTCTGTCACTGAGCAAATGTGAGTCAGTAGCAGTGATGAGCAGCCACACCACACCAGCGAGGAACTCCCCAGAAGAGGATTGTCATCTTCTCCCATGCCAGGGTGGGACTTCCCTGTGCTAGTGATGGTGGTCACCTCCACAGCATGCTTCAGGAACTCACAAGAATGCACCCACCTTCCTTGTGTCGGTGACTGCATTTCCACTGGCAGACACTCATTCTTTGGGTCAGCCAAACACACTTACAGGTGTTTTTATCCCATGAGATTTAGCTTTTAAGAAGGTGAAGAACGTTCTTCCATCACTTTTCCATAGCCCTTGCTCTCTGTAAGAGAGCTGAATCCACCTGCACACTTCCTCAGAGAAGGCTAACAAGTTATTCATTGACAGTATGACATTGACATTTGGGGTCAAACAATTGAGGTATGCGCCTTGCATTCATGAAAATGAAGGGAGGAAATAATTGTAAGAAAATTTTGTGTCTTAATATTATTTTTGGTGCTACTGGAATTTGAATTCAGGCCATTGTGCTAGACAAGTATTCTGCCAATTGAGCCATACCTCCAGCTCTAAAATTTTCATGATCTCCTCTTCCCTACCTCCCCAATGAGTTTCCAAATGGTGGCAGTATAGGTGTTGGTGATTTGCCCAGTAAGTCTGGCCAGGACAAGCACACTCTCCTTCTTCACTCCTCTGTGTGGTGGCAAGAAGGGACTTTGTGATAGAGTATTTTTTTTCCTTTCCAAGAAGCCCAAGGAAGCATGAGTCTTCTGGCAACTGGAAATCTAAGATGAAACATGTTGGAACAAGGTCTCAGACTTATTGAACATTTACTCTATTACTCTATTTACTCTACCCCAAACTCTATTATACACTTACTGCCCTCCCATTGATTCCTACAAGAATTCTGCAAAGTAGACTCTCTTACTCTCCCCATTTCTCAGACGAGAACATCGAGGTACAGAAAGGTTAAGTAATTTGATGAAGGAAGTCTTCCAAGCAAGCTGAAGCTGATTTCAACATAAGAATCACTTCCCTACAGTGAGAAGAACAAGGGGCATGGATAGCAAAATTGGAGCAGATGGCAATTGACTTCTATTGCATTATTTTTTAAAATTACTCATTTATTTATTTGTATCCTTACTAAGGCTTGAACTCAGGGCCTTGCACTCTACCTTGGCACTTTCCATTCAAGGCTGATAGTCTACCATTTGAGTCACAGCTCTTCAGCTTTCTTCTGGTTAATTGGTGCTAGGAGTCAAGATTTGTCATGTCAGGCTGACTTTAAACTGTGATCCTCAAATCTCAGCCTCTGGAATAGCTAGAATTACAGATGTGAGCCACCAGTACCCCAGTGATTTCAGCTTTTGTGTGTGTAGTGTAGTGTGTGTGTGTGTGTGTGTGTGTGTGTGTGTGTATGTGTGTACCTATGTGCATGCAAGTTGAACCCAATAGAACATGTAAAAATACTCTAGGGGACCTAGTGTATATTGCTAGAATTCCAAGAAGAAATCCTGAAGCAGTGTTCAATGAGATGGTGCTTTATCGGGTGGGGGAAGAAAGAGTTTTGCAAGGGGAGAAGCTTCTTCCAACTCCTGCAATATGCTCCTCTCTTCCATCTACCCCTCCCTAGCAATTTGATCACTTCCCTATGGAAAGCACTTAGTTGCTATGGTAATGAGTACCCTACAAATATTAATAAACTAAAGCCAAACAGAGTATCACCCCCATTAACACAGAGGTTCATGGAATTAGCCTTGGATCTTGTGGTCTAATGATGTGTCACATGGTCATTTTGCTTCAAATCCTACTGATGATGGTATGTGCTGGTTTTGTGCTGCAGAAATTTGGGGGTCAATGCCTTTGTGGTGCCACATAAACCTGTTCTCAGCTGCTGTGCACATCACAGATATTCACTGTCACAGTTTTTAAAAAATGAGATTTCAAGCTAGGCACCAGTGGCTCACTCCTGTAATCCTAGCCACTCAGGAAGTTGCAACTAAGGATCATGGTTCAACGCCAGCATGAGCAGGAAAGTCCATGAGACTCATCTCCAATAAATTACTCAGAAAAATACAGAAGTGGTGCTGTGGCACTCAAGTGGTAGAGTGCTAGCCTTGAGCAAAAGAAACTCAGGGTCAGCATCCAAGCCCTGAATTCAAGACCCAGGATGCCCCCCTCCCAAAAAAGATGAGATTTTATAGAAACAACTTCTTTTCCAACTAGCTGACATTGTATTTGGTACTGTAGAATGATAGAGTAATCAACTTTGAACAGAAAAGGGTCCTAGGAATGGCTCAGTCTAGCAGTATCAAATGTTCAATCCATTTTAAAGACCTCATTAACAATCTTAAAACCAATAATGCTAATGTTATTCCATAAGAGATTAAACCTCAACATGAATTTTAGTAGCCATTAACTACATTTTCACCATGGTAATGGTTAAATAAATAGTGGTCACTGCAGGCACCAGTGTCTACTGAGAAGTGACTGAAATAGTCAGTGAGTACTTCAAGCCAGGTGAAGGTTAGAAGGATGGGCCGCAATTGGAGAAATAAGGTTCTGACTCTTTCTACTTCCTTCTCTGAGCCACTCTCTATTCCTGACCCCAAACATCAAATCCCATCAGGCAGTTTTGTAGGCTAACCTATTAACTGGCTAACTCAAAAAAGAAAAAAAGAACTGTGCACCAGTGGCTCAAAACTGTAATCCAAACTACTCCTCATAAGGCTGAGATCAGAGAACTATGGTTTGAAGCCAGCTGGCACCAAAAAATCCCAGAGTCTCTATGTTCAATTAACCAGCAAAAAAACTGGACTGGAAGCATAACTCATAGTATCATCCATGAATAAGCAAGCCAAGAAATACTGCAAGGGCTTGAGTTAAAGACACAGTACCAGTAAAAATAAATAAAGACAAATAAATACATAAAAAATAAAAAAGAAAGAAGAAAAAGAGAGAAAAAGAAAGCAAAAGAGATGTTAGGAAAATACTGGGGTTCTGAACTGGAATCAGAACCAGATGAATAACTTCATTATGAAGAGCAGAAATGGCAGCAATCTTGGGGTTTGATCACAGGTTCACAGAGCAGTTCTTCAGGCTGCTTCAATGACCTTCCTTATGAGTGCTCAGAGTTTATTTGATTGGTCCAGATTGTGTCAGGTGGTTCCTCTATCGAGGAGACAAGAGGCTACCCCAGGATGAACAGCCTGTCAGACTCACAAGAGCAGGGTTGATTTCCCCAAGAAGGAGAGACCACCACACGGACAGCAGCTCTCATTTTTAAACCAAATTGCTTTGTGTTCTATGGAAGTTTGCTTTGCATTTTAAAGAAAACAGGAGCTACTGAATTTCAAATACTATCTTTCTTATTAATTCTCTGTCTCTCTGTCTCTCTGTCTCTGTCTCTGTCTCCTTTTTAGCAGTATGGGGGGTTGAACTCAGGACCTTGTGCTTGATCACTGGGCACTTTACTACTAAACTATGTCACCAGCTGGTTTATTAGATTTTTCTGCCCTACTTGTCTTTAAATTTCAATCCTCTAGAGCTCAGCCTCCTGAGTAGATACGATTACAGGCATGAGATGCCAATATTTTGCTTGTTTATTCACAGTGTTGGGGGATGATGCCACATTTCAGAAGGCAAATAGTAGACTCAGTACCTTAGACACTGATTATTTTTCTTTTTTTTGTCAGTGATATGATAGTTTATTTACTTACAAAATCCAAGGCAATCACCTGCACCACTATTAAAACTAGTAAGAAAAATTCAATAAAGTGACCAGGTAGAAAAGACGCACATAAAAATCAATAGTGTTCTTTTTTTATTTATTTTTTTTATTATTTTTCTCAAACAAAAGCAACCTGTCTATCTTAGGCATCTGTTGTGTTTGCCTGAGATTTTCCAAAATGCCCTATTCTGAACAAGACAAGCTATCCTTTCCTGCTGGAAGCAGAAAGGCATCCAAAATTTCCCAACAGCAGTCTGCTTTTTCCTTTATAGTGTTGCCAAAGTTGATAATTACTATTTATTGTTATCTACAATAATTAACCTGTTTGTTTACTTATTTGAAATATCTATTCCCATCACTAAACCAAAATATTTACCAGAACATATTATAAAGCAAAGTTTCTCAACCTCAGCACTATTTTACACTTTAGACTGGGTAATTCTTTGTTATAAGGGGCTAAGAAAACATGGTTAGCAAAGCACTCACCTGGATTGCAGGATACTCAGCAGTATCTTTGGCTTCTTCTTACAAGATGCCTTAGGACTCTTCCAATCAGCACAAACAAAAAAGTTTTCCAGATATTCCCTGAGGGGCAAAAGAATCCCCAGTGGAGAACCATTGATATAAAGGAACACAGGAGTGACTGAATCAATTAACTAACAAATGCATACAGAAGTGCAACAGATTTTTTGAATCATTGAACCAGAAAGAAGTATGTTTGTCCAGTTACTTATTCTGATTCATTCATTTATTCATCTCTCCACCATTTCTTCAGGATCTGTGGGGAGGAAATGGGGGTACGGCTTCATGACCTGCAAGCCATTAAGGTCAGAGGGCATTATGGAATCAAGGTTAAAGACAAATGATGCATCTCCAGCTCACCATGCTCCAGCGAAGATGGTGGTTGGAGCAAAGTTGCCATACCAGAAATAGCTTCCCAGTCTTTCCTGCTTTTTTGCATGGTAACCATCCTCACAAAGAGCTTAGAAGAGAGGGTCCAGATCTAGAGTTCTCTGCCCTCCAACTTCCTTAGTGTATCTTATAGTGGTCATTTGCTAATTGAATCTATCACAGGGTGCTGGGGTTTTATAAGTTGTATGGCTATATCTAGACATCTTAAATGTTTTGAAGAAGTTAATTAGAGTAGAAAAGAATTTTTAGATAAAAACATACATCTAACCTAGTCCTGCCATCAGTCTGGCCTTACAGTCCTGGGAAGATTGTCTAATTACTAAGGCTTACTTCATTTGTAAAATGGAAATGTTTTTCCCTGGTCTACAGTGACCTTACAAGGATATCGAGAGTGCTAAATGAAAGGACAGACACAAATGTATCATATACATTTAAAGTGCCACACAGGTTTATGATGTTGCCATGGTCAACATGGGAAAAAGAGTACTAAACTTCTTGAGGCAGAGATGGGTGCTGGTGGCTCATGTCTGTAATCCTAACTACTCAGGAGGCTGTGATCCTCAGTCTCAGCCTGGGAAGCCAGCCTAGGAAGAAAAGTCTGTGAGATTCTTCTCTTTCACCAGCAAAAAGCTGAAGTGAAGGTGCAGCTCTAGCAGTAGAGAGTCAACACTGAGCAAAAAGCCAGGAGAGAGGGAGAAGCTCTGAGTTCAAGCTCCAGTACTGAGAAAAAAAAATGAAACTCTCTCTTGAGGCAGTCACTGTATTTCATGCCTTTGCATCTCTGGAGCCTGTCATGTATCTGCATGCCTTGGAGTGGGCACCACAAATGGTAGTAGGTGATGCAGATGTGAAGTCTCTGCAGGCTGGCTCTCTTTCATTATAAATTTGATGTTTCTGATTATGCACTTGTCAGTGAATAGTTGTAGAGCCAAATTGAATTTCAGATAATCACCCAAGAAGTCTAGCTTATTGCTCATGTGTATATATGCTGATGCTGTCTGAAGCTAGGAGTTGTAAGTATTCTATACAAAATATACTTTAAGGATCTAATAGCATCTCATGAATTTTTATTGGGAACTTTAAAGATATTTTATACAGGAACACATTAAGCAAGGTAGAAATTCAGATATGATTTCACTCTGAAGTATATGAAGATTAAAACCAATGTATTTTCAGCCCTTGGAAAGATTCATTTTCTCTTTTTTTGGTTTTATGATACAAAAATGTGACAACTCCTCAAGAATATAGTATGAGATTCATCTACCTAAATACTCATCTTTCCCAGCTATTGCCTGAATTAAAAAAATTTATCTTAACCACTGTATAAACACAATTGACTAAAATTTGTTACTGAAAGAGTCACAGTTAGTTTGGTCTCCTTGATATTAGTGTATTTCATGATATTGCTGAAATTGAACACCATAGTAACAAATTTGTTTTATTAAAAATACTGAGATAACACAAGTAAAGACATTAGGCAAACTCATGCATTAGCAGAATTGACCTTTCTAGAAAAATAAACACTAAGGAAATACTTTAAGGGAGTTCCTTTTTGTTTTCTCAAGTTAGGGTTTACTTTTAGTCAGATGTTGCCTTTGCTTAAAAAGAATTAGGTTAATACCTGTTAAATGTGGTAATAAAGTTTTACTGCATATAATTAAGTTGTAAAACTAAATGGAGTTTGTGATCATTTCCAATACAAGCTTTGACTATATTAATGAAAAATTATTGAGTAGCTTAAGTTGCTAAATATCAGCTACAGAGATTTCAATAGTTTAGTTATTTTTCTAAATTAGAAATTCAGAATGAAGCCTGTGAAAAAGTGATGGCACTTTTCTAATACGTTTAGGGACCCTTAGATAGTATTATAAAATTTCCTTTTCTTTTTTGCTGGTACTGGGATTTGAACTCAGGACTTGCTTGCACATGGCTGGTGCTACCATTTGAGAGCCATGCCTTCAGTCCAGGTTTTGGATAGTTATTTTGGAGATGGAGTCTCTTTTCTGTCCGAGTTGTCTTGGAACTTCAGTTCTCTCTTTCTCACCTTCTTGAGCAGCTAGGATTGTAGGCATGAACCAGTTTGAATTAAATCTTTGGTAGGTAAGGCATTTTTTTCTGAGTTCCCTATTGGATGTCACGACATCTATCCTAGCTGATAGGTTCATCAGCATCAACAAGAAGGTAGAGGAAAGAGGAATCAACTCCAGAGAACTAGGACATGGGTCACATTTCTAGTCTAGTTGGGGAACTAGAGTGGAAGTAGGGCAGAAACTCGACAGACTTCTAAAGTCCACTTCGTTATCAGAGCTCCATCTCAATGAATGGGTGTGGAACATCTGGGCCCTAATCTCTGGTGTATGAATTGTGCTAGGTGCAGCTGGCCCAACAAAGATTAGGCCTTAGTGCCAGGCACAGACTGGGAAGAAGTCAGTTTGGTTCAGGCAGGGCTGATCTAGCCCATTCTGCTTCAGCTGCTGTTAAGGCACGGCTGAGCATCTTCCTCCTCCTGGGGTCTGTGAAACATCTGGATGGCCTTGCCCTGCAGGAGATGGGACTGGGCTCTGCTCCTCCGTTATGTGAAGGCCTGCTGCATCCCCTCTGAGCTGCACTCAGCTCACTTGCTCTCTGGGGATCAATCCCACTGCGAACACTCAGGACTCCAAAGTGTGGGAAAACTGGAGACACAGAGACCAGCATCCTCAGTACGACAGGGGCCTAGAGAAGCATGCTTCCCCAACGAGTATCTTGTAAGATCCAGGCACATTGACTGGTGATAGTTTATAGTCAGAGACACTTCTGGGAAGTGACTCTGGGAGGCAGCCTGTTGCTGAGCAAGGAAAAGTCAGCTCTTTGAGCTGGAACTCAGAGAACTGGACGTTCATATGAAAATTAGTGGCCCAGTGCTTTTATACGGAAAAAAGGTTAGGTGGGTGCATGGTGGGAAATAGTAAGTGCCATATAGATTATCCTAATTTTACTGATGAGAAGACAACCCACATAAGTACCCTCTCGTCCATGGCTGTGGAGATCATGATGTACTGACCTCTCTCAACAGCCTTAAGGAGGGAGGTTGCCTGCTTGTTCATTTCTTCCCCATCAAGGCTGCCTTTAGGATCCTTCTCCCCCTTCTTATTTTCTGCCTCTCACTGCTTTTCTTCCTTCTCCCCCTTTTTCTATACTGAGGATTGAATTCAGGGCTTTAGTAAACATTCTACCCACTTGTGCCATGTCCACCTGTCCTTTAAAATGGTTTACTTTTGGGATAGGGTCTCATGGTTTGTCTGCGCCAGCTTTGTATTGTGATCCTCCTACCTCTGCCTCCTGGATTTTCTCTTTATTTTTTTAAAAGAAAGTTCCTATAAATTACCGCCCCCCGCCCCAAGAAAAAGAGTCGGGGAAGTGGATAGGTTAAGGATAGAGGGATTCAGATTGTTTGTCTCAGACTCTCTACCCTTCCAAGGATGATCTGAGCATCACTGAGAAGACACTGAGATGAATACTGTTGCAAATACAAGCAACCACTTTGTATTTTAAAACATGAACGGTGCTAACCAGGCACTGATTTGTTCTTATTTACCCCATCTCTAAAAATCTGTTTCAACCATCGATATGTGATATGTGACAAAAGATAGAGAAAGTAACTTGGGGAAAATGCTGGGTTAAACAAAGTTGAGCTGGAAAATTGCTCCAGAATGTGTGAGTCTATGACTTTATGGAGTAATGGGCTTCATTGCTTCCTATGAGGAATTCCACAGAATGTATAATGTTTTTGGTTGAACAGGCTTGTAGCCTGAGTTTGTCACTTCAAACACTTCTCTCCTTTCTATGCTATGTGGGGGAATAGGATGACTAGGGCAAGGGGAAGGTAGTAAGATAACTCTGAGTGGCTGTGGCAGTTATAGACAGATTGCTTCCATGTTTTTCTGCTCCTGAAATTTTTGGTTTTCCAACCTTCCTGCCTTTTCTGGGAGCAACTTTTTGTTCTGCCTACAACTCCCTTAGGTTAGTCGTACCTGTAATCACAGACACTGACTGATACAGACCTAAAGTTGCTTTGTTTGTTTTTGTTTTACATGCTCTCAGAACCTTTAAGATGCTAGTTGATGTTATGTTGAAAAAAAACTTTACAACTTTGGTGGGGGGTATGGGGTGGAGGGGTGGGGGGTGGAGATGGGAGGGCAGGGATGGTAACGGGAAACAAAGGAGGAGGCAACAATGCTTGATAAGAAATGTACTCATTACCTTGCCCATGTAATTGTAACCTCTCTGTATGGCATTTTCACAATTTAAAAAATTTATTAACTAAAATAAAGATGCTAGTTTGTTTTGTGATTCTTCAAAAGAGGGCTCAATGAAATGACATTCTCCCAAAGGATTTGTTCCAAAATTGTACCTCCACTCTCCTTCAAATATCTCTTCCCAGTCTCTCTCACTCTCTCTTTTGTTGGTCATGGGGCTTGAACTCTGGGCCTGGCCACTGTCCCTCAGCTCTTCAGCTCAAAGCAAGCACTCTACCACTTGAGCCACAAGACCACTTCCGGTTTTCTGAGTGGCTTATTGGAGATAAGAGTCTCACAGACAGGCTGGGAAGGTGGCTCAGTGGTAGAGCGCTTGCCTTGCATGCTTGAGGCCCTGGGTTCGATTCCTCAGCACCACATAAACAAAAAGAAAAAAGCGGGAAGTAGCGCTGTGGCTCAAGTGGTAGAGTGCTAGCCTTGAGCTGAAGAGCTGAGGGACAGCGCCCAGGCCCAGAGTTCAGGCCCATAACTGGACCCCCCCCCCCCAAAAAAAAAAGAGTCTCACAGACTTTTCTTCCCTGGCTGGGTTTGAACCGTGGTCCTCAGATCTCAGCCTCCTGAGTAGTTAGGATTATAGGTGGGAGCCACAGAACTTTCCCTGAGGGAGAAAGTTGATTTATTTAATTATTGCTTAGTTAAATTAGGAAATACCTTACTGGCACAGAATAGTTCCTTTAACTCAGAAAGGTGGTGAATAACAGGTAACTTGAGGGGACGAGTGGGGTTGAGAGAAATGGGGGAAAACATTGAAAGAGATAACATTGATCAAGATGCAATGTACTCATAGACTGACATGTTGACCTGAAACCTCTTTGTATAATTACTTGAAGATAACAAAAAAACATGAAAAATGTGAATAGTTTTCTTCCTGCTCTATAATAAAGTGGAGATTGCAAATAGATGATGCTGTTATGATGGCTTCCTGGTGAATCTTTCTCTAGGCAGCCATCAGTGACCTCACACTCTGTCTCTTGGACATCGTCTGTACTGGCAATGAGAGCCTGGGACCGCTACAGATGCTCACGGAGTGCTTTGTAAAAGCCAGAATGCATTTTATTTTTACCCGACACATTACATCTGCTAATGACTTAGGTCAACTGGCTAAGCAATGTGGTCATTCATAATTAATTTTGCTGTTCATTATAGCCAATTATTTAAACCACTGGATCATTTGTATTTTTATACAATCTGCAAGAAGACTCTGGAAACATACAGAAGCTTAATGGGTTGTATAATGTGCAATCCCTGATCCATGATTAACATGCTGTCTAATGAGTACCATTTTAAGAAGGCTCGAAACTTCAGGTCCCTGGCTCTTCTACAGATCCAGGCACTGGAATGAAAACCTTGCTACAATAATGGGTTTTGAATGGAAGGTTATGCTCATATAAATGAGATTCTCCTTCCAAGCTAGGAGCATTCCACCTTTAGAAGTCATCTGGAGATGTGACTGTAAGCAGCACTGGCAGACATGCTGACAATGCCAAGTTTGGGTTGCTATTCTAGATCTTTTGACCCAGTTGGTCCAGGGTGGCTGAGATGTGAGAAATGTTACTAACAAATGTACCAGCAAACTCGGATACAGGAATTTATAGTTCACTGTTACAAAAATATTAACCTCAATTTTTTTTTTCTTGAGGTGTCTTAAGTGTGTAAAGATCTAGATTCCTCAGCTTGGGAGGGTTGGAGGCCAACAGATCATTTAGGGACACTTGAACACCAACTTTTTTCCTCTCCTTAGAAGAATAACTGGATTCACTAAGGCTGAATTTGATAAGAATCTTGAAGAATCTGTAATTTGTAAATATTCCCTTAATGCAGGAATACAGATTGATAGGGAAATGTTATCTGGAATGGATAGCTCCTTTGGAGCATGAGATATGGAAGGTTGTAGCAAAAAAATAGGTGTTTAGGTTTATTAGACCTTATGTTCTGTTCATGGTGTCTTCAATAGGTGGTCATGTCTCTTCTCTGGCATAAGAATGGCAAAAGCCGTAAGAAGACATATTGAGGTATGTTATACATGCTTCTGTCTGAATGGTTGCCATACTTCCAATAATTTAATAAAGAATTTGGCTCAGCACGGATAAACTGGTGTTGTTGAAGTTATGGGCTGCTTTCATTTTACCCTAGGTCTTGACCCCTTCCATTGAAGTGCCATGGGTAGATCAGTAGTTAGCGATAAGTTCTAAGTGTTTTTGCTTTTCTTCTTGCTGGTGATTCCAAGCACTTACTTAACATTTGCTGTTTGTTCTCTACTGAAAAACAATCTAATAATAGTACTTTCCTTTTAGGCTGTTCATAGGACTAAATTAGATAAAGTCTGTGTTTAAGATGTTCCCTGGAATGTGAGGCTCAAGAAACAGTAACCATCTATCTTTCTTCTTCTTCTTCTTCTTTTCTGTCTCCTTTTCTCCTAACCCCTTTTCCCAAGTGACCAGTAGCTGAGGAATTTCTTTGGAGGAGGGAAGCCTAAGTGACAACCAGTCTGGAAAGTGAAAGGAACTAGGAAAACTTTTTACTTGACTGAGTCCAGTAGTCCTTGGATTATGTGTTTTGTGGGGGTGGTTGAAGATAAGGCATTGCCCTATCTACAGCCATCCCTTGGCACCATCAGCTACTTGGCCAGACCTGGGGAATTACAAAGATGATGGAGATGTTCTCTCTTCTCAAGGAAGATGGTCCAGCGAGACACTTGTGGTTTGACCGAATACCCCAGGTATAAAATAATTGATATTAGGACAGAGGTACTCTAGGTAATTAATTGTAGGGTAATGGATAATTCGCTACATCCAGAAAAAAAAAATGCATCTTCTTGTCTGCTAAAAAATAGCAGCACAGACAAGTGTTTGCATCAGGTAGGTTATTAGGGAGAATATAAAACAGGTAAAACGGTACATATCAAAGTCTAGCTACAGAGCAAGAAGAAGTAGCAGAAGGATCTGAAGGGCGACTTCCCTCCAGCAGGACACTGCTTTCACACATGAGGCCTTAATGAGAGAGTGCTGCTCATTCTCAAAGGCGACGTTGAGAGATACCAGGGGAAACTAGTGTGTGCCTTTAGTTGTAGGCAATACATTGTGTGGGAAATGCCAATTTCAAAGTTTCACCTTTCTAACATGATTCAGCGTGAGTGACAGAGAATCATTGTTGCTCACGATAAAATCCATCTCAAAGACTCAAAAATCATTAGTGTCCAATAATACTGATTTGTTTGCTGTTAAAATCTGAGTCTTGTGGCTTCGATAAGTCTTTCCTTTGGCAGAAAATTCAATAATTTATTATCACTGTAGGGAGAAGTAGTCTCAACAATGTTTAGTTTGGATCTCCTGTTAGACACTTTCAGTCCATAAAATGCTTCCTGTGTCTAATTCTTCATGGGAGAATTATTTAAGTTTCTTGTTCTGTCATTGACAACTAGACTATGTTTTTTTTTTTTTGTTAGAAGTCTGGTGGGAATTTGTATTTATTGTTGGTTTTCATTTTATGGGAACAATTTCTATGTTTAAAATTTGGAATGGAGAGCTCTGGGCTGGTTTTGCTGGGGTACAATGATGAGTTTTCCTAATGGATTTGTTTTAATGAAAATAAGACTGTCAACCTCAAAACCTGATAGATTTTCTTTTTTAGAAAATCAGTTTCGTGGAACTTTTTATCTGAAAAAAATAATTGTGCCACTTTCCAGACGCTAGCCTAATATTTCAATGTATTCTTTATGAAACAACAAATGCTATGTTGTCCAGCAGTAAAAAAAAAAACAAACTCATGATATAAAGATATTCACTGGGGAAGACTCGCGTAACACAGAAGCATGCCATTCTTTTGAGAGAACCAGAGGAAAACTGCATTTTTAATGGACTCAGGATACAAATAGAATGCCAGCTCATTAGTCTGAGACAGTATTCCAATTTGGATACAAAATCTGAGTTACAGAATTGCTTGAAACTTAGAGAACTTTGAAAAAGAGGATAGATCCAAATGCAGCAGTGTTAACCCCCAGACACTATGTTGAAAATGAACTACACAATTATTGGGTGGGGATGGGAGGGAAACACTGGGAGAGAGAGAAGGGAGGAGTGATATTGTCCAAAAAGAATGTACTCTTTTTTAAAAATTCTATTATTGTGAAGATGCTGTACAGAGGGGTTACAGTTACATGAATAAGGTAATGGGTCCATTTCTTGTGGAGCATTGTTACTCCCTCCTTTGTTTTTCTCCTACCATCCCTTCTCTCCTCCTCTTCCCCCACTCCCCCGACCCAGTTGTAAAGTTTATTTCCAACATAGTGTCTTGTGAGTATCATGGTTGCAATGGGTTGTCCTGTGTCCTTGTTTCAGCATTTTGTTATTCCATTTCTCTTCCCAAATTATATAAATGTATGTACAAGATGCAAGGTGAAATGTACTCTCTTTCTGACTTATGTAACCCTTCTGTATATCATCTGTACAGTAATAAATAAATAAATAAGGATAGAGCCAAACAGCTTTCTTGGGACAGTCCTTGTTGGTGTCAATTTTAACTGATGAGACACTCAATCTGTTCCAGGTGGATTCTAAATTGCTGATCTATCTTCTCTGCCTTCTTGGAAATTAGGGGGCAGTCTTGGAGTGGACAGCACATTGGGGAAAACAGAGGAAGTTAAATCAGAGGGAGCCAATGGCGCATTTTCTTTCTTTTTTTGGTCCAAGACTGGGACTTGAACTCAGTATCTGACACTTACTGGCTGACGCTTTGCCATCTGAACCACCCTTCCCACCACAAGGACACATCTTAATGTGTTCCTGTTAATAATAAATGCCCCTGGAGAGGCCAGGCCTTACCTTTTCAGTCACATTCTCTGACAAAGATTCTTTCTCCACATCTCCCGCATTGTTCTGTGTATACTTAAGACCTCCTTCTTCGAGGTTATGTTCCTGGTGGATGGGGAAGCCAGCCTTGGACTGGCTGAGCTGTTTAAACTGTCTCATGTAAGATTTGGAAGACTCACTCCCTCCTTCCTTCCCTCCCTCTTTCTTTCCATTCTTTTATCCTTGTGATGGAAATTGAACTCAGGACCTGGTACCAGCTATGCAAGTATCCTCCCACTGAGTTATACAACTTCAACTTCTGTTAAGATTTGAACAGAAAGATCTGGGAGGAAGTAACTGATTTTTTTTTTCGGTCATGGGGCTCGAACTCTGGGCCTGGGAGCTGTCCCTCAGCTCTTCAGCTCAAGGCTAGCGCTCTCCCATTTGAGCCATAGCACCACTTCCAGTTTTCTGGTGGTTTATTGGAGATAAGAGTCGCATGGACTTTCTTGCCTGGTCTGGCTTTGAACCATGATCTTCAGATCTCAGCCTCCTGAGTAGCTAGGATTACAGGTGTGAGTCACCAGAAGGGTTAAGTAACTGATTTGAAAGCATAAATGCTTCAGGTAGACATTTTGCTGTCAGAATATGAGAGACTTTTTTTCCCACACCATGACAAAACACTAGGTCTAAGCAAACCAAGCAAGGCTTAGTTTTGGCTTGCAGTTTCAGGGGGTTTGCCCATTATGGTGAGGAGAGTATAGCAAAGCAGCTCATATCATGGCAATCAAGAAGCAGATAGAGAGAAAATATATGCCAGCAGGCTTTCTTCGTCCCATACCACCTTTTATTCCTGAGCCCCCAAACTTTGTGCCACCCACATGCCAAGAGTTGTTCCTCCTTAGCTGATGCTCTCTGCAGATACCTCAGAGGTGTGATTTACTAATCTCCTTGGCCCTTCTTGGTCTATTCAGTCAAGATTAGTCAACACTGCTGGGACTCAAGACTCCGAGGAAACAGAGAAATTTGGGCATGGATGAGCAAGATCCCAAGTAGTGGAAATGCCTGAGTTTTGAGAAACTGACGCCTGACTTCTCATCTCTGGTGTCTGGGGAGATGCTAGTGTAAGCCCGTAACTCCCACTTTCAATTCTGAGAAGGCCTTCCTGTCACTTCTTTTGCTGCTCTTGGGTTTTATGTGTTCTCCCATTGCATTACAGACCAGACACCCCTTCTATGTGTTTGCCTGAGATGACGATGTTTCTGTTATCAGCAGCTACAAAAGTCTGACCAGGATGAAAATGGGATCCATAGTACTTTTGGATTCTTCTTTTAAAGCACAGTTTTATGTAGACTCATGATATTATTCAGATCCACTTAAGCTATTTGGAATGGTTGAATAGATACAGTCAGGGTTGGCAAAACAGAAAGAGAACATTCTCTTCCATTGGAAGAGAGTGATCCAATGATCACCGACTATAGTTTCTCCAAAGAAATCAGGCTTTTAGACTTTATCCTTAAGGACTAAGAACCAGACTATTATCTTCATTAGCCTGCAGCTCAGATGAGGTGGGGGAGTAGCCCATGAGACAACTGGCAAACAATTCAGGACAGAAATAATTACCTGTTGCCACATCTTGCACTGACTGGCCATGCATCAGACCAAGGGCGGGGAGGTTACCATGGGTTTGAGAAGCCACAAGGGATGGAAAGAAGCAGGAGCTGGGCTGCAAGACAGGAGAGATCAGCCTGTGAGGTGGGTGGTGGAGCTAGGGTGGAGGAGGGCGTGGGCAAGGGCCAGGAGGTAGAGAGGAGTCTGTGGGTGAGGATCTGCGGGTGCTGAATGTCTCTGTATAAGACACCCCACTCTTCCCAGACTCTGATCTACCTAGGCAGGTAAGATGTGCATAGATGAATGAACTGCAAAGCAAAGCACGCCGAGAGTCCAAGAAATGTGCTGAAAGAATTTCAGAGAAGCAAGAGCTGGTAGAACATCGGGAATAGAAAGAATGGCCTGAGAACTGATGGGCAAAAGGCTAGAATCTCCTCCTTCCTCCTCTTCCTCCTCCTCCTCCTCCTTCTATTCTTCCTCTTCCTCCTTCTCCTCTTCCTCTTCCTTCTCCTCCTGCTCCTCTTGTTCTTCTTCACCTCCTCCTTCTCCTCTTTCCCTTCCTTCTTCACCTCCTCCTTCTTCCTCCCCCGCCTTCTCCTTCTTTCTTCTCCTCCCTCCTTCCCTTCTTCTCTCCCTTCTTCCCTCTTCCTTCTTCCTTTTCCTCCCTCCCCCCTTCTTTATCTTCTAAATGAAAGCACAGTGAATGAAACAGTGAATAAAATAAACAGAACAAATTAGTTCTCAGTGTGGTCAGGAGTGAGTCTGGACCTCAGCTTTTAGATTCCACATCTCTAGTCTACCCTGATGTGGCTCCATAGCACCTAGTACTCCCCTGGGAGCTGCCTGGAAAGTCAGATCACAAGGGGACACTGAGTCTGGACAGTGGATAATTGGAAGCTCCTAGCAAGGTGAACTGCTTAGGGAGAGAGTCCGGGAAAAAGAACAGTTTAGGGGACTGTGAAGGATTTCAGGAGTGAGGTGCTGAGGGCTTGGGAGAGAGAGCAGGGATGTCCTGCTTCTCAAGTCTTTGTCACTACTGGACATTCTGTCTCCTCCTGCCCCTGTGCTCATCATTACGCTGGAGTAGCAAGGGCCGTGTTCAGCACATCCTCGGTATTAATAGATGAGTAACAACATGCTTCATTCTCAGGTCCTGTTCATGGATATTCCTTCTAGAAGTATACCTGTCTTTCCTCTTTCAGATGTGAGCCGCCTGTTATGTGTTTCTGACATTTTGTGATTTCTTGCTCAGGAAGAGAGTGTGCTTCCCAAGGGGCGATATTAAATTGAGTTGATTGTCAGGCAGCATTAAAGAGTTACAAAAAAAGAAAAGAAGACAGAACCATTTCATCTTGCCAGCTCTCTGGGTTCAGGTAAAATTTCCTCTCTGTTTCCAAATTAAGCCTCTGTTGGTTTGGTGAGGTCAGCCCAGACTTCTGCCTACACACACACACACACACACACACACACACCCCAAGGCCCCCAAACTCTCAACTAGCTAAGTTTCCTTTCTGGCTGAGTTAAGACCTGATAGGACTTGGCCCACCTTACTTATCCAGCATTAGAAAGAGTGAAACAGTACATGTATTTTCTAGGTTGCTCAGCTATCTCCACCAAGTACCAGGACTTTAATTGTGTTTTGTAATTTGAAAAAGAAACATGTCTACAATGCCTTTTTGAGTGGTGCAAGAATATCTCACACATTTGCCTTGATCGCTGATAATGACAAAGTTTTGCTTGAAGCAATTTTCCAATTCTTACCCTAAGGACAAGCCGAGCTTTCCCTCTCCTCTTGCTCTGTGTCTCTCTAAAACACCCCTTCCATTTTGCTACCACTTTTGACTTTGTGATTGTGAAGCCACTATGTGTCTTGCATGTGCATGAAATAAGATCCAACAAGCTTTGAGGGAGGGCCCTGGCTATGGGACAGCACAAAATACTGTCAACAAATCCAACTGGGTTACACGTAGGGCCTGGTGATTGGCTCCATGATCTGGAGCAACTTTTGTCATCAAATAGGACCTACAGCTTTTGGAAGGGGGTAGTTAAATGAAAGAGAAGCAACTCTCAGGAGTCAATGTGGCCTAGAAGCAATTCCTTTGGCCACATCAGTGAAGAGAAAAGGAAATTCAACATGTTCCTTACCTGGCAAGGAGAGAGACAAATTCATGAAACAAATGAATAAAAAAGTTATTATTTACTTCAGGAAAGACAAAAATTGAATAAAAATATAATTGATTATACTGTTATCATATTACACTAGCAACATACAGTATTTATTTAATCACAGTAACTATGAATCCATGTTTAAAATAGATTAACTCTAAAGTTATATATTGGTACGACAAGGGAGATGAAAGCTCAGAAAGCCAATGTCTTTCTCTGCTACGGCAAGTCACCAACATCATAGGTGAACCTTAAGGACGTTACGATAGGCCAGGTACAGAAGAGAGTATCACATGCCCTCACTAGTGTACAGAAGCTAAGTAAGTTGGTATCATGGATGTAGAGTAGAAGAGCAGTTACCAAAAGCTTGAGAGGGTAAAGAAATAGGGGGAAAAGACAGAGGTTGGTTTGGGAGCGTAAAAATAGTATTAGATAAGAGGAATAAGTTCCAGTGTTCTATAAGCCTGTAGGATGAATGTCCTCAACACAACCAGACGAGGAATATTTGTGGTGATGGATATACTAATTACCCTGACCTGATCGTTACACATTGTTTCCATGTACAAAAATATTACACTCTACCTCATTTATCTGAGTCTGTCAATTAAAAATTGAAAAACAAGGAGGAGAAGGGATATTGCAGAACATTTAAAGGGGGATGCAGGCTGATCCATTGTGATGACGAGATGTACAGGACACTATGTTGAAAACAAACTTTACGATGTCGAGGTTGGGGGGGGGAAGGTGGGAGGATTTGGGTAGGTGGGTAGGGAAGTGATGATAGGGGGAAAACAGAGGAGGTAACAACGCTCACTACGAAATGTACTCATTACCCTACTCATGTAACTGTACCCCTCTGTATAGCATTTTTACAATAAATAAATATATATATTTTTTAAGTTGAAAAACAAGTCAATAAATGGTGTGGACATTGATGAAAACCAGAGACATAGTATGTTAGATAGAATAGGCTAAGATTTAGGGAAAATTAGAGAAAAAATAAACCAGGGGGCTGGGAAGGTGGCTCAGTGATAGAGTGCTTGCCTTGCATGCCTGAGGCCCTGGGTTCGATTCCTCAGCACCACATAAGCAAAAAGAAAAAAGCTGGAAGTGGCACTGTGGCTCAAGTGTAGAGCGCTAGCCTTGAGCTGAAGAGCTGAGGGACAGCGCCCAGGCCCAGAGTTCAGACCCCACAACCGGATCCCAAAATAAATAAATAAATAAATAAATAAACCAGAGAAGACCTTGGCTGCATGTGCGTGGGTGGGCTAGAAGAAGAAGGAACATCTCTCTTTAGGGATAAACATTGTAGGCCATTTGACTTTTGAACTTTGATCAATTTGTAAGCTAAAACATTAATTAAAATTATGTTTTGCATAGAACAAAAAAAGGGATTGAAGAGTGAAAGATCAAGAGGGAATGACTTCTTGGGAGCGGCAGTTGACAAAGCAAATTACAGAATATACTCAGTGAGAGTCAGATGAAACACGGGAGATAAAAAGACTCTGGACCAAGAGGTCCCAGTGAAGCATTCAGAGGAGAAAGGCTGCAACCAGGAAGTGCACACTTTCCCAGCTGCTTCCGGGGCCTGGTGCTCCCCAGGAACAAAGCCACTTCTGTCTGGGAATGCCACAGCCAGCAAGGCAGGAGGAAGAAAGCCTTTAATTGGGGTGGAGAATGAGTGGCCCTGTGAACTCCAAATGCCTCCAGCAGGCTGTGGCATGCTTTTCCTTTCCTCCTTTCTTGCCACCAATTGATGGTCTCGTTCCCCAGGGCTTTCAACAGCCACTGTTGGTCTTTTGGCCTCTCCCCCTGCTTTGGGTCCTGGGTCATTTTTCTGCCTCTGTATTGTTCCATCTCCAGCATTCTGTAGACCAGTGTCCCACTCTCCCAACCTAGTGAGAATTTTCCTCTTCATCAAGATATATCTTTCTGAGTTCTTTGGCCTCAGAACCAGTGAAGTGACTAGCCAACTAATTAATAACCTAATAATAAAATTGATGCTAATTAAAGGCTGACAGCCAAATATGTTAACTCTATTAACATTTTCAACTTAACAGAGCGTTCAAGCTTTCACCCAGTGCAACTGGTTATCTGGGCAAGTCAGCAGTTAGAGAGTTGGGACTTTAGGGATCCACCATTGGTTTCCTTGAGACTGCTCTCTATAAAAATCACCCACGTGCAGGGCTGGCTTCAATGCCACCTGTTATTGATCTTACCCCATCTTTGTCTCCCCAGCATTTAGAGAATGTTGATAAGTTGATATGCTTGTTGAGAGGATGAAGGGCTGACATTTTGGATGGAACTAGGAATACAAGAGTTTATATTTATTTATTACTTGAGCAAACTAGATATAACTAGGGACGGCAGTGATAAACAGTTATGGAGTTTTGTTAAACACTAAAAATAAACCTTATTTGAAGCTTTTAAAATATGAAAGCACAGAACATGCTCTTTTAGCATATGAAGTATTGAAAAACCAAAAGAAGAAAAGAAATATGGCAGTACTAAAGGGTGAAATTTAAAGAATTGGAAGAAACATGTTAAGAAAGTCAGACTTTATATTTGAAGATATATATGTCATATACATATGCATGCACAATGTACACACATTGAAGCAAAGATGGAAATCGCAGCATACATACTGTTTGGGGGTTTGTTTTTTCTGTTTAGTGCCCCATCGCCATCTTTCCATGCCAATTAAGTATTTGTCTTATCACTTCTAAAGTTTGAAGAACATTCTGTTTTGTAGATAGACCTGCCCAACTGGAACTAGTTCTCTACCATTGGTTTGTTTTCAGTTTTTCAGTATTGTAAGCAAAACATTGCATATCCTTGAGTTTGTATTATGATGCTAAGTATTATGCTTATTATATATATTATGTATATATATATATATATATATTATGCTTTTCAGATTGTTAGTTAAATTCACCAAGAAATTTTGAGCATTGTTGGGTAGGAGAGGCAGGGTGAATGACTAAGGAGAAGCTGAGTTTAAGCTTGGAGAAGGTGAACTGAGACTGTAAAAACGACTTAAGCAATAAACAAGGTTTTGTCTTGTTAAACATTATTTGTCACTCTACTAATGGATGAATGAATAATTATTCAAGAAACTTTATTTTTACTAATTTAATAAATGAACACATACTAAAAAAGAAAGGAACATTTTACAGGTTAGTTCACAGTTTTTAAAGCAGGCAGAAGCACTCCTGAATATTCTAAAAGAAGAAAGCACAGACGTAGAAATGTGCCCTTGGTCCTTCATGCATCTGCGTTGACAGGCTTCTGCTCTGTTATGTCAATTATCTCCTAATCCTCCACAGGCGGCTCCTTTCAGGGATGCAAGCAGGGTTGTGGGAAAGCTGGCAAGCATCTAACACTTAACCTCAAGTGCAAATTTGTTTTTAAAAGGCAACGACAAGCATGGGTTGGTAGGTCCAAGAAGCCTGATGGCTGCACTGTGCACTGTGCACTGCCATTGAGCCCTTGAATTATGGATAAGACCAAGTACTAATATTCGAATTTTTTCTAATTTAGTTCATTAAAAAAAACAGTGTAGTCTTCCTACAATGATGCTTATTACTTTGGTAGGATGACATTTTGCTTTATTTCCCCTCCCTCTATGGTATTGGTGGTTTCTACTCAGGATCCTGTGCATACTCAGCAAGTACTCCACCAATTGAGTCACTCTCCTACCTTTACATTCTACTTTAACCACTGCATCAGACCAGATCCTGGACCAGATATTGTTGTGTGTGTGTGTTCAGTACAACCAGTGTCTCTAGTATTATACACAATGGAGTATTTGGTGTCACACAAAGAATTCATTTCAAATTACTATTTTTCTATGTGTTGTAACACAAGAATATACTTGAGTGTTTCACCTAGACAGAATGAGCTATAGTGAAGCTCATATAAATGGAAATACTTGGTATCTTAACTTCAATTTTGTTTAGTCAATTAATTTAATTATTTATTCATTTAATTATTAATGATCATTAAGTATTAATTTAACTATTGATTGTTTTAATTTTATTTAAGTATGATTTTATTGTGCAATTATTTTTTTCTATTTAAAAATAACTGAATGAATACTAAATTTAAGGCAAAGACATACTACCAATGGAGAATTGAATAGTAATGCAGGTGTAGTACAACAGTAAAGAAAAAAAGAGATTAGGAGGAATGCTGCATATTTCAGAGTGAAGGGCAACTGTAACTTTCTCCTTTGTGTAAAATTTTCTTTCAGTGGATGATAGGCCTGGGCTCTATCCCTGCGCCTCTCTGTGCTCAAGGCTAGCGCTCTACCCCTTGAGCAACAGTGCCACTTTGGCCTTTTCAGAGTAGTTTATTGGATATAAGAGTCTTACAAACTTTCCCGCCCAGACTGGCTTTGAACCGTGACCCTCAGACCTCAACCTCCTGAGTAGCTGGGATTACAGGCACAAGGCACTGGCTCAAGTCTTTAATCTTAGTCATTCAGTAGGTTGGAACATGAGGATCCTGGATATCTGAGAGATTATCTATCTCCAGTTAACCAAAAAAAACAACAACAACAACAACAAAAAACCCAAAAATGTACATGTGGCTTAAGCAATAGAGTGTCAGCCTTTAGCAAAAAAAGCTAAGGGAGAGCTCATGCTGTGAATTCAAGGCCCTGTACTGGCAATCTACAGACAATAATAAAAGAAAATAAATTATTAAGACAAAGTGGACAATATAAACAGATATTTTCAGTAAATACATATTGAATTTGAAGAAAAGTTTCTTCTTCATAGTAAAAAGTAGTTGATGAGCCAGACTCCAGAGGCTCACTCCTAGTTATTCAGAAGGTTGAGACCTGGAGGACTGCTATTCAAAGAAAGCCCAAATAGAGGAGTCAGTGAGACTGTATATCCAAAATAACCAGCAAAAATGAGACTGGAGGGATGGCCCATGTTGAGTGCCAGCTGTGAGTAAGCAAGCTGAGCAATACTAAGCCCTGAGTTCAAGTCCTGGTACATCCAATAATAATAATGATTACAATAATAATAATAATAAGTGGAGAAATCTTTTGAAATCAAAATTAAATGCCTAATAGAATGTTTTAAAACAATTTTAATGGGATCCGTGCTATAACTGTGATTTTGGCCAGTTACATGCTTATATACTCACACCATTTAGATGAAGAAAGACAAAGTAAAATTATTTCAGTAACTAAAATTATGAATGATTTTATAAATAAAAATTAAAGAATTTAATGGAGTCACCAAACAATTGCCCAAAGATGAACTTTCATCAGTATAAAAATGATTTAGCATTGAAAAGTTGGGTTAACTTTTTAAAAGAATATATATTTATTTTATTTTATTTATTTTTGGGGGGGGGTCCGGTCGTGGGGCCTGAACTCTGGGTCTGGGCGCTGTCCCTCAGCTCTTCAGCTCAAAGCTAGCTCTCTACACTTGAGCCACAGTGCCACTTCCGGCTTTTTTCTTTTTGCTTATGTGGTGCTGAGGAATCGAACCCAGAGCCTCAGGCATGCAAGGCAAGCGCTCTACCACTGAGCCACCTTCCCAGCCCCAAGAATATTTATATTTTATGCTTGAATTGGATACTGGGGTTTGAACTCAGGGTCTGGGCACTCTCCCTTAAGACTTTTCACTCAAAGCCAGGTGCCAGTAGCTCATGCCTGTAATCCTAGCTACTCTGGAAGCTGAGATCTGAGTATCACGGTTCAAATCCAGCATGGGCAGAAAAGTCCATGAGACTCTTGCTTGCCTTGCATGCATGAGGCCCTGGGTTCAATTCCTCAGCACCACATAAGCAGAAAAAGCTAGAAGTGGCGCTGTGGTTCAAGTGGTAGAGCACTAGCCTTGAGCTGAAGAACTGAGGTGACAGTGCCTAGGCCCAGAGTTCAAGCTCCATGACCAACAAAAACTGCTGCAAAAACTTCTCTTTAGCTTTTGATTCCATGTAACCTGAGACATTGTCCAGTAATACTTTAGGTGTGTTTTTCTCAAAGGACTTCCACAGGTACAAAGAATGGTCTCAAATTTGAAGTTAAAATAGCAGTGTATGTATTTTTGTTTTTTTATATTTGTTAAAAATCATTTAAGGTAGACTAAAAAAATACTTCTTACCATAATAGATGCTTGCTGCAAAAGTTTCAGTTTGAAATCTGAATTTATTGGAATTTTGAAATAAGTGACAATGTTTTCCTTGTATTATATATTGAAAATATTTATTCTCAGTTTGCTGATGCAGGCTATATGAAAGTGTTATTAAAACCCTTTGATATATATGCAAAGCTATGCGTCATTGGCAGTAGTTTATGGAACTGTTGAAAGAAATAAAGGAAAATACATTTAACAAACTTGTGCTTTTGGTTTTTGTTGCTGTTGGTTTTTTTTTTTTTTCCTGGTAGTACTTGGGTTAGAATTAAGATCTTGTTCTTGTTAGCAAAAGAAAAATATTTGCCCCGAATTCAATTATCAAAGGTAAGTATGGCAGTGTGGTTTACATTTTTTTCCACCAATATCACACTGCTTATAAATGAGCTAAATTTGAAAGTCCAGGCAGTGCAAAAGTTATTTGTGCTCAAGCTAAACACATGGAACTCTTTTTTTGGTCAGTTGTGGGGCTTGAACTGAGGCCTCAGGCTCTGTCCTTGAACCTCTGTGCTCAGGGTTAGTGCTCTACCACTTGAGCCACAGCACCACTTCCAGTGTTTGAGCGGTTAATTGGAGATAAGAGTCTCATAGGGATTTTTCTGCCCAGGCTGGCTTCAAACAACAATCCTCAGATCTCAGCTCCCAATGGCACCTCCAGTGTCCTGGCCATGGAACATTTTTATATTGAAATTGAAGCTTTCATAATAAGATAATGATAACAATTTTTTCCCACATTTTTATTTTTTGCTTGTAGTTTTTGAGACAAGGTCTCACGATGTGGCCCAGATGGTCTGGAGCTCCTATGTTGCTCAGGTCTGCTTTGAATTCATAATTATAGGGTTATAGGACTGTACTATCACAACCACTTCTACACATTTTTATGATATGAATAAATATACTGAAGAGTTGCATAAAACCTTGCAAATATTTTTTATCATGGACATTGACCACCTTAAAAATTTAAGGATTTAGTTCAAATTAAAGAATGTAAGATATTCCAATCCTTTTTTTATGGCATGTATTGAAATTCTAATGTTTTGGACCTATTGGGATAGTACATTGAGATCTAGTTCAAATACATTGAAATTAATTTCACCTACTTCTTTCTTACTTTTCAACATAATCCCTAGAAAATGTTAAACTTTTTTTTTTTTTTTGGGTCCGGTCGTGGGGCCTGAACTCTGGGCTTGGGCGCTGTCCCTCAGCTCTTCAGCTCAAGAGTAGTGCTCGACCACTTGAGCCACAACACCACTTCCGGCTTTTTTCTTTTTTCTTATGTGGTGCTGAGGAATCGAACTCAGAGCCTCATGCATGCAAGGCAAGCACTCTACCACTGAGCCACCTTCCCAGCCCCAAAATGTTAAACTTTTAATAAGCTCTCATTGTATTTCTGTTACATGGTACAGTATTTGCCTTCCAAGTTTCAGCACTGTGGAGTGCTATTAATATATAAAATCTTCTGGGTCAATGTCACTTGCCATGTAATGCTAGATTATCTTGCCAGTCACTCACGTCTTCTTTCTGTTGTAAATTAGGTCATCTGTTTGTGAGATGACTGTCCAAGCTCAAGGTTCAGTCACAGAACTGAATTGCCCTGAAAACTTAGCTTGTCCACAGAGGAAGTGAACTAGTAATTTCAGACTTGTTATCATTTACTTCAACCAACTGAAGCAAACACAGACTGAGAGGATAGCCAGAAACCAGATTCCATGGGATTATGTTAGTGGGTATTGGTGTACTCCCCTGTACTTGAAAACAAATGGAGCCACAGTACCCAAACAACACCTGGGCTCATTATTTAAGTTCTCAAAAGAACAGAAACTAACCAGGATCAACTGCTGAGCCTACCTCTGGTGGAGGAGTAGGTGCCATTGGGACTAGCTGGAATTTCCTATTTCTTCTAGCCTCCTTTCCATAGTCTCTTCACATCTGGATTTATGACAGATTCCAGGCATTTGTGGCAATGCTGTGCTGTGAAAAGCAATTAGTGGACTTAGGTCAGAAGACCCACAGAAGATGATCTGCCTTGTCATTACTGAACAAAGGATTTAGGGTAAATTGCTTGGTCATCCAATTTTTCAATGTGAATTAGATCATTTGATTTCTAAGAAAATGTCTAGAATCAAGGTTTGTGTTTCTAAGTTGTTCCAGAGTATTTGATAGTCAAAATACAGAACTATACGTGCTCACTAATAATTTTAATCTCATTGGAAGAGTGGGATTTGAAAGCCATTATCTCCTTCCTTCTTATCAGAGAATAGACTGTAGACTAACACACCTGTGTATTTTTCTACTTATGGGGAATTATTATTACATTATCTTCTAAGAGTTACTTGCTACCTTCCCATTACCAAAAATAAAATATCAAAAAAAAAGAATATTTAGGCATGCTGTTACACTTCAACTTGCTCTTTATTTGTGAGCCTGGAACTCCAAATATGAAAACAATGGATGTGTAATAACATTAGAGAGACAGGGACTGTGTCAAGGAATCATATTTCCTTTTCTCACTCACTAGATGAAGCTGTCAAATGTTAGTCTGAACTAACTTTTAGTGATGTTGAAAGTAGAAACTAGCTCTCCAGGGTAGATGATTTTTATGCTAATTTCCTGCACCTCAATGTACACAATTATTATAGGGCATGCAGATGATACATTCACTGAATGAAGAAAAATTATTCCAAATGATTATTGATGAGTTAATCAAGATAACCATGTCAACTTCCTTTATCCATTAGTGGTAACATCTACAGTATTCCACAATCATAATAATAATAAAAGAGGCAAATGCTAATGGGAGAGGTAATCAGACCTTAATGAAGAACAGTGAAAAATCTGCTTTTTAAAATAGTTCATAGTTTTCATAATCACTGAAGTGGTCAGTGAGTCCCAGGCTTCTTCATATTTCATAATATATGATTGTAGTTTTTTTCTTCATTTTATAAATAGTTGGATTTTCCTCATGTAAGAAAGGGTAAAAATAAGTAGAGATTCCCCTTTTTAAATGAACATCTGTCTTGAAAGCCATCCAACGGTGACTTATAATGGAAAAAATCTTTAACCGTTTTAAAACTCACAATTATTCTTTTATGCTTTTCCCTCTATCTTGTCATTTTAGCCCAATTTGGTCTTTTTTATTAATACAAGCTGAGTCGGGATTTGCAAATTATTCATTATATAGAGGGGCTTATGTTTATATTGATTTATGATCCACATACCCCAAAGTTCTGCCATGATAAACTTGAGGACTTACCACCCACAGTACCCTTGGAGAAAAGCAACTTAAAGTGGTTCCTGTGTATATGTAAACCACAGTTTACATCAAGTGACTCATTACTCTGGCATGATTAACAACACATTCTAGGGCATGGCAATAGATAATGAAGATACCCACTTATCTATAGGTTGGTCTAGTTACCCACAAGATAACTTGACATACTACTTGTATGGTGACTGGGTGACCCAGTCAGATTCTTTGGGCTCAAAGATGTGAGCCCTATGGAAGAACAGAGGAGATAACAGAAGGCGCAGAGCAAAGGCAGTGGGTAGCAGACATCTTCCATTAGCAGGGAGCATGAGTGGACATGGAGTGAGGAACCAGATGCAAGTAGACGTAAATCTGTATAGTAAGCCCTAAGAATGACAGTGTCCCTTCTGATGCGATCACAGTGACAGCTGCTGTGGGTCAGTAGAATTGTTAGTGGACAATGGGCCTCTTTAGATTATTCAGAGTACTTTCTGTTTTCTGTACTATGCTAGTGGATTCCTAGAGGTTCTAAGGAGTCATTTAGCATCCTCTGCAAGGAAAGAGGGAGACAGCAAATGGACCAGATTCTCTGGGTCCCCAGCACCAGCTAGGAATATGTTTTGCAGACTTTTCCAGTGATATTTAACTAGAAGGAAGTTTACTCTCTATATAGGCTGAGGGAGTAGCTCAGTGGTAGAGCATTTTCCTAGTCTACATGAGGCCCGAGGTTCAGACTCTAGCATTAAAAAAATATGATTGTCCATATATGTATGGATCCATCTTTACACTTTCAATTTTATTTTACTTATGTGTGTATTTTCATACCAACACTCTACTATATGATTACTGTAGGTATATCTTGAAATCAGTAATGATTTGAGTAACTTGGTTCATTTTCAAACTTGTCTGGATATTCTAGATTCTTTGCACTTAGAATTCCCTGGTTGATTTCTTTAAAAAAAAAATGTGCTGAGGTTTTGATTGTGTTGTCTTCAATTTACAGACCGATTTGGAGAATGTTGATACCATAACCATAGTAAGACTCCTGACTCATGGACAAGGCATATGCCTTTATGTGTCTTGAGTTTCGCTCTGTAATAGCTTGTAGTGTTTGGTTGTGTAGGCATTAAATATTCATGATCAGATTTGACCCTAATATTTTTGGTGCTATTAAAAATAGTACCATTTTGCTAAATATAATTTATGATTTTTCATTGGTAGTTTATAGAAGTACAATTGTTTTGATATATTGAGCTTATAGCTTGCAGTCTTGCAGTATCTCTTTAAAGATTTTCAAGATTGCCTTCAGGTTCTTTGTGTAGATGATCACAGATGATCATGTCATGTGTGAACAGATATAGTTTACTTCTCCCTTCCTTCTGTACTAACAACCAAAGATAGTGACAAGGCTCCGGTCTCTGGAAATCACTGGTACAACTAACAGAATCCTCTCTCCAATACCTAGTTTCTGAAAGATAACCATATTATATGCCTTAAATATTCATCACAGAGCATACTGAGGTGCATTTTTTAGACACTTCTGCAGAATTTTCAACAACTTGTGTAACTTGTAAAATTATGGGAGCTCTTATCGAAGCACTGTTGTAAGTATTGAGTTTCTATTCCTTTAGTTTATGTAAATATTTAGCCTCACAGAAACTCACCTATCTCTGCTAAGCAGATGGTTCAATGTTAGCTATTTTCCAGTTGGCAAATGATGTGCAAGTTTCTCTAAAGGCTGAGTTGATGAAAGCAGTCAGGTTGTAAGTTCTCTAAAAAGAGAAACTCCTCTAAACTCCTCTAAGGCTAGGTACATCATCCCCCACATCTATAGCACGAGACCATCAACCTGTCCTGGGTGCTTAAAAGGAAAACAGTGAAATAGAGTTGACAAGAAGAGTCAACCTCAAAAGGGGACTGAGTAAAAAGAGAGATCTCTCAGCACCTCAGAGGAAGGAACTATGCTGATTGTCACACATAATAAAGACTAACGAGCTCTTCCACTGACATTATAAATCTTACCATTTGCAGACATGATGAACAGGGCAAAATGAACAGAAAATTTGTACTAGCCGAACAGTCTTCTTCCATTTACAGAATGGCCTATTATCAAAGTTTTTTTCTTTCAAAACTTGATTTCCAATTGGGTTTATTTAAAACTATGGCCTTATGGTGTGTGTGTGTGTGTGTGTGTGCATGCATCAGTACTGGGGCTTAAATTCACACTTCACTTTTTCACTCATAGCTGGTGCTCTGCCACTTGAACCACATTTCCACTTTCAACATTTTTTGGTTAAATGGAGAGATGAGTCTCTTGGATTTGTCTGCTTGGGCTAGTTTTGAACCTCAGTTTTCAGATCTCAACCTCCTGAGTTGCAAGGATTATAGGCATGAGCCACTGGTATTGCGATCCTATACTTGCTCTCAATGCTACCTTGATCCTTGACACTCAGGGACTAAAGGAAAAAGCAATGGATGCTTCCAGCACATTATGGCTCAATATATTCTAATTAAACAGTTCAAAGAAGGGTCTTGTGAAAATGAGTCTGTAGAGGAATCAGCTTTGTGTGTGTGTGTGTGTGTGTGTGTGAGAAAAACAGCATGCCAGGATGGCTGTTAGCTATTGAAGTTTTTCAATGACTAGTGACATGAAGGGGCTATTTGAAGAAAAATGCTAACCTCCACCCCATCTTGAAGGTCAGGTTAAAGAGACGTTTGGGAGATGGCATTTTTGAATCTTGAAAGAAGACTATACTGTCTAGGCTTGTTGACCATTGCTCTTTTTCAGAGCTACAAGTTGATGACTTTTCCAGGGATGGAATCCACAGTTACACAGGGTCAAGTGGCTTCCTAGAATGGGAAGCAAGAAAAGCTGAGAAGACTCATAATGAGAAGAGATGTGTGGTGATGATAAAGACCTTTGGGGCTTATGAGAGCACATCCTTTATGTTAAGACAGTATACCTATATATAAGATCTCTTAAATTCCCTCCTTTCCCCCCCCCCCCCGCTGAGACTTGCCCCCCACCCTCACCCTAGAAAATAGCCAGGAACAAAGGTGTAAATACGTCCACTGGTCTTCCTGCATTTTTCATTCTTAGTCAATAGCCATTCACCAAGCATCCACTGTGGGCACGGACAAGACCAGGGCCTGTTAACTTGTGTCATTCTCTGATGCTCCTGCCCTCTTCAACTGCTCTGACTTCCAATGTCTATGCCATATTCTGTAGCTCCTGACAATGCAATTAGGCTGGGCGCTAACAAAGAACACCAGAAATGAGCTCAAGGGTATAGCATTGTTGCTAGAAGAGTGCTCCCATTAATAAAAAGCGGACATTGTGTAATGCCATTCACATATTACTGTACATGAGATGATGCAATGAATGCTGGCCCTTGATTCACCCAGAGGGAAATAGGAGAAATAGAGTGGTCATTCTAACTCACTGCATTTTCACCACTGAGAATCACAAAATACAAGTGCTGGAAAGGACTTCAGAAAATATCTCACCCTACCTCTTTTGTTTTACTAATGGAGAAGCTGAGGCTTATGTTAGTTTTAGTCGTCATTGAATCTACCAACTGGGATGGTGGCCCAAGTTGCTGTTTCCACTCATAGATGCAAAATTTGAAAACAGATTGGGTCTTGTGCCATCTGCTACCGCTCTTGATAGACTAGAAGATGAAGTATCTAGAATGATTTCAACAGTTTAAATGCACTTTGTCCATATTATTAACATCCTGCATCTAGAAACTCCCTCCCAGAGGGTACAGGTATGTAGGATAAAGGTAGGGAAAATTTAAAAAATCATTTTTAAAAATAATTTTATCTGATTCGTTGCTGGATCAAGGTAAACTTTCTAATCTTAGATCTCAGACCTCCAGGGTGTAGGCACAGCCCTCTTTGTTTGATACAAAGCTATGAAGGTTGTCCAGCTTTGGTAACAATCTCAAAGGCATGTTTGTGTTGGACCATTTGAAAAATGACATAGTCCCCATTGGAGCTTGCACCTGTGTGTTTGTCTGCCTTCTGCCGTATCTCCTTAATAGGGAAGGTGGGTAGGGATAATCTGCTGTTTAGAATGAGTTCAGGCTAGATAGTCTCTACACTATCAGGACATGGAACATGTAGTTTGTAAGTTACTTTTGCATGCAATATTTATGCAACTGTGGGATGGATTATAAGAAGCTTCTTTATGATTTATTCTTGACTTTGGCAAGCTTTGCTCATGGAAACATGTTTGGTTTTGACAGAGTTGGCCTAGTAGAAAAGTCACGGACAATGGTATCTTTCACTAAGAAAGGTTTTAAACTAAGAGTACCTAATAGCCTTTGGGAACACAGAGCCAAATGAATTTGTTGACCCAGAATTGGCTATCACAAATATCTTACAGCCAAAGACAAATTTGCCGGGGATAAAGATGTTGACCTGGTTTCCCGTGAGTTCTAGGAGGGAGACTGAAAATCAGTAGAGGTGGGTCCCGCCTTTGAGGAGAGACTCTTATGTTTATACAATACAAAGTTTTGAAAATAGAAAACCCTGGTCAGAAAGAGGCCAAGAGAAGAAACAGAAACGAAATGCTTCCTGTAGCCTCCCCCTCAGTCCTGTAAAAATAGACAGAGACTTCCTTTTCCACTTAAAAATGGAGAGTTTTGCTGGGCAATTGGCACTGAGCTGTGAGGTTGAGATGAGAACTGTTCAAGATCAGTGTTGGCAGCTCTGACTTAGTCTCCCTAATTTAAAATGATGCATAAGAGAGCCTTTAGTTTGAGGAACAGCATGGCACCCTGGTAGATACTTAGCCTAACTCTAGACCATCCTTCTTTTTGTTTGTTTTGCATTCTATAGAACTTAGCTAGGTTCTTCTCCTATTTCATTAAACAATGAATAGTGAAATTTATCCTGTCACTTTACTACAAGGAGTAAAGATTATATACTTGTCTTTTGGAGGATCCAGTAGGTATGAGAGAAAATCAAAGGGTACTTTAGTTTTTCATTCATCCATTTAATAAACATTTGTTTAACTTTTGTCTATCCTAAATAGTGTAATTAGTCATGTTAAATAGGATATAAAATTACCAAGTCTTGGGCTGTCCATGGCTGTCATACATAGTCAAACAGAGAAGTCAAACCCACAAATAACAATAAAAAGTGGAACATGATTTTTCCTTAAGAAAAGATAGGGATAAAAATCTATAAGAAGTTTGATCAGAGAAGGATCTGGCTGAGCAGGGAAGGCTTCATGGTGGAGGTCATGGAGAAATGGTGAGGAGGAGAGCAAGTTCCAAGTGGAGAACAGTGTGTCCAAAGGCACCGATTAGCCAAAGAATCGTAGAGGAATTGTGAGTCTATTTGCAGATAACAAAGATGAGAGATGGAAGCATCAGGGCTAAAGTTGAACGGGATGAATTGAAAGGCCAGGCAAGAGTGTGAATATAGAGTAGGTAAACCACTGCCAGCTGGGTATGGTGCCTCACACCTGTAATCCTACCCACTCAGAAGGCTGAAATAAAAGGCTTAAGATTTGAAGCCAACTCAGGCAGAGAAATCTCAGAAACTCCAGCTCCAATTAGCCATAAAATAAGCTGGTCTGGAGGCTTGGCTCAAGTGGGAGAGAGCTAGTTGTAAGCAAGAAATCTGAGTAAGTGCACAAGGCCCTGAGTTTAAGCTCTAGTACACACACACACACACACACACACACACACACACACACACACAGAGTCAATTTCATGGAATGAAAATGAATCATGCTGTAGAAATGTGTATCTGGCAAGCAGATTTAGGGGTTAAAGGCAAGCAGTAGAGGTATGATTTAGGAAGCAGTTCCAACAAATGAGAGAGAAATGGCTATGGAATGAGAGAGAAAGGGAACATACAAAATGAGAAGGCAGGCGGGGGAGACTCGGAGGCACCGCATTGATAACTGAGTGGATGTGAGAGGGTTGGGTAGAATATTTGCCATTTGACTGAGTCCTTAGCTTGTTTGTAATCCAGGCGGGTTGGTGATCGTAAGTATATCTGTTTAAGAAGAAGGTTTAAGAGAAAATGGATTGGCATGAAGAATTTGTCTCAGGCTCATTCTGGAAGATAGGATAATTCCCTAAGTAGCCTAAGAGAAATTCATTGTGGGCTGTGCTGTGAAGGGGCTTCTTTCTAAATTTTTAAAAAAATTGTTATTTTAAAGGTGATGTACAGAAGGATTGCTGTTTCATAAGTCAGGTGAAGAGTACATTTCTTTCTGGACAATGTCACCTTGAAGGGGCTTCTTGAAGGAGACAGAGATCTGTCTTTGGGGACTTTATAGTTAGAAAGGTAGGAATCATTCGAAGAAATCACACTAAACACCATAAGAAAGAACCCGACTAATGGCTCAGTTGTGTGGTCTGGATTGTGACCAAAAGAACAATGAAAGGCCAGAACTTTGTGATGACAGGAGATTTGGAAGGATGGAAGGGATAGAGGCAGAAAGGACACTCAGGTTTATTTGGGGGTAAGAACCCACAGGATGTCTCTACGTCAGGAGCTTGGAAAAACTCTTAGCCACTAGGGGAATATGGAGAACTATTCACAAAGATGGAGGCATGGGCTCTGCAGAATACTCAGATCAGTGGTACACAATATTATAAACACTAACCATTGCCTATGAATTTAACTGTATTACAACACTTATGTAGAGCTGCTGGGAGAAAGTTGGACTGTGTTCTTGAAAAAGCAAAATTTCTGTGCTATTTGGCAGGACATCGTGCTTAAATCAATACATCAAGCTAGCATTATAAGCCTGTTGATTTCTTTTTCTTTTGGCAGTATTGGAGTTTGAACTCAGGTCCTTATGCTTGCCAGGTCTGGGTTCTACCCTTTGAGCCACATCTCCACTCCTTTTTTCTTTGGTTCTTTTTGAGATAAAGTCTGGCTTTTTGCCCAGGATGATCTGGCTCAGGATCCTCCTATTTACATTTTTTTCACTATAGCTAGGAGGATAACTGTGCCCAGCTTTTTATTGATAGAGATGGGGTTTGGGCATGTTTTCTGGGCTAGCCTTGAACCAGGATTCCTCTTGTGTAACTGAGTTGACAGGTGTGAGCTGCCACACTGTGCTGAGCATACTGATTCTACTGTGTGCATTTTAAAGCTATGTGGGTATAATTGAGCTACTGATTCAACTGTGTGCACTTTAAAGCTATGTGGGTATAATTTTACCATTTTTTGACAAAAAGAAATTAAAGTTTTAAATGTCTATTGGATATTGGTTATGAGGTTTGATAATTTGCATGAACAAACAAGACAATACTCTTGCTACCTTTGGTGAGAAAAACTGACTTTTCTACCCAAGTGTGTTGCTTAAAAGTTCATGCTTTGACCTAGAGGCTTGGCTCTTATTATGGAAAAGAGGAACTGCTTTGGGATCAGAATGGATTTTTGAAATGTAAGGTTTTGTCATAAACTGGTTTCTTTTCAAGATGGAATTACTACATGCCCCAGATTGTTCAAGAAATAGAGAGTGCCAGAATATTTTGAGATTACCTGGGTACTGTTAATCATCTTTCAAAATCACCTTAAGTATATATATTTCACTTTATTCAAACTAGCCAACCAAGAGCAGATTTTGAAACTGAGTTTAACCAATCTGAGCAGAGGGGCGGGACCTGCTGCATTAGGGATAAATATTGGAGCAGACTGCCTGCTCTGTGTGCTTGCTTGCCAGATTTTTGGCTGATGTGGCATCCTTCTGCCCAGAAGTAAATTTTGCCTTGCTGAGATGATTTTTTACTTTTGCATCTATCGTTGTGACTCCAGTGGTTCTTGGAGAGCACATTTATAACACCTTTAATGGAGGTTCCAAAGTAGATCCTAAGAAGTTTGTAAGGCTCTGTCTTAGTCAAGCTGACTTCCTGCTTTGTTTTGATTCCCCCCTTTGTTCTGGACTGCAGAACTCAGTCTGCTCAGGTTCCTTTCTCTTTTATCACTGCCTCAGCTTACCATGCATCTTCTTCCTTCTACCTGGGGCAGGGTAGAATGTGAGGGAATCTGTGTGTCAACCTTCACTGCGTTGCTGATTCCAAGTAAAGAAGTTCCAAAACGTTTTATCATTTCATCTTATTGCAAACTATCAACAGGACTTTCCTATTGATGTGTATTGGCAAGTGTTAGGAAACTGAGTCACAAGTGTTAGGAAAGATCAAGCAGATGAAAGGAGAGAGAAAGAAGGCAGAGACCTCAGCAGGCCAGAACAGGCTTTAATCACGGCTGCAGCAGGACTTCATGTAACGCTGAGCAGGGTTGGAGAAACCAAGAGTGAGAAGTGTGTAATAGTATGTGTGTGTGGGGGGGAGTTGTTAGGTTTTATACATTCTAGGGTGAGACTCCTCTTCTTTGGAATTTCTTTGTCCTGTCCTGTTGGAGATTTCTGGCACAAACTGTCCTGTTTGGGGTTTTATGGTAGGGGATTCCTGAGGCCCACAGTCCCGTACTTTCAGAGAAAGTCAGGGGTAAATTTTCCTGAGAGACAGATAAGGTTGGTGGGTGAATTTGGTCCTAAAGTTCAATGTATGTATGTAGAATGGGACTATTTAATGAAGGGATGGATGGGGTTGGGCTAGGTGGGGCCAGACAGAATGTTAGAAGGGGTGACACTGATCATGATGCATTGCACTCAAATATTAACACGTTGACTTAAACCCTTAAAGATTAAAAGAGATTTTAAAAAAGGAAAAAGAAAACAAAGGTCTTTAATCTCTGGGAGAAGACAGTTGTAGAGATACATTACTTGGACATTTTAGTTCTATTCCTTTATTTTGGAGCCATCTCCAGGGTGCAGCCAGGACAGAGCTGTATCAAGAATATAGGTAAGAAACTCAAAAAAGATGTTTTAATGTAATGGCTCTCTCATTCCCCTTTCCTTGTAAACGTCCATGCTTCCCAAGCTGTTTCTGCTGAGAAGAGCAGAAGGCTTTTTGAAAATTTTGTCTTGCCCTTCCTTCCTTCCTTCAACACAGCTCCAATCCCTTCCTCTAGGGCACTGAGGTGACAAAGAACCTTTGTCTCAGGCACATCCAGTCAAACATGGAGTCTTCCAATAGGCTGGCTTGTTCGCAATCCAAAGCCCCAGGCACTCAGGTGGCCACATTTTTTTAATCTGGCTTTCTCAGAGTCAACAATTAACGATAAACGGGACATAAATATTCATCGATAATCAATAAAGCCCACACTGATTTCTCAGTCTTTGGGGACCCTGATTTCTGAATGGCACTCATTTTCATCTTAAAGAGGTGCTAATAATTTAGGAACCAAACTTATTTAGAATTTAGAGCTTAGGTCTCAAATAGAGGGTTTACCAATTGGTTCATCATCTGGACTTCTCCAGACTTGCAGATGAATAGAGTTAGGATAAAGTCTTCTATCTGACCCAAGATGACAAGTAATTTTGCTTTGATTTTTTTTTTCTGGTCCTTTAGCAGAGTGAGTGAAGGAGGCAGAGAAAAGCGTTCCTGTAGAACATCCAGCCCTGCAAAGGTGCCAAGCCAAGTGATCAGAACCAATGTGAAGGAAAAGACAGCTCAGAGATGAGATAGTCTGGCTGACTAGACTATCCCTTGCTTCTTGTATCTTTCTCATATTTTGTAACTGATTCTGGCAGTTTTCAGAGCAGAACAATGGGCCCTGGATATAAGAACCACTAGACTCAGCTGTTGAGAGAACAAGATACAGAAAGAGAATATGATGGAGACACAGAGAGAGACCATACAGCTAGCCATCTGAAGAAGAGAGGAGGGATGATTGGCAGAAAGGCAGCAACAGCCTTTGAAGTACATACTTCTCTTCTGAATAAAATTCCTTACACTCAGTCTCCATTGTCTTGGACTTTATTGGTGAAACTCCAAGTTGTGAGACACCAATCTGAGGAGGACACAGCAGTTCTGGACTCATGGCCTGGCCTCGTGGTCTCTGCCAGCTGCTGAGCCAAAAGGGTTGTTTAGACTCTGCCCACTGGCTGCAATAACAGAAAATTCAATATCTCTTTTCTAACTTCAGGAAATCTCTTCAAGGAGGGGCATTTGGGATAGAGATGCAATGTGAGATAGATTTTTTATTAATACTGAGGTACTGGGAGCATCCTGAATTCACTTGGTCTCTACTACTTCAATTAGACAAGTGCATCTTTTTGGATCTCTATTTTTCCCCTCCCGTTAAGTCTGGATTCCTAGAGATCAGTGTTTCCATTTGGGAGAGGCTCCTTGTTTCCTTGAAAGGGTGTTCTTGAACACCACTGGGTTCCTTGAAGGACAGCTTAATTCTGTTCTTTCTGAGCCATCTCAAAATCAACTGCCACTAGTATCCACTGAAAATATCATGGAACTCTTAAGTCTGGTAATGTTTTTCTTTCCAAGAGGAAGTTCACATAGTTTAGAGAATTCCAAGCACTTGTTTGGGGATTCAGAAGTTCTTAGGTACCAAACATAGGACTTTATTTCAAACACAGTACAAATCTGTCCACAGTGAAGAGGCTTTGGGAACTCAGTCTCTTCCCAAGTTGCTCTGGGCCAAATTTCATCAGGCACCACGGCCTGATCTACATCCCCTTTCCTGACAGTGAAGCTCATGACCTCTGCTTAGTCTCCTAATGACCAATGAAGAAGTTGCCTTGGTTAACCCAGGATAGGAGAAAGGTAAATACCCTCAGCTTTGCACATATTGAAGTGCCAGGCGGTAGACCCCCCCTAAAGACCACCAGGGAGCCGTCACCCGATGTAAATGCACGAGAGTCGTTTATTACAGCTGGAGCCAGACTCACAAACCTTCCCTGATGCAGCAGGTCAGAAATTGTGAGCCCCGACCCTTCCACTAGCAGGGTTTTTAATAGGGTTGTCATTGCAACACTTAAATCATATCACACCGCAGGAAAATCATAACATAATTCTAAAAGATGATTAGCGTAACCAGTGGCAGGAACAGACCAGGTACTGGGGATCGGCTGGTTCATGGGGTTGATGCTCTTCAAAATGATTGGCTAACGCAGATGGTCTGAGCTGCAACCAAGTGGTCTTTCACTTGCAGGAACATCTGGAACTTTGGGTTTTCCCTGTTATCTGCTGATTAGCTGTGGTTAGTGGAATTTACCGTAGAGGGTTGTTCCTGGAATTTGAGCCCAAGGGGATCAAGGGGAGTTGCTGACACACTTCCTGGACAAAATGCAATCCAAACCTAAAATTGCTCTATTTTGTTCAGGCTTCACAATATGGTAGGATGAAGGCTGTGTTGGGATGCAGCAGGGGTGGTGGGGGAGGGGCTGACTAGGTTTTCCTAATAGACAATTTGACATTTGTCTCTCCAGAATCTGTGTCTTTGTCATTTCCTATTTTTCCTTCAATTGCTGGCTGATTTTTGAAAGGCATACACTTGGCCATTTATGGATGAATAATTTTAAGAAATATCATTTTCTTACATGTAACTTTTGTGAAATAAACTAGCACAATGAGTGACTGGCATTTTCTGGATCTTAGTTCTTCCTCCTCTTCCTCTTCCTCCTCCTCCTTTTCCTCTTCCTCCTCTTTTACTTTCTCCTCCTCTTTCTCCTCCTCCTCCTCCTTCTTTCTTCTTCTTCTCTTCCCCTATCTACTTCCCCTCCCTCCCTCTTCATCTACCTCCACTCTTAACTTATCCCCCAAACCTTCTGCTCCCTCTTCACTGTTCCTTTGTGGAAACAAAGAGCTTGAAAATGCTCTGGTCTAGCAATCTTTCAGTGCTTATTTGAACAGTGCTAAATGAACATGGGAAATTTTTAATTAACTTCTCAGAACCATGCTTTTAAATCATTAATGAAGAATAAGAACCAGTCACATAAAATTGAGAGAAAAGTTATCTATGTTTATAGCATAATGCCTAACATATTGAAAGTACTCTATCAGTGTAGTATCCATGGTATCAAGTGGATAGATCCTTTAAATTTTGTTCAGGAGCATTCTAATATGCTGCCCCTGGTACCCTAGCATATTTCTTATCTGTATTTATAATACATTGACTTACTTTGAGGGGATATAGTCATATTGAAATTAGCTTAGATGAAATTTTCATAAAGAAATAATTTCAAGTTATCTTCATAGTAAATACAGTGTGTGTGTGTGGGGGGGGTGCGTGTGGATCTATGTTGGAGATAAATTTCTATCAGCTACTTTATAATATTTAAAATATTTAAAAGCTACTACATGGTTTCTAGAATGGAGGGCAGAGAATATATTCTCTGCTCCTTCTGTGAAATCTCTTACTGCATCCTGGAAACTGGATGAAATATGACTCTAAGCCCTTTTGGAAGATGTCATTTGAACAATACTGGACTCAAGTCCTTTAAGGCAGTGCCATTCTCCACATCTTGCAGAGTCTTTCATGAGGTAAGACAGCAGACTGGTGACAGGCATGAGAGCTTAGACTCTGGAGTCAGATACACTTGTGTTAGGTTGAGTCTCACAGATTTGCCTTGCTTCCCGTGGACCCCTCCCCTCCTCCTCTACCCTCCCCCTTCCCCTCTCCCCTCTCCCCTCTCTTCCCCTACCCTCCCCCTTCCCTCTCCCCTCTCCCCTTTCTTCCCTTCCCCTCCCCCTTTCCCTCCCCTTCCTCTCCTTTCCTGTCCTCTTCTCTCCTCTCCTCTCCTCCTTTCCTCCTTTCTCCTGCCCTCCCCTATCCTTCCCTCCCCTCCCCTGCCAGCCTCAGACAAGGATTCTCTACCACAGAGCTAAAGTAACTGAGATTGCAGAATTGTATCAATGTAAGCAGCAAACCTTACTGCATTCTGACTCCTCAAGCAGACTTCCTGAATTGCTTATGAATCTCAGTTTCCACTTTCGTGAAGTTAGAATAGCAGGGTTGTTATGAGAATTAGAGGATCAAATGATGTGAATCAATGTGCCCATTTCCTGGAATGTAATGAGAAATGGGATTTTACCTGCTTTTAATTATTACTGATATTCATGTGATATCATATATATGTAGATTGGATGGATGAACAGATGGTACATAGATATCATTCCCTATAAATGCAGAAAGGAGACATTACAATGAATCAGAAAGGTAATTCCCTGACATTTGGATCTGCCAGTTCTCCTAACTGGATGGAAGTAGAGGCTGGGGATTTCCATAGCTTGAAGCTCTACCACTACTCTCAGTTCAGTTCTGATCTTCCTTGTGATACTTAAAGTTTCTTCTGAGAACTGATATCTCTCTTTCTGTCACTCTTTTCTAAAGTGAAAGCCCAACTTTTGCTGATAGGTCATTGCCAATAGCAATATTATTTCTAGAAGGATAATCTTTATCTCGATGGCTTCTTTCTAACATCAACAGGGAAAAGAAAATAAAAGAACAATATTTCCACACTATGCCAAGGAGAGACAAAGATGTGACTAGTCACTATGATTGAAAAGTGCTTTTGCATGCTCAATTACCTGTGTGAGCTGTTGCCTTGCTTCCTGGTTGCTTTTCTTTGCATTGCTTGACCTTTAGACTACTGCCATTAAAATACATACCCAGTACTACATAAATGGCCTGGCTGCTTAGGGAAAACTCATTGACATGCAGCGTACAGTTACTTATGCATGTGAAAAAAGAGATTAAGAGTCCTTTTTGACATCAGCATGCTAGGATCACATTTTGTTATGACCTCTCTATAGATAAGTGACCTCTCTATGCATTGTTGGCCTCAAATGACATTATAACATCTGGCATTTTCTTCTCTAGCTACCAAGTACCAAGGTGTATCTCTGGCTAAGAACTTCTCTGCCTGCGGTTTAGTCCTGGGCTCTTTGCTGAGTCAGTAGTTGAAGAAACACTGGCAAGATATCTATCTCTACTTTTACAGTTGTCTGCATTGCTTGAGTCTTTCATCTTACAGTTTCATTTGAATTTGAACCCTGCAGTACATATTTTAAGAACTCAGAGCTCTCTTTTCCTTCATTCAGATATTCTACTTCTCATTTAAAAATTTTTTATTTATTTTTCCTACTGTTATTTGATCCATTTACTTTCTCTCCTGTCACTGGAAACAAGAATCTAAAAAGGATATGGATTCTGACCCTAAAAATACATCAGAATGATGTCCAGATGGATAAGAATGCAGATGCAGCATTTTGCTATCCAAGAATGACTTATCCATCCATACAGGCACACTACATTAATTAATTAACTTTTTTTGAGGCAAACTCTTGCTGTGTAGCTCAAACCGGCTCCAAATTCAGGATCCCTCTTCCTCTCAAGGGCCTGATGTTAGAGGTGTGTGCCACTTTAGAATCCTTAAATAACAAGTTCCAAGAGGAAAGGTATAGACAAATGAAGAGAAGAGGGGAGAATGCAGTCAAGAATTCAATATGTATATCCCACAAATTAAGAAAAACGAGGGAAGGAATGGGTAGAGAGGGATGGGGGAGAACGTTGAAAAGGGTGACATTGATCGACACATTGTATTTATAAACTGCTTTGTTAAATGGGAACTCCTTTGTACAGCTACTTAAAGATAATCTAAAAAGAAAAAAAATAACAAGTTTACCTTTATGTGTTTCAATTTGTGTTAAATATTAGGAGGAAAGATTTTATCTTAAAATAAATATAAGATACGGACGAGACAGATGGTTGTAGGTTGTATCATGAAGAACATGCGTGGAGAGCTGGTCAGGTTACACAGGAGAGAAGACATTTGAACTGGCTGTTGTGGAAAAGGCAAGGATTTGGTTCACAGAAATGATGGGGAACTCTCATTCCCTTAGCTCTGCCTGAAATAAGCTTTCTTCCACTTTTTGCTGGGTATTATTGATCCTATGAAGAGCAATGAGACCAACTCTGAAGGTATAATGGGGTGGTGTTTATACTATTCTTTCATCGCAGAAGTACAAGTGAAGTGTTTATGTATTTCTTTACTGTTCATCTCCCTTATAAGATCCATGAAGCCAAGGATTATATTAATTTTATTCATCTCACTTTCTTTGAAGTGCGGATGCTGGATCTAACTGGCTCCATCTTGCTCATGTGGTAGATAGGGAATTGGGTTCGAACGGCACCATCTTGTCTTCATGGTGGAGGAAGGTGAAGTCTCCCACCTGCCAGGTGACGGGCATGACTGAATTCTTAGAGTCAGGGGTGAGGACTTGGGCGAAAGGTTATTGGACCTGTCAGTCCTGTGCCTTGAACTTGGGAGACTCTCGAGTTTCCTGTGACCCTGCTCCATGACTCTGGCGTTATTTAGGCCCAGACTAGCCCAGGCACCCATGCCTCATGCCTCTGTGTCTCCTGTCTTATGTCCATCCCCTGGCTCTCCTCTGGTCACCTACATGGTATCCTTCTTCAGCTGTCCACTGGAGATGATCTGACTTGTTAGTGTCGTATTTTCTCCTCTCTCAGTTTTCTGACAGTGTTAAGTGTATTCAAGGGGCTGCAGGTCTTTGTGACAAGAGTCTACCTGCACTTGCCAACTCTCCATAAAGCCTCCCAATTTTGACCTCTCCAATAAAAACTTCCGGTTCCATCTCTCTGGCTTCTCTGTTCTCTCATGACTGGATTCAAAACTGAGATTTACCTTACAACACTAAAGCTTAGAACAAGGTTTAATAGGTGAAAGGTAAATAATCCCCTTGGTTAAATGTTGGATGAATGTACTTGAGGAACTTATGGTCAAACCATGTCTTGTCAAACCATGTACAGAATTAATTTGTACTTAATTTCTAAAGTATCAAATATGGAGTGAAAGCTGCCTTCACTGGCAATTCTCGGTTAGAGAGATGGTTTGTAGCAACTGAAGAAATCTGCTCTCAACTAGTTTCCCCAAATTATCATTCTTTACGAGACAACAGTTCATTAAGACAACAGTTGCTTTTGTCATCGTGAAGAGAATGACTTTGTTTCCCAATTGGTGTCCCTGAAATTTGGGAAGGTACCTAGAATAGCACATCATTATCTAATTTTTCTATAGATATTCTCTCTGCTTTTTACCTTTTAACTTTTTTCATATTTTCCCTTACCTTTCTTCAATCCATCTTTTTTTCTCCATCTATTTTTTCCTCCTGCTATTGGTACTCAGCATCCTGATGTCCATGGCTAATATTATGTTTCTCAACCTAAAATAGCACCAATTTTCACTTCAGAGGAAATAAGAATTTCACACGAAAACCCATAATTTGGTTCAACTTTAGGCCACAGGTCCTAGCATAGGAGGATTCTATATGGCAGATTCCATCTGTTAGACCACCAATTTTTCTGGGCATCATTTTCTACTTCTACATCTAGATTCCCATTAGTTTGTAGGTAAATTAGTTTATTTGACCCCATCTTCCTTCTTCCCTTTTCCCTGTCTTCTGATATTTACAGAGGTGAGTTCAGACCCTCACTATCCCCTTCCTGTGTTACTGTACTAGTTAGCTCCCAAGCATAGTTATGATTCCCAAAGAATACAATGTATCTTCTTAGTTAATCCAAAATCTGCTCTTGTTGTTTACAGGAATCCCTAGCCTCTCAAGCAAGCATTCAAGAACTCTTTGTCAGTTGCTCTTGAACCTTTCCATTTCTAACTTTCTACCTTAACTCCCATCTCCCAACACATGGTGCACCGGGTCCTGATCTTATCTCCCCCATTTTATGTTCCTTTGGCTTGGCACCCCCCATCATCATTCCCTCTCTGAGCTTATATGTTCTGTCTTGTGTAAACCTCTTGCTAACCCTCAGAGTCAAATTACATACTCTCTCTGTACTTTCAGGCAAGTTTACTTATAAGTTTGCCTTGTTTCGTGGTGAATAGTAGGTATCTATTTCTATGAGTTCTGCAAAGGTGGGAATCATACTTTATACAATCTCTCTCTTAATATGATCTGCCAGGGAAAAGTGATTTTGCCTTTGTGATTTGTTTCTCCCCTAACTTTACCAATGAATATCAGAACTATGCATATGTTCAAAAAAACATGGACAGAACTTTTATTAATCTTTATAAACCTCCTGTTACAGAAAATGCTCACAACTGGATGGCTACATGAACCAGATGACTCCTGAAGCAGCAGCAGTATTCTCTGTGGTTCTATGATTCAGTTGGGGGTGGGGGAGAGGGAAGGAGATATCTTGGACCAGCTTTGTTTTTTATCCAGATGTCCTGGCAACAAGAGAGAGTTGGAAAGAAACCAAACCAAACACCTATCCATAAAGTATAATGGAAATTGAGGTTTGTGGGGAGGAAGAGGGAGTTCAATGAATGAAATCAGAACCACTAAACTTTTAAGGTGCCTGCCCTCATGCTTGTTGTATCATTGTGTCAACACATAGCAACAGCTTCCTCTTCTTGCCAACAGGGCTTCACAATATTACCTTTCATGCTGAAAAACAGCAGCTGTAGCTCAGCCGGAGAACAACACCGCTTCTGTACTGCAAGCCCAGTTCTTCGGAGCGCTAATCATTTCCAAGATAACATCTCTCCAATTCTCAGAAGACTGCTCCAAGGGAAGGAGGAGGCTTGTATTGTTATACAGCTCTATTTTGCATATAGTAAAAACAAGACGTGAATAGGTTAAATGATTTGTCCTTTGTCATGTGTGAGTCAGAGGCTAAACTAGCCAGAGATTCCTCTTTATTCTCAAGTCATTGTTCTGTCTTGATACTGCTAATTCTCTCCTGCCAGTCTAGAACTGGTGAGCCAAAAATGAAATAAAATAAAATAAAATAAATCACAGGGCAGTGCCAATTGGACTATCCTTCTTTCCCCAAATAGAAACGTTGGCCCCTGATCAAAAAGCCTTCACACTGAGCAAGGGGAATAGCACGTACCCAGTTGTGAGGGCATTCCTCCAGTCACCAGATAGCTTTGCAGGACTCTCTGAATGCAGGCCCTCTGCTGTCCACTGGGGATGCGTTGTGGAGTATGGCAATCATTGTCCCTGTGTCTGAGGAGCAGCCTCTCTAGTGAGATCAAGCACATCACCTAAGGAACAAAAGATATACAATTGTCATAATAGATCTTAGTTAAGTAAGAATATGTGCTCACACACACACACACACACACACACACACACACAGACACACACTGAAATAAGGTTGAACAACTGCAGGTAGAGTTGCACTATGAAGCACGGAGAGAACATCGAATCATATCTGTCCAAGTGACTAAGAAGAATATAGAGAGGTTAAAGACATATTCTTACTTAACTAAGATCTAAATACGTGCGTGTGTATCTGACAGCATGGGACTGTAGAAGGATTTTTTAAATAAGACTAGCCCTTGAGAACTACTGATTTCTTTCAACTATGGGTAAAACCAATGCTATGGTAATTTTCTATATTGGTATTTGTTTCCACATCAGTTATAGGGTATCTAACAAAGAATATAATGTATTCTTCCATTAGAAATACTTTGGGCCTAGCACTGGTGGCTTATATCTGTAATCCTAGCTACTCAGGAGGCTGAGATCTGAGGGTCATGGCTTGAAGCCAGCTGGTGTAGGAAAAGTGAAAGTGGTGCTGTGGCTCAAGGGGTAGCGTGTTAGCCTTGAGCAAAAGGAGTCTGGGGACAGCACCCAGGCCCAGAGTTCAAGCCCCAGGACTGGCAAAAAAAAAAAAAAAAGGAAATTAGGAAAGAAAGAGAGAAAGAAAGAAAGAGAGAGAGAAAGAAAGAAAGAAAGAAGGAAAAAGAAGGAAAGAAAGGAAGGAAGAAAGAAAGGAAGGAAGAAAGAAAGAAAGAGAAAGAAAGTAAGTCTAGAACTAAGTAACTTCTTTTTTTCTTTTTTTGGGGTCCGGTCGTGGGGCCTGAACTCTGGGCCTGGGCACTGTCCCTCAACTCTTCAGCTCAAGGCTAGCACTCTATCACTTGAGCCATAGTGCCACTTCCGGCTTTTTTTCTTTTTGCTTATGTGGTGCCAAGGAATCGAACCCAGGTCCTCATGCATACAAGGCAAGTGCTCTACCACTGAGCCACCTTCCCAGCCCCACTAAGTAACTTCTATACCCTTCCAAAACCCTGAGGCCTTAACAGGAGAAGAAAAACTTTTTCTCTGCTCTCTTAAGACTATGGCTGGGAATTAACCTGGCAAAAGGCAGATGTATAGGACAAAATGTAAAATTTATTTGCTGTTAATATTGTTCACATGGAAATCTTCATACAAAAGAAATAAATAACCAAAGACGAATATCAGTTTACATATCATTTTTAGAAATGGAAAATCCTGAAGATGTGAGAAGACAAAGGAAAAGGTATTCAGGCAAGGAATGGCTAATTTCAAGAAAGTAAGGAAGAAATACAGGGGGTGAGGTGGAGGGCGAATGGAAGGATATTGTCGTAAGTCCGTTTGCACAGATTCCTCTTACTATGGATCTTCCACCTCTGGTAATAAGAATGCTCTCCTCTTTCTGGAACTAAGATGACAACATTTTCTCAGCAAGTTTGTGTTCTTCCTCTAGTGAAGTGATCAGAGAGCCAGTCCTGTACCTGAAGCTCCTTAACTGCTCAAAATCACTGACAAGCCAAATGAGTATCTTTAAAAATATTTTCTAAATTGTCAATTTAAGGTGATATACAGAGGAGTTACAATTACATAAGTCAGGTAAAGAGTGCATTTCTTTTTGGACAATGTCACCCTCAAAGGGGCATCTTTGGGGGTTGGCTTGCTTGGATTCCCTCTTACCTTTCTCTGTTATTTCTTTCTCTGTTATAGTAGTGCTATAATCTGCAGAGTCCTCCAAGAGGTTTAAGCCTGAATTCTTATATCTACCCTCCTAGACTTTGTCAACCCCAAGTTAAGACTTCCTGGCCATTTAGTTCATTCTTGGTTTTACTTTTTCTTGCTACTGAGGAGGGAGTTCATCTCCTGGGTTTTTACAACTCTCAAGAAGACACAGATTGAAGCTTCAATTTTGCTTCTAAGATGGGAAACTATTTCACAACCCTAGTGGCCTAGAACAGGCTGATTTCTAAATGAGACATGTTATACACTTGTTTGTACCAAGTCCTTGAATCCAGTTGGACAAGAAAATCTCTTGGTGATTCCTCTGAACAAATGTTTGGAAGGTTTAAAAACATCAAGAAGAGCTTTACAGAAACTATAATGCAGTCAATGTTTGTATGCTTTCAGGTATTTAAAAACTGACTTTGAAAAGTATGGAGCCAATTTTTCCAGTTATTCTTTCTGATTGTGTCATTTATTTCTTCTAAGCATTTGAACCAGAGAAGATAGATAAAAAAATATCTACTTGGGGCTGGGAAGGTGGCTAAGTGGTAGAGTGCTTGCCTTGCATGCATGAGGCCCTGGGTTCGATTCCTCAGCACCACATAAGCAAAAAGAAAAAAGCTGAAGTGGTGCTGTGGCTCAAGTGGTAGAGCACTAGCCTTGAGCTGAAGAGCTGAGGGACAGCGCCCAGGCCCAGAGTTCAGGCCCCACAACTGGACCAAAAAAAAAATCCACTGGGGGGGGGGGGAGGAGGATTAGATGGGAGCCAGGGGTGGTGGATGTAAAGGGATGGGAAGGGGAAACAAAGGAGGAGGTTACAATGCTTGATAAGAAATGTACTCATTATCTTGCCCATGTAATTGTGACCCCTCTGTACAGTATTTTCACAATAAAAAAAAGAAAAAATATATATACTTAATGCTATGTTATTTTCAGGGAACTAGATGGACCTGGAAATATGTTAAGGGAAGTAAATCAGGCTCAGAGAGACAAACATGCTTATTTTCTCTCATATGTGAAGTGAGAGCTAAATTATAAATATGTATGTAAGCATGTACAGGGTTGCCTGCAGATATACACAAGCATGTTAACTAAAGTATGGAATATTCAGGGCAGGAATTCTGGTATATGTAGCCTAAGAGTCTAATAGTGTAACTCCTTTAAAAACACTAACTTATAGTTTAACTAAATGAATACCAGGAAGGTGGAACATATGTTGTGTGTGGGGGATGAGGTTAAGGGAAGAGGGGCGATGTATGGAGAGGGGGAGAAGGGTGGGTGAATGCAGCCATAATATTCAATGTACATACATGAAAATGGAGCTAGGTAAATTGAGGGGATGGCTGGGGTTGGGAGATATGAGGGAGAATGATGGAAGAGTTGACATTAATCAAGATGCATTGTACTCAAGAACTAACATGTTAAATTAAAACTGATTTGTATAAACAAAATAGCCAAATAAAAAAGTAGAAATATAAAGTAAAAGTATATATATAATATACATTTATTATGTATATTTTTTATTATATATATATATGTATTATTTTTTTCCTTCCCATGGTTAGTAGGACAGAATTTTATGGTTTCTAGCTTTGGAGCCTAGAAACCAAATTACCTTCCCTAGGCTCTTCCAGAGCCAATACTAGACCCAGGAAGGGGATAACCCAGCATGGCATTGAATTTGGTGGTATAACACCTTACTTTCAGGCCCTGAGATCAAAATCCCATTGCAAGAATGTTGTTTGCTTTTTCTTTTTTGGTAGGCAGAGAGAATGGAAATAGAGAACTGCCTCTATTATCTGTTAAAGAGGGCTTTGAAAGCTCAGGCACCGGTGGGTCATGCCTGTAATCCTAGCTACTCAGGAGGCTGAGATCTGAGGATTGGGTTTCAAAACCAGCCTGGGCAGGAAAGACAGTGAGACTCTTATTTCCAATAAACCACTCAGAAAATTGCAAGTGGCACTGTGGCTCAAGTGGTAGAGTGCTAGCTTTGAGCTGAAGAGCTGAGGGACAGTGCCCAGGCCCAGAGTTCAAGCCCCATGACAGACCAAAAAAAAAAAAAAAAGGGCTTTGCAATCTACATTTATCCTCAGCTATTCACAGGAGCATGACCTTCTAGCTTTGCTCCAGGGGGCATGTAGTATAGTATCATTAAGTTAATATTTCTGCTCCTTGCAAATAAATTTGGAATGAAATGGAATAAAATTTGCTTCAGAAAAGAGTTTTAAACTATTAGGTGACAGAAAGTTTTAGGTGATCTGTTGAAAATTTACTCAGAATACCCTTTTCCATTTGTCAGCCTATCAAAGGCTTAAGTCTGAGTACGTGATCTTACTGACCAATTGAGAAAGTGTACAAAGAAGGTTCTGTGCTAGGCAGTAGCTAATGAGAAACTTTTGGTCTTAGTTTTTAGGGATGCACATGTCAAGGTCAATTTTTTCAAGTCTCTTTTCCTTCATGAAAAAGTTTGTAGGCATTTTTTCCGAAGGTCTTACTTATTGCTGGTTTAAGGGATGATTGGTGTTTGAATCTAGGCAATTAACATGACAATGTCAATGTCAAGATCTATTTCCAGGGGGAAAAGGTTGTTCTCTGAAGTCAGTGTCTTGAGAGTGTTCTTGCTGAGAAGCATCTTCTTCTCTGGGATTTTTTGGAATTTATGTTCCTGAGGTGGTGGTGAGGATGATAGAATTCTTTTGCATTGGCTGACAAAATGGGTTTCAGAACAGGAGTTTTGAAAGCTGCAATGGAAACTCTAATTATGCAGGTCCTGTCAAAATCCATCTGCTTAATTTGACTGTTTCTGAGTAAGGTACTTTTTATTTTTCCAGCAGTATTACTGGATGACTCTCTGATAGGAATATGAAATTAACTTTCTTCCAAGGCAAGCTTTATGTTTCCTTCTTTTCAGCATTAGGAAAATTTGTGTTAGGTTGGGATGTCTCTCTCATGTTCATTTGTTTTGTGGCTGATTTGATCAAGGCATCAAACTTAAGTAACTTAATTGCTGAAAGGTAGAAGGTTTCATTTAAGGATGAACCAAAAGAGGTTTCAGGGTGATAAGACTTTCTGATTGACTAGCACCCAAGACAAACAACAACAACAACAACAACAACTCTTTCTATGGTTTTTTGAGGCATCAAAAATTAGGTTGGGTTGTAAAAGATCTAAATGCTTGTTGGGTGTGATTTTAAGCCAAATCTACAGTCTTCACCTTTTCAATGTACTTCATCTAAGCAGCTGGAAATATATATTAAATATTAAGCAATATTTACATTCGTGCTGAGCAGTGATGGATTTGTTTTTGGGGATGGGATTGAGTGCCAGCTTGAGGTGGTTGCTAAACATATAAATATCGAATGTGCCAGCATCTGGGGGTTTTTAGCTTAAATATAGACAGTAAGTCTTGTGCAAGCAGCTGAGCTAAGGAGCTTGTTATTTTAGGGTGCTTGCCTGGACAATAATCTATAGGACAAAACCAGAATTTTCATAATCAGTGACATCATATGAGTTTCAGAGATTAAAAAAGAACTTTCATTAATACTAAGCATTAAGAAAATCTCCATGAAGAGGAGCACAAAGGTGCAATAGCTATGTGTATCTGATCATATAAGATAATATTTATTGAAATGAGCTCCAGGAAATGGATACACATTTTTTCTTTGTTGTTGTTTTTGTTTTCTGTTCCTTTTGTCTCCTTTGTTCACTTATCTGCCTTTGAGAGAGCAAAAGAGAGGGACACAGAAATGATGGGACAAAGGGCAAACAAATGCAGCAGTGATACTCACTAGACACTATGTTGAAAATGAACTATATTACTTGTGGTGGGACAGGAGGGAAAAACTGGGAGAGAGTGAGGGAAAGGGTGACTTTATTCAAAAAGAAATATACTCATTACCTGACTTATATAATTATAACCCCTCTGTACATCACTTTAATAATAACAAAAATGCATAAAAAAGAAAATCTCCATGAAGAGTGTATAAAAATGGACTGGATAATGCTTTTAGAACAAACTCATTTTCACCAGCAGAAATAAAGAACTCTGCTACTTTAGCTGGGTATTTAAATGAAGAACGTGTTCAGGGCAAGTTTGGATAATCATCTCAATGGGATCCTGAAACTGAAAAGGATAATATATGTATTTGTCAGGGCCACTTTTCTAGAAGTGCCACTGCAAGGAGAATTGCTGTACCATGATTGGAATCACCCTTTCCTGATGTGTCAGGGATTTCAATCAGTTTAGCGCACCCCTTGCCTTTGCATTTGCCCTGTTTTTTGGTTTTTTGGGTTTTTTTAGCTTCTGACTTGTATACCTGTGAGTGACAGCTTAGTGGTAGAACTTGTACCATACATTCCTCTGCAGCCTGGTGGCAGTAGCTTCTATTGTCCCAGCAGATCTAGAGATTTGGTGTGCACAGCTGCCTAATGTTCAAAAGCCTGGTCTCCTGCTTTGCGGTACAGGGCTGGATCCTCTTCCAACCCCATAAAACATGTCTTGGAGACTATTGTAGTTCTTTACCTATCTCCTCATTTAAGTTTTCATGTCCTGAAGACAGCAGGAAATAAATAAGCATTTTTTGGAAGGAGCAATTCTGGTTTTCCTGTGAGAACTAAGCTAACCTTTCTGTGCCTGATTCTGTTTATCTGTTGTTCTGATCTTGTAGAAATGCAGGCTCTTCTGATCTTTTTTTTATTTTTTTGTCGGTCATGGGGTCTGAACTCTGGGCCAAGTGCTGTCCCTCAGCTCTTCAGCTCAAGGCTAGCTCTCTACCACTTGAGAAACAGCACCACTTCTGGATTTTTCTGCTTATGTGGTGCTGAAGAATCGAACCCAGGGCCTCATGCATGCAAGGCAAGCACTCTACCACTGAGCCACCTTTCCAGTCCCCTTTCTCAACATTTTTAAACCTTCAGCATGCTTGTTCACAATTTTACTGCTTCTTTAAAAATTCATTCTTCCGCATCCCTCTCACAAATTTTAGGCTGGATCCAGGGGTCTCTTTTAAATAGACTCATCCTAAGCCCAATGCTTTAGAACTTCAGTATGGCAATACCAAATGGATCCAACTGCCTTATTTTTACAGATGAAGAAACTGTACTTAAACAACATGATAAGCCCACAGCTAATCAGTGTCAGATCTAGAACTAAAACCAGGTCTCCAAAGATCTAGTTTATGAGGCACTAAGTCATAGGAGATATATAACAACACAGACAGAAAACAGCCAAAGGAGTGGAATTGAGCAATGTGGCCATCATATCTCATCACTGAATTTGATGTCATTGAAGTTCAGTAATGAAAGATCTAAAGATTTATTTTCCCTGAACTATCTGATAGGAGTCTGTGTAGATTGTCAATATGCATTTCACTATTTTTTATTTTTTCAATTTGACTCTTTAAATCCCCCATATAATATTCTTGCCTGGTAGGTACCCATCTGGTAGAAGACTTTTTTGAAGTCTTACAGTGGTGGAGATATTTCCAACATCTTTCACCTACTTTCCTATTTTCTAACAACTCAGACCCTATTATAATTAGTTCTGTACTGGCCTGAAAATCTTTCCTCCCTACCTGTAGTTTCTTCTGATGGTGTGGGTCCTACTTTCAAAGGGACTCAGCACAAGTTGAACTTACCTTCCCCACAACAATGACCATGCACCTTGTAGACCTTTTTGTGTGTGTGTGTCTAACTTGAATGACTCAATACCTTTTGACTTTTTTGTTTTTTATAAACTTTGGTTCTCAATCCTCTTTATATTCTAATTATTTTTCTCTGAGTGTAGTCTGCTTTCTTGTCTTTTGTATTAAAATATACTAATTGGAAAATGACAAATAGCCAATACAGAATTTATTACTTCTCAGACACTTTGCTCCTAGACATAAATATTAAAATGACACTACCATTCCATACTCAAGTCAAATTCCCAAGACCTTTTATGTGTGTTGCCAATTTTTTAAATAATACCCACATGTCTTAATGATGATTTCAGTTGATCAACAACATGGAGTCACCCCTGTCTTACAGACTATTGATAATTTTTTTCTAAATTTAGATTTTGTCATTAGTTCAAGATTACTTGGTTTTATCCTATCATTCATTTTACAATTTTTTTGTCAGTCATAGTAGTAAATGTCAAAGGGTAAAAGAATGACTAAGTGTATACACACATCTCTTCCCTTGTGGAGGTTATGACCGCATGAGGTTGTCTCAGTGTGTGCTGAAAGCAGAATGAGGGAGGGATGGCATGTTGTAGGCAGCATGGGAGAGAAATAGAGGGGCAACCAGTATAGGTTGGGCAGTGATCAGGAAAGATTCCTTTTGAGGTGACCGTTTAGCTGAGATATGATGTGAGAAAGAGAACAGTATTCCAGGCAGGGCACATCACAGGATTTGAGGAACAAAGATAGGAGAATGTGTGGTTTGGAGGACAGGCCTGTGACTCAGAACAGGCAGAGAAGGGAAGCAGAAGAAAATATTTGACTTCCTCAGAGAATAATAGAGAATGTGCTTGTGGGAAATTATCTTGTTTGGTTTGTTAAAAAAACAAACAGTAGGTAACAATATCTGTAATTGACATTAGCTCGTTAATCAGCAGTCTTTGGAGAAGACAGTCATAACTGCCATCACCATATTTCTCCATCCTGAGAGGTATGGGCAAATACAATTATCTTGTTAACAGATATACTGTTCTTCCTAACTAATAAGCATATTTTTAAAAAATGTGGTTGACTTGGCTCTTTTGACCTTTTGCTGCCTACCTGTGGCTGTCACTTGATTTCTTGGTCCACATTTTTTCCTTCCTGAGATGATCCTTGTTTTCAACAGCAGAAGGAAGCCAGTGAAGAGGAAGTGAGGCATCCTAAAATGCAATGATGGGTAATTACATGAAAAAGCCTTTCTCTTGCTCTTAGGAGAGGTCAGCTGGGTTATAAGGCCCCCTCTCTCCTGGCTATCATAGTAGAGAGGTTAGGAAGTGAGTCTGGGAGTCAGGTTGCCAAGGATCAAATGCTGTCTTTCTTAGTTACTCAGCTCCTTAGTTGTTATTCATCTAGGAAAGAAAGCTTGACTTTCCTCAGCCTACCTCACAGGGCAACATGCATTTGCCCGAAATGAACCCCAAGATAAGTATTTTCAATATTTTTTTTCTTTCTTGCGATTGTTTCTAACATATTTATAAGATGATTTCTTTGTTGCTTTGTATGTCCCTCCCTTTCATTGTATTTGATGTTGGTATAATTTGTGGAGGGGAAGGGCAAAAACAAACCGTTTAAGTAGGGATACAGGTGGACCCATTGCAACAATGAGATGTACAAGTCGTTATGTTGAAAAATGAACTTTACAACTTTGGCCAGGCAGGGGCGGGGGGGGGGGGGAGAGGGAGGGGAAGGAATGGAAAGGGATGGGAAGGGGAAACAAAGGAGGAAGCAACAATGCTTAATAAGAAATGTACTCATTATCTTGCCCATGTGATTGTAACCCCTCTGTACGGTATTTTCACAATAAAAAAAATTTAAAAAAAGAAAGAATGCATTCTTAGTGCTCATTGCATAGTCAATTCTTGATCAATTTATTATATTTTAGAGCAGATTATATTCATCAACCAGAAAGACTTTTGTACAACCTAATTTGGGATCATCATGTGGTTCCCTTTGTTTTACTTTTCTCCCAAACATAACTGAGCAGTCTTATCTCCCTGACCCCCCAATTTTGTATTAGAGCAACGATGAAGACCAAAAGGAAAGAAGTATCTGGAAGGAGTAATTATTTTGGCAAGTTATGCTTCTCTTCCCCCTTCTGTAGTGTGAAGAGAATGAGTGTGGAGGGCACGGAACCCCATGCCTCCCCTCACACACACACAAGTATGTGGTGAAGGCCGTGGGTGGGCCTCTGACAGGATGTATTCTTTCTTAGTGCTCTATGTGACATCCGGGTCAAATGGAGAGTGTGTCTTTGTGATTTGCCAACGTTGCATTGTTACTTAGTACTTTTGATTAGCAACTGTCCGGAGCTGATGGGACAGTTGTTCTGAAGGGATGATATTTTCTGAGCTTGTTCACATCAGCAGAGAAATGAAATGTGCCTGTCATTTGTTCACTGGGCATGGAGAATGAGCCTTTGGATCCTCTGATACTGGAAATCTTTTCTCCTAAAATTCTGATGGGTGACCCAGGATAAATAAGATTCTTTGTATTTTCTTCTATGTTTGGACCAAGGCTGGTCTGATCCAGATCCAATCAAGATTTGCCCTTTCTAGACACTTCAGGACTTGACCAAGTTTTCTGGAGTATATTCAATGTCCCTTCATCTGTTTGTAAGCAAGTTTTCCTGCTGGGAGATGGTCTGGCCACCAAATCGTCAGGGTTCTGGCCTCCCTTCTCCTGTTTGAAACTAGGTGATCCTCTTCCAGGAAGAGTCGTGGTGAAGGTGCATTGCTAATGGGAATGGCATGCCCTCCGCAGCCTCCTCAGGCATGGAGCCAAGCAGGACGCTGGGAACACCTGCTCTTACGTGCTGTCTGTTTCAACCCATTGAAAGACCTTAGTGCAAAATCAAGCGTGGAGTAATATTCTGTGGTTTTCAGAGCGCTTCCTAGAGGGTTTGAGTTGGATAGGCTGAGACCAAACCTATTCACCTATGACAGATATCACCAGATTCCCATGTCTGACCAAGGAACAGTGGATATGTTTAACAGAGCCCAAGAGGGCTGGACTTCTTATTTCAAGCATTTCTGAGTCTAGCCTTGCACCAAATCCAGTGGAGCTGAGAACTGAAGAGGGTAAGTGTGTTTGGGTGTCTGTGTTTAGAAAATAGAATGAAATCATTAAGTTTGTTCCCTAAAAAAAACTGTGTATCAATTTGTTGCACTTTTGAGTCATTTCCTTATAAATGCCAACTCTTAGCCTCATAGAAAAAGCTCCAGGAATTATCTCCCAACTTAACTTTGCTCAGTTCCCTTAGATAAATAAACTTTATGAATCAATTAAAGGAATCTCCATTTTCTTTTTAAATATCAAAGAATTGGATTCAAATGGATTGTGCAGGAAATGCTGTCACTAAAGTGGCCAAGAAAAGAAGACATGCTTAATTATTGAGTAGAATATTCATAATTTTGCATATCTATCAGCTCAGTGTGTCCCTAACATGTTTTTAAGATGTAAGAAAAAGGAACACATTATAGCTCTCCCACCCCACCCCCCAGGAAGACAAAACAAATGCCATCATAACCTTTGCTTTTTTTTTTTTTTTTTGAGAATTTCATTTCTCATGAATTGAATGAAGTGACAGCATTTCTTTTTCAATCCTTTCATTCAGGATTACCCTCTACCCAGCCATGGCCTAATGCTTCATTTAAAGGTAATCTTAACACCTGGAGGAGCATTTTACTACCAATTTTATTTTATTTTATTTTATTTTATTTTTGTCGGTCGTGGGGCTTGAACTCTGGGCCTGGGCGCTGTCCCTCAGCTCTTCAGCTCAAGGCGAGCGCTCTACCACTTGAGCTCCAGTGCCACTTCCTTACTACCAATTTTATATGTAATTACACATGATCATTAGTTTACCCTCCCTATAGTTAATTTGTTTTCTTCTCTTTTTTTGTCGGTCATGGGGCTTGAACTCTGGGCTTGGGTGCTGTCCTTGCGCCCTTCAGCTCAGGGCGAGCATTCTACCACTTGAGCCACAGCGCCACTTCCAATTTTTTTTTGGTTGGTTGGTTGTGGGGCTTGAACTCTGGACCTGGGTGCTATCCTTCAGCTCTTCAGCTCAAGGTAAGTGCCCTACCACTTACCACTTCCGGTTTTCTGGTGGTTAATTGGAGATGAGAGTCTCACAAACTTTCCTGCCTAAGCTGGCTTTGGACCTCGATATCTCAACCTCTTGAGTAGCTAGAATTACAGGCCTAAGCCACCATGCCCAGCCCTTGTAGTTCATTTTGACCTTCCAGTTTTCTGTTTAGCATAAAGAAGTTTCCAAAGACCAGCTGGTTACCATGTTTTCCTGGGAGCACACACTTTCTAGGCATCCTTGCTTTTTTCTGAGAATAGAGAATGGAGAGGGGCAGCTGGTTCTCTCTGAAATATACATGGTCAACACGACCACCATCTCTTTCCTTTTCTGCCCAACCTTCCTCACCCTTAGCAAAGTTTCCCTGTCTTCATTCCCCCCTCCTTTTCTCTGTTACTGTCTCTCACTTTCTCCTCTTCAATGTTTTCTTGACTATTTTCTCCCAGATCAAAGGTAGAAGTGGGTCACTTGATTAATTGCTGGGTAGCAAAATCCTTTGCCTCTTTGACACACAAGGCAAAGGGACAAAGGGCTGCTCTTTAGAAGCCTGAAGCTGTGTGGGTGCAAGATGGGGAATTCACAAGCCTGAGAGAACTGAGCCTTCCCAGCAGGGATGCTAAGGGCCCTAGACGCTACTGAAGAATAAAGTTGCTACTGCTGCACATTGTGGTTGGTTATATTAGCATGGGTGGGGGGGTACACCTCCATGTTAGGTTACAAGGAGTAAATAGGAACTAATTTAGAAATGGAAAGGGGTTAAATGATGATGACTAACAATTTAGCCTTTATCCAGTGCTATGAACATTTCCCATAAATGGCACCACCCAATACAGTTCTGCTAGTCCCATATGGAGATTTTCACTTACATTCATTAACATGATGCATAGTTTGATATTCAGGACATCAGTCACACTAGCCACATTGCAAATGGCGCATAACCAGAGGGATTGATGGTCACTCCATGGGTAGTGCAGGTTTAGAACATTCTTTCACTATGGAAAAGTATACTGGACAGCCCTGCTCCTCACTCTTTGTTTGTATATGCAAGTAGCTTAGAGGAGGCCTTAGATTGTATGCAAAGGAAAAAACACATGCCAACTTAAACTAAACCTACTAAGAATTTTGGTGATCCAAATGGGATAGTTTGGTAAAGTGTTTGAGACAGTTATGACAGTTACTGTGGTTATTCCTAAGAGGAGGAATCGTCAGCTGAGGATAAAGACTCAGCCAGTGGGCATATGTGCTCTCTACTCAGCAGAACTGAAATTTAGGGACTAGCCCTCCAAGCTTTTTTTTTTTTGAGAGAGAAGCTGTGTCTTCCTAAGAGGTGTTGAAACTTCCAAAGGACGAACATCCCCTTCCCACAGTCCCAACCGAACTCCAGCGTGGCTCCATACCTTCCAGTGATGACCTTGGTGACTAAAGCAGAAGATATCTTTGGACTAATAAAAGAATCTTCCTCTGTAATTAAGGATAGATCCTATTGGACCTCATTCTCCAATTAACAAATGGTTCAAAAATCTGATATAAACTCCCACTACTATTCAAGGAAAGGCCTTATTGAGATTCTTGGGCCTCTCTGCCCCAGTGTTGGGATGATAAAGACACAGAGTAAGATAGTTTATTCTAGTCTCCTGGCTGCATGAGACAGGTTCTCCCAGGCTAAGTGACAATGTTATTAGATCCAGTGTCCCTCAAAGTAAGAACACTGGGTTCTTGAGTAAAGCTCACTCTGACCACTGTACTGTGAACTGCTGAGTTCACTGACAATTCCACCCTCCTCCCCTCCCCCAGGCACTTGGTTTACTTCTCAATCTCTTTGGCTCTGACCTCTTGAAATTTTGAAACCAAATGGGTAAGAGGGTTGGGGAATAATCCACCTGACCTTCATCTAGTCCTAGGCTCAGGGTTTCTCAAACATTAGGGACTTTAGGTGTCGGTACCTGTATGTTGGATCCCGTTGTTGGATGAAGTTTATGAAAGGGAAGTTTGGGCCCTGGATGTTCTGATGAAGTCTTGATTCTTTACTGCCTTGTCTTTTTTTTTTTTTGTCGGTCGTGGGGCTTGAACTCTGGACCTGGGTTCTGTCCCTCAGCTCTTCAATGCAAGGGTAGTGCTCTACCACCTGAGCTACAGAGCCACTTCTGGTTTTCTGGTGGCTAATTGGAGATGAGAGTTTTACAGGACTTTCCTGCCTGGGCTGGCTTTGAACCTCGATCCTCAGTTCTCAGCCACCTGAGTAGCTAGGTTTATAGGCGTGAACCACTGGCAACTGGCTACTGCCTTGTCTTATGATGAACAAAATACACAATTATCTCAGGAGAAGAGACTGAGTTTAATCAGCACAAATGTGAGACTGATTCTTCATGGGTAACAGACTTTGCATGGATATGTTTCTTAATAATCAACTAATATTTATTGAGTGTCTGCTCTTCATCAGACATAGTGGTATAGTGAAAGAGCTTATGATTTATTTGTCATGTTTTAGACAGGTTGATGATATGTTATGATTCATCAACTCTGGAAATCTCAAACATTTGGTGTTGAATATTTTAAAGGATTTGTTTCTGTCATCCAATGTGAAAATTAAAGCATGTGAAGGACTGCAGAAAGAAAGGACCCTGCTTTTCCATGGCTTCTGGGTTTAGGATGAATTTTGTGAAGATACACGGTTAGAAGGATGAGTTTGTGATGAGCCAGGTGAGAAAACGAAAAGGTGGCTTTTAATTACCTGGTTGCTTCTTCATTGATTAGTACTCATTGAAATAGGAAGGCCATGCCAGAGCTTTCTCTCACATTCCTGGGATCTGAATTTACATGTCTAGTGTCTGCCTTCAGAGCATAGTCGAAACTTGCTTGTCATTTACCTTATCTCTTCATCACTTAGAAAGAACCGAGACTCACAGCCTCTGTTAGAGGGGTGAAGGACCTCCAAAGTCATCCATTTTCTATCTACCTTCATGTCTTCCTCTTCTTCTTCTCACAAGCGAGTTTTCTGAAGTCCAGAGAAGTCCAGAGAAGGCATGCACCTGCCCAGAGGTGCCCAGTTTGCTGCATTAGAGGCTGGGCTATGGGGACTCTGGCTAGCTGCCTCTGTGACATGTGCTTTTCACCACCACATTGATGTGTCCTGTGTTTTAAAACCTTTCCACTTAAGAAGTGACATATAAGGTGATTTTTAAGTCAACCATTTGGATACATTTTTGGGGCTAAATCAGAGTTAATTCTAGAATCTAGGACAAAAAAGTTTATTCTGAATGGAGAGATTTAAACTTCTGGGTTTAAGTGGTTCCCAAGCTTTATAAAATCTAGCTTTGTCTCCTCAAAAGAAGGGAACTCTACCAGACACGTACAGATAATGCCCAATCTAATATACAGAGCAGTACAATGGACATAGCATAGATGTTGGAACCATGACTCTGGCTTTGCCACTAAGAAGTTGTATGGCCTTGCACAAATCACCAGAGTGCTCCAGCCTCAGTTTACCCACCTCTGACTTAGGGATAAAGCTAATAATGCTAACGATACTATCTTCTTCAGTTGAATCACTTAGAGTGGTATCTAGCACACAGCAAGCTATACTGAAACATTAGGTATATTTTAGCATTCACTTGGCTACATATAATAACCATCTACCCTTTTTGTTTCCTATATAATAATATGTTAAAAGGAACAAAGCAGGAACAAAGAAATCAAGGGTATATTAGGATTTGACTACGTGAGTTGCTTCCTCAGGAAAGGCCAGATCACTACAGCTTACTACAGTCACTGCTAAGTTCCAAAGCTGTAACACTCCAGAGCAGCCTACGACCTTGACTATCAGGAGTATACTGCCTGCTCTCTACCAGAGTCCCAGGAATGCTCTCAACACTTAAAATCAGCCATTACGCAAAAAAGGAAGGGAAGTCACCACGTTGAGCAGATCCTAGACAGTTATAAGAAAAACTTAGGCCCATTGTTAGAAAGTCCTTCAGTTAGAACAACTTTTAGTTGGGAGGGGAAAAATTGGACTATGTCTTAGTTCTGAGTCACACTAAATTTCTCTCGGTCCCATTTCTGAGTCTGCCTGAAGAATGTACAGGAGTAGTTCAGTCATGTCCCTGGTGATGGTAGTGGTAGAGGTGCTAGAATTTCTGACTCAGGTCCTTGGGAAGAATGAACTAACTTCCTCCTCTGTTGAGTGGCATCCCTTCACCTTGAAACTTGAAGAACTTTCTTCAAGATTGCCACCCTCAGAGAATTAGCTGTCTCTCGCTTTGTCAATCATTCAGCTGACAGAATAAAGCTCTTAGTCAAGTTCCCAGTAGGTCAGAACCTCATTTTTCAAAATGGTAATGTGTATCAACAGAAGAGATAACCCACTTCAGTCACTAACTTCATTTAGGTTTGTATTCTCTATTTGTATTGTGAAATCTGTAATATATTCAAAAGTTTTCATGCCACATAAGTGTAATTAAAAGTGAATATATGGGCCAGGTGCCGGTGGCTTATGCCTGCAATCCTAGCTACTCAGGAGGCTGAGATCTGAGGATCATGGTTCAAAGCCAGCCTGGATAGGAAAGTTCCTGAGATCTTATCTCTAATAAACCACCAGAAAACTGGAAGTGGTTCTGTGGCTCAAGTGGTAGGGCACTGGCCTTGAGCTGAAGAGCTGAGGAACAGTGCCCAGGCCCAGAGTTAAAAACCCCATGATCGGTTTTTAAAAAAAAGTGAATATATGGATATAATAAACACCCATATACCTTGTCATCTAATTTTCATTTTTTAATTTTATTTTTCTAGCAGTATTCCATTTGAGCCATATCCCAGCTCTTTTTGCTTTAGTATCTTTCAGCTAGGGTCTTGTGTTTATACCCTTGCTGGCCTGGACTTGTGATCTTCCTATTTATACTTCCTACATAATTGAAATGACAGGAGCACATCATCACTTCCAGCTTTCATTGGTTAATGTGGGGTCTCGTGAACTTTTTGCTTGGGCTGGCCTTCCAAATAGGTAGGCTTACAGATATGAGCTCCTGCCTAATTACCTAGCCTAATTATTTCCATTTTTATTTTGATGTTTTGAGACAGTCTTGCTATTTAGCCTAGACTAGACTCATCTTTTCAAGTTCTGGTATTACAGATTTGTACCATTATTCCTGGCTCTATCACCAAACTTTTTTTTTTTTTTAAAGTACTGAGGTTTGAACTCTGGCCTTCATACTTTGGTGGGCAGATACTCTACCACTTGAACCATTCGCTCAGCCTTTTTTTGCTTTAGTTTTTTTTTTTTTTTTTTTTGGCTAGGGTTTCTTTTGGCTGAGGTTGGTCTTAGATCATGATCCTCTCAGTTTCTGTCTCCCCAGTCGCTAGAATTACCAGGCATGAGCCACTGTGCCTAGCTATCACCCAACTTTTAAATTATTATACATTAATATTACCTACTTTGGGGCTTAGACTAAAAGCTCCTTGAAAGACTCTCTCTCTCTCTTTCTCCCCACATATACATATATGTGTATATATTTATTTTGTGTAATTTGCCAAATACCATTTATATTGTATACACATACATGTATAGTGTAGGCATGCATATATTACATACACATAAATCTGACCAAGAATGCACGGCTTCAAGAGTCAGATTTGAATTTGTAACTAGGCCTTACTTAACATCTGCTAAATCCCTCTATCTGATGTCCTAATCTTTCATAGTTCTAGCTCTTTGCTCTCTTTCACACTCTTCAGTAGTTGTGCTGAGCACATGATTGGCAGGCAGTATGAGCCAAAGGTAGAGTTGGCTCATTGAGATTTAGATCACTGAGGGTAAACAAAGTTGACAAAGTAAGAATATCCCAAACCTGCTCCCGTTGAAGAGCTTAATTCTATGCTCGGTGAAATCATATTGGGCGCCTGGTGTGGACTGTGGTGGGAGTATTTTCACCACAGACATTGGCAAATGTTACACATGGTGGCTCCCCCTTCTCTGAGGGTGAATTTACCAGAGTACCTGGCTGTCATTTCTGATCTGAAGAGTCCAGGGCTCTAGGGCCAGAGAGCAGACTGTAAGATCAGGTAAAAACAGTGTTCAATGCGGTGAGGAGGAATTGAGGGGGTACAAGTAGTTCAGAGTTGCTAAAACAAAGAAGAAGAAGGAGAAGGAGGAGGAAAAGGAGGAGGAAGAGGAGGAGGAAGAGGAGAAGAAGAAGAACAAATTCCCAAGAGGCTCATTCAAAATGCTGAGTTGCAGAGTCCTTCTCAGGTGAAGTGTGGAGAAGGCTATAGTGGTGCATTTTAAAGAGGATTTTGGTGCATGAATCAATTTGAGCCCTAGTCCCATTCTTCTCAAACCTTAATGACATGCAGATCATCCCAGGGAATGTTAACAGTGTAAATTCCAATTCATCAAGTATGAGCTGGGCCTGAGGCTTCCAGAGGAGGTCTTGACCTCCGAGTCTATGGGCCATGCTCTTGTAGGAAAGATGGAGTTCAGTCCTCTCCTTTTACAGGTGAGGAAACTTCAGAGGTCCAGAGACGTAAAGCAATTCCTACACTCAATCATTTATGATTAATTTAATCATCACAGTAGCCATGTTCTACATGGTAAGGGAAATATTAAAACTAATACCATTTAAATACCCCCTGTATGAGGGATCTATGAGTTACAAATAAATACTAATTATACATGGATCATGGCCTTAGATTGCTTATTATTGGGAGAAGGAGCATAGAGTCATACTGGAAGGAAACAGAAGCTAGCAGGAATTGAGATGCAGTGATAACTGAGAAGACAGGGAATTATACACCTGAAGAATGCTTTTTGGTGCGCGCTAGTCCTGGGGCTTGAACTCAGGGCCTGGGCACTATCCCTGAACTTTTTTTGCTCAAGGCTAGCACTCTACCACTGACTTTGTTGGTGCTTAATTGGAGATAAGTGTCACAGACTTTCCTGTCCAAGCTGCTGTTTAACTACAATCCTCAGATCTCAGCCTCCTGAGTGGCTAGGATTACAGGCGTGAGCCACTGGCGCTCAGCTTTGAAGAATGCTTTTGCCTACTTGTGACATCTTGGGTAAGTGACTAAAACTTTTGGAACCCCAGCCTTCCCTATAAAAGCTCATGAGGTTTAAAGTCAGGGATCTTGAAAAAAAATAATTCTTAGGGTTACAGTATTTTATGAAATACAAGAATGGCATGTGTGTTTTTAACTCAAAGACTAAAATTGATGGCCTAAGTATTGTATTTTGCCCCTAGACTTGTTCTCTCTTTAATTTGTAAGAGACAAAGTATATTTTACTGACTTGATTATTTTTAAATACTTTTGTTTGAGATAATTTTAGATTTGTGAAAAGTTTTGAAGCTGAGACACAGAGTTCTTGGATACTCCTCATGTGTGTTTCCCCATTTTATATTACTATGGTACATTAGGCAAAGCCAAGAAATTAACATTGATACATTACTATTAATTAAACTCCAGATTTGCTTGGATCTTACAAAAATCTTTCCACTAATGTCCTCTTTTTTTGTTTTGGGATCCAGTCCAGAAAACCATATGGCATTTAGCTGTCATTTCCTCAGTCTCCTTCAGTCTGTGACAGTATCTCAGTTTTTCTTTGTTTTTAATGATTTTTGCTATCTTGAGGAGTGATAGAAATTCTGTAGGATATTCTCCAATCTGGGTTTCTAGATTGTTTATTCATAACGAGACAGGAGTTATGAAATTTTGCAAAGAATTTGATAGAGATGAATGGCCCTTGTGGCCATGTTTCTGATGCTCCTTGTGGTGATAAGTCAGAACACACATTCAAATTTGTGTGTGTGTGTGTGTGTGATATTGTACTGAGGCTTGAACTCAGTCACTCATGCTCTTTTTTTGGGGGGGGGTCCGGTTGTGGGGCCTGAACTCTGGGTCTGGGCATTGTCTCTCAGCTCTTAAGCTCAAGGCTAGAGCTCTACCACTTGAGCCACAACGCAACGTCTGGCTTTTTCTGCTTATGTGGTGCTGAGGAATCGAACCCAGGGCCTCATGCATGCAAGGCAAGCGCTCTACCACTGAGCCACCTTCCTAGTCCAGTCACTCATGCTCTTGCTTGGCTTTTTCACTCAAGGCTGGCAGTCTACCACTGGAGCCACATCTCCACTTCTGGGTTTTTGTTGATTAATTGCTCTGGCTAGCTTTGAACTGAGATCCTTCTATCTCAGCTTCTTGAGTACCTATGTCTTAGCTACTAGTACCTAACACTTTGAATTTTTTACATAGTTCAGAGCCATTAAATCGTAAAGCTACCAGAGTCTTAAGAGGTCACATGATCCATTCTCATTGTTTTGAAAATCTTAAACCAGACCTGAGGTTCTGTCAGTGGAGGAGATTGCTTGGTACATACAAGGCCCTGATATGATCCCCTTCCTCTTCTTCTTCCTCCTCCTCCTCCTCCTCCTTCTTCATCTTGAACCAACTTTGGGAAAAACTGAATATTTTGTATAAACAGCAGAATTTAAGCATTTTCTTGAAGGCTAGGATAACTAGTGACATTAGGATTGCTATGACACCCAGCAAAAATCATCTAGAAGTGATTGAACTTTCCCCCTCTTAGATTCTGAATTTTTCTCTTCACGGTAGTCATACCTGGCAGGTGGTTGACCCCTCAGAATTAGTTCTTTGTCCACATAGCAAGTTCCTTAGGTCCGAGCCAAGTGCATTATGTAAATAGAAGGAAATGTCAACAGACTTAAAGTGTATATGCTAGAAACATGCTTATCTTCTTACACTGTTTTTAAGGATGCTGATCAAGTTTTGCCTTCTTCTCAGTCCTTCCTACCTACACTACCTCTCCCTCACTGTGTAATTTCTCCCCCTTTGCATTGCTTGTGTTCTGCCATCCTGAACTGACGTCTGGTGATGCTCACACTACCACTGCCAGCTCTCCTCCCTCAACACCCCTCCCCACTGGCTGCTGGACTCCCCCTCGCCTTAGGGATCTCTGGCTAAAGCTTAAAGTTCAGAAGTCCTCGCTGACCTGTGTTAGTCAGACTGTTGGTTGCTGTGACAAAATACCTGAGAAATCCAAATTAAAGGAGGAAACATTTATTTTGATCCAGAGTTTTAGTAAGATCAGCTGAGTCCATTACTTTGGGCCCAAGGCAAGATACAATAGCATGGAGGCAGAGCATGGGCTAAAGGAGGGTACTTGCTTTATGGTATCCAGGTAAAAGGGAAATTGTGTGTGTGTGTGTGTGTGTGTGTGTGTTAGAGATAAGATGTACATACCACCTCTGAAAGTTTCTGAACACCCCAATAAGCCCATCAAATTATGAATCCATAATCCAGAGCTTATGTCAGAGCTATCCCAAGCCCACTACCAGTCCATGATTGGATCCACTGGCTGAGTCTTTTGAGGGACATGTTATGCAAACTATAACATCAGAATTTTCTTGGTCTGTAAGAACTGCCTGACTACTCTGGACAGAAACTGCATCTATGGTCTATCCTCACCTTAGCATAGTGCCTGGCACATTAGGAAGCTCTCAGTCAAGACTTGCTGAATGACTGAGCTGCTGGAAGACACTCAGGGCACAGTATACCCTAGTGGGTAAGCATCATGACTCTGAAATCAGTCAGCCTGGGTTTGAATCTTGGTTCTTTCTGATTAGCAGTGTGGACAAATCACTGATCATATCCAGGATCTATGTAAAGGGATTCATTGTTTTAACCATGAGGTGTCTTGTGATAACCAGATGAATTTAAATACTTAAAACCATTAATAAAGCTGAGCATTGGTGGTTCATGTTTGTAGTCCTAGCCAGTCTAGACACTGAGATCTGAGGATCGTGGTTCAAAGGCAGACCAGGCAGGAAAGTTTGTGAGACTCTATCGTCAATTAACCTCCAAATAACAAGAGTGGTGCTGTGGCCCAAAGTTGTAGAGCACTAGCCTTGAGGAACAGAGCTCAGGGATAGCGTCTAGGCCCTGGGTTCAAGCCCCATGACCACTACCACCAACAGCAACAAAGCCCCAAAACATTAACAAAGTGCCTTGCAAATAGTAAGTGATTAATAAATATTGGCATTACACGGGCCCTTAGTGCAGATTTATTGAAATGAACCAATGATGATTCTTATATTATATTTTACCTGAAGAAATGCTATTTCTTTAAGGAATAGTTTTGTGAAACTCAACCTCAAAAAGGGGTTACGGTATACCTACTTGCTCCATTACAGACTCATTTGCTATTCTTTCTTCTTTCTTCAGGATAGCAGCAAGCTGAGACTAGTCAGGTTCACCAGACAGATTCATTCAGATGCATTCTAAGAGATAAACCCAAAGTGCAGAAGCATTGCTTAGAGCAAGTATTAAAACTCATTCTCTTGCTAGAGACATATGTGGGACTGTAAGCTTATTTGTATCGGGAGGGAAGATTTGGAACATGATCCAGTTTCTGCGCATTTTACCTATTTTATCTTGAGTTGGCTGCCTTCTGCGACAGGGCTGTAATTAATACTGTTGTGGAACAGGAGGTTCATTAAGTCAGTCTCATTATGACTGTTCAGGTTCGAGGGATGGGCTAAAAAGGATTTCCCTATTACTGGTGCCTGACATGTATTCCTAATCAAGCAGGCCAATTCTCTTCTGTCAAAGGATGTCTCCTGAATGGAGACAGTATTTATTCTGACTTGTACTATTAGTGTGAAGAATGTGGCCTGGGCTGACAGACATATAGGCCTCTGTCACATGGGAAGTCCCTTTACCAGACACACAGCATAGAGGAAATTTAAAGTGGTGTGCCTCTGGTGACTGGAAGAAATGTCCATTGGCTTCCTTCTCAAGTCCTGGGGGAGAAATTTTGAAAGCGAGGAAACATCATGATGAATTTGTGGGATCTTGGTACCAGAAAGCTCATGAATCATTCCATCTTCTAGCCAGCAGAGGAGTCAGATTCTCAGTCATTGCTTGATTGCTTCCTTTGACAGAGAGCTCACCATCTCCAGTGAGATCAATGCCATTCTCAGATAGATCTAAGGAGAACTGTTGGCAGTACTGCTTTGACATTTGTCTTCCTCCCACTTACCAACTGACCCTCATCCTGCCACCCAGAACTCAAAACACAGACTTCTTTGAGAAAGCTCCTACCCTTCTCATCTTTTCTTCTGACTTCACTGCCTCTTCTTGTTCACAGATTCAAGGGATACCTTCCCACCTTTCTAGAATGTGGTGTATAGCAGGAAATGAACCTTTCAGATTTGATCAATTTGCTTATGGGTCCAGGGAAGGTTTCTGGAGCTTGTCAGACATTGGAGTGCTTTTCTCTTTTCCTTAAGACACTTTGCTGCAGCTACCTACAAAGATGTAGGTAGCTTTAACCATACCTCCTCACTGCAGGCCCATCCACAGATATTATGCCTTGAGCTTGAGCACAGGGCTGTGGGGTTGGGCTGATTTTATTCAAAGTCCTGATTTTCTGCTGGCTGTCTGGTATGATGTCAGGCGAGTCACTCGAACCCTCTGGCCTTCACAAGGATGATAGATAATGAGGCTAACCTTATAGGCTGTAAGAATTAATGAGATCATGCCTGTAAGGTTGAGCAAAGCTCCTGAGAAATACTCTGATAGGAGGTAATGATTATTAACAAGAACCTAAACAATCATCCAATACCTCGCTGCTTCCCTTACCCTGATGTTTTTTTTTTATTTGTTTGGTTTTGTTTAGTGTTTTTCTGAAACGAGGTATTGCTATGTAGGCCAGTATGGCCTCAAAACTGAGGCTATCCTGACTCTGCCTCTCAAATGCTAGGATCACAGGAATGAGACGTGCTTGGTTTGGCCTAAGTTTTGAGACTTTAAATTCTGACCTTCTGAGGGTAATCCCAGTTCTGAGAAGGAACTGGGGAAGGCACCTTATGGTGATTCCAAATTAATTTTGTTTTGGTTGAGTTTTTCCCTGAGTCAGTCTAATCATAATACACACACTTATTGAGAGTCTCTTCTGCCTAGAAATGTTTTGATATATAATCTCATTTCACAACAGAGAGAGAGAGAGAGAGAGGAAGAGGGAGAGGGAGAGTATAAGACAGAGAGACAGACAGAGAGACAGAGAGGAGAGAGTCCATGAATTCAGTGTTCTTTTAAGTGTGTGTGTTTTTTTTTAATTTGTTTATGTCGGTCGTAGGGCTTGAACTCTGGGCCTGGGCATTGTCCCTCAGCTCTTCAGCTCAAGGCTAGCGCTCTACCACTTGAGCCACAGCGCCACTTCTGGTTTTTTGGAATGGTTTATTGGAGATAAGAGTCTCATGGACTTTCCTGCCTGGGCTGACTTTGAACCGCAATCCTCAGATCTTAGCCTCCTGAGAGCTAGGATTAAAGGTGTGAGCCACCAGAGCCCAGCTTTCTTTTAAATGTTTTTAGCAGAATGATCTTTATTTCTACCCATCTCCTCCCTCCAGAGCTCTGGCAGCTCTAAACATCTCTTGGCAGAAGTGACGCCATTGTTGGGAGATTTCTAGAGTTTATGATATCCTGGGATTCTGAGCTTTATGTCTGAAGCACACCACAGGAACAAATTCAACCTCCAAATGTCTTGGAAGTTGAGCATGGTTCAAGTAGTAGCATGCCACTCTTGAATGGAAAAGCTAAAGGACAGCACCCAGACACTAAGTTCAAGCCCCAGCACCAGCACAAAAACAAACAGAACCTTTCCAGCATCTGAGTATGACCCCAGACATGTCATTTGCCTGATCCCTTCTTCCCATAAGCCCACCTTATGTTAGAAAGTCCAATGCCAGCTGGATGCTGCTAGTCCATGCCTGTAATCCTAGTTACTCAGGAGGCTGAGATCACAGGATTGCGGTTCAAAGCCAGTCTGAGCAGAAAGTCCACAAGACTCTTATCTCCAATTAACCCATAGAAAAGTTGAAAGTGGATGTGGCTCAAGTGGTAGAGCACCAGCCTTGATAGAAAAATTCAAGTGAGAGCATGAATCCCTGAGTTCAAGCCCTAACACTGACATGTACATGCGGGCTTGCGCACACACACACACACATGCATGCATGCACACATTCACACACACACACACACACACACACACACACACACACACACAAGAACTCTTAATATCTATCGTTCCTCAAGTCAACGTCTGTGCTCATCTTCTGGACTCTGTCCTCCAAGTGATTTTTAAAAATATTGTCATCTGGTCCTGGGTCCTTTGAGATTTGATAGCCATGGGGTAACAGTGGGGAAGTGGGGAGGGACAAGAGACAGGAGAAAATCAAGCTTTGAGGTTGCAAGCAAGAGAGAATGAGGACAGGGAGAATGTGAACCGAAGCTAAAGCAATAGCCATCCAACAATAATTCGTTTGAAAAGCCTTGTTCTCTTTGACTTTTCTGCACTATTCATCCATTCATTCATATTTCCTAACACACATTCACTAAGCAATAGTTTGGGGGCATCATGCATTCTTTTCACACTGAGGCTCCAGAAAGAAAACATCTCAGCTCCCTCTGCAGAGTAATCCACAGTCGTGTGTGTGTGTGTGTGTGTGTGTGTGTGTGTGTGTGTGTGTGTGAATGCATAATACTAATTTTCCTGGGAGTCTCTGATCAGCTGTTCACTTGGCTCAAGGGCTATTTCAAAGATTCTCTCCTTTTCCTAGCCTGATTTCTCCTAGATCTTAGTTTATACAATACCATCTTCAGTTTCCCAGGGCATGGGAAGTATGAGGAATAAAAAGACTCTACCCACCCTACACATATACATATACACAATGCAAATTTTTACATAGCACCCCTGTGGCTCCTAGCACAAACATACTTTTCTTCTGAGGTCATAACCATTATGACACAGACGGATGGTTGGGCAATAAATGTACTCTGCCTTGTGGTGTTGTTTGTATTGTTGTGCAGTTATCAATGAACTTATTACTTAGCTTCTCATGTATTAGACAATATCTTCCTGATTATGTAAGTGGCTTAGTTGAAACTTTATTGCACAAGTATTCTATTTTTTAAAGAGTAAATTATAGAAAAGATAACAATTCCTTTGCTAGACCCATCCGTATTTCTTCCCATCTTCTGTAGAGACTTTGTTTTTTCCATTTAAAAACATAATTTTATATTATACATTTATAGCCAATTTAGAGTATTATTTTCATTGTATGTGTATTTGCATAAGTATTTTGGATAACAGGCATTATTCTACAGTTGACTTCTTTGTTCAACATGTTTTGAGACTATTTAACAAAATACTTCAGAATCTTTCTAGGTAGCCTAGGCTGGCCTGAAACATTCAATCAGCCTTCTTCATCCTTCTGAGTGCTGAGATTACAGGCCTGTAACACCACTCCCAGCAAACTCTATAGTAGTCTATGAAACTAGTATTCTATGGATCTCTCATCTAAGTCAGAAGCATCCTGTGGTTGGATGCAGAGGTTGCTTCAATGAAGAGTATTAGGTGTACATAAACAAATCACATTCCCAAACATCCCACTTGTTGATGGGTTTGTTGGATCTGTTGTTCCTGGTCACTTTCCCTCTTCCCTTGATCCTCTTGTTTTTCTTTTTTCCAATGAAGTCTTTTGGAGCATTGAATGCCTTAAGAAACCACTGTAGCCCAGATCCCTAACCTTAACCAGGGTGAGGGGCTGGGAGCAGAGCTGGTAATCAAACTCTTGCTCACATTTTGAATTTATCAATCATTAAACATGGAGATACCAGGCTGGGAAGGTCTAGAAAGCTGGGTAAGGTATTGTCCCTTGCCTTTCTCAATTCTTTCAACTGAATAGGTATTTATGTGCAGCGGGGGTGAATCATAGATGAGTCTCTTGCCCCCGGGCTCTTGTGTCTACTAGAAAAGGTCAGGTAAGAGATTCCAAAATCCCAAAAAGGAGGTTTCGGGAGAAGCCACAAGGAATGCAGGGTTGCAGAGGATAGCTGCCCCAGGCAGTGAATCTGAGTTCTGAGCCTTGCAGTAGGATTTCGGCAAGTGGGATCAGGAGCGGGGACGGGTAGTGGTAGGGGTGAGGTGCACAGGGAGTCTCAGAGGAGCTTGAAGTGGTAAAAGGATGCAAAACAATCTACCGTGCTCCAAAAGAGTAGGAGAGAAGCCTGGACACAAGCTTGAGGGAGGAGTGGATAGAAAAGGGTGTGTACTGTGTGCTTGAATTTCTGCTATGCTATAGACCCTCAAAAGATGTTTGCCGGCGGGGAAGGTGGCTCAGTGGTAGATCGCTTGCCTTGCATGCCTGAGGCCCTGGGTTCGATTCCTCAGCACCACATAAGCAAAAAGTAAAAAGCCAGAAGTAGCGCTGTGGCTCAAGTGGTAGAGCGCTAGCCTTGAGCTGAAGAGCTGAGGGACAGCGCCCAGGCCCAGAGTTCAGGCCCCACGACCGGACTCAAAAATAAAAATAAAAAAAAAAAGATGTTTACCAATTAATTTTTTAAAAGTTTCTTATGGCGGTTTAACATAGCAAAATACATTAATCTTAAGGATGAGGCTTAACAGATTTTCATATATGTCATATAATAAGTAATAACATACAAAATCAATAAATCATATTGAGCATTTTGGATACCCAGCATTTCAACTTTGCTTTTTCCTCTTTTTTTGAGTAAGAGTGTATATGTGAGCCACATTAACACACCCACATCTTCCTACCACCCGATTGTTTTAGTCTGGTCTTAAAATGCACATCAGTGCATTGCTTAGGGACTTTCTTGAGCAGCACTGCATAGGAAGGCTTAAGAGCATTAGGGGAGATTCCCTCATGGGCCTGGACAGTGCATGCCATGAGGACTTTGAGCCAGGTGGTGGCCATGAGATGAGAAAAAGTGTTCATTTCTATCCATCTAAAGTGCATTTGATAGTGTGTATGGATATCATTTACTTTATTTATTTCAATTCTAACCATTATCTGTACTGTTTAATTACCATATTAAGGATATAAAACTTGAGTTGAGGAGGTTAATATAATAAATTATAATTGCTCAGTGGAAAAGAAAAGTAAGCCTTTGACAGGAATTAAAGAATGGTGTCCTTTCTAACCTAGGTAATCAATGGTACTTAGATGGTGAGCCTAACTCTTAGACAAGGAGCTTGGGTTGGGATAAAAGCCTAGGAAACAGCCTTGCAGGGTGTGCCTGTTGAGCTCTGGATAGAGTAATAGCATTCTATCCTTTTGTGCAAAAGTACATTGCCTTGACAAACTCTCCGATATCCCTTGTGTGTCCACCCATTTCTGATTGAAAAGTCATGCATTTCTAACAGCAGGGCAGATCAGATCCTCAGGGAGGAATGGGAGGAAGCAAGGTTGCATGTGGTCATTGCTCTCCTTTCCAGAGCATCAGATGGCTCCAGGGTGAGCACACAGTCAGGACAATGTGTGTGTGGTGGTGGTGGGGGTGGCATGGAGGGGTGCTAGGCTCTCAGGGGCCTAGGAAGGAATGGGCTTCTCACATTGTCTCTCAAGCCTTCTTGTATGGCCAGAAGTTTGGGGCAGATATTTGCCCCACGTAGCTGTGATGTCAGCCACGGGGATGGAGTGTGTGTTTGTGTGTGTTAATGTGTGTGCGTGTGTGTGCTTTTGTGCGTGTGCGTGTGTGGTATGTGTTGTGATACAAAATGAATTGGGAATCCTGGAGTCTGCTGGCTGAAGTGGACTTTGAGGTTCTGGCCATTTGTTTCCCCGCACAGGAAAAGCAGTTCGCAGAGCCATTCCTTGGCTTGTTGGGGGGGGGGGGTACAGATACTGCCCAATTTCAAGGTTTTCATGTGGTTGAGGTTGTAATCATGTAGAGAGTCCAGATATGGGGCCAGGGTTAACCTTGCAAAGGAAGAGAAGAAAAGAGATCTTGTGTTATCTGGGGCTAAAGGGGGTGAAGTTGGTGCGAAATACACAAATAATGTGGGGCCTAGGTTAGAGGCAGCTCTGCAGCCTTTGACCTTGCATCACCCATTGGGTAAAACACTGATGATGGGGGAACGCAGATTCCCAACCATTCCTTCAGCAATAGCTGCCTAGTGAGTTAATGCCCTGAGATTTTTCCCATCTTGGAAACAGTTCTACCAGTTTCTTGCCCCTTCATGCCACATTGCAACTTCACTAAACACTGAGCCTTTAATTTGCTACATACATCAGAATCCTGGTAGAAACAGATGTGAAAGAGAGATTCCAGAACCAAGTAAACAATGAATACGTTTGCCTCCTTCATTCATGGGCTGCCAACATGTGCAGGAGGTGGAACATAGGTTGGAGTGAGAACAGAGTGTGTATGCTTGTGTGTGTGTGTGTGTGTGTGTGTGTGTGTGTGTGTGTGTGTGTGTGTGTGTGTGTGTGTGTGTGTTGGAGCAGCCTCTCCCCTTCTAGGGAGAAATACCTGTAAACAAATTATTAGCAAACAGGTGATCCTTGCAGTGGTGAGCGTTGTGGTGAAGGCCCAGGAGAGGAATGGAATCATTTTGCTGAGGCAGTTGCAGGAGGAGGAGGCATTGGGGCTGGATCTTGTAGGATGAGTAGGAGTTCTCCACAAAGGGCATTACAGATAACTGATGAAGTTAAAAAAAAAAAGGCAAAACTGTATAGGGAATGACAAGTCCCAAGTGGGGATGGGTGAGAGGAAGAAGGAAAAGAGGCCATAGCAAAAAGAGATTTGCAGACAGCCGGAACCTCTAATACCGGTGGTCTGTTTCCTGTCTCTAGTGGGAGCATCTAGAGGCTGTCACCTCTATGTGTGCAAGTGAAGGACCTTCTTGGCAGGGTTGGGTGACTGTCGGCTAGTTGAGCCCGTCCTGGACAAAAGTGTGCCATGGCTTACTTTCTTCCTATTACTCTCCAGCCTCCCTCATCCTTGTTGAGTCCCCCTCTCCAGATAACCTCTGTGCCTTTCCTCCTTATCATAACAAACACCAAACCACATCTGTTTATTCTGAGCCAGGAGAGGTGCTGACTACGTGCTGGATGTGTAATGGCTAAGAACTGCCAGCCCTGTCTCCCGTGTGCCAGGCAGGTGCCATGCCAACCAGGTTGTTTTTGCCACCTTCAGTGTACCCAAAACCTCCATGATGTCAAGAATGCATGCACATTTTATAGAAAGAAGCTCCTACACAAGCGGCTTGCTCTAGTTCCACAGCCAGACAAGGGACCATGATTCAGACCCCATAGACTCTGGCCCTAGAATCCATAGTCTTAACCTGTGTACTAAGTCACTAGCTGCAATAGCTCACAATCTACGAATGCATCACCCCATCTGCTCACGCACTTGCAGTAAGTCATCCATACCTAGCCAGTGAGGCAGGAAGGCCTTAGAGGCCTGGGAAGGAGGGGAGAACGGCAGATACTTTTGGGTAGAAGACCACCAGTTCCTCTACAGGACCTAGGGCCAACTTCTCTGGAGGCTTCATAGGGGGCATGACACTTAGGGGGTCCTTGCAAATGTTGTTGTTGTTGTTTTCTAACTTCTTTCTCTCTTTAAAAATCATTTGTGATTGACACATAATAATTGCACACATTTAAGGGAAGCGATATGCTCTTTTTTGAGGAGCCTGTGTCAGTGCCTCATAGAAGTTACACCATTATGCTATTTGTTCTTTCGTGACCAATTTCACTTAGCAGAATGTTCTCAAGGATTCTTTGCATTGTAGTCTGTGTCTGAACTTCTTCTTCTTCTTCTTCTTCTTTTTGTCGGTCGTGGGGCTTGAACTCTGGGCCTGGGCGCTGTCCCTCAGCAGTTCAGCTCAAGGCTAATGCTCTACCACTTGAGCCACAGTGCCACTTCCAGCTTTTTCTGCTTATGTGGTGCTGAGAAATTGAACCCAGCGCCTCATGCATGCAAGAAAAACACTCTACCACTGAGCCACCTTCCCAGCCCTGTTTCATTCTTATTTATTACTGAATAGTATTCCATGGGATGGATATTCTGCATTATCATTGCACATTCATCTGTGTCTGCCATTTTTAACCTTTGAGAACAATGTTGTCGCAATCATTGGCATACAAATATTTGTTGGAGTTCTTGATTTCCGTTCCTTTGTGTTATATCTAGACGTGGAGTTGCTTGCAGATATAGCAATTATATGTTTAATGTTTCTGAGGAAGTACCAAACACCAAAGCCATACCTTGGACAAAATTGCCCTCAAGTCCCCTGTTCAGCCCCGGCTCTGTGGTTCAATGACTATCAACTCTTCAAATGCTGAATAACAACTCAGGTTACACTTGAGCTCCCAGCTCCCTATTTGATAGAGAGCTACCTTTTCTCATGCAGTACCAGCCACATCTTTGAGACAAGAAGGGTAGAGTGTGAATAGATTTGACCACGTTGGCTTCCTTATCACCAGAGCTGATTTGGCCACACTAATCACCAGAGCTGATTTTAACTCTGGCAAAGAATCAACATCAAATGATTGATGCTGGTACTGAGTGTGTTGTAGAGTCTACTCAGGTCTTCAGTACCATGGAGAAGCTGAGCCTATTTGAAAGGCAAAGCCTGATTTGGGGGTGAATTTACTTTTTACCGATATTGTATATGTCCAGGCTGCCATGTGTGAGCAAAATAACACAGAATAAATGGTGTTTGCAGATGTGTGTTTTTGGGTTTCTGTTTGTTTTTCTGCAGCTGAGATTGAAGTGTCATTGATGTAATGTGTAATGAACAGTTCCCCCGAAAACTGACTTTTGTTTATTCACAGCTACTTTAGACGCATGAGAGGTAAACACCCCTGGAAGCAGAGCAGAATGTGAGCAGATGGGAAGGCAGTTAGTCACTTGCTTACTGCTTGGCTTGGAAAGCAATGCCTTTGCTCACGCAAACGATTCATTTCATAAATTCAACTCAAGGCAGGCAGGTGTAATTTGGAGAGGAGGAGAGCATTATGTAAGATATAAGCTGACTATTCAAACACCAGGCTGTAATAAGATAGGCCTCAACATCTCACATAAAATAGGAAAGCATTTTTAAAGAAAAAAGTTAGAAATATATATATTTAAACACACACGCATGTATTTAAAATTGAGACAGGGTTTCACTGTGTAGTAGTCTTTAGCCCATGCTAGTCTCAAGCTTCTGATTCTCCTGACAATGCCTTCTGACTGCTGGGTGTACACATATGTACCACCATGCCTGAATCAAGAAATCTTTTCCTTTTTTTTAAAAGTATATTAGGACATGACACTTAGAAAGCATGGTGTTAGTGGGTGGGACAGAGAGACAGACTAACCCAGGACAACAGCTGGAAGTTGGATGTAGGTTTCCCCCTTGTTGTTACTTAATTGGAGCATTTATAATACCCAGCTTACCCAGAGCCGCTGTCTTGGAATAAATTGAAGTGGAAACAGTGTGGTGGAATAAAGGGCATTAGAATTAGTGTGAGTAAAATATGATATTTACAAAAGTCAGTGAAACCCAACATAAACACCAAAAGTTCTAACAAATCACAAATGCTATATTGAAAAGGAAAAAAAATCTGTGAGAGCAGCACCCTGCTCAAGGAAGACAACATCACTAAAAACTCTCCTATGGACCCTCCCATTCTTTCTTCATCTTTACCCTCCTCCCCTTCCCAGGCATTTCACTCCACAGCACATATTGATGCGCCTATTAAATTTATATAAAGGGAATCATAGCGTGTTTCTAAAAAAGACACAAAATTATCAAGCCCAACTTGAATACGAGGAAACGCTGAAAATGTACCCATCTGACCAGTGTGCACTGGGGTAGAAAAAGGAGGATGAGAGGCAAAGAAAATGATTAGTCTCATATCTATGGAGTCAGCTATGATACTATTTATTGTTGGGATGTTAGTAAGTGTTGGTAATTATGCCAGCACAGGCCACCAAACCTATTAATTTTTCGAGTTGGTGGATGAGTCACTTACTCCTTCCTTTCAGGATGACAAGGCAGGATGCAGAAGTCCCATTTGCATGTGATGATAAAATCCTAGCAGATTCCTAAGCTTCAAAATAACTAACAAAGATGGGATGTAAGTAACCAGCTGGATATGATGGGTCCAATCAGAACATCCTTTCTAATGTATGAACCACATGATTGGTTATTGAGGTAGAGGGGAACATGGAGGATGCAGGGGCCAATCCCTGAGCAATATAGGGCTCTCACGGCCACAGTAGAGAAGAATGGCTCTTGGAAGGGAGTCATCAGAGTTGGTTATGGCCCCTTTGTTATAATTAAGTTATAACTGAAAGCAGAAATGGGGAAACCCAGCCTTTGTTTATGGTAGTTCCCCCTTCTCAAATACAAGGACCGTATTCCTTTCCAAGAGCTACTATAATAAAGTAATAAACTGGGTGACTTGAAGAACAGATTTTTTTTAGCCTCACAGTTTTCTAGAGGCCAGAACCCCAAAATCAGGATGTTATTAAGCCCAGGTTCCCTCTGAAGTGTGTATGGGAGAATCCTCCTTCTTCTCTCCCCACCCCATGGTTCTCAACAGTCCTCGGCTTGTAGCTACAGCACGTCACTCTCTCACAGGATGCTCTCTTCTCATGTGTCTGCTCAGTATCTCTTCTCCTCTGCTAATAAAAAATCAGCTATATTGAATTGTGAATAGATTGAATTTTATTTCTCATGAATTGTTTTCAAAATCTGTATCATTATTTTGGGGAGGCTTAAACCCACAAATGAAGCTCCTTAGCCTTTTTTGGGGTTCATACTTTTCTAACATTAAACGTCTCCAACAGATGATTATGTGCTTTAGCTTACCTTGTCTGGTAAGTTCCCATGGCATTGAAGATAACCTAATGGGTTATAAGTCAAGTCCTCAAGATTTGGAGTGAAAACAATGATAAAAGATTACTACAAAAAAAAAAAAAAGATTACTACAGAAGATTTCAGCATAGATTTGAAGAAAAGGCCAAGGGAAAAACTTCAAGCTAAAATATTCATTGATTCCACATTATAGCTTAGTAACAATTATAACAGATACTATTTATTTACTCAGCAGTCATTGTGTATTAAACATTATTCTAAAGACTGTATAGATTTAAGATCACTTACTTACATATTAACAAACCTTTGAGAAGATACTATTATTATCCTTATTTTCCAGATAAGGAAACCTAAGCAAGGAGAATTTATAAAACATGCCCAGTATCACTCAGCTGAGGGTGCTATGACCCTTACCAAGGTGCCCTGACTTCGAAGTAAATACGTGTGAATAATCATTATGTTATTTCAGCATTCAGGGAGAAAACTCATGGTGAGTTTACTGGGGTCTGGTCATAGGATAACCATCCAGCTGAGTCTAGGCCCCATTGATGTTCTGTAGTGTGATTCTCCAAGGTCAGCCTTCTCCACACTTAATTCCACATTCTATCCACGGTCAAGCCGGAGGTTTCTCACTCAGGGTCCTTCTGTCTCCCAGAGCATCATTGCTAGAGGATGGTAGATTGCATGCTAGATTGTCTTTGTGAGAAAGTGTGCTGGGTTTGCATGGCCAGGGAAGTAAGTAAGTGGAACTAATAATTGGCATTGGTCAAGTCAAACTTACTCATTGCAGGTGAATTAGAGTTCAGCATGGCGGGTGGAATCATCTGGGATTAATGCCAATGACTGTGTGCATGAATAAATCCTACATGCATCTTTAAGCATTCAGTGTGTGTCAGTTATTGTGCTGGGTAGAGGGCTATGAGGATATCTGACACATCATCCTTGAAATCTAGAAGCTCACAGTTCTGTAGTGGAGATGTCTTTGGAAATAAGTTTAAAAAAAAAAAGCAAGAGGAATCAATGACCACCTTAGTAGGGGGTTGGATAAAAGATCACACAAGTACAGAGCTTGGAGCTGGGGGTAATCTTTTCCTGAAAAGGTCAGGAAAATGTACCCTACTTTTCAACTGACTGGCAAAGTACAGGGAAGAGAATGGCATAGCCTTGATTTTCTCAGACACATGAAAGATGCTTATTAAAGAAGCATATTCCTAGACTCTACTCTAGACTTTGAGATCGACATTCATGGTGTTAGGTGCAAGAATTGCTCTTTCAAATATAGCTAGAATTTGAGAATAGCAATGTATTTTTCTTTATGAAAGCCAGGGTATAGTTAGTGATTATCTTGTCCAGATCTGAGATAGAGAAGGCGGGCAGACCCCTAGGAAGAGATATTACAGGGGTAGAAAAACGGGAAAGTTGAATCTAGATTTTGGAAATTCTGAAATAGGGATGTTGGGCTTGATTTTGCAAGTCATGAGGACCCAGTGAAGGTACTGAAGGAAGGTTGTGACATAATCAAATCCTTATTTTGCAACAGGTAAGAAGGCCAAAGCCGGGGGATGCAATCAGGAGGCTCTTAAGATAGCCTAAGTAAGAGATGACAGGGCGGCCAACCAAAGCAGACACAGTGGGCTGCCTTTCCTTACAAACAGCATACAAACACAGTGCAGAAAACCCAGGAGAAGTTTTCCCATGATCTACCCCATGTTTGGTGACTTGCACACAGTCAGTAATTAACAGATACTTGCAGGATGAGTAACTCCACAGTCAGCACCACTACAGGCCAGCCCTGTGCTGAATGTTTTACATAAATTATTTTTCTTAATCCTCCCAACAACATGGTAAGATAACCATTGCACTTTGTAGATGAAGGGAAAAAAAAACAACAAAGTCTTAGAAACTTAAGCAATTTGCCTAGGGTTACAAAGCTAGTAAATGACACAGTTGAGTTGAAAACACAGACAATCTGATAGCAGAGTTCATACTCTTAGCCGGAATATCATATTGCCTTGCCAAGGAACAAGGGTATTTCCTTGAGACTCTTTTTACATGCACATATTTTTACATACCGTATTTATAATTGTCTATGAATTTTTCTATCCAGTCATACCAAAAGCATTTTCCCTGCCCTAAAATGTTTTCCTAAGGCCTGATTATAATGGATACATGATTATCCATTTACTTATGTCTTCATATTCCTAGGGTTTTATTAGTGTAACTAATTTAGTGACAAACCTTTTCATATATGTAATATTTTCTATATGTGTAGTTATGTCTTCAGATTAGATTTCTAGGGATGGAAGCCCCCATGTTTGCATTGGTAAATTCTTGATTCCCATTTCCTCATTGTGCTTTGGAATCTTTTTACAAGTTCACAGTCACTGTGTGCACATAGCCACAGGCAAAGAATGTAAATATCCATTTCAGACCACCCTGACCTGCATTAGGCATTATTTTTCAAAATTGCAATGATTTAAAAGGGTTAAAATGCTAAATTATGTTTCATTTTAATCTCCACTTATTGGAGTGCCTATTTTCCTGAATCCTTCCTGAATTCCACTTTCATGACTTTGTTTATTTTCTGGAGAGTTTTATGAGTAATTTCCCAGGTAAAGTACTGAGACTTGGTGAGGGCATTAGTGGCTGAGGGATGAGGGAGAGAGGCAAATTGAGTTTAAAGGGATCATCACTATTATAGTTAATATGACCAAATATATTCTTTAACCAGAATCTACCTACCATATAGGGGTTAATAAAATAACCCCTCCTTTCTCAGATTCAAACCCTACTCCACCAACTAAACAATTAATTAGTACTTAGGGAAACTTAAGCACACAGTACAGATATTCCTCTATAGGAAAACAGCGGTGATGAGTGAGTTGAGAAAACTACTAAAAGACCTAAACAATAGAATTTATACACTTCCTTAGACCACAATTTGAGGACAAAGTATCATATTGCTTCCTCGATGTATTCTACCTACCCGAGGTGTACTGACTTAAGTGATATTGGGATCAAAACCTTTGTTCTGGGGCTGGGAAGGTGGCTCCATTGTAGAGTGCTTGCCTTGCATGCATGAGGCCCTGGGTTCAATTCCTCAGTACCACATAAGCAGAAAAAGCCAGAAGTGGCGCTGTGGCTCAAGTGGTAGAGTGCTAGCCTTGCGCTGAAGAGCTGAGGGACAGAATCCAGGCCCAGAGTTCAGGCCCCATGACAGACAAAATAAATAAATAAATAAATAAAATTTAAAAATAAATAAAACAAAAAACAAAACCCCATTGGTTCTAATATTTATCAGGAAAAGTAAAACCCACACTTGCAAAGAGTGGCACAAAGTTAAAAAAAATAAGGGCAGATCGACTGAAAGAAGAAAATATTTGTACAAGTGTTAGTACTAGGCTAGATCAAAACTACAAATTTATTATGTCAATTTCTGAAGGTTTGGAAACACAAGTTTACATTACCACTGTCTACATGAAGGACGCAATGACCAGTATGGAGGATGCAGAGATAAAGGAATGGGAACATAATCATAGCCAGAAGGAGGAACATTAAACTGGTGACTAGTGGAAGTCTGTACTGACAGGAAGCAAGATTCCCAGAATGCAGAAAAAGTAGACAATAGCAGTGAGTTAGAATGCTACCTAACAACATGGGGGCTACACTGTGCCATGTTACAGGTATCTTTCTGCTTGTTTCTATTTACATATTCATGCCTAGCAAGATGAAACTGAGTTCCCTCCCTCTCTCCCTCCCTTTTTCCCTCCCTCCCTCCCTCCTTCCTTCCTTTCTTCCTTCCTTCCTTCCTTCCTCCCATCCTCCTTCCTGCCCTGCCTCCCTCCCTACTCCCTCTCTCCTCCCTTCCCTTTCTTTTCCCCTTTCTTTCTTTCTTGTTCTCTCATTCCACCCCTCAATTCAACATTTGTTTTACAAGCTACCAAATTGCTTGACCAACAAACGAGGCACCTTGGATATCCAGGTGTGTGCCACAGGGCATTGGGAAGATAAATGATGTGTATGTGCCTAGGACAACAGCCTTAACTGGTAAATCGAGTCTGTTCTTCTCACTCTGATGATTTCCTCTTTAAAATTCATCCCAGAGGAAGTTGTGCAATATTTGTTTTCCACCCTGGGCTTCTAGATGGTTCAACTTTTGAATGACAACTGATCACCTGGAAGACAGTGAGCCCTACCTATTTTGGGGAGGGGGAGAGAAAAGACTTGTGTGGGCAATACAATAACAATCCACAGAGTGACCTTGGAAGGCTGGCAGGGCTCCTCAGAGGACCAGTGTGATGTGTTGTTACCGTCACCCCTAAACAGGTGTGGGCACCTGCTATGAGCAAGCTGTTATGCAAAGTGCTCTGGGGTAAAATAGAGACACAAAGATCTCCACCCTCAAGGACCATAGGGAGACTGGCTAGAAAAATAATGATGTGTCTGAGAACGATCACCTTCATCAAGGGCACATGTGATGAATGCGCAGGAAATGTATAGAATAAGGATCATTTTTGACATAGGCAATATGGTGAAAAGAGAGGATCAAGCTTTCCCATTCTAGTGACTGACAGCATAAATGAATGAATCAGTGCACAAGTGGGCTTGACGTCTCTGGATAGGATTTTGAAGACACAGCAAAGAAACCAGGGCATGTGTTTAGGGTGAGGATAGGCAAAGTGGGAAGGGGAAATCTTAGGAAGTGACAAGTAGAAAGCATACCAAGTTTTATTTAGGAGATAAAAAGGGTTGGGGTGTATAGACAAGGCTCTTAGATCAAGAAGGTGGATTTAGAGAGCTGGTGGGTGGAAAGCCCAGAAGATGGATTAAATGACCCATCTCATGGATAATGGGGAAGCATTGGCATTTTGAAAGATTAGTGAGAGTGACATCCTATTTATTTTGGGGGAATATTATTGTGGCAGCTGTTCAGAGCATGAGTTAGAGGAGGAAGAAACTAGAGATAGGAATCCAGTTGGGTAACTATTGCAATAGCTGGAAGAGAGCTAAGAAGGCCTGGTGAGGGCTGTGGTAATGGTAAGAAGAGAGAGGCAAGAATACATGAGACATTTTTGGAATAATATTGCCATCGAGCCTCAGAGAGAATTCAACGGTGATCTTCATGTGGTGGCTGGAAGTCAGTGGATTTGCCTTTAACTGGGCCTAAATTTCTGGTTTAGCAACAATGCTAAGAACTCCCTCCCTCCCTCCCTCTCTCTCTCTCTCTCTCTCTCTCTCATCTATGTTGGATTTAGGCAAACAAGAAATAGGAAATGTTTTTTCATGGAAACTTTCATCCTTGGCTATGTTATGAACTGAGGTACTAAGGGTTAATAACCATAGAGTCACACTTTTCCTGAGAAGATGAGAGGAACTGACAAATCTCAGGAAGGAGGGCTTGGGAGAGTGCTTCAAGCACCATTAAGTGTCATTACTGTGGCTTGAGAAATGAGTGTTCTCAGGAGTTTTGCTCCTGTGCTTGCCAAGTCTGTGCATAGAGCTATCTGATTCAGATTCTTCTCCTGGAGTCATTCACTAGAACCACAGTCAATACTTACCAGACTTGTGCTCTTGCTTGGGATCCTGATCTCTATGAGATGGTAGCGAGTTGGGCCATTTACTCATTCACTCATTCTTCAACAGTCATGAACGCTTATCATGCTCATGAACCATTTTAGGTACACTTTACTGATAATATTATACAAGTTTGACAAAGAAAGGGAGGGGGAAGTATTCCTGCCCTCATAGACCCCCAGTGTACTAGAGGTAGAAGCAGCCATAAATTAAAAAAAATAATAAAAGACACATTGGATAGCAGTAGATACCATAAAGCAAAGAAGACTAGGAATTGTTAGGTGAGGAAGCCAGTGTTTGAGAGAATGTAGTTAGGTCACCTTTTAAAGAAAATGGCATTTGAGGGAAGGTGGCTCAGTGGTAGAGCTCTTGCCTTGCATGCATGAGGCCCTGGGTTCGATTCCTCAGCACCACATAAGCAAAAAGAAAAAAGCCAGAAGTGGCGCTGTGGCTCAAGTGGTAGAGCTGAAGAGCTGAGGGACAGTGCCCAGGCCCAAGAGTTCAGGCCCCACAACTGGCCCCCCCCTAAAAAAGAAAGAAAATGGCATTTGAGTCAAGTCTTAGAAGAGGAAAGTATGTGAGCCATGAGTAAATCTAGAGAGGAGTATTAGGGAACAGCATATGGCTAGAATGTTTGGCCAGTAATAAGAAGGCCAGGGGGATGGAGCAGAATGAGGGAGAGGGAGCAGACGCAGCAGGAGACAGGAAAGTATCAAGTAGGGAGCCCATTCTTGGTAACTACATCTTTGCTGCTTGGATTTTCTGAAGACAATGCTTGAATTCTACAGATTATCCATAAATGGAGAAGGAAACAGATCTGGCCATCTTTCACTTTGGGATGGGGCTTGCAGTGTCCATCTGGGCACAGGAAAGAAGAAAGGTTTCTGGTCAGAAAACACCAAAGCTGTTGTTCATTAGGTAGAAGAGGCAGCAGTGATGGAATCTCCCATCTGTCCTTTGCGTATTGTGGCTGGCCAGGAGGCGGGGTCTTCCCAGTAGCCTGCCCAAGGCTGATTCACATCAGAATTACTCAACATGTATAGATTCTAAAAAAAATAACTTTAAGTTACTCTAAAAATGTATCTGTGTTCTTTAACTGCTTGCATCACTGAGTACATTTAGTTTACAGCTTACAAGCTTCCTCCCTCTCTCTCTCCTCTCATACCAAACTGCCAGGTGGGGCTGGGAGGAAGAAGAAAGCCAGCAGCCCGAATGTCCCTCAAATTCTATACTTAAATTCTGTCACCATGGCAGCATGACAGCCTCCTGACCATGTGGGACTGTCACTGGGTTTGAAGAACAGCTTTAGAGATATCATTCCTCACTTATCTAAAAGCTGCTTTTGCTTCATGAAGAGGTTTATTATAGCTCCTTCACAGCTATTTACCATCAAAGTGGGGAGGGGTCTGTTGTTTTTGTTTTTTTGTTTTTTATTTTAACTTCTCTGAATTGAGCAACTCAGTGCTTTCTTTCTGGCCTGGAGCCTAAACTCTTGCAAGAGCAGAGACAAATCTAGAAAGGAGAATGGGGGAGGTAGAAAGGCAGGCCTTGCCCATGGTGGTCATATGAACTTGGAGATCAAAAGAGCAGTCCTGGCTTTAAAAGACTGGCACTATTCATGAACCCAGTGACTACTCAAGAAGGAATACAACTACTTGTTGTCACCCAAAGATAAAAAGCTGCAGCTGTCTCCCCACTCTCTACCCCCAGTCCAATTTGGATCCCCAAAGTGGTGGCAGACTTTGTCACCACTTAATCTCATTAATTGCTGAAAAGTGACAGATCCAATAAAATAAAACCAACCAAAAGATGTTGGCAAAGAGGGACACTAAAGTTTCCTTTTAGAGAATGCTTTTAGATCAGCAGTCTCTTAATTTTATGTCATTAGTTTGGTGGTGAGGTGCCTTGCCCTCTTAATGCAAATAAATTTAATTGGAGAAGGTTAGTTCTGGGACAGATTCCATAGTCTCTACTCTAGCAATTACCAAAGTATGTTTGCTGTTTCTCACCCCAATTCCGTCTAGTATAAATACGTATTTTGTGAGAGAGAGGAAAAAAGGGAAACACATTAATCAAAAGAATGTAAGGAAATGTTATATTTAAAACAATATTGAAAAGATTTTCTTTGCCATACATCTCCCAAGAACTTTCAACATTCCTAAATGGCATTCAGGAGTATCACACCCATGACCCAAACTTGAGTCACCCCACCCATTTCCATGTGAAGTCTGGGAGCTTCACAAGACTTGCCCAATATCAGAGCTAGAACCAGATGCCAAATGGCTTGGCCTCTTCAAGCTCTTTTTTATTTGCCTGGAGAAATACAGAGCATAAACAAATCTAAAAACAGAAGTATTCACGAGCCATGACAGCAAAAGAAAGAGGAAATGTCAGGTTCAAAATGTCAGGGCAGTTTTGAGTCAGCTTCAGGAGCCCAAATGGAATTCACCAAAGACAGAGCATAGGGAAAAGACCAGGAGCTGGAGATGGACTAGCAAATAGTGAAACCATTAAAGAGAAGGATATGAGTAGGAAATTCATTCATTCATTGACAAATTGTGCTGAATTTCTGCAAAGTACTAGACATTGGAAATACAGGGCACCCAGATAAAAGGCTGCTCTTGGGGCATGCTCAACTGGAGCTCTAGCTTACAAGCACTTCTGATCACTCCCTGTCCCCTTAGGGAGTCCATTCTCTTCCCTCTCAATCAGGTCTAAGTTCTGCAACTACTCACCCAACATTTGAGATTCAACTGGTTCCAGGTACCAGTTATACGAAACAAGCAAGCCAATGTCTTGAATGATCATTTGAGCCTTTAAGGATTGCCCTGGAGAAAGACCATGGATGAGTTGGATGGTGCTTTGGGGCTTGGCCAAAGTGAATCCAACTGGGAATAGAGGGTGTGGTTCCTTGATGATTGGAACAAGAGGCAGAGATGAGGAAGAAGGACATTGGGAAGAATCTTTGTTTTTTTTTATTTCTCCCATATTTAAATAAATCTGAGAGGCAAGGAGATAGTAGGACCCCTTACTCCAGGATTCTGTAAGAGCCTTCAATAAAGGAAGACCCTCTAAAGGTACGAATTGAAATTTATAATAAAAAGACAATTGGTTGAAATCCTAGAGACAGAGACTATCCTCACGGGACTAAGGTATTTCAAGTTCAACCATCTTGATCACCTCAGATTTGTTATATACTTGAAGTTAATTTCCCAAACTATAAACTTCGCTTGGTGGGCAGAAGTTCTTTTTCCTCTAGAGCATTTTGTTTTAACAGAGGGTATTTCATTTAACCTGTAGGAGTTTCAAAAACAAAAATACTACAAGAAAGGAAAATATGGCTACGGGATTTTCTTGGCAAACAAAGTCATGAATAGCCATATTTAAAATGTTATTTCTTCTATCAGTAGGTAGTAAGGGATGGGACTTATGTGGGTTTACATTTTATACTCTTCAACATTTCTTTGGCCACGGGAACACAAGAACAGCCACTTCAAATGTTGCAAATGAACTGTGTTTAGGGCCATGGAAATCATGTCAAATTTGTAAGTGGCTTGAGTTTGAGATAATAGGGAAGGGTGGAGACTCTGTCAAATGACTTGTTGGAAAGAAGAGCAACCAAAACTCATCTCCAGCTAACAATATAAGTGCAAGGTTATTTCTAACTTGTTAAAGGAAGCTAGCAAATAAGAATTTTTATGTGTGTAAAAATTTCTAATTTTAATTGTTGACAATCCAATTCAAATTTATACCAACACATGGTACAACATTATGTGTCAAAACTGAACAGGTCCAAAGGCTGGAGGCTGCTTACAGGAAACCACTGTGCTGCCCTTTTGAGAGACTGACTGCAAATTCCTTGAACAAAGGGAATGTGTCTTTTGTTTTTCTAGTAGTTGAAAGCCAAGTATTGGGATCTGGCTAGAAAATGGTCCAGGGCTGGGAAGGTGGCTCAGTGGTAGAGAGCTTGCCCTGCATGCCTGAGGCCCTGGGTTCGATTCCTCAGCACCACATAAGCAAAAAGCAAAAAAAAAAAGCCGGAAGTGGCACTGTGGCTCAAGTGGTAGAGCTCTGGCCTTGAGCTGAAGAGCTGAGGGACAGCACCCAGGCCCAGAGTTCAGGCCCCACGACCGGACCCAAAAATAAATTAAAAAAAAGAAAAGAAAAGAAAATGGTCCATAAAAGACAGAGAGGGAGAGAGAGACAGAAAGACAGACAGAGACAGAGACAGACAGACAAAGAGACAGGAGAGGAAGGAGGAGGAGAGGAAAGAACTGGGAGAGAGGAGAAAAAGAGGGGAGGGAGGGAAAGAGAAAGAGAGAGAAGGGGAAGCTAGGAGAGGGGAAGCAGTGGGGGACGGGGAGGGGAAGGAAGGGAGAGAGGAAGAAAGGGAGGAAGAGAGAGAACAAAGCTGAGAGAAGGAGGGGACAGAATAGGAAGAGATTTCTCTCTTGACTAGGAGCTGGCAAGTCCAAAGATTTGTGGGAAGAAAGGGCAGGCAGTCCCAGGATTTCGTGGCCAGGTCCTCCATGTCAGAGATGCATTCAAAGGGCCATAAAAAAGCCTGTCTCTCCTAAGCTCAAAGGCTGCTTGCTTCATATTTGCTGTTTAAGATTCTGAAGCCAAAGTAGGTTTTGTCCTTAGATTCTGACATCCCTTTTCCTAGAACTATACCAACTCTTTCTTAGGCCCCACATCTAGACTATTCTACTCTGAGCCAAAATTAGGAACCAATATCTTTAATATATATATATATATATATATATATATATTTCTATTAAAACCAGCTTTGGTGGAGCATGCTGGTAATTAATGAGGAGGAGGAGGCAGGAAGATCACAAGTTTGAGACCAGCCTGGGCTACACCTTGAAAAATAAATAAATAAAAAATTAAAAAACTATTTCAAGCGCTAGACATATTATAGTTCACTGCACAGACTTATAAATGTTTATTCTTCATATAGAAGAACAATATGAAATAAAGAGAAATATAAAATTTCATAAAAAAGATAATAAAACTCATAGAGCTACACAAAAAACGAAGCCATTCTAAAATATGAATTTCTAGTTATTAACAATGCATGGGTAGTTGCTGACCAATTGTAATAAATATACCACACCAATGCAGAAAGTCCTAAGAGGGACTAGAGTATCTAAGAACTCTATATAGCTGTTCAATTTCCTGGAAAATCTATTTTTAGATAAATTGTATTTTATACCTTATAAATATATTTTATACAAAATATCAAGACATATTTTACACACAATATAAAGATATATAAATACGAAAAGGATATATTTTGTGTAAAATACTGATGCATTTAGAACCTTAAATTATTCTAAAATTAACTTTAAAAAGAAAAAGCAAAGAAACTTGACTACTCTGTGAATAAAAATCCAGAGAATGTTTAAAAAATATTTTATTATCTTTAAGTAGTTGCACAAAGGAGTTGGCATTCACCAGAGCAGTTGATGAATTCAGTGCATCTTGATCAACATACCCCTCCCAACCCAACCTTTCCCTTAATGAATCAGATCTTTAGTACTTACAATGGTTTAATATAATATCTGCTTTCTTAGTTGTATCACTTATCCAATAATGAGGCTGACAGCAACGTATTTTCCTTGAATTTTCTGAGAACTAATTGGTTTAATAATTGTTTATTTTGTCTATTTTTTCCAAATATCCCTTACCAAGACTCTGTGTATTTAATATGAATATCAACAGAGACTAAGGATTCAGTGGTCACTGAACCCAATGATATAGAATGGTTTCCATGACTCAATAGTTGTTATTTGCCCAAATTGGCCTTTCCATAATGGTAAGACCAACAGAAGAGTCATATGCATTCTAAAAGTAAGACCAGATCCTCTCACACACTGGACAAAGACAGCATATTCAGCTGTTTCTCAATTTTAGATATGTCTTTTTGTCTATTGGACTAATAAGTTCTACTTAAACTACAAATGAAGGACATGGTATTTATTAAAAATATCATTGCATAATAAAGAACAGCATTTTGAAAAAGATCAACCGTTCCTCTGTAGAATCTTATTTACAGTTTCCACCCCAAGTAAATCGAATGTAAATGATAGGTCCTATTTAGACTTCTCTCTTCCCAAGTTTTACCATTTGGGTAGTTTTATATATAAGTCACTTATCTGTTGAAATTCAGATCTAAACCAGAATAAAAAACAGTGACATTTTTGCAATTTTCTTAGTTTGAAATGATAACAAAAGCCTAGAATTATTTGTCTTTTTTGAGTTGGAAAAGCACTTAGCTCCTTCTTTTAGCATGAAAAATAGTGCAAGTGGTTTACTGAAAACCAGAATTGTTTTGAATGAGACTCCTCCATTTTAGAATCATATGTTTTATAATCATGAAGTCTTTGAAAAAAATTCTTAAGGCTTATTTCACAAAATATCTTGGATTTCATGTAATAGTATTTGCAGTTCATTTTGATTAAATCATCAAGCTATTATAGTAACCTATTCATATCATATAAACAGAAAAATATTTTTGCAAGAACAATTTTCCTCAAACACTGGAAAAATCATCAGATGTGTCATTCATAGAGTTACCATGAGCATACTATTAAGAGTTGATTTTCACCAAGGCTTTGATGAAATTAGTCATCAATTTCTAGAAAAAAAAAAGGTGTTAAAACCGGTAGAATCCCCATCTCTGAAATTAATATTATCAGCTGATACGCTAATCATCTTATCAATCAGTCTGGTTGTGCTCAGAGAGAAAGTATAATTATTGAGGAGGACATCTAGTTCAAGAACTTTTATGTTAGCTCCAGGAATTTCATTAAAACATCTTACTAATATGGGACAATTTTCTGAGTTTTTGTGGTTAGTAGAAGCTTTCGTATTGCTGAAACATAAAGGTTTCACTCGATTTTTGTTAGATATTTTGAGTGGGTTTTACTTTATTAAATATTTTGAGTAGGTTTCAGAAAACAAAATGCTCGTTTTCTTTTTCACTCATACTTTTGGTTTGTGCCGATGGAAATTTAAGTTCAAATGCCATGGAACCCACTCAAAGGTACATTATAAAGATCTGTAGGCCTGATGGAGTTCTGTGGTGGCGGTTGGAATTACCGCTTCTTTTCTGAGCATTTTTTTTTTCTGAGCTATTTCATTATTGAACCATGGAAGCTCCAGATCTGATAGACAATGGTTCTTCTTCTCATTGAAAGTGTGAAAAGATAGTAAATTTGGACATTTATTACATTATCACACAAGAAGCAAATGGTTAGGTGTAGAATGATACTTTATGTGAGTATCTCTTTAGGAAATCTCCTTAAATATTTTCTTTCTGTCTGACTCATTTCAATCTTGGCAATCATTTGGACACAAAAATAAAACTTTATTCAAGCAGACATCAAATGTTTCTGAACTACAGGCAAGAGCAGAAATAACTACTGCAATGATCATTCCATTCTCAGGAATCATCTTTGCAAGATAATTGTACCACTGGATCATTTGTTGTTTAACAATGAGGATACGATCTAGAAAATGCTGCATTAGATGATCTTGCCATTCTTCATAATGTTTTTTGATAAAGTAGGATAGAGATGACACAGCTCAGTGATAGAACCTTACAGCCTTCTCTTTCTCTCTGAGCATCCTGATACCAACTTTCCTTCCCTTAGAGAGGATCTAAGCCTTTGCGTTGCTGACCCCATCCCACACCCCTAGTTGCCCATTGGTCCCACAATATTTTACATAATCATAATAATTTATGCACCCTGGGATGCTTCCATTAATGTTATTCTCTTAGATTTCCTTTTTTGTTTCTTTCTTTTTTATTATTTATTTACTTATTAGTTAGTTAATGTTGAGGTGGGATCTCCTTGTGGAGCTCAGTCTGGCCTGATGCTTATCATTTCCTGCCTTAGTAGCCTTAGTGCTGGGTTACATCCTGGATTTCTTAGTCCTTTAAAATGAACATTATCAATTTGGTCCTCCTGTCACCATTTTCTAAGATATTAGAAGTGTTAGAACAAAAAAACCAAAGTATTTGAAATGGAAGTATTCTATCAAAGGTCATCCTTTTCCCAAGTCTATGAATCCTGACTTACATGATCCCATCTTTTCCTTCTTCTAAGAGATCATTACTCTGTCTTAGGTTCTTCATTGTCCTTATCATTGTCTTCATATTAATGTTTCTTCTATATTAATGTTTATTGCATGTATAGCAGTCTCTTGAAGGGGAATTGGGTCTATGATTCCCAGCCGATATCAAAATCTGATTACTAAATGTAAAATGGATAATTTTTTAGTGAACATATTTATTCTTTAGTAAATCATCTCTAGATTACATCTAATGCTAGCGCAGTACAAATTCAGTGTAACTGTTTAGGAAATAATGACAAGAAAAAAAGTTTGTACACGTTCAATACAAACACAATGTTTCTTTCTCACTATTTTTGATTCGTGAATGATTGAATCAACAGATGTGAACCTTTGGATGTGGAGGACCAGCAAATAAGTCCAGGTCATAATTTTTCTACCTTTTGAAACAGAGACTGGTCTTTCTTTTTTCTGTTCCTCAATGCCTGAAATATATTCTGTACAGACTGTATAGATCAGAAAACAATAAATCTGTATTGAGTAATTTTCTGTTACTGTGACAAGTATCTGAGACAATCATCTTAGAAAGAGAAGAAAGTTACTTTGTCTTATAGTCCACTGTCACTTGTCCTTTTGCTTTTGGGCCTCGGGTAAGGCAGCAGCATCAAAATGGGAGCATGTGATATTGAGGAAGCTGCTCATCTCATGGAGACTGGGTGGTGAAAGAGAAAGAGAAAAGGATTAGGCCCCACAATCCACTTTGACCTGTCTCTGCAATGACTTAACTTCCTTCTAAAAGCTCCACAGACTGGCGTCCAAGCCTTTAAACAAACAAATAAGCCTTCAGGGAGCACTTAATCTAAACCATAGTCAAGTTTGACAGCCTGTGATGTTCAGGCTCTGTTTCCAGACTGTGCGACCAAGAAGGGTCACTGGTTGGGAAAATGCCAGGGTTTCTTAGGACATCTTTTAGAGTTCTACCACCTTCGGTGTTAATAATTTTTGAATTTGGAAATAGCACCATAAAATGTTTTAATTAAAAAATATTTTTTTGGTGAAATTGGAATTGGGATTTGAACTCGAAGCATCATGTTTACCAGTAAGTCCCTATTTTCCCCTCTGATTGTTTTTGAAATGGGGTCTTGCTTTTTGCCTGGGCTGGCCTCTGCATAGTGAGCTTTCTATTTACATTTCTTGAGGTAGCTAAGAAAACTGGCATATGACACCATGCCCAACTGTTTCTGTTGAGATGGGGACTCACAAACTTTTTTGACTGGGTTGGCCTTGGAATCTTGATCTTCCCAGTCTCAGCCTTAGGGTAGACTGGAATAGGTTGGACTAAAGGTGTGAACCACTGGAACCCAATCTGCAGAATGTTTTAACAGGAAAATTACACCTTTTCCACATTACAAATGATTATAATAAGTCTTATAAAAGTCAAACATGGTAACTAAGTTATTTAGAAACCAAAGACCAAACAAGACCGCACTATAAAGGAGAACTGAATAACTTTTCAGGGTATACATTAAGATGTTGCATAAACATGGCTTCAAAAGGTAACATTTAAAAAAAAAAAAACAAGGAAATGATGAATTGTCACAACTTGCTTTTCTTAGAAATATGTAAATCATTAAATTACGTTATAGAAGCCTGAATTTCTAATTTCACATGCTCTGTTTCTGGAACTAATGTAAGAGTAGCAGGGATATCCTGGTCTATTGAGAATATCTGCCTCTAAGATTCTAAAATCTCAAGATGTAATACCTAGAACCATATATATCTATATGATATATCCTATATCATATAGAATATATATATACCTTCTGGATATATACACATATATCGCATATATATACATACATAGATATATCTAGAATTGAATGACTAAAAGGAAGGCAGTATAGAGACTTTCTGGTGGTCAGTCCACTCATTTTGTTTTTGCAAATAGAGATCCTGAAGGTCAAATGGACTTGTCTGGAGATATTGAATTGGATCCTGTGCTAGATCATTTTTTATTTGCCACTCAAGATTCACCGTCCAATATTTTCTTCCCTTCTATGAACTCACAGATCAAATCTTTCATCTGGCTCCAATGGTAACAGGTTGAAGGACAAGAGGAGGTCAAGGCTGAGCTATTTATTACCTACAGGGCTACAAAGGCCATACCTCCTGTTAACTGCCTTCTCTAGTCCATAACCATTTTCTCCTTTGTTCCTGGTCATTCTTGGAATGAGAAGGCTTCTGGTTGTTGCTAGCTCTGGAGGCTTCATCAAACCTTGGAGTCTCCTTTAATTCCTTGGTAACAAAATCCCTTTCACACGGATAATAATCTTCTTTGGATATCCCCTCTGCTTCTTACCTGGCTTCTGTCCATATACATATGAATTTAGATATTTATTTTCACAGTTCTGGAAACTGAACCCAGAGCCCCATGCATGCTAAACAAGTACTCACCTCTTGACCCACACCCCAAGCTCTTACTATATCCACTGAATCCAAGACTTTTCACTCTAGCCCAATGCTCTCTCTTTGAATTTCTCTAATTCATAAGCTTCTTAAGTTCAGGAAATTTAACATATGGCACAGTAACTATAATATGGTATTATGTACCTGGAATTTGCTGAGAACAGAATGTAATGTTTTCAGCACACACGTGTGCACACACACACACACACACACATACACACAGAGCTATGTGAGGTAGTGATGGGTATGGTAATTAGCTTGCCATCGTCATTTCACAATATGTAACAAAATATCATCACCTTAAATTTAATATAATTATTTTTTCAATTATTCCACAATGAAGCTGGAAAAAATTTAAACTATATTTAACCAAAAAAAAGGGAAAGAAATACATATGACTAAAAGTGTGATTATATGGAAATGTTTTTCAGTGCTTTGATATGGAAGTACTGAAACAGAAGCTAAAACTGTGAGTAATGAGCCACAGAGAGGGGAAAGGCTGACTCTGGGGAGGTTCTGCAGGAAATCTTGCAAAGGTAAAACTTCACTGGGGCAAAAGTGGAACTGTCTGGAGGGGCGAGAGGGTGCTGTGGTTCTGGTGTGGTTAGAGGAACTAGGGCTGCAGGTCCTAGTGCTGTGCAACAGCGGAAGTCAGCACCCCCCACCGGGTGTGACTTTATGAGATAAGCATTTTTCATCTAACACAGCTTCTAGACAGAAGCCACACACACTATCTGGGTTCAACTAGAGCAGCAGCCCATCTTTCCAATGCTGAGGGGAACACTTGTTATGTTAACTCATGGAACTTCAGTGTGGTGTTTGATTGAGATATTTCTGAGGATAATTCTGGTCAGTTTTTACCTTGTAGCTGAACTGTACCAGACTCTCATTTTTACCTACGAGTGATTCATCTTCATACACTCCCCGCTTGCTTCTTCTCCATGAAAATGGAGAAACACGCCGCGTGCCTGTGACTCACACCTATAATCCTAGCTACTTAGGAGGCTGGGATCTAAGGATCATGGTTTCAAAGCCATCCCAGGGGAAGAAAAGTCTTCAGGACTCTATCTCCAGAAATCACCAGCAGAACACAGGACTGGAGGTATGGTTCAAGTGATAAGAGTGCCAGCTGAGCAAACAAGCCCCTGGAATTCAAGCCCCAGAGAAGAAGAAAAGAGGAAGGAGGAGGAGGAAGAAGACAAAAGAGAAAGAAAAGGAGGAGGAGGAGGAGGAGGAGGAGGAGGAGAGAAGTTGTTACAATAGAGAAGTTCCTTCCTTCCTTCCTTCCTTCCTTCCTTCCTTCCTTCCTTCCTTCCTTCCTTCCTTCCTTCCTTCCTTCCCTTCTTTCTTTCTCTTTCTTTCTTTCTGTCTTTCTTTCTTTCTTTTTCTTTCTTTCTTTCTTTCTTTTGGTTAGTGGTGGGGCTTGAACTCTGGGCTTGGGTACTGTCCCCAAGTTCTTCAGCTCAAGGCTAGCGCTCTACTTCTTGAGCCACAGCACCACTTCTGAGAAGTTTCTTAAACAGAATGATGCCCCCGAACTCAAAATAACTTATAATCTCAACTCTGTTGCTAACTTGCTAACCTTAAGGGACCTAATTCAAGTCTCTGTGTTTCCAGTTTCCCAGAATAAAGTGAAGATCTTGGAAAGAATCATAAATGAGGTCACTTCCACCCCTCAGATTGTGTGAGCCCCCAAGATGATATAGCATCCTCCCGTCTTTGATCCTTCTGCCCTGGAGAAACAATACGTCATTCAAAGCCTCCTTCCTTGGGTTTTGGAATCTGTTCTGCAGGGAAGCCAAAAAGGTCCTAGTATCTCCAGGCCCCTAGAATCCCCAGAAGCAATGTCATAACCAAAGATTTTGTGTTCCTGACATTTGTCCTCTATCCCTTGTCTCCATGGAGACGTGTCATATAGGAGGAGGAGCATTGCAAAGCTTGATTGCACTATGGGGAAGGTCGAGAATTATCCTGAGTTTGGCTGGATTCGCTTGAGCACTTCTCTATTCTATTTGACTCCATCCTACAACATGTGTGGGGGAGGGAGGGGAAGCAGTCCAACACTTCCTTTCTTCTCTGCCTGGTAAACTTTGCCTCTGAATTTTAATGTATAGCTAACGTAGCAAGTCATCTGGGAAATGCTTGAAGATGCCCTTTCCCTAGGTAGAAGTCCAATCCTCTGCTTGTTGGGTGCTGTGCACTTCTTTCTTTCCTGGTGTTTGCCACCAAGTAGTACAGTCATTCTTTTATCCTCTGTCCTCGAGGGGTTAGCCCTGGAGGTAAGGGTCCATGTTTTGCATATCTCTGCCTAGAATAGCAACCACTCACTAAGGACTCCATCAGGAGGAAGGGAAGAAGGGGCTGAAGAGGGAACCGAGGAAGAATTTTCTGTTTGAGAAATACTTGGGAGGATTTCTCCTTATGTGTATGCTGAGGCTAAATGACATACTTCCTACAAAAAGGTAGGGGAATCTTTGATCATGCAGAAGAACGAAGAAGCCAACAGTGGCTAACATTACTGAATGTTTTGTTTCTCGTTGCTTCCTATAAGTGACTCCTCTATGGCTTGACTTTGGGTGTGTAGAATCATTTGGCAAAAATTGTATGACTGAATTGGTTGGTTGCTTTGGTCTTGTTGATTTGGAAGTATTGCAGATACCACAGAATGCATTTGCACAGTCTGTCCACTAGGGGCCTTTGGGGTTTTTTTTGTTGTTGTTTTTTTAAACCATGAAGCATTCTGATAGAATCTTATAGTTGTAACGTTGGTGTTGCTAGAGCTCAAGTTAACCATCTCATCTAGATTTCAACATAAGGCAAGAACAAAGACCTGCCAGATATGCTCTTAATGACGTGGGAAAACAACTTTAGTTACTGTAATCTAATCTTGAAAAAAATAAAAATGTAGTTCATAGAAGACACCATTCAATCATTTTTTTTTTTTTTTGTCGGTCGTGGGGCTTGAACTCTGGGCCTGGGCGCTGTCCCTCAGCTCTTCAGCTCAAGGCGAGCGCTCTACCACTTGAGCTACAGCGCCACTTCCTCAATCATTTTTTAAAAATTGTGAAGGACTCTCTATGTACTGAGCACTGTTACAGGTCCTTGGGGGCATGTCAGTGAAGAACAAGATCTTTGCCTCCAGAGAAAATACATTCAATGTGGACAGTAGATAGAAAATAGACATGATCAGTAGTTTCTCTAATGTGCTAGAAAATAACAAGAGTCATGATGAGGAGAATCAGCACTGAGGGTATAGGGGTTAGGAAGCATCAAGCTTTGAATAGGAAGTGTCCCTTCCCACTCATGTGTTTAAGGCTCAATCCCCAGTTGGAGACACAACTGACAATAATTGGGCTGTGAAGCTACTGACCTTTTAAAAATGGGATGCAGTTGGAAAAGTAGATGACTGTGGGTATGGCTTTGAAGAGTCTATCTTATCCTCAGTTCCTTTTCTCCTTCTCTGTGCTTCCTGGCCACTATGAGGTAAACATCTCTGCTTCATTTTTTCCCCTTCTTCCGTGATGTTTCGCCTCATTCTGGATTCAAGGTGATGGGACCTAGAAGCCATGGATTGCAGCTCCTTTTAAGTTGTTTTCCTGGGTATTTTGTCACAGTGACAGAAAACGGGCTAATACAGTGAAGTAGTGGTGGGCACTGTGGATAGGGAAAATGGAGATGATTATAGATAAACGAAGACCTGTAGAAGGTTAGGGTGTTGGTCAGTTCCCCAACTCTCAACTTCTTCAAGTTGGTTTACTTGAAGAAAAGTATTCCAGAAAAAGTAAACAGCAAGTGCAGGGATTCTAATTTGCAAAAGCACCAATCTTACTTTAAGAATAATAAGGAGGTTAGCAAGACGAGAGCTGGTGAGCCAGTGGGCAAGAAATAGAGGTAAGAAGAAAGAAGATAATGAGTTTAAAAGGATTACTTTGCTCCAGTTAAAGTAATGGGCAATATCATACACAAACCAAGGTAACATGGATACATTTGGTCACAGAAAACCTGAAAACAGGATATTTCTTCAAGAAGAGTCAGAAGATATCACATGCAAAGAAAAGCATTTGGATTCTACATTCAGAATGTCACTGTGGGTGTACTGTCATGTAGCTTGATTGAAATAGCCATTATATCCATATTTATAACGGTACCACCCTTCTTCCAGACTGTCTTAGAGTAGTTATTCTCTTCATTTACAAATGACAATTCAAGTAAAAAAGAAACCTTCTGCAAGCAAAGCTCTGCTGTTACAAGAGTATGACAATTAGTGATACACAGGTGGGTATCTTGTGGTCTCTGTTCTCTTCTACAGTTTCCAGAGAGAACATTTTAATTATTGATTGTACATCGATGCACTTATCCAACGAATGTCTAGTATGTGCTGCTTTCTTTCTTTTTTTTTCTTGAGATAATCAGTTATTTTGGTTGGGGAAGAAATGTGTATAAGAATTCATATGAGGGCTCTATATTGCTTGGTAGTCTCGTTCTGGCCTAATATAGAGGTCAGGGTTACTTTTTCTTTTAATATTTTTTTGAACTCACACTTTCTAGGCAGACATTGTATCTCTGAGTCAAGCCTCCAGAATTTGGCTTTGGATATTTGAAGATAAGGGTCTCATCTTCTGCCTGGGTGTGCACCTGGAACCAGATATGTGTATCGTAGCTGGGGTGATGGACATGTACCATCATACCCAGCTTTCTTCCTTTGAAATGGAGACTTTCAAACTTTTTTGCTGGGTCTGGCCTTGAACTATAATTTTCTGAATTTCAACCTCCCTTCTTGTTAGAATAACAGTCTTGGTCTATCAAGCCCAGTTATTGGTTGCATGTATGCCCGGGCTGTCCTTCAACTATAATCGTCCGTACTTCAGCCTCCCAAGTAGCTAGGATTACAGTTGTGAGCTGTGGAAATCTGGAAATCTGGTCGAAATGAACTTTAAGTGATTATTTCTGTGAAGTGCTAGATTTTTAACTCATCAACCAAACAAGATGGCTGTATGACTGCAAGAGAGTAGATGAAAATGCTAGTATGTGGGAACAGAAAATTTCAGGTTCTTAATACATTGTCTCTAAGTCCAAAGGACAATGTCCAATCAGAGAGTTCTAAGTAGTGCTAAACACTTTCCACAGGTATAGCTGAGAAGCTAGAGAGGTACCAATTCTTGTGATGTTATCAGTACTCATCTTTATAAGACAGAAAGGCAGATGCCATGCTAGTTGGCTAAGACTATACTAACTAAATAGCATAGCCTAGATGGTTTATTTTTTCTTGATTCTGGAAGGCAGAAGTTTAAGATCAAGGTGTTGGTTTGTTTGGTTTCTCCTGGGCCTCTCTCCTTGTCTTACAAATGGCCAACTTCTCATAGTGTACTCCCATGGACTTTCCGCTATGGTCATATCCCTTGTGTCTATGTTGTACAAATTTGTCCTTCTTATAAGTTATATTAAATTAGTTATATATGTTATGTTAGTTATTCTGGATTAGTGCCACTCTGATAGTCCTATTTTACTCAATCACTTCCATTTCCAAATATAGTCACATGCTGAGGTATAATGTATGAAGATTTTGACATATTCATTCACTCCATAACAGGTAGAATTCTTACTTATCCAAGTATAAGATTAGGGAAGTATTTAGGCATTTTTCACAAAGGAAGTGTATTTACTTAGGAATTGACTCCCAGCACAAAAGGATGAGACATGCTATAGGCAGAACATAGATATGAGTTGGTTTTCCAAAGAACAGAATGGCATTGCACAGTCTTCCACTGAATGGCATTGCACAGTCTTCCACTGAAGCCCCTTAGGAGCCAACAGTGGCTGTGGAATGTATTCAAGTGAAGGACTGGGCCAAACATGGCCTTTCTGTGGTGTTCCATATGATTCAAAGCCAAGTAGGAAAGCAGTGATTGAAGGAGAAGTGATCCTTCACTTAGCATTTAGTTCTTCTCTTCCATTTATGACTATACAATGATCATAGAAACCATGCAAGAGAAGATGCCCTTCCACGGTTAGATGTCCTTGTGATTGCAAATGTGCAATTTTGATCTAAAGTCTGAGCATAGTCTGACAGACAAGTGCTTGCTTCAGGAGCGGAAGGTCTTGTTTACAGTCTTCCACCTTTTCAACCTTTTTACCACTTATCAAGTATTCTTATGAACACTAGACAAACCCTTTGTTTTTCTCCAACCTTAATTTACGCTGCAAGTTTCAGAGGATCTCCTGTGTGGAATGACTTAAGGAATCATTAGAGAAATTGAAAAGTTACAAAGGTGCATGTTATCCTGCTATATAAAGATGAATGAGTAATTTAGTTGGTGAAGGCTGGTGGTTCAGAGATCACTCCACGAGAAGTAATATCTTGGTGGATCTGTAGTGGATCTTCAGAACTTTGGTTATTAAAATACCTCATTTTAAAATACTGAAACAAGCAAGTTTGTGAGGCCAATCAAGTACAGTGAAGGAAAAGACCATCTGTAACATCCATGGGAAACTATGTTATAATCAGAAGGCTGCCTGGTGAGTCAGACCTCTAAACAAAAGGAGTTACTTATATAAGTCAAATGCTTAACATAGGGATGAACCATAGGCTTCATTTCCTGAGATTTCTTATTGATTGTTAAGGACTGTCTGGAGTGTTCAGAGGTATGAGGCCACGTTTGGGCTTTGTGGGGAAGCGACAATTGATTCGCAATGTCTGCTATGAGAACAGAATTTGACAGAAGTAATATGTATGTTATGTTCAAGCCATTCCTAGTATAAAACCATCCATCAGAGGGAATCATATGCATTAACACACACACGCACACAAGTACACATGTGTGCTCGAATACACACTCATTAGTGGAATTCGATCAGTGAGATACACAGAAGTCACACTTTAAGAGGTCAAATCCGAAGTCTTTATTACAAAGTCAGTGAGGGGCTGGGAAGGTGGCTCAGTGGTAGAGCGCTTGCTTTTCATGCATGAGGCCCTGGGTTCGATTCCTCAGCACCACATAAGCAAAAAGAAAAAAGCCGGAAGTGGCGCTGTGGCTCAAGTGGTAGAATGCTAGCCTTGAGCTGAAGAGCTGAGGGACAGCGCCCAGGCCCAGAGTTCAGGCCCCACGACTGGACCACCCCCCCACCAAAAAAAGAGAAAGTCAGTGACTACAAGTCACAAGACCCATAGAACCTACAGCCCTGAATGTAGTTAGCACAAAGCTTATAAAGGCAAAACCCACATAATTCCTGTGGGGAATTAAATCTAACAAAAGTGTTATACATGAGCAAAGCAAACTATCTAGGGGAACAATCAGAGGCAATCAAGAGCCAGTTATGGGGGGTGGGAGGAGTGGCAATCAAGGGCAAGTATTCTCTGGAGCAAAACTTTCCAGGAGCCAAAGAACATGACACATCTGCAATTCAAATAATGACCTACTTCATCTCTAGGGTTTTGGGAACTAGATGAAAAGCCCCCATCATCTATTAAAATGCCAGGACAAGATGACATTACTTAGACCCAGTATCCATATTTCATTCCCCACTGATTTTATGTACATGAAATCAAATCATTGCTTTTTCGATGAGAGGGCTGCTTTGGGACCCTTAGGACCATGAGTGTAGCCCAGTTATTAAAATTTTAAACAAAGTTTACAACGCAATTGAGAAGACATGGACCTACCTATGGTTAGACCCAAGAGAAGTAGAATTAAGGGCCTCTCGATTGTAGATGTCAGAGTTGTTAGCCATGGGGCCAAATAGACAATTTTTGGGACTAGTTCTGGGAATGTGTCAACCTTTGCTTTGTTGTTTCTATGTTTTGTCTCACCACAGAGAGGCTGTCCTGAATTTACACAGTTAATGTTAAGCTTTCCTGACCCTGGGCAGATGTAATAATTAATCTTTTGTAGGCTCTTTTCAACTGACTGAGAGCCATAGGCCCTTGGCCATGGGAACGGCTAGGCTTTTGTTTAAGAAGAATTATCTTTCCAAAAAGGTTACACAAGTCAAGTTGGAATTCAACTTGCCCTTGACTGGTAATAGTGAGGTTAGTATAAATTTTTGTGAAATTTCATATCTTGGCTCATATACCAATTGAGGTCTCAGTTTGTGGGAATTAGCACTACAGACCAGAGGAAGAGCACATAGAACAAATAACAGTCAGGGCGAAGTGTCAAGGTGATACAAAAGTCTTAGTTTCAGTGGATACAAAGTGGCTTGGATCTTCTATCCTGAATCAGCAGGTTTCAGTCATGTGTGACAGGCAGGGATCCTGTCTACTTTTACTGCAGTGGGGGTGGTCAGGATGATGATGGAGGGTCCCTTCCAGGTGGGAGTGAAGCTGTCTTTGATGAACTTCTTGACTCAAACAAAATCTTCAGGTTGGAAGGGATGGACTGGATCCGAGCTGGGCAGTAGCAGTGTCTCCCAGATCTGTTTATGCTGAGTTGCCTATAAGTTCTGTAGAAACTTGAGTAAGGAAGTATTGTTAAATTCAGCCAATATTTCGGGATTAAGGGAGAGGATCTTCCAAACATTAATTTCCAATGAGGTAAACCCTACCTTATAGGGAATACATTGATTTTTAAATAAAACCTGGGGTAAAAGTTTGACCCGGTTTTTACCAGTCTCAAGAAAGAATTTAGTTAAGGTTTCCTTAACTAAGAGTCTGATTTACTTAAAAGTCTAATTCCTCCATTTGACTCACCCGACATCTGAGGCCAATAGGCACAATGAAATTCCAGTCAATGTTTAAGACTTTTCCCACATATTGGGAAATTCTTGATATAAAAGCCAGACCATTATCAGAGCCTAAGTCTAAGGGCAAGCTGAAAGGAGGTATAATTCCGTGCAACAGCTTTTTAAAATCACAACCATAACTGTTTCCTGTCTTGTGGGAAATGCTTCTATACACCCTGAAAACGTGTCAGTGAGGACTAGGAGATATTTATAACCTAAGGTCTTGGGGATGGAGGGTGGTTGACTTCAGTGAAATCTATCTTCCAGTGCTCTCCTGGAACACTTTCTCCAGCCCTTACTCCTGGTGATGGCTTTTTACTCTGTTTTGCATTTGCCTGAGCACAGGCAGGGCATCTAGAAGTTATTACTTCAACTATCTGTTCTAATTTAGGAATAAAGTAATGTCTCTTTAGAAGGCTCAGTCTTAGTTGTTCCCAGGGAGTTGCTTGGTACCAGATCACTCAAGGTTCTGCCCAGAACTTTACATAAGAAAATCCTACCATCCGGCTAGATCTACCTCCCTTTAGAGTTTTGTTTTTCATCCAATGTTTTAGTTAGAAGTTGTTCTTCCTCTGAGTACATCGGCTTGGATGGCAAGCTGGGGTCAGGAACAGTCCATGAATATTTAGGGGCCTCACTGGTTCACAGCTTCTCAAGCAGTGGCAATGGCTGTGTGATTTCTATTGGTTACCACAGAATCTCCTTTTTGAGGCCCTGAGCAATATACCAGAGCAACAACTTTTGGTAACCAAATTGCCTCCAGTAGAGCCAAGATCTTGTCTTTGACAAGATCTTGTTTTTGACAGTTTTCCTGTGGAGGTAAGTAAGCCTCTTTCTTGTAGCTGGCCATGTGGGTATGGGCTGTAGCAAAGGCATATATACTGTCAATGTAGATGGTATTAGTTTTAGCCTTTGCCCACTGAAGGACCTGGGTCAGGGCAATTAACTCTGCCCGTTGAGCACAAGTACCATAGGGCAAGGCTTGAGCCCAAATGAATTGATATAAAGCCACCACTGTGGCTCTTTTGTACCTTACCTCCTCCTGCACAAAGCTAACACCACTGGTGAAAAGTACTGCTTCTGGTTCACCCAGTGGAACATCAGTCAAATCAAGGAGAACTGGATGGGTCAAACGCATCACAGCTAAATAGTCATGTAAAGGCATAGTGGGGTCATCATCTGGCAGGAGGTTAGCTGAATTTATCGCCTGAGTTTGGCTAAACAATACACAAGCATGGTCTGGCAGAAGGACCAGGTACTGAGTAATTCTAGCATTTGGTAGCCAACACTCTGGTGTGCTGTGAAGCAGAATCTTAACCACATGTGGTGCAGTGGTTAATAGCTTCTACCCCATAGTCATTTTATCAGCCTCCTTTCCCAGCATGGCCATGTAACTATGGCTCAAAGATATATATCTATGAGCCTAAGGCAAGGTCCTAAAGTCTGGGTTAGGACCTCCTTCACCGCCCCTTTTGCCTCATGGATGAACAAATGGAAAGGCTTAGTGATACCACTCAGAGACAAGGCAGGGGCTGAAATGAGAGCATGTTTGAGTTGCTCGAAAGCTTGCTGCTCAACTTCTGTCCAGGCTAAGGCTTGGTTTCCCCTGATGCTTGGAAATAAGAGCTTGGCAATTTCTGCAAAGTGTGGAATTCACAAGCGGCAATACCCCCACAGCCCCTAGGAATGCCTGTACCTGCCTCTTGGTTAGGCACTGGAATTTTCATGATGGCTTCCATACGGCTTTTGAATAGGGCCTGCTTACCTTGTTGGAGTTTGTATCCCACCTAAGTTGCAGTTGTTACTCAGACCTGAGCCTTTCTGGCAGAGACATGGTAGCCCAGGGTCTAGAGGGTGAACAGGAAGTCTGAACCCTCTTATTTGCTTCCCTTTAGGCCTGCATAGGCCTATAGTCTTTGGTTCCTAGCTTCTAGACTGGGAGTAAGGGAATGTTCCAAGGTGAGTACTATGGAATCAAGATGCCTTGAAATGTGAGGGGTAATTCCCTTGTTTGCCTCTAGGCTCATGGGGTACTGTCTTAAGCATATGGGAGTGGCATTTGCAGTGATACCACTGTTGGAGTCTGGTGTTGTGCCAGTCTCAGCCCACACGTGGGGGTACTGTTGTTGTAGTTCCTGGAGGTGAGTTGCTGTTACTCTTCTTGCAGGTCCTCCTCCTATAACAAATACTCCTCTGACAAGGGACAACTCAAAAGAATTGAAAACTGGAGGGGGAGAGGGACTCCTTTGTCTGCTTGGCTGGAGAACTAGGCTCAGGCTACCTCAAAGGACATAGAAACCTGCGATTTCTGAAGGAGATCTCATCCCAACAGAGAATAAGCACATTCAGGAATTACTAAAAAGGAAAGGGTCATGGATTTTTTTTCCTCCCAAGTCCACACTTCTTTCTGAAGTCCATGGGCAAAGGATGGGTTTTCCTGTTGCCCCTTGGATAAATGGAAGTTTTTTGGAAGTTGTGGGTCGCATACAGGAGGTTAGAAATGAATGAGCAGTTCCAGGAAGTCTACCAGGAAGTCCACTGAGTGGCCTCCAATTTTAAGAGTTACCCTGGGCTCCTGAGGGCTCATATGAATGGTATCCCGGTCCTGTCAATCTTCCTGCTCATTAAGGACTTTTTCCCTCCATTCCTGAGCCTCTTTTTGAGGGGCATTCATTTTTCCAGTGCCCTTCCTCCTTACAGTGAACACACTAATTTTTATTTAGTTTCTTCCGCTTTGAGACTCTGGGGTTGGGTTTATTTTCCTTCCGTTTCCTTTATTACTATTGCTGAGCTCAAGCTATTCACTTTTTCTGACTTTCAGTGGGGTATGTTCCTGTTATCAAACACTTTTGGGGCAATTTCTTTTCTTTTTTTGGTTGGTTGTAGGACTTGAACTCTGGGCCTGGGTGCTGTCCCTCAGCTCTGAGCTAAAGGCAAGCACTCTACAATTGAGCCACAGCACCACTTCCAGTTTTCTGAGTGATTTATTGGAGATAAGAGTCTCATGGACTTTTCTGCCCCGACTGGCTTTGAACTGTGATCCTCAGATCTCAGCCTCCTGAGTAGCTAGGATTACAGAAATGAGCCACTGGCACCTGGCTTTTTGGGCAATTTCTAATAGCTGAGACAACTTCATACAGGGAACCCTTCTAACTTTTGCAGTTTCTTTCTAATATCTGGAGTGGACCAAGTCACAAAAGCCAAACTGATAGCTCTAGACTTTACGGGGTCTGCAGGGTCTATAGGGGTATATGTTCTAAAAGTCTCCTGGAGGCATTCCAGGAAGGCCCTGGGGGATTCCAGTGCCCCCTGTTTTACTTCTGTGGTTTTAGATAAATTTCTTGTGGCTCCCGTCATGCCTGATAGCAAGATCTGGTGAAGTGTCCAGTGAGGCCTTCCCTACTGGTGGGTTCTCTACCAAGGCTCTCCATTGGTCTATGTATGAAGATTGGTCCAGATGCCCAGGCTTCTGGGTTACCACATTACAAACTGCCAAGGTTAGCTTGAGGTCAAAGAAGCCTTGGACAGCCAGCCCCAAAGATGGGCCAATCTACTGTACAAAACCTTTTATAGATTTAGAAACGTTGACTCCATAATCATCTGAAAATCCCAATATAAAATTATCCACTATCCACTGGAGGGGTTCTGAGTAGAACTTTGACTGCCCACCCCATAGTGAAACTGAGAACAACAACAGCCAAAACTGAGAGGTAGGAATACAACCCAGGATAGGATGGCCTTGGGTGTTCTTGAGGCCATGCAATACCAAGTAATAATCTGTAACAGATGTCTGAAGAATAAAGAACAATGACACAAAAAACTAGGATCCATATTATAATGGTATCAATTTTTAAGAAAACAAAAAGGAGACAAGACCAAAACAATACTGAACAAAACAAAAACTTCTGCTGATGTCTCAGCCCTAGAGGGCCTGTTGTGGGGAGAGGAGGGGTCTTGATTGTGTCTGATCTCCTTCCACAATAGCACAGATAGATCGATCTTCCGAAACCAGAATGTTACTTACCTGCGATGTCTCAGGAGTGCCTCTCCTATGGAGTTCCCTTCCTTTGGCAGCCTAATCACTGGCTGTCTACCAGTGGCTTCAAGGAATCCACAATTGTGCCCTTGACACTAGATCTCTCTGGGGCCTTCAAATGTCATCTGGGAATTCAATCAGTGAGATACTCAGGAGCCATACTTTAAGAGGTAAAATTGAGACTCTATTAGGAAGCCGGTGACTGCAAGAGGACTGACATCCCAAAGAATCTGCAGCCCTGCATGTAGCTGCATGTTGCCTTTATAAAGGCAAAACCCACATGATTCAGGTGGGGAAGTAAACCTAATAAAAGTGTTATATACAAGCAAAGCAAACTATCTAGGGGAACAATAGGGGAAATCAAAGGCCTGTAATCTGAGGGGAAACAAACAAGGAAAAGTATTCTTTGGGGCAAAACTTTCCTGGAGCTAAACAACATGGCATATCTGCAATTCAAAGAATGACCTATTTCACCTCTAGAGTTTTTGGAACTGGGTGAAAAATCCCCATCATCTATTAAGATGCCAGGATGTCAGTGAGGTCAAGATAACATTTCTTAGACCCAGTTCCTATATTTCATTCAGACTGAGGCTCAGGCGTTATGAGCAATGTATGGTTCACAACCATCAGCATCCTTTTTGAATATTTCCATATGAGATGGATTGTTCATTTGACCAACCCCTCTCTCTAGTGGATATGTTCAATCAGGTCAGAGTAAGAGCTCTAGATATGCCTGCAAAAGCTATTTTTGGTTACTCTTTACTCCTAGAGGACAAACTTATTTAGCATATGGATGACATCTCTTTATAGCCATATTAAAAGGAAAAGAACCACCTGTGTTAGTGGGTTTTCATCCTTTAGGAGAACTTCAATAGGTTAAATAAAAACTATGAACAGGGGCTGGGAAGGTGGCTCAGTGGTAGAGCGCTTGCCTTGCATGCATGAGGCCCTGGGTTCGATTCCTCAGCACCACATAAGCAGAAAAAGCTGGAAGTGGTGCTGTGGCTCAAGTGGTAGAGCACTAGCCTTGAGCTGAAGAGCTGAGGGACAGTGCTCAGGCCCAGAGTTCAGGCATCACGACTGGCAAAAAAAAAAAAAAAAAAAAAAAAAAAACTATGAACAGATTTCTCTGGAAGTCTCCACCTTCCATGGTTTCATAGATTTTTCCTATTTTTCTGTTTGAAGATATACTGGGAATAGATGGGATATTATTCAAAAGCCACTCATCTAGTCCAATTCCTTCATCCCAGATGTGAGAAAAATCTGGGCAGTAGAGAATACATGGCTTTCTCTGGATCACACAGAAGATATGAGGATAAACCAGGAGGAGGACTCTCTATCTCTTTACTCCTCATACGGGCATTCTTTCTGTGAGATCAACAGGATTGGGGAAGATAATCCATCAGTACTCAATTGCCTAGCCAAATCAAAATTGTGAGCCCACCAGTGGTGTCATACTAAAAGGCCCTGCAGAGAAGCATGGCTCTCTTGTCTTCTTCCATGTCTTAAGTGAAACCTGACAGCATAGATTAGAAAAATAATAAAAGGCCATCTCACCTGTGTTCCTTATTTATTACACATTATACAGGTATCTGGTTGCAAAACCCGCACTCCTACTCCTCTCTCATTGTCAGCAGTGTTTGGAGCAGAACACACTGACCTGCTTCATCAGATAACATCGGCATTCAGTGAGGGCTTCCTTTCCAGGTGACTTCTGCCTTTCCTCTCCAACCCGTCCCTGTACTCCCCAGAAAAGAGCAAGAAGGGAACACTTTAATTAGGAGAAGAACACCTTGCTTTTACATAAAACTTTAGCTTCTATATCCAATCAGGGGAAAAAAGCAAGGAGACTAAAACTGTACCCCTTTAAAAAAAGAGTTAAGTAGACTTCTAAGGTTGTGTGGTTAGAGATGGAGGCCAGTTTGTCTGAGAAAAAGCACTCCTTCAATGTTTTGTCAGACAGAGGGAAGGGGAAGGAAAGGTAGGGAAAGGCAAGGAAAGGCAAGGAAGGAAAGGGAAAACAAAGCAAGGCAAAGCAAAGCAAAGGAAAACAAAGCAAAGGAAATGAAAGGAGAGGAGAGGGGAGCAGAGGAAAGGATAGGAGAGGAAAGGAGAGGAGAGGAGAGGAGAGCAGAGGAAAGGATAGGAGAGGAAAGGAGAGGAGAGGAGAGGAGAGCAGAGGAGAGGAAAGGAAAGGAAAGGTGGATGGGGAGAAACAGAGAGAGATTAGAGACAGAAAAGATGGAGCTAGAGACAAACAGAACAAGAAGGAGAAGGGGAAGGAAAGGACAACAGGAATGGACGGAAGGAGGTGGGGAAAGGAGAAGGATCTTCACTTTTTAAAAGGTATAAAGGAATAACTAAGTGAAGCAGTCCTAGCCTGAACAGCCATTTGGAAGCTCACGGTGGAGAGACTGGACGCCATGTGGAGAAGCCCAAGTCTCATCACCATCACAACTCTGTGTCTCTTTGATTTGAGTATGTACCTGCTCCTCTGTGGGCCTCAGTTTCCTCAACAGACAATGCAAAGGATATGTGAGAGGCCTGGAGGGCGTCTCCCCACCCACCTGTGCCCCTCAACTCCAGTCCTTCCCTGGGGCAGACTTGAGTCTGTGCTGAGGAGACACCAATGGGAGAACAGAGGCCTTTGTGGCAGGTTGGGGACCAAGGACTTGAAAGTGATGAGGCAGAATTGAAGCATTTTTGTTGTAAAGGAAAGCGTGGGGCGTAGGTAGTTTGCCAGAAGCCACTGACATCACCGTAATACTTGGAACAGGCCTCAGTGAGGTGGGTGGGAGCCTCAGGGAGTGGGCAGAGTTACCTGGTGAGGGATGGAGGGCCTGCAACTGGCCTGGGAGGGACGGGAACACTTGTGAGCAGCCCATGGGCCTTTGCAGGGGCAAAGCACAAGCAGTCACAGATTCAAAGACTAGAGGTCATTGTGTAGGGTTTGGCAAGTCCTATCTCCATGAAGTTCCTGGGTTCAGGTCTTGGGCTGGAAGATGGACACTCCCAGTCTTGTTCTCAAATAAGCACAGTCATCTCTAGGTAAACTCCATTTGTTCTTATCTGGACCTGAATTCAGAAATAGTCAATACAGCAAATGTTGACATCTGCCTTCTTCCTACTGCTCCCAGAGCCTGCTTGACAGGGAAAAGAAAAAAAAAAGGCAGCCTCTGTGATAAGGTTACAGAAGTATCAGGAGGTATTTCTTTGCTTCAAGTGCAGCCTCTACTAACATACCACAGTGCTTTAAATTTCTACTATGCTTAAGCCTCTTTTTTGGGGGCTAAGCATTTCCTTCTTCTCATAGATTGTCAGAAATATATATATATATATATATATATATATATATATATATATATATATATAATTTTTTCTCATCGTGCAGACAATGCCATAATTAATTCCTACTCTTTTCTGTTGAGTCCAGCTACATCATCAAAATTCCTTCTCCATTTAGAGTCCTGAGCAGGCACTGTGATTGGAGTTAGTTCTTGAGATTGAGCTACTTGTCACCACAGCTTAGTGTAAGTTATCGGGTATGTTACTTTTGGACAAAAAAAAACGTCCTAGGGAAGAGTGAGAAGGAGTTTTGTGGGCAGCTGTGAAGTTAAAGAAGAGGCAGATAAAAGATCCATGATAGAACCAGTACTGAGTGCTCTACTACTTGAGCTATGCCTCCATGCCCCTTTTTGTCGTTTGCTATTTTCAAGGTAAGGTTTCGCAGTATACCTGAGTTGGCCTGGGCTGTAATCTTCCCAGCTGTACTTCCCCAAATTATTGGGGATGACAGGTATGGGCTACAAAGCCCAGCTATTGGTTAAGGTGGAATCTTGGGAACTTCTTTTTATCCAGGCTGCCCTTGAACTGTAACTCCCCCCGCCCCCCAATCTCTATTTCCCAAATAGATGGGATTGTATGCTTTAGCCACTGTGCCTGGCTAGTTAATTTCTTCTTCTTCCTCCTCCTCCTCGTCTTCTTCTTCTTTCTTCTTTCCTTCCTTCCCTCCTCCTCCCTCCTCCTCCTCCTCCTCCTCCTCCTCTTCCTCCTCCACCTCCTCCTCCTCCTCTTCTGTTGGTTGTGGGGCTTGAACTCTGGGCCTGGGTGCTGTCTCTCAGTCCTTCAGCTCAAGGCTAGCATTCTACCACTTGAGCCACAGTGCCACTTCTGGTTTTCTGGTGGTTTATTGGAGATAAGAGTCTCACTGACTTTCCTGCCCAGGCTGGCTTTGAACCATGATCCTTAGATCTCAGCCTCTTGAGTAGCTAGGATTACAGGAGTGAGCCACAGGTGCCCAGCTTTCTTTCTTTCTTTTTTTAAACTTTCCCATTGATTTCTGAGAACCTTCTTCATTTTTTGGTTCTGTGATTTTGTCTCTCCCCTGCCCCACCCCAGGAATCAGGATGTTGTTAGGAGCAGAACATTGCTTACAGATGGAGATGCAAGAATAATTGCTCACATTGATGGCATTCCTTTGCCCTTAGGAAACTGGTTTCTATGTATGTTTAGAAGATGCCTTAAGAAGCCTTCTTCTTCTTCATGGCCTTTGTGAGATCCTTAAAAGTCTGCAACCTCCTTAGGAATGGGAGCTTCTTTACCTCATGTCACTGTTGAATGACCTAACTGCTTAGAAAATAATCAGCTCATCTTGGGTGGAAATCTCTTGGCTTGACAAGTCCACCCATTAGTGCTGGTTCAAAGAACATGTCTGCTTCCTCCTCCCCCACATTAGCCTTTCAAGTTGTTTAAAGATGGCTGTCGCGTGTGCTCCATAAGTTTTCTCTTGTCTAGGTGAAATAGCCCATTTTTTTTTCTCCTTTGTCACAGGTGGTAAATTAGAGTCACTATCACCCTGAGTAACTACCATGTTGTTAGTGATTTCTAACTGATTTGTGTCCTCAGTTGAAAAAAATTTCCATGTATGAGATACCTATTTGAACGGCATTATTTGATTTTGTGATCTGGAAATTATCCTTCTATTTATGTGAAGACCTGAGTTTGTTTTTAAAATTCTATTTTACTATGTTAAGATTCTGGTCAGCTAAGACCCTCCAATTATTTTCCCAGGAACTACTGCCCATTCTGTATCAATAGACGGGAGTTTAAACAACTAGCTATTACTGTTGCTAAACAGGAATACATATTAGCTGCTTATTTGTGTGTAGTTCTTTGCTGGGTACTGGACCAGAGAGATATGTCCTTGAGATAATTATAATTTGAAAATTATTCATTCAATATATACTTATTGTTAGGACTGGCTTTTTAGTAGACAATTTGTTAGCATCAAAAATTTACTTATCCTTAGTATTTGTCTAGCATTTACCCTTATTTTACAGATCAAGTCATTAGACCACCCATTTGATGAATATAATGATATATGTATAGAAATATTAATTGCATTATTATTTTTATTTCTTTTTAAATCAGAAGCAATCTAAATTTCCAAAAAGAATGGCTAAATATAGTACAATCCCTCATAAATAGAGTGTCATGCTACCATTAGTATTGAGTTCAATCCTTAAGTGAAAATACAGAATGACTTTCAGGATATATTGAAAAGAGGAAAATATTTTAAGAACAAGCAAATTAGAGGTATTAGAATCTCATTTGTGTTCTAACAAACTCAAACTCAAACAGTACTTATGGTACTTATGTTTTTATACATATATCTATCCATGTATATATGTATATGTATGCATATACATATACATATATATATATATATACATGGATAGATATATGTATATGTATACATATAGATGTAAACAAGGGTTTAAAAGAAACACAGGTGATAAAGACATTTTCTATTCTAAGAGCTACAAGAGAATAAGAATTTTTCCTCCTAAATATTTTTATATTATTTGGATTTTACAAACATCAAAAATCATGATTAAAATAATTTTAAATATGTTTTTTAAATGTTTTATAGAAGGCAGAGTAAATACATCTTGAGCAAGTGCTAGAAAAATTATTCAAAGATGGCAAAGGTGCAGCCTCCTTTCTTTAAAAAAAAAATCACTATAAAGGGTAGGGCACTATTGGCTCATGCCTTTAATCCTTGCTATTTAAGAGGCTTGAGCTCTGAGGATAACAGTTTGAAGCCAGTCCATGCAGAAAAGTCCCTGTGAGATTCCTGTCTCCAAGTAACCATTCGAAAACTGGAAGTGGAGCTGTGTCTCAAAGTGATACAGTGCTAGCCTTGAGCAAAAGAGCTCAGGGAGAGTGTCCAGGCCCTGAGTTTAAGCCCCACAACTGATAAAATAACTATAAGGGATGAGCAACACATACATAAGAATGGTGTGACCCAATGCAAGGTTTTGGGGAGTCTGGATGAAGCAGAGGTCATCTCTACATGGACAGAAGAGGGATGAACAGGTAGAGCCCAATGTGGTAGAGATTTGACAAGGGATAAATGAACGGCATAGGGTTTTGTAGATAGGTGGTGTTGTCTTTGGGAGTATAATACAGAGAGAATTCTGTATACCCAACATCCAGATTTCTCTATAATTAATATCTTATGTCAGTATGGTACACGTGTCTCAAAAAATAATCTGATATGATAAGCTGATCCAATGATCCAGTATGAGATAATATGTTGACATGTTAAGTCCATACTTCATTTTCTCCTCCTGTCCATTTCCCTTCTCTAGGTTTTCATCAGACAGAACATATCATACTTAGTGTGTCTCCTCGTTCTTCTTGGTGGTCAGTTTCTCAAGCTTTCTCATTTCTGATGGACTCGACAGTTATAGAGACTACAGATCAGGTGTTTCATAGAATGGGCCTGAGTAGGGATTTATCTGGTTGTTTTTTTTTTCAAAATTAGATCAAGATAATGTTCTTTTTGGAGGAAGATCACGCCATATACTATCAATATTACATCATTGTTGAAAATAATCATGGTCACCAGACTTATGGTAGAATCTGAAAGATACTCTTTCATATAAAATTACTCTTAGATTCCCCCTCCCCTTCACCATGGACTCTTTGGAAGGAAGTATGTGCAGCTCACACTTGGTCATGAGGAGTAGTAGTGTTCTACTTCTGCTAGCACGATACCAGATCTGCATAAATTGTCTGGAAGTCTTTAGCATAGGGGATTTGTCTATTTTCCCTTATTTGTTCATTTAGTCAATGATTTATATCAATGAACTCATAGTTATTTTTATGCTTTAGCTTATGATGCAATCTTTTATTTTCTTCTTCAAATGTTCCATTTTGTCCTTGGAACACCTTTCAGGTGGCTTCTGTATCTTTCTGACAGACCTCCATCACTGTATTTTTAAGAATTGTTTTCTTACTTTTTGGTATTATAAGATTGTACTACCAGATCATCTTGCACGATTATCTTGTATATTTTCAGCCATTTGGAGAATGGTATTAGGAACTAAGACTGAGGTGTTGGATGTGCTCTCTGAGATGCATTTTTTGGTGTCAGGTCATCTTTCTAAAAACTGAAGAATTATCTCTATATGTAGCACTTGTCTGTTACATTCTTGATTTTTTCTCCTGGGAAAGCATAAAAGCCAAACTGTCTCTTAAGTAATTTCCTCTTTGCTTGTTTTTTGTTTGCTTCTTATTTTGTACCTGATTCTTTATTTTTTGATCTTCACTGTCTTCTGGTGAATTCCTCATTACATTTTGTCTTAGGGCCTTGCCCTCCTCATTAGTTTTTTCTCTCAAGGCTAGTAGTCTACATTTGGGCAAAGCCCAACTTCGAGCTTTTTGGTAGTTATTTGAAAATAAGAGCCATACAGAATTTTCTGCCTGGGTTGGCTTTGAACCAGTATCCTTAGATCTCAACCACCTGAGTAGCTCCTGAGTAGTGCCTGGCTAGTATTAATTTAATTGGTGTATTTTTCATTTTGATGTTTATAAGCAGTTCCCCCTCTCCCCCGTGAGCTCCTGGCTTTGTTATGGTCCTAATTCTGAGGCTGAGTTTGTTTTTGTACATTCCTCCTGTTTACTTCCAGGAACTGAGCTCCAGAAGACTCTTCACAGTATTGGCTAAAAACTTGAACATATTCTTATAGTTTCTTTTCAGTTACACCAAATAGCACATGGTGGAGGTTTTTGTTTTTTTTTTTTTTACATTTTACAGTAGCAATTTAAAGTTTTCTTTAAAAAATATTTTCTTTATAAAGTTGGGTAAGAATGCCTATAATTCTAGCTACTTAGGAGGCTGAGATCTGAGGATTATAGTTCAAAACCAGTGCAGGAATGTCTCTTAATTGGAGACCCTTGTCTCCAGTTAACCACCAAAAAGCTAGAAGTGGAACTGTGGCTCAAGTGGTGGAGCATTATTGGGCATAAAAGCTCACTCAGAGACAGTATTCAAGCCCTGATTTCAAGCCCCAGGACCTGCACGAATACATACATACATACATACATACATACTGCACGAATACAAACATACATACATACATACATATATACCTTCATTAAAATAAATTTAAAAATACAAAGTAAATAGCAATGCAAAATTTACACAAAGGATTGAAGTTTAAGAGACCTAGATTGAGGATGCACTGGGACTCCATGATTCAGATATTATTAGTAGAATATTGGCAGGACTAGCAGCTGGGTCTTGACATAGTCTAGGACCTTCCATGGATACCTTCCTACAGAGTAACCCACACAGATTGTCCTCTGCAACTGATGCCTATCTGTCACAGTTTGACAAAGGGACTTCATATGCCCAATGGTGCTGAGGCAGGGTGGACGCGGGAGACACTGGTTTGAGGGACTTCACAAGCAGAGACTTGCTCTGAGGGAACCACAGCAGCTCTCCCTCATTGGCCAAGGCCAGCCATCCCATAAGGTGAGGGGTCATGACACTGAAGCTTCTTATCATGGGTGGGGACTCCTCAACCCCTTCCTGGCATAATGTCTGACTGAAGTCTGGGGATACATGTCTACTCCAGAGGTGACTCACTGTAGTTTGGAAATTCTCAGCTGCAGTCTGCACTGTAAGAAAAATTATTATTATCATCTCTGACTAATAACTAGCAAACCCAAAGTGAAAAATAGCTCTGTGGGAGATGAAGAGAAAGTTCTTTGAAAAAAAGGAAGGAAAAAAAACCCTTATATTGAGCTGCAAAGTACTATAAGGACGGGGGGAAGCAGGTAAGAACTCTTAAAATATTAACTAGGTAATTAACATTTATTAACATTTCATTGTATTTGGGCCCATCACATTTTATCTCTAATGGCATCATAGGTACAGTTACTGCTGTAGACTTCTGCAGGTTAATTAAAATCATTGAGACAGAACCAACAAAAGTCCATTCTTTTTCTTTTTTATTTCCCTGAAGTTTAATCAATTTTTCATTCTCAAAATTTATTCCAATTGGAGAAATTGAGAGCCAGGGGCAGAGAAAGTTTTCTTTGTCTCTGTCTATCTCTCTGTCTCTCCCTCCACCGCTCTCTCTCTCACAACTTCTTGTCATGTTTTCATTGTTACACTTCTCTTGCACTTCTGTGTCAAAATCTGCCCCCAAACAGGGCAGTATAGGAGGCTTGATATATCCTCTGTCTTCCAAGTTCTGATTTCTCAGGTCCCTCAACCTACAGGGCTGCCCTGCTAGGCTTTCCCTTGATTCTATTCTATTCCCCTGATTCTGTTCTATTTTGGAGTCCTGGGAACTCTAAGCTGCGATGCAAGTTGAAGTGAGCAGGGTGCTTGCTCTTCCTCGACTCAATGAGTGGAGGCAGGGTTGCTGCACAGCCTGTGCAGATGGAAGTTACTGTGTCCATGGGGCAACTGTAGCCACAGTTCCAGGTCGCTGAGGAAATTGTCTTCAGGGGCTGGGTGCATCATGGGATGTCCCTTTCTTTTTTCTTTTTTGTCGGTGGTGGGGCTTGAATTCTGGGCCTGGGCGCTGTCCCTGAGCTCTTCAGCTCAAGGCAAGCACTCTACCTCTTGAGCCACAGTGCCACTTCTGGTTTTCTGAGTGGCTTATTGGAGATAAGAGTCTTATGGACTTTCCCACCCGGGCTGGCTTTGAACCATGATCCTTAGTTCTCAGCCTCATGAGTAGCTAGGATTACAGGCCTGAGCCATCAGCACCCAGCGGAATGTCCCTTTCTAGTGCCATCCTGAACTTTTATTTTCTATCCATCTATTAGGTAAAACCAAGCCAGCATGATTCATGGCCTACTTCTTCCCCTCACACAGCCATATAACCATGTTTGTGAGGTATCTGTGAGGTGAATCTCAGAGCAATATACTAGGAAGAAAAGTTCAGCGGTTGCTAAATGCAAGCTCTCTAATTTTTGAGTACTCTGTACAAATGTATGTTCTCTCCTCCACAGGTTGGATTGACTTGTCTTTGCCCAGAACAATAAAGATCACTAAGAACGTATTTTTATGGTCTTCAACTACAGTAGCTGAACTCTTTGTCAGTCTTCAAGTAAATCCTCAGGATCTCGTAATTCTACCAAGTGGCTATGATTGTGTGTGTTTGGAATATAGTCCCTATGATTATGGTTAGACATCAGTCCATCCACTGATGGACTGAACAATGTTTATTGGTCATCTTCTGCAGTCATCCCACTGTATCAAAAGGTATAGCATAGGGAGGTATGCTAGCTGTAGATGGATGGCATAAAGAATGCCCTTCCTGTCTTTTCCTTGCTACATTTCCATGATCCCAACTGTGACTGACTCCCCACAGGTCTTTAACAACTTTTTGTACATGTTTGATTATATCTACCATGCTTTCCATGCCATCCAACTTAGTGGTGCATTTGTCTCAACTCTTTCCTAGTATCAACTCTAAGAGACAGGAGACTGTAATTCATTTTTTTATTCCCTATAGCCTCTGGCTTAGGCCCTAGTACCTGATCGACCTCAAAAATACTGACTGGACAATTTTTGCTCATATTGGCCCACAATTCTAACAGATGGTGTTTTTATAACTGTCAGTGACAATTTTGTGTGTGTGTGTGTGTGTGTATGTGTGTGTGTATGTGTGTGTGTGCGTGTGTGTGTACTGGTACTAGGGCTTGAACTCAAGGCCTGGGAGCTATTCCTTAACTTTTTCTCTCAAGGTGGGTTCTCTACCACTTGAGTCACATCTCAGCTTCTAGCCGTTTGGTCATTAATTAGCGATAATAGTCTCATGGATTTTCCTGCCCAGGATGGCTTTGAGTTGTAATCCTTAGAACTCAACCTTCTGAGAAGTTAGGATTACAGGCCATAAACCACTGTACATAGCACTTTATATCTGACAGTTTGGATGTGTTTTAACCATGTCTATAAAGAACTAACTTCTTTCTTTGCAAGCCTCTTTTTTCTTCACATCATTTATTGATTTGCATTTGTGTATGTATTTTAAATAACCAGGCTTAATAGTAATTAAGTCAACCTTTTCTTGATTGACTTATTCTTGATTTTCTAAAAATTATATAAATTGTAATGTCTTTTCTATAGCTCATATTAAAATACTTACTTGAAATTAAAGTAAATCTACAGGAGTCCCATTAGCATATTCAAAACCAAATGTTGATAATAATGGTATTTACTTACTGAAATTTAGCAGTATTCATTCAAAAACAACATGCAGCCCTAACTGCCTTTGATGAAATAATACAAGTAACTTTAATTAGATAAAAAAGCACAATTTTCTATCTAATTAGGTAGAAAAGCATAATTTCTTTGCCTCTTATTAACTATCTCCTTTCCATTATATCACTGAGAGCAGAGTGTTCATCTGGAAGAATTAATAGAATCCTGGAGACTTACCTGAGATTGAAAAAGGATAAACCACCTTATTTATAAAAGAAGTCCCAGTGGTTGCAGGCTCAGTTAAGTCTTCCTTCAAAGCATAACTCACACATATATCTGAGAATTGACTTGCTCCATCCGTTTGCAAATGCCTGGGCAGGAGTAAAATAGCAAACAACATTCAATCAAAAAGACTTCTTGGAAAGTAATTCCTATCAGGATCATCCAACTTCTTCCTGGGAAAAAGCAGGGCTTGACTTCTTTGCAGAAAGAGATAGATATCTTTTATATAATATATAATAGTATATATTAATATATATCTTAATGTATCTGCCTATATCATGACTGGCAATGCCACCTTACATAGAATGTTATACTCCTTGGGCTCTCCATGAGTCCCCAAACTGAGATAATTGACTCATATGGGACCTTACATACCATGTAGACTAATGCCACTACTTTACAGATGAGGAAGGTAGGCCTCAGTTTGCCAAAGGCAGTGGATCCCTCACCAGGCTTGTTTATTCACCAAATGATGTCTGATCTTTCCTCTATATAAGTGCTATCTGGGGTCCAAGATCTATAGTGATGGCATAGTCTTTGACCCATAGTATTTATGTTAACTACACATGTAAAAGAACATGAAGCATACAGTGGATTTGTAATTGGGACAAGTGGTGATGACTGGGAAGGAAAGGCTTGTGATGTGAATAAGGACTGGACACAGGATGACCATGTGGTAGGGACCATTCTAGACAAAGGGAAGAGCGAGGGTTCTGAGTGTTCTGAGCTGGGAAAGTGTCTGGAATGTATAAGGGATGGCTGAGCATGGTGAGAAGTAGGAAGAGTTGGGAGATGTGATTGGAGGGATAAGGCAAAACCTATTCATGGAAAGATTTATAAGTCATGGTAAGATCTGTGAATTCTTCTTAATTACTGGGATGAGAAATCAGTTCATCATCAAAATTAGCTTCATTTTCTTTATTCTTCTTCTTCTTCTTGAGATTATAGGGACTAGGCTTCTGACAGAGACATGTCAGAAATGGCCCAGCTCAAGTACCTGAGAATTTTGCTCCTTCTTGCCAATAATCAATAATTTATCAATAATTGTCTTAAAATGACTTCTGGAAAAGAATGAAAAAGGTAGTGAGTTACCTGTTGGAAAAAAACAAATTGCAGCGGGGCCAAATAATAATTTTGCGATCGTCTCTAAACACACTGTGGCATAGGTTAAGTGTGGAATAAACAAAACCAAGAAGGTCATCTGTTGCTAAGCTGATGGATTTGTCTCCTCCCCTAGTCAGGCTGGTCACCCCAGTTGAGACCCAACCACATTTAAGCCACCCCACACAGATGAGAATCTCTGCTGATTGCACCACACGCTGATAACTCAGAGGGTGGCAATCAGTAAGTCTGGTGCCAGCCTCCCAGAATTGGGACAAATGAGGAGTGGAGGTGATAGAGTTGGGGAAAGTGGGACCCCAATTGCTTTTAGTGACCCAAAGGCCAGGATTTGGCTGGTTGAAGGCTATTGCTTTACTTCATGTTAGCAGTTCTTACCACAGGGAGTTATATGACACAGGGGGACAGAACAGGGTCAGCACACACCTGGGGGAGAAAACACATGACCTAAATGATAACTGGCCATCAGCCATCCAAGTGTCTTCAGGCATTGCACAAGCCTTCACATGCCTGGGGCTTCCCAACCAGCAGTGGAAGCTTCCATTAGATGGATATGGCTTACTCGTTTAGTACTAGAGACCTGGCTGAGTATGCCACCTCTGCCTCTTCTTTGGCTATCTGATCTTAGGTAAGTCACCTGTCCTCTCTGGGACTCACTTGGATTTTCTAAAAAAAGGTGCATATGGCCTTACCAACATTACAAGGTAATAATGTGAAGTAATATGAGAGAAAAAGACTTGGAAGGATAGAGTGGCACCCTGAATGTCTTATTTGACCTTGTAACCAACCTCTGGGAAACATGAGGAGTTAGAAGATCCATTAGAGAATTGATTCAGATAGCATATGGGCCAAAAGGCAAAAATGCTGGGGACAGGCTATAGGAGCTGAGATTTTTTTTTTTTTGTCCATGCTGAAAAGGCCGAGGGCTATATTCCAGCCTGTGACTGGCTCTTACAACATTGTGACTAACTTCTTTCAGAATTCCTGAGGAGAAAACAAAATAAAATGCATAATGAAGAGGGGGTGGATTCTATCTCTGAAGAATGTCTTGTGAGAGTATTATACTTCAGAATGAGTTACCAAAGCTAGTCTGGTATTCTTTCTCTATGGCCTTAGGAAAGATTCGTACCTGAGTGTGGGTGGCTTGAAGACAGAGGAAGATCTACAAACCTAGTGTTCCCTTTTTTGGTTCATAGAACGAATTCACACGAATTTCCAGGATGTGAGGTTTGTGATGACAGAGTTGTGTCCACTGGTGCTTTCTAAGCACCCCGCATGTTACCTGCATTCCAAAGGTATTTAACACATGGTCACTGACTAGATTAAGGCCTATTGTCAACTTGTAGGGATGGTTAGGAGTGGGATAGGCCCAATTCTCTGTACTCCCTCCCTCCTTGTTTCATCTGGCTACTTATCCATAGTCCCAGCACCTCGTGGGCTGAGCCTATATTACAGCAGTGGCTTCCAGACCTCAAGAGGCTCTGACAAAGTCTCCACATCAGGAATATGCTTGGGTAAGAGGGAGTCAAAAATACTCAGGTTCAGCTAAAGCCAGGCACCTTCTTTTTAAATATGTATACGTATTGGCCTTCCTGGTATCATTTTCCATTAGGTAACAGTCCACTCGAGTTGTCATTATTGGGGAATACTTTGGGATGTGAAGCCTGAAATGCAGGGGAAGTCTGGGTCCGGGTAGGATGTATCCATAGGATTTTTGAGTATCAGTTAAGGGGACTAAAACAGTTATTTGGAGCATGTCTTTGGTATTTTTTCATGTAACTCAACAGTGAGAAAGGATCTAAATTGCTCTAGTTACTCTCTCTCTCCTTTTTGAAATTTCCATGAGCTGTTGCCTAAATGATTATATTTTTAAAAAGCAAACTCTTTAATTCAAGAAGGCTAAAACTTGCCAGGTCTCTGGGGAGGCACTGATTGTGTACATACAAGGCCATTGATTGAAACTGTTCTGTGAATCAGTGGTGAGTGTATTGGAACCACAACAGTCTCGCAGGAACAACAGCCCTGGAAAAGAAACACACTTTCTAGCTAATTGTTAGGATTCAAGAAGGAGCATGACCATGTGCCTAGCCTGTTATTAGCATTAGGAGAAACAGGGCCTGCCAGGGACTAGTTCCAAATGCCTTGTGTCTCTGGCAACAGGCCTATCCCAAGTCCAGATGAAAAGGAGTCTTCAGATCTGGATCACCCACCAATATGAGGAGGGTAAAGAGAATATTTGGAAAGGGTTTGGGGATATGTCAGCAAGCAAACAGGTTCATTTCAATTATTGATGCCTTGTTCTTGTCCTTAACTCATAAACCTGGCCTCTTTCCCTACCCCAATCTATTTTCACCCCTGCAATCCAGCTATTGCCCTAGGAGACAACATTTCAGTGTACAGTGTCTGTCCTGCTTTTTTGGAATGTGTTCTTAATCCCTTTCCCTTGATTCTTCCTCCACGGCCTGACAATGAAGCGTTGACACAAGCATTGCTCAGCCCCATCTTACAGATGAGGGAACAGAGGCTGAGAGAAGGCAAGTGGCTAGTCTAGTTTCACAGGCTGGGTATGTAGATACCAAGAGCACAATTGAACAGAGTCAGACTGCTTGGAGGTCACGTCTTGGCACTTCCACTTATTTAGTTTAGTGACCTGGTCTTTCATAACTCAGTTTCCTCATCCTTAAAGTTCAAAGAACAATAATACCTGCTTCATGGGATGGTTGGTAGGTTAACAGAAATAAGACATCATCATGAGCAGATGGCTCAGTATTCTCAGTGCCCAATCAATTATTATTGTTGCTGCTGTTGAGATCATCACTACTTTGGAGAGGCAAGTGCTGACCCCAATTCCTAATCCAGTGCTTCCCCCCTGCCCCCTCCCACTATCCAGTTTTGCATCTGGTGCCAGATTCTTGTATCCTCCCTTCACGTCACCTTCTTCCCCACCCTCCACCTCCACCTTTCTCACCCAAAATAGTGAAGACACAAACTCTCTTCTAAACATTGTGGCTTTGGAAGCTGCTATTTGGTATTTTGGTAGGTGAAAGGGGATGGCATAGTGTTAAGAAACATCATCAGCTATGGGGTGGAAAAAAATCCCATGTCTCCAAGTTATTAGCCATAGGTGGTTTCTCCTGACATCAACTACCACCCCCAGATAATGCCCATAGCAGAGGAAGAACTAGAAAGGAGTCTCAGGACTCCTTGCCCTTTATCCTTTCTGTATTATCCTACAACCATGATCCAAAGTAGGTAGAGGGAATGAGTCAGGAAGGGATTCCTGTCTTTTCTGATCCTCTCTGCTGGCTGGCCAGCCACCATCTCAGCATCATTTGCTATGCTGACTGTAGAAAGTGACAGACCATGACTTAAGCTACTAAGAAAGGGGACATCTAAGAATCTCCTTCAGAGGATGCTTTCTGGGGTCCTCATCCTTGTTCCAAAATGCAATCTCTCCCAGAGAGTCACATAGCAGCCGTGGAAAGGGTAGAGTTAGTTGAGAGTATAGATGAGGTAGTGTAAAATCCTTGGATGGCCCAAGCTTCTCAATATTGAGAAAGTATATGTACTATCTTTATCCAGAACGCCATCCAGAATGGACGATGAACATCACGCATACTTCTGAGGTCAAAGGACTTACAGAATGTAAAATATGATGGCATAGAAAACAGGTGAGAAGATCACACATGGTCAGTCTTTCCCATGGGCCATACTGAGGCTAGGGATGCCCTTTATAGAGCACTGTCTCATGATGTAGCCAGGCTGGTTTGGAACTTGGAATCTTCCCACCTCAGCCACCTGAGGGCTAGGATTATAGGCATGTACTACCATGTCTGGATCAGATTCTATTATTGTTCCATATCCCCAAACTTCCCGGAAAGAACTACACTATTGTTAAGACTTTTCATCTTTCTGGAAAAAGATGTTACATTAATTATATTACGTTTAATGTAGAACTTGAGCTTCCCAAGTTTAGATGGCATTTTCCACAAAAGTATAGTTTTAAATTACATATCTGTCAGCTATGCCTTCCAGATTCTCTTTTCTCCTCACAACCCAAACATGAAGCACCTCTGAAATGTTATTCTTAGAAGCTGGAACTCAGAGTATGAGGAAACATACCATTAATACTTCATATATCAATCTTTGAAGAACAGCTACTCTTCTGCTTTTGTCTGCTCCGGGTTGCTCTGCATCACATGATGTAATTGAAACAAGGGCATTAGGGACTGAGGGAGCAGAGTCTGTGTTGTAGTTTTGCAAATTGAGCTATGAACCTGGGTAAGCTGTGCATTCTCTCTGAGCCATAGTTCCTTCATCTATAAAACTGGGATAAACAGCTGTTTTTCATGGTGATTGTGAGTCTAGAAAGTAACTAGCATTCAATAATGGTAATAAATAGTAGCAAATAATTTTCACTCACTATGTACCAACAGAGTGTTCTATGTAGGCTTTCAGATTTACTGGATTTAATTCTCTAATCAACCCTATAGTCACTTTACAGATGAGAAAACTGAGCCACAGGAAAGTTAGTGAAATTTGGTGAAGAATACACAGCTACGGAGTGGAGTTTGAACCTCTTAAGTTCATCTTAGCATAAGAAATGCAGACTAGCCAGGTGCACGTGTGCATGGCTCATACTTATAATCCTTCCTACTCAGGAAGCTGAGATGTGAGGACTGAGAGGGCAGGCAGGAAAGTCCTTGATTCTTACCTCCAATAAACCACCAAAGAGCTGGAAGTAGAGCTGTGGCTTAAGTTGTAGAGTGCTAGCCTACAGAACAAAATGCTCTGGGATATCACTTAGACCCTGAATTTAAAAAATGAAGAAGAACCAGGGGCCATTCTTACAGGGATTATTCTGTCAACGTATAAAAATGTTTGTTTGTGTTTAAATGCTGTGAGACAATTGCTCTGACAACTGGGTGCACTGACTTGCCTGGATCTTTTGTCAGTATAAAAACAAAGGTTGTTTTGTTTTATTTATTTATTTTTTTGGCAGCACCGAAGTTTAAACTCAAAGCCTCCTGCTTGCTTGAGGCATATCTCTAGCCCTAGAAACAAAACTTGTCTAAGTCTGACATTATTTGGAAGAGGGAAACTTGCTTCCCATACCTGGCACTAGAAGCAGGCTAACAATATGTACAACAAATAATCAGTGCGTTATCTAGTTATAGTACACATCATTTTTATATAATTATTCGTGATAAATTAAATGTATGAGCTGACCGATTGAAAATAGAGAGACGTTAACCGATATGGTTTGGGATGGAGTTTTTTTACTTTGAGCTTTTATGACCAAATTAACAAACTATCACTTACTTATTAACCTGGACTCCAGGTTGATGTGTAACTTGTCTGAAATAACTGTGATAAATGATGCACTATGTTTTTTTTTGGTCCAGTTGTGGGGCCTGAACTCTGGGCCTGGGCGCTGTCCCTCAGCTCTTCAGCTCAAGGCGAGAGCGCTCTACCACTTGAGCCACAGAGCCACTTCCGGCTTTTTTTTTTGCTTTTTGCTTATGTGGTGCTGACGAATCGAACCCAGGGCCTCAGGCATGCGAGGCAAGCGCTCTACCACTGAGCCACCTTCCCAGCTCCTGATGCACTATCTTTGATATTTTTATTTCTTCAGCAATAGAAATCGGAAGGCTGTGCTAACACACACTCTATATTCATTTTAAATAGGACAAAATTCACATTTTATGTCATTTCCTTTGAGAAGCAGCAGTCAACCAAGTCATTTATTTTATTAAGACTGTCACAGAAACACAATACTGATAGCAGCAAGCATATGTATGTTCTCCTTGATGAAACCTTGTTGGCAAGTTCTTACTCATCTGCAGAAGCTGAGTGGTAAGGAAAAAAATACCCTCAAATGTAAAAATTAGAATGCCACTGTCATTAGCCAGAAAAATAAAAATAGCAGAGAAAGAAAGGGGAAAGCCTTAAAGATGAAAATCTCTCTAGAGTGACTTCCAAGGAGGCTGACTATATTGACTACCCTCTGCCCTGATGCACCAGGCATGGAAGATGACCCGAAGCTTTCCTCCCACACTGACTTTGCTTTCTCCCATCTTGAGGTCTTCCACATGTGCTTTCTCCCTGGAATGCTTGTTGCATGGATCTGCCCCTAATCCCTGAACATCATTTAGATCTCTGCTCAGAGAGATCCTCAGTTCCTCAACTTCCTCCACTCTATAAGATTCTTTGTTCTTTTCTTTCACTGATGCCAAACATCACTGTAATGGTATAATTGTGTGATGTACTCTATCATTGTGTGATACAAGCTCCAGATGGATGGGAACCAGACCTGGTTCAGGGTACCAGTACATTCCCAGAGTTTGGTGTAGTACTGAATACATGGTAGATGTTCAGGCAATAAAGAAATTCTTGACCACCTGCTGCTTGGACCAGCACTGCTGCTCCTACAAAATAAGATTAGTAAGATAAAAATCTTATCTCATTCCGTCAGATTATTACACCATAACACATTTACCAATGACCTATACCAGTTTTCTCAGCATATAGGGGGATCCTTAAGATAGTTAAGCTGCAAGGCAAAGTCAGCTATTGGCCTGATTTCCACTAAAAATGTCATTTGAGTTAGGAATCTATACTCTGTGCCTGTCCTGAGGTAAGGGACATACTGGCATTCCTTTTCACTCCAGTAGTAGTGGAATGGGAGTAAATGCAAATGACATTATAATAGGTGAGTAGAGCCTGTTATTCAAGCATCTTTCTTTGTAAGTCTAAATGCAAATGTTGAATTGTTTCTGACTGGTTGCAATCATCTCACTGTGAGTGAGAACTGTAAGAAAAGGACCCCTCCACGGGGGGGGGGGGGGGGGGGGGGGTGGTGGTGGAAGGGGGGGAAGCTGAACAGTACTCCCATGAACCTCTCCCAAGCTTGTTCCCCATCTTCCATCCCACTCCCAGAAACAAGCTTGCTAAAAAGGGCTTCTCTGCCTTCGTCTTATTTTATAATCTGTGATGCAATTTACTACTGTTAATAACCCTGATGCATTCTTAAGAGAAATTTGAGTATTCTAACAATACTATTTTTAAGCCCATTTATTTGTTGTGTTTATCAAAACATAAAAGTTCAAATGCTTAAAAGTACACACCATGGCTCATCTTTGCATTACATTCCCACATTCCCCTTCCCCCTTCTTGCTCCCTGTCCAGAACAGTATCTTCCTCGGTAATCACCTTGGGAGTTTTATGTCCCTACCTTGTTCTCTCACCAATTTTTGCCTCCAGGAAAGAGACTGTGGAGATAGCTTTTCTTAGGGCAGTGCCATTAATCGGCTAGTTCTATGCCAACTTGGTTATTCCACCCAGAACACAGGTCTGGAATCCCCAAACTCCAATTCTCCTTTACCCAGAAGGGTCAGATCCACCATAGATCCTTCTCCCAACTCTTTAGAAAGCCCTGACCCCAGCTTCCCACACCGCAGAAGTCAGAAGAAAGGAAATTAAATTGACCAAGGTGATGAGTTTCTTTTTCCAGTAGGCGGATCCAGGCTTCCAGTCTTCAAAGAAATGTTCACTGGCTGCACGAGGTTTTCCTGAGTGCCAGACGTAGAGACCCCATGCACGTTACTTGGAATCAGAAGACCTGGTGGCAAGTTTGAACTCGACCAGTTCCCAGCTGCGTGGCTTTAGGCAAGTCACCTTTTAGCTTTCTGAATTTACCTATCCACAAGGGTGGCTGGCTTGAAATGTGGGCTCCTTGATTTTGTTCTACCTTACCTGGAGGTAAGGGTTTGAATTCAAAGACACAAGAAGAAGAAGAAGAAGAAAAGTGACAGGAAGTATCTACTGACCCTTTTCCAGTCGAGGTTCCGGAAAGATCTCCTATGACCTCCTAGGACTGGCCGCAGACATCCTCCCAGCGGCGACGCGCAGCTCCTGTCCACACCCATCCCAGACTCCCCACCGGCGGGACTCCACGAGGCTCTTCGGGACGGGACGGAGGAAGTCCTTGGAAAGCCTGCAATTCCAGAGCATCTTCCTCTCACCTATCAGCCTTCGGAGCGAAAGGTGGTAGCGACGGGCGTCGCGGTGACCCCTTGTTGCGATCCCCTGCCCGAGTGTCTCGGCCTCGGCGCCCTGCGGGCCGGGCGCTCGGGCGTCCGGGAGCTCCCCCTCGGGGCGGCGCGCAGCGGCAGCCGGCCGGGTTGGCGGCAGCGCCCGGGCGGGCGAGGGGTGGCTCTGACACTTCGCCCGCCCGCCCGCCCACGTGCACCGAGAGGAGCGAAGCCCAGAGTAGTTGCCCGGCCCGGGCCCGCCGCCGGTGGGTGCCTCTCCTCGGAGGCTGGTGCGTGTGCGTGTGGGGGGGTCGTAACCCGAGCCCCCACCGCCTGGACCTAACTATATTTGCATAATTTGTTCTCCTCCTCTCTTCCCCCCCCCAACACTGTCTTTCGGACTCAGGCTGGAGATGAGAGTCGGGCTCCCCTCCGAGGCGTCGTCTTGCCCGTGGTCAGCGCGAGGACCGCGGGAGCCGCCGGAGCGCAGGCGGAGCGGGCTGGCGCACGTGGTAAGAACCCGGCTTTTCTCCCCTCTGCCCTCTTTGAGACGCCCGGCTAAGCTTAGACGCGTTTGTAGCGGATGGATACTGCGCACGGCGCTCCCTTCGCGATTTCTTCGCTTTTCCCTTTTAATAAACACCCCCTCCACCCCCATTTGGTGAGGAGCGCGCGCCACAGGAAACTTTCCCCAAATTTGCTCTGGGCGCTTGAAGTCAGGGAGGTGTCAGGTCCCCGAGAAACTTAACTTTTGCCCCAGGCATGGGGGGGTTAGACGTGGTGCAAGGCTGCCTGCGGCCGCTGACCTCCGCGGCGCGTGGGGCCCGGCCCGAGCCCGAGCGCTCCCGCGGCGCCCGCCACCGCAGGTGAGCGGCGGGAGAGCGTCTGCAGCGCCGCGCTCCCTCCACGGCGTGGCGCCATGGCTCCTGCCCGCCCGCCTGGGTCTACTGCAGGCCGGGTCCGCTCCGGGGTAGGAAGCGGGAAAGCGACTAGCCGGGCCGACCGAGTTATCCCAGCGCTCTGTCCCCGGTTTCCAAGAGTTCCGTGTGGGCAGTGGCAGGGGGATAGTTCACAACCTCCCCCCTAGCATCCTGGGGCCAAGGTGGCTCCGACGAGCCCCGCTGGGTGGCCCAGGACCCATCTCCCCAGAGGGCCTGGACCGGGCCCGGAGCGATTTGGGTGCGGTTTGGGGGGGGGGGGGCTGGGAGGTAGGAGCGGTGCGTCCAGCGAGCCAGAACTCGCCTCCGTTTCTAAAAAGTTGTATAAAATCGCTTTGAGAATAAGTAGCACGCTTTCTACAGGGGTCAGTTTTAGTGTGCTGGGTTTTTTTTTTTTTTTTTCCTTTTAAATTAGCTCGCGGAGGGCAATGCCTGGGGAGCGAAGGCGGGTCAGAACGTGCTGGGGATCTCTTTGGGCTGTCACTTAGGAGGGCTCCCCGAGGCTCCCGGGTTTTTGGCAAGGGAGTGGTAGAACCTTCTTTCGAGTGTGTGTGTTCTACAGTCGGGCTTGAGGACGGGTAGGGTGTACCCCTAGTACGTGCGATCGCGGGGATCAAGGGGCTGGACGGAGGCGGCGAGAGGTACTGCCGGTGAAGACCGTGGAGTCTCCACAAAGCGTCCTGTCTGGCGAGCGCTCTGCCACCCGCGGCTTCTGTCGGCGAGGCGGGCACACAGGCGCGCTGTCAACCGGGAGGTGTGTGTGTGTGTGTGTGTGTGTGTGTGTAGCGTAAGGTGTGAGTGGGTGTGTGAAGAGGGTAGCGGAGGAGGGAGTGTGCATAGCGGAAGTGGAGCGTGTGTGTGTGTGTGTGTGTGTGTGTGTGTGTGGCGGGCCCAGGGTGAGTGTCCAAGCCTCCATCTGGACGCCCCCACGCAGCCGTCCGCCCCAACACGCTGGGAAGGGCGCCCGCTTCGCGCAGCAGCTGAAGGGGGGCGGGGAGCGCGCGGGCAGTGGAAGAGGGTGTTTTCGGGCTGAGGATTCCTCTCGAAGTTCCTGCAGTTATTCTGCTCTTCCTGGGGGGGGGGGGGAGTCTGTCCCTTACTCCCCCCTCCCCCACCACAAGGATTTCCCAACCCCCTCCCCTCAAGTGCCCAAAATACTTAAACAAATAACTCCATCCAGTTCCGTTTTCGCTCCTGTATAAATAGAACAGACTTTCCAAAAAAGCAATACCGCATTCACTCTGATCACCAGCCCCTTCTTTCCACCAAGTAATTCAGAAAAAAAGCAGTCCGCTTCCGCGAACGCGTGTCGCTTTTCTTCTTCTTTTTTTTTTTTTTTTTTTTCACTGCCTTCTTTTGCTTGTGGTTTTGAGCTGCCAAGAAAGTGAGTCGGGGTTTGAGTGTAGTGTCTCGGCTCCGCTCGGTTTCTTTCCGAAGTTTAATTTTCCGGAATGGCTCCCAAACAAGGGCTGGGGAGGCGGAGCCGCCGGCACCGGATCTTCGCCTTTTTTGGAAAGTCCCAGAGAACCGGAATTCCTCCCCGCCCCGGGGAGGCCGAGCCGCGATCTCGACTCCGCTCCCTCTTCAGCCGTAGCCAAAGCGGGGTCGGTGGCGCGCCCCCCTCCCTGCTGCGCGCTGGGACCTCCACCCCCGCGCCCCGGGCGCGGCTCAGCTCGTGCGCCCCGGACCCTCGTGGGTTTCCAGCGGCAGCGAACCGGTAGTTGGCGTGCCCGGCGGAGCCCGCGCGGCCGTGCCCGTATGCAAATAGGCCATGTGACGGCAAGAGCCTCCTGGCCCAGCCCTGTTCCTCAGTCCATATATGGGCAGCGACGTCACGGGCATTGAAGACCTGCCCATAAATACTTAGAGCAACACTTTCCGACTGAGAGAGCAGCAATTGATTAATAGCTCGGCGAAGGGACACACTGACTGTTATAATAACACTACACCGGCAACTCCAGGCTTCCACAGCAGAGAGAGTCAGTGACAAATAGCTCATTTTTTTTTCTTTAAAAAAATCATAAAACCAGCAACTTGTTTGCTAGTTTTATTTGTTGGATTTTTTTCCTTTTCTTTCTTTTTTTCTTTTTGGTGTGTGGTGGTTATTTCTAAGTGTGGAGGGTAAAAGGAGATACCAGACTCAGTCCAATCCCTCTCCAAAACGGCTTCTCTGGCACTCCAGGTAGCAAGGGAGTTGGGACTCCAAGTTGTGCGAGGAGCAAATGATGACCGCCAAGGCCGTAGACAAAATCCCAGTAACTCTCAGTGGTTTTGTGCACCAGCTGCCTGACATCTACCCGGTGGAGGACCTTGCCGCCACGTCGGTGACCATCTTCCCCAATGCCGAACTGGGAGGCCCTTTTGACCAGATGAACGGAGTGGCTGGAGGTAAGCCCCGCGTCCTCCTCACCGGCTGGGAATCGCAGGACTTGGAGGTCGTGGGTAGGGGAGCAGTGGTTGTGCGGGACTCGGCGATCAGGATTGGGGATCCGGGTGGACTGGTTGACTGACCTGTAAGTCAGGACTGGGGGGTGCTGCCCAAGACAACGGAGACCAGAGTGCTAAGGGTGGGCGCTCTGGCGGGTGCACCAAATCACCAAATGAACTGGTGTGCGTGCGCTCTGGCGCGCAGAAATACGGGTGGAACGGGCGCCTTTCGGCTTCGGGGCAGGCTCCGGCCCTTCGGCCGGTCTCAGTGCGACCTCTCCCCGCCCTGGGACGGAGGCAAAGCTTTGGTAAAGTTCGAGGTTCCCAGTGAGAGAGTTGTGTCGGAAGAGCAGAGCGGCCGAGAAGCGACCAGCCGCTCGCTCGGGGCAGAGCCTCCCGGGGCAGGTCTCGGAGCGCGCGCTGCGCGAGGAGACGCGCCTCCACCTGCGCTTCGCCCGCGAAGTGGAGGGATTTAGTTGAGGAGGACACCGGCTTGGGCGGGCGGGCAGAGGCAGGGAGGTGGTAGAGGGGGCCGAACCACAGCGGCAAGCAGCCCCCGGATTGCCGAGGGAGGCCCGCGGCTGCCCCGGAGGCGCGGGTTTCCTTGGCGATGCTGTAGAAAGTAGTCTCCCGCAGCCCCCGCGTCTTGCTGGAGCCCAGTCACCGTACTCGGGCTGGGGTGGAAACGCGCGGGCAAGGCTGAGGATAGGAGAAAGGAAAGGAAACCCAGAGATTCCTGCCTCCGCAGACCCCATTCCCTCTGTCAGCCCTCGGCGGGAGTAAAAGCCTCAGCGATGGGGAGAAGGCAAGGAAATTTGAGCTGTAGGGAAACCACACATCTCCTTTCTCGGATTGCCCTATTCCCGGGGCTGAAACCTTCGCCATACTGTTTGGGATTGGTCGTGGGACCATCAGACCGAGGAGTGGGAGAGAAGTTTCAGGCAGATGGGACATTTTAAAATACTGTTTTTTTTTTTGCGATTCGTGGCTGTTGTTATTGGGGACCAGAGCCACGGGTGGCTGTGGAGGCAGGAGGTCGGTAGGAACTTGGGATGCCTTCTTGGAGGTAGTTCTTGAGGCCCACACTGGGGTTAGTCTCGTGCTGCTGTCTCTAGCCCTCAGTTTCCCCACCCGTTGGACTTTTGTCCCAGCTCTTTGGTGCTGGAACTTGAGAATGGACCCATGGGAGAGGGGGCGAGACAAGATTCTTGGCTCTATTCTCACAGTCCCGCCTCCATTCTGCCTTTCCTTCCCTAGATGGCATGATCAACATTGACATGACAGGAGAGAAGAGGTCCTTGGATCTCCCATATCCTAGCAGCTTTGCTCCTGTCTCGGCACCCAGAAACCAGACCTTCACTTACATGGGCAAGTTCTCCATTGACCCCCAGTACCCTGGTGCCAGCTGTTACCCGGAAGGCATCATCAATATCGTGAGTGCAGGCATCCTGCAAGGGGTCACCTCCCCGGCTTCAACCACAGCCTCATCCAGCGTCACCTCTGCCTCCCCCAACCCACTGGCCACAGGACCTCTGGGTGTGTGCACCATGTCCCAGACACAGCCTGACCTGGACCATCTCTACTCTCCACCACCACCTCCTCCTCCTTATTCGGGCTGTACTGGAGACCTCTACCAGGACCCCTCTGCGTTCCTGTCAGCAGCCAACACCTCCAACTCTTCTTCTCTGGCTTACCCACCACCTCCTTCCTATCCGTCCCCCAAGCCAGCCACGGACCCAGGTCTCTTCCCCATGATCCCAGACTATCCTGGATTTTTTCCATCTCAGTGCCAGAGAGATCTACACAGTGCAGCTGGCCCAGATCGAAAGCCCTTTCCTTGCCCCCTGGACTCCCTGCGGGTCCCCCCTCCACTTACTCCACTCTCTACCATCCGCAACTTTACCCTGGGGGGGCCCAGTGCTGGGGTCACTGGATCAGGAGCCAGTGGAGGCAATGAGGGACCTCGGCTGCCTAGTAGCAGCTCTGCAGTAGCTGCTGCAGCGGCCTATAACCCACACCACCTGCCTCTGCGGCCCATCCTGAGGCCTCGAAAATACCCCAACAGACCCAGCAAGACACCAGTGCATGAGAGGCCCTACCCGTGCCCAGCAGAAGGCTGTGACCGGCGTTTCTCCCGCTCAGATGAGCTGACAAGGCACATCCGAATCCACACAGGACATAAGCCCTTCCAGTGTCGGATCTGCATGCGCAACTTCAGCCGTAGTGACCACCTCACTACACACATCCGTACACACACGGGTGAGAAGCCCTTTGCCTGTGACTACTGTGGCCGCAAGTTTGCCCGGAGTGACGAAAGGAAGCGTCACACCAAGATCCACCTGAGACAGAAGGAGAGGAAAGGCAGTGCCCCTTCCTCATCGGTGCCAGCCCCCTCTTCAGCCTCTTGCACGGGCGTCTCACAGGCTGGTGGCAGCCTATGCAGCAGCAACAACAGCACTATCGGTGGAGGGCCGCTCGCCCCATGCTCCTCTCGGACCCGAACACCTTGAGAGGAGAATCAAGTTGACACACCAGTTCCTCAAGGCCCCCAAAGGCATTTCGTCTACTCCAGCTGCATGACAAACACTACCACCCTTCCCTGCTCCCCTTCCATTTGGTGGGCAAAGGGCCTTGGTAGAACCCAGTCAGTCCTGCCCTTCTTTCCTTTAGAAACAGGTCTTTCCTAAAATTTAGCACATTTTGGTGAGTTGACTGTCACCCCAAGGCAATAGGGAGGAGTCCCAGAAGGAGGTTGAGTGAGAGCCCTTGGCCTACAGGGCTGAGGCCTGGCCCCTGCTTTCAAGGGTTGTTTGACTAGGTTTTACTGCACCATCCTCTTTTGTTGACTGGAGACATTTTCTACAATAAGTTGGGAGAGGCTGATCCTTTAAAATGGGGACAGCAAAAAGATAAGGAAAACTATTGTGCACTTTATGGCTTGGGACTGATTCGGGGGACGGTGTACAGCGAACAGTGAGCAAATGGCCTTTACTACGCCGCATTCTGTGGCCCCAGAACCAGCTTATCTAGTCGTCTCAACCCTTAAAGCAATATGTATTATAAACCCAGAGAACAGAAGTGCAATGTGATGGAGGGGACATAGCAATATTTGCTCCTTTTGTTGAGTTTTGTATAGACTATTTTTTTTCAGTGTATATCCACTCAGATTTTGTGTATTTTTTGATGTGCACTGTTCTCCAAGTTCTGAATATTTGGGAAAAAAATGTAAAGCATTTATGATCTCTTGAAGTGAGTCAGAGGTTAACTTATTTAAAGGGGGATGTACATATATATGTTCTCTGAAACTAGGATGCATGCAAATGTGTTGGAAGTGTCCTTGGTGCCTTGTGTGATGTAGACAATGTTACAGGGTCTGCATGTAAATGGGTTGCCTTACTATGGAAAAATAATCACTCCTTGGGTTAAGTATGGCTGTATATTTCTGCCTATTAATATTTGGAATTTTTTTAGAAAGTATATTTTTGTATGCGCTGTTTTGTGACTTAAATGTGTTACCTTTGTAGTCAAATTTCAGATAAGAAAATGTACATGTTACTGGAGCTGATTTGTTTGGCTATTAGCTCAATAGTTGTGGAAAAACAAGTGATCTATTCTAATGCTAAACCACTAACTAGAGTTCAGATAATGGTTTATGACTATAGTGTAAATAAATACTTTTCAACAATATTTTTGTTTCAGAAATCATTTATGAAATGTTTACTAGGTGGGAATTAAGTCATTCAGCACTTGTGGAATTATTGAAAACAAAACAGCACTAAATATCAATGGGCTAGAGCTTTGGACTAAGATAAGACCACCAAGTTTTCTTTGCTATTCTCCACAGTAATCTCCATTCATGATCAAACACTAGTTAGTGTTTTGGGGATTTCCCCCCATGCATTAGTGTAAAAGTAGGGAGGCGTTGTTTTGACTCATTGTTCCGTCCTCTTTAACAGCCTATATAGTTTCTGTCTGTTCCTGAGTGGGCTTTGGAGAATAAATACTTACAAACAAGTGCCCACTCGGAGACTACATATTTGCAACTGCATTCAGAACTCTGACCAGTGTCTGGGACTCAAGGATGTGGCTTTGTGGAATATGTGGTGGCCTGGTTGAGCTGGGAATTTGTGTCAGGCTCCAGTATCAATCTCATGACTACAAAAAAACTTTTTGAAAGCACTATCACCACTTCATATGAAAAAATGCTCTCCAACATTGCTGATGGCAGCACTCATGGGTTGCCATAGTAAGTACCTCAGGACTCATCTCTCTCTGGTCCTCACTTCACATTTATTTAGAAGATTCATTCATCAGTGATTTGGTGGATCTAGAAGTGACTATAAAAATAGCTAGCTTGTTATTAAGACAGGTGCTCTCCAGCCTTGAAAAAAATCTTAAGAGGCAAATGTATAAATAAAATCCTCCCTTGACAGTGGATAATGGTTTGCAAACAAAAAACACTCTGAGGGTTAATTTTACTGGAAGCCTTTTGCAATTTTAAAATAAACTCACCATCTTCCCAAATTACTAATCTACCCATTTTTTTTTATCCTATAGGGAACAAATAGATCATATGCCTGTGACATTATCATCTTTACTCCAAAATCTGGATCTAAGTATCTTAATATTCCATGCTTCTTAAACAGATTCCTATGTTGAACCACTGTTCCACAACATCTGAGAAAATCTCTTCATCTGCTTGTAGTTTTTTCAGTGCTGGCATTGCCTGGATGTGGCAGATAATTTTGATAGTCTGTATTTCAGTAGCATGGACAGTGACAGTTACTCACCTGTTGCCCTCAGCCACTGGAATTTGAGAATTTATGGAGTTAATGAAGCACTTCCTTAAAACTACAGTATTTCAGAACTTGAGTGCCAAGATTTTTTTCCGCTACATATTACCCTGCTTAACCAGTTTTGGTAAGTATAAAAATATTAGTTTGGTAATTGTTTCTAACAAATACTCCTTTCCAAGATTTTGTATTAAAATATGGTATGCTCTAGTTTTGAACAATATGTAACCCTCTTCTCAAAGCATGATTTCAGGCTGTTTTGAAAATCAAGATTATATAAACCATTGTTTACAAAGCAGTAAACTAGGCAGCCTTAAAAGTAAGTTTGAAAACATTTTAATGGAATCTGGTTGCACCATCACTTTGACGTTGGCTTGCTGAAGTAGCAGTCACGTCTACTGCAAGGAAGACCAAACTTTTAGTGTTTCTTCAGGGCCAACCTTGGCTTTTACTCCTGGATTTCAACATGCGAGGACAGTACCTTTAAACAGTTCTCTGCTTAAAATATTCAGCCACTTCAAAGGCATTTGTTTTTACTTTGCTCAAGAAATAAATGGGCATCAAGTTTGTTGTTCTTCGAACCTTACCTGTGCTTTATAGGGTATTATAGATACCTCCATTACTGTTGATTTGTATTAAAAAGTAACTGCTGGAGAATAACTCCTTAAAAATGCATAATACTTTTGAGATGGCTCTATTCATAATTATAAACAAGTTAATTAAAGTTAAACTTAACTGTTCATCAACTATACTATTTAATTTCAGTATCTTTACTGCTGAGATTAAGGCAATTTTTTCATATATTAAAAATTGCTGCTGTTAATATCTAACTTTTCAATATGTTTTGTGTGTATATATGTGTGTGGAGGAAGGATGGTCAGCATCTACAGATACTTATATGCCAAACAACAAATACATAAATTCTGTAAAAAGAAAATCAAGAGCAGAACGAAATATTCAAGTCTTTAAGGCACTTCCTTTTTTAAAAGACAAAAATTATTTTGTTTTCTTGTAATTTTCTTTTGGTTAAACCTGAGTTTTGTTACAGCAAAATAATGTATTTATACATTAGTTTCTGGTATTTTTAGTCATCCTGTTTCAAAGCACCAGTCGTAAGTTTGTACTATTTCTTGGACTTTAGAAATCTACAAACCACTTTTATTACAATATAATCCTATAGTTTAAACTGAAGTTTTAATAGTGATCAAAACATTGTAAAAAGATAATGCCTTCTACATTCTTCAATAACAAGATTTCTCTTAAGTAATTTTAAACACATCTTTATTTTCCATAAACACACTGATTTTAATGGGAAATGTAAACCTGGATTCAAAGATTCAGTATCATTAGAAGTTTCATCTATGCTGGTGGGAGCCTCAGTAAAATGGAACTGAGCAGCCTCCCAGGATCCCGAGTTCTGAATTCAGATCGGCAGTTGCAGGAGTAACTGCTCTCAGGACAGAATTGAATAGCAATGGGAAAAGGTCTGAATTAAAGATACATTGCTTCTTCGCTGGGCCACAGTATTAAAACACACAAGATCCAGAAATCATTTGCAACAGAGGAGCCATCAGAGTCCTCCTGATAAGCCAAGACTAAGGCACCTATAAGGTGACAATAGAAGGTGGGAAAATAAAACGTACACATTTTGGGAGAAGGGCTATTCATGCTGAAAGCTCAGGAAACTTACTCTTATTAATAAACCACATTGCTTAAAAAGCAGACTATCATTTTCTTTAATAAACACCATTTGTTATAGTCAAACCATCAAATCAAGCTTAATAATAATCATTTCTGAAAGTAGTATATATGTAGGTACACAAAATTTCATATTGATATAACTGGTCACTGATACATTAGAAAACTTAAAAGCTTCAGAAGTATTTAGACAATTTCTCATCCATGAGAGGCAATTATTGCATTTATTATTCAACAGAAAAGTAATACCATTGTGCTCATTAGTCTTTCCTATGGGAAGGTAACTTCTATCCTATAGCCGTTACTAAAACAATCTGCCTTTCAGGACTACATGAAAACACAATAGCAGCAACATCAAGTCAGTTATGACTAATAGTTTATGCATAGAGGTGAGGTTTTTTTTTCTTCTGCATTTTGTCTTTGTTATGAGCATATTCTCTCAGCATGTGTTCATTAAAACAAGTTATTTTGTTTACAACATTTACTCAATGAATCAAAAATTTCACTATTCTTACTGATCTAGATCCAAAAGATATCACATTGTTTTCTCAGTCAATCTTTTGAAAAGCACCTAGTTTTCTTCAGAATTGCTTATAATTGAAAACTTTATACTTTTTGGTTTTTTGGTAATAAAGTCCTTAATAATTCTTTTATTACTAACCTGTTTTCAGGATGTTTCTATAAAGTAGTTTAGCATACTTTATATTATACCACATTTACATTAAATAATTTTTGCACATCAACAATGTAATTCAAAAACACACACAATCATTGCTGTGCTGTGAAAAAAAAACTTGTGAGGCTAAGAAAATCATTTGTCTATCACCACTGGTTTTCAAAGTGAGTGGCAGGCTGAGCTGCTTCACACTGTCTCCAAGGAATTTTAAACCACACAATGTGAAACTACTATTTTAGCAACCCTGAACAAAATTAATGAATCATGCCTGTGTTATGTGTTACAACAGGGTTTAGTAGCATGTTATGTGGAGTAAGTTAGTTTTTTTTTTTTTTAAAGATCATTCTCCATGGGTTTGCTCCTTCATACTATTAAAAATGGAATAAATACTCCTAAACCCTGCCCTCCATAACGCAGCGGCAAAGCACATATTGGTTTCCCAGAGTCAACACTTTCCACCAGTAATAGTAAATCTCCCTTTTACAAATATTAGAACTACTGCCACTGGGGCAAGTCAATCAAGAGGGCTTAGACGACAGCTGGCCAAATTTTAGTGTGTTTATTTCTACAGTTTGTTCTCATGAAAAGTTTTGTGAAAAAAAGAAATCCTATAAATAGTAAAAAGGGGAAACAGTGCTCCATAGCCTGAAGCAAATGGTGTCAATACACTTGTAAACAAGGTAAAGTTGCTCAGCCTAGGGAAAGGACAGAAATAAAACAAAAGTATAGATAGCACAACTGTTCATTCCAAGAGTTCAAAGTGGGAAGTGTTTAATCCCAAATTTTGGATCTCTAAAATAGCTAATAGTTAATGCTCAAGTTTTCTGGCCTAGATTACCTGTATCTATTGAAAACTTGTCATTGGAGCCAGCATTGGTTCTCTGGGAGAGAAGCTGAGATAACATCACTAGCAATTCAGCTGGAAACACAGCCCCTCTGAATGCTAGAGTTCTTGAAAAAACATGAAACAGCCATCAACATAATTTTTCTACCTTTTTACAGGAAGATACTGGAAGTAGCAGGTGTAGAATTCAACAGCTTGGCTAAGAGTCTTACATTCAATTATTTGGAAGCATAGCAGATTCAGCTCCTCTGAATCTTCTGGTTAGAATGGCCCTAACACCTCTTAAAGTATATTAAGACAAAGGAAACAAGACTTGAGGATAATAGTTTTTGCATTAAAGGTGAATCTACAACCAAAGGGAAAAAAAAAATATCTCAACTGGCAAATTTGGACTACAGACTCCGGGGGAAGATAAGCTGTAAGGAATCAGCTCCCACTGAAATAGGAAGGTGTTGGTTTCTTAGTAGACACCACCTGAATAACCAGATGTTATAGGATCAAAGGAGGAAAAATTACAAATTTTATCCTCGACATGCATAGTTAAGTCTTGGGGGTGAGCCCCAAACTGGAAAAGATGACTTAATTTTCATAGGGAATTAGGATAGTGAGGGTATCTCACTTTTTAAAAAGTAGCTCACATGGCAACCCAGTTTTTACCAATGAACTGAAAACTAAAACAATCCAAACTACTGGGTCATGCACAGTAATAAGTTAAAACTGTAAGGGCGAAAAGGTCGAAGGGGCAGGGAGAAGAAAGCAATCCCTATTTAGTGAAAGGTGTGGGGGGGGGGAGGGCACCACTTAATGTATTGGTACAGTATGGAAAACAGGGGAAGAATATTTTCATTATGGCTTGAGATGGAAGCGCTTCGGAGAGTTCCTTGCCCAACTTCCCCCAATCAAAGCTTTGACGGCAGCTGACAGTACCCAAAACAACCCTGCCTCCTCCTGCCCACCCTGACCCCATAACCAGTCCGGTCACTCTAGCTTCCAGAGGCTGCTGAGGAAGCTGGGCTATCCCTGTCCCTCCAGGAGGATCCAACACCCAGGCTAGAGGGCAGAGGGAGCAGAAGGAAGTAAGGGAGTGTGTGGGGGGGGGGGGGGGAAGGTAGGAGTAGGGAGGGATAGAGAGACACAGAGAGCGCGCACGAGATCGGGAGAAGGGGGAGAGCCCTTGTGGCGGGGTGGTGGGCAGCCAGGCCCTCATCCGGGGCAGGGGGACATCTTCAGCCCACCGCGCCCAGGGGCCGGTGGCTTCAGGGCAGGACCTTGGGACCTGGATAGGGCTCTCCCTCGCACCAGAAGTCATCGGCCTGCGGGGTCTCGAGGAGCCACACTTCTCGAGGCAGGTCACTGGTCGAGCCGGAGGCCCCTCTGGGCCTGATGGGCTCCAGCACCCGGTAATAGTGGCAGTCTCGGCCGTCATCTGGGTCGTAGGGCGGAGCCAGGATGTCCAGGAAGGCGGCGGGCCCGTCCACCGCGTCGATCTGGTGTAGGTTGTCCCGGTACGGCGTGAGGACGCAGGGGCCGCTGGCCTCGGTGTACTCGCCCTGGGAGCGCAGGACTCCCGGCCGCACGGCCTCCCGCTCTTTGGCTTGCAGCGGCGGCTCGAACTGCTGCTCGGGCGGCGGAGCCCGCGGCCGCTGCCCGCCGCCCGCCTCCAGCTTGTCCATGCAGCTGATGCGCACGGTGCCGTACAGCACCTTGAGCATGCCGTGCATGCCCGGGTGGTCGTGCAGCGGGATGGAGGTGCCGCTCTTGAGCAGGAACACGCCGAGGCTGAAGCCGTCCGTCTCGTAGATGTGCATGTAGGTGACCGGCGGGTGGCTGGGCGGCAGGGGCTGCAGCGTGGCCTTGCGCGGGGCAATGTTGAGGTCTTCGGCGCGGACCTGGGTCAGCAGGTTCTTCAGCTTGCTCAGGTTCTCCGGGAAACCGGGAGGCATCGGCACCTCGGCACCCGAGGCCGCGCCGCGGTCGGAAGAGCCGCGGCCGCCCCCGCTGCCCCGGAAGGTGAGGCAAGCCTGGCGGGCTATCCGTTGGATTAAGGAAGCCATGTTGTCTCGGGGCATGCTCGGTGGATCGTCCGCGAGCCGGGGCCGGCCCCCTCCTTTCCTCCGCCCCTTGCGGTCCCCGGCGGCCGCCACGGCTGCCCGCAGCCCCTGGGACGTTAGGCGGGAGGCCCAGTAACTACCGGCCCGTCCGGCGCGCGGCGCCGCCGCCAACTTCAGCAGCCACGAGTCCGTCGCAGGCCGACGCGCCGAGCTGGCGTCCTCCCCGCGAGCGCGCAGGCGCACGGCTCACGGCCCGCACTCACGCTCCGAGAAGCAGGTACCGGTGGTGCGGACGGTGCCAAACTTGGCTTTAAACCCGGCGCTCCATTCATGCGGCCCGCACCTACTACGGCCGCAGGGCGTTCCGGAAGCCGCGTGGAGCATGCTGGGACTTGTAGTCCACCGTTCCGACCGAGCGCTGGCCCGCGCTGTCGTGGCTGACTGGAGAAGAGACATGACATGTCACCCGTTGAGCTAAAGCGACCTTACCCGCCGGCTCTCCCCCTAAGATACCAAAGTAATTTTTTTTGGTTTGACAAATGGGGTTTGGGAAGTACATGAGATTTAGCCGCTTAACTACAACTCCCGGCGACCCCCGTGTCTTAGGTTGCGCACTTCCGGCAGCTGGCCGGTGGCGTGGATAGAGCCTTCAGCTGCGGGCAGGCGCTGGGCCGAGGGGTCGTTGGCCTTCCGGCGCCGCTGGCTAGAGGTCGGAGCTGGGTCGCCTTCTTTGCCCTTGCTCCGGGGAAGACGGGAGGCTGTGGATTCCACCTGAAGTTGCACGTAGCCGCCCGGCTAGCACTGGGTCAGCCGCTGGGATTTCAGAAAGCGCTTTCGTCACCCGAGCATCTCCGGAGGTGGAGGGGGGGTGCAGGGGGGTCCAGCACCGCCGGCGCAGGCTGGGGTTGGCGTCTGGGCCAGGACGCTGCTCTGGTTCTGCAGGGGAGCAGTTCCTTCCCGGGAGTGTTCGAGGAGCCCCAGGCTCTCTTAGAATAAGGGTTCCTGAGCCCTGGGTGGCCCTTGAAGCGAAGCCTGTGTCAGAAGCTCTTATAAATAATAGATTCCGTACAGCCGTGGAGAGATGGATGCATTCGGTGACGCGGATCCCTTCCTGCAGAAGCTGCATGGAGTACTTTCCGCAGGGGCATTTTACTTCGGGAAGTGCCTACTTTTGACCGAAGAAGAAGAAGAAGGCTTGAAAAGCAAGACACTAGATATCATGACTTCAGACTTAATCCCCCCCTTGGATTTCCAGAGCTAAACATGAGCTTTGTGTACATTTTGTAACCAGTAATTTACTGAAATCCCTTCTTGTTAAAATAGGCATCCGTTTTTAGTGGGTTATATAATCTCGCTAATGAGGACTCAGTGCCACAGACACTTGTGTGAAGTGCATTATGTAATGAACGTTATAAAGTTTAATCCTCAGATACTCTTCAGAGGTAGGCACTAATATGATCTAGGATAGCTTGCAGATGAGGAAATAAGTTACACAAGGCTATTGGGTTGTAACTCATCAGGATCATATAAGTAACAACAAATACTAGTTAGCCTGTAACCATGCTGGATTTCCAAATCTGTTACTTTTTATTACTTGTCTACACACGGCCTTAAATGAAGTTCATTATTTTCATCTACAGATTGGTATAATAAGATACCTGTGTAAATCACTGATGACACACCACCTAAAACCATAATAGTTGCCATGTTATATAGTAGCTGTTATTAAAGTTTTTAAATGACTAAAAGTTGTACTTTAAAAATCCAGTGGATGGATAAATATTTAGCAAATACTGAAATGGGCCTTGACTTGTGTTGAAAATCAGCTTCAGGGTAGAGATTTAAAAGATTATTATTGGTAAAACCATCTTCCTGGTAATACCACTCCCCAGGTTCTTTAGTTTACCTAAGTAAGAAATACCTGGGGCTGTATGTCTAGAGTCCCAAATTGTGTTGAAACTTTCTGAATCAGCTTTTTTGCACAGATTTTTTTTTTTTTTAACAATGAATCAAGTGCAGTCATATAGTAATTTTTGGGCCACAGATTACCTTCATATTTCATTTTGATACTGCCCTTCTGAGCTTCACTAATGAACAATACTGACCCTAAGGTCTTTGGCCCTTAGCACATTGCTTGGCTTTCTGTCCCAAGGAGTAGCTATCATAGGCTGAGTGGGTTTTAAATTTTTTTAAAAAATTATCATTAATGTCCTATTTTATGCTCTTTATTTTGTTTTCCTCAGTGTTGGTATAAGAATGAAGATCAAGAGAAATCTAGAAAAGAGAACAGACAAGAAAAGAACATTGATAGTAAGCAGATGCTAGAAAATACATGGCAGAACACGATTTGGGAGAAGTTTAGAATAAATGGACTGTGTTACCCATTAAAAAGTGATAGTCAAAGCCAGGCACTGGTGGCTCATGCCTGTAATCCTAACTACTCAGGAGGCTGAGATCTGAGGATCATGGCGCATAGCCAGCCTGGACAGAAAAGTCCCTGTGAGACAGTTATCTCCAATTAACCACTCAAAAAGTGGAAGTGGAACTGTGGCTCAAGTGGTAGAGTGCTAGCCATGAGCACAGAGAGACTCAGGGACAGTGCCCAGGCCCTGAGTTCAAGCCCCACAACTGACAAAAAAGAAAAAAAAAGTGATAGCCAGTAGGTACCAGGCATTGCTGTAGGTTTGGAGGATTCAGTAAGGAACAGAGTAGACAAGGTTTGATTTCCCTAGAATATGCATACAACTGTGTGTCCATATTTAGGGAGTAGTAAAATGTGCTATGGTTCAAATGTGTCTTCCAAAGGTTTGTGTGTGGAAGCAGTTTACATATGTTGATATTTACAGGTAGCATCTTTAGTTAGGATTAGAGTAGCTCTGATGACTTTAAGAGCATTATAAGAAAAAGAGGATCCGAGGTTGTTTATGTGCTATTTTTCTGTTATATAAGAACATCCTTGATATATGTGACACCCTGAACTACCCAGCCTCCAGAGCTAAAACACAAATCCCTGTCCTCTAGAAATCAGTCAGTTTTGAGTATTGTGCCCTAGCAGGAGAAAATGGACTGAGACAGGGTATGTGTAGTTGGCAATATATTTTTAGGCAGAACTAACTTCTACAGACAGTTAGCTTGGTAAGATGATATATTTGTGTGTGATATTTATCTATTATGTAGTTTTAAGTAGATGTAGAAAGAGGTTTGAATCCCATAAATCACATTATGAGTACAGTGTATCTTGCTCTATCTCATCCCTCTTCCATTGTTCTCTCCCATCTTTCCCTGTCCTATCCATACCCACAAGTTTTGTAGTTCAACTTTTTCAATGAACCTAACATTCATTGAATACACTGTTGTTTTAAATTGGATTGTTAAGAATTATTGGAGGATAAGATTTGAGTGGTGCTTGAAATCACTGAGTTAAACTAATGAAAATCTGGGGTCAGTGTATTCTAGGATGAGGAAACAGCCCTGAGACTGTTGAGCAGGGTATTTTATATACCACAGCATTGACCAGGTAGGGAAGAACGTGATTCCTACCACGTAGGAAGGAAAAAGATAAAGGCCTGCAGGGTGGGTCATTGCATAGTCAGCTTCAGAGTTCCTGGAGGGAGACGTAATGGGAAAGGTAAGCAAGAGCCTGGTTACGTGTGAGTTATGGGCTCTGGGAGGGGGCCTAGGGATGTATAAGCTGTGGTAGGGCACTGGATTTTATTATAAGTGAAGTGGGAAGCCTTGGGGAGCTTTGGATGTGAGGATGACTTGATCTGTTTTATGTTTTTAAAGAGGTTGGTGGTGGGACGAGTATAAAAGAAGAGGATGCAGATTCAAACCAGCAATCTAGAGGAAAGATAAGAAAAGTAGTGTAAAAACTGGTAATCTATTTTATAGGTACGGGTGACAGGGCTTTCTGATGAGCCATTGCTTTGGCAATTTATTTTAAAATATATTCTCCACATTTTCTCCTTCACAAGTTGACAGCTCTGTGGTGATAGGTAAGACTGATAAAGCTTAAATCCCACCTTCTGCCCACATCTATTATATTTAGGAATGGGGAAAGCACACAGAGGTATGAATAAAGCTGAGACTATTTTCTTCTTCTTTGCAGTTGCTTAATTAGTCAAGAAATAACTGGAAGAGCCTCCAGCCTACATCTGTTTAACTTGCCTGCTCGTTTATAGAATGTTATCATTCTTTGGGAACTCTGCTGTTATTTTTTCTTTCATCCTTATTCTTTCACTTTACTGACTTTTACATAGATCTTTTATATTTCATTTTGTTTATCTTTTCTTCACACTGGGACTCAGTGTGAAAGAACACAAAAATCCTGATATTCTCAGAATCCCTAGCCTCACTTTTGCCTTATTCTTGCCTATAGTGTAAGCTGGAAAGTTCTCTGTCCCATGTCCAGTAGTCACTGCCCCCTTACTTCTATATTTACCTTTTATATTAGGATAGAACATGGTAAATATAATGATTATTATTTTTTTTTGTTAGTCATGGAGCTTCAACTCAGGGCCTTGGCACTGTCCCTGAGCTTTTTTGCTCAAGGTTAGTACCGTACCACTTTGAGCCACTTCCAGTTTTCTGATGATTAATTGAAATAAGAGTGTCGCAGACTTTCCTTCCTGGGCTTGCTTTGGACTGAGATCCACAGATCTCAGCCTCCTGAGTAGCTAGGATTATAGGCATGAGCCACTGGTGCCTGGATTTGATAATGATTTTCTTGTTTTTAGAAACATACTTAGGCTGTGTGACGTTTTGAACTCATATTGTGGCTTTCCAGATGACAAAAAATCTTGGTGTCAGTTTCTCATACTATATCATGAGTGAATGTCAAGTTGTAAAAGCCAGAAGAATGAATGGCATGGCTCTGCCATAAGCTAGGCACCATTGAGGACTAGCTTCACTGGATTCCGATTCCAGCGTACTCATGTTTGTGAGAGATGATTTGTAAGTTAATTTCCTGCATTTCCTTTGCCATCATGGAGGATGGAGAGAACTAGAAAAATTATCCAAACAAAGCCAACTGTACATATTTTCTTTCATTGTATTTATCTCATGTTACTTAACATCTTTCTTAGCTCAGTCAGCCTTCACTAAGATCTTGCAAAGTAACTGTGCCCTACTCTAGTTGAGCCTTGTGTACTTATCCAAAATCCTATCAATTACTGTATAGGCTGTTTAATTTGCTAATCTCAGGAATTGTTAAGAGGTAAATCAGGCTTTATTGCCTTAATATAGTTCAGAGGTTTGTGTTGTATAGCATACAACACAATAATTACACATTAGGATAGAGAAAGATTCCCATGGATTCATTTATTTATATGTTATGCTTTTTGTTATATTCAACCTGACATACTACTGAAAGCTAGGTATTACTATTTTGGTGGTTGATTTGAAATTTTAGCTGCCCCTCCACCAATTTGATATCAGAGAGCTCATCCTCTTAGCCTTTAAGCATTTTTTTTTTTTTTTTTTTTGCCAGTCCTGGGGTTTGGACTCAGGGCCTGGGCACTGCCCCTGAGCTGCTTTGGCTCAAAGCTAGCACTCTACCACTTGAGCAACAGCACCGCTTCGGGCTTTTTCTGTTTATATGGTACTGAAGAATTGAACCCAAGACTTCATGCATGCTAGGCAAGCACTCTACCACTAAGCCATATTCTAGCCCGCGATGTAATTATTATGAGACCCAAAATAGTTGTGAACTATAAATTGAATTCAAACGCTTTAGTTCTCATAATTACCCTCTCCTCTTTTCATGCTTCTTGTTTTTCTTTTCCTTTTAGACATTTTTCTTCTAAGAAGACATTTTCTATCTCCACCTCCCCCGCTTTCCCATCTGTTCTTTTCCTCCTGGCTGAGAGATTAAAAAAAAAAACACCTTTATATTTATCTTAATTAATGAATTTTAAACAGAAGTGGTAAAACAGTTGATGTTCAACTTGAAGAGGCAGTGAAAGGGAAAATCATCTTCCTTTACTTGCCAGGAAACTGTATGTTCATTGCTGGTGCTGCCTGAAAAATATCTGGGAAGTTGGGCTTCTAGACCTCCACATTCTTGCAGGGGAACAGAGAACATGTTCCAGAATCAAAGGAAATTAAGGTGGGGAAAAAACCCTTTGGAATGAAATTAGATTCTCCTGGAAGGTGCCCTTCCTGAAGGATTCTTAGTAAATAACAGTTTTATGGTGATAGACTACAGATAGGATGTAAATGGATTCTTTGAACACTAATTAGTAAAACGCACTTTAGAGACTTTTATCTGCAATTAGTCACCAGAAAACAGGAAGTGGCCCTGTGGCTCATAGTGGTGGAGCACTAGCCCGGAGGAAAAGAGCTCAAGGACAGCACCCAGGCTGTGAATTCAAGCCCCTTGACCAACCAAAAGAAAAAAAAGTATAATTTGAAAATACAGCAACAAGCATGGAAGGGTAATGGAGGGTGTGGTGCTACTCTTAGCAACCACAACCAGCTATGTGGACTGGAACATGTCATTTCCTTTCTTGGAACCGAGGCAGTTTCCTTGTTTATATAGTATCTAATCTGGATAGTGTACCACGTTCCTTCTAACCTTAAAAATATTAGCCAGGCCCTGGTGGTGCATGCCTGTAATCCTAGCTATTCAGGAGGCTGAGATCTGAGGATCATGGTTTAAAGCCAGCCAGGGCAGGAAAGTCTGGAGACACTTATTTTATTGGAGACTCGTATGTCCAATAAACCACTAAAAACCAGATGTGGCACTGTGATTCAAGTGGTAGAGAGCTAGCCTTTAGCTGAAGAGCTGAAGGACAGCGCCCAGGCCCAGAGTTCAAGCCCCACAACCGATCAAGTAAATAAATAAATATGAATTAAAAAAATACAATTACACAAAAATAATAGAATTTCACATTGAACCACTGCAGGACCTTGCAAAAGATAACACAGGGGGCTGGGAAGGTGGCTCAGCAGTAGAGTGCTTGCCTTGCATACATGAGGCCCTGGGTTTGATTCCTCAGCACCACATAATTAGAAAAATCCAGAAGTGGTGCTGTGGCTCAAGCAGTAGAGCACTAGCCTTGAGCTGGAGAGCTGAGGGATAGCTCCCAGGCCCAGAGTTCAAGCCCCATGGCTGACAAAAAAAAAACAAAACAAAAATAAGTAACAAGAACACCCAATATCATGCATACAGATATTTGATTGCTCTTTTGTGTCTTGTACTTTATAGTTTAAAGTAGATTTTATTGACTTTTCCTGAATATAGATTATTGAGTAAAATGAGCAAGAGTTTTTGTTTAAAATGTTTTCCCTTATTCTTAGTTTTCATAGTGTATTTTTTTCAAAGAAAAACTTTTTTTCCCTTCTAAGTACAAATTACATGCAATCAGAGTGCCATGTATTGCTATTGGGAAAAGCAAAACATGCCTTGAGTTAACTACATATTTCAACAGGACCTGCTGAGGTAATTGACAAGCAACATCACAGTGCCTAGAAATTCCTCTAAGGCAGCAGAGCTTTAGTTTAATTAGATAATTATCCCTGGTCAGCCTATAATGAATGCCCAGGCAATTAGCAATGAATTTGGGCTGCTAGAGCCTATTTTTCCTCTTTTGTGTTCCTTTGCTGTCATTAACAACTAGAACCACTGAACAATTTATATCTTCACACTAACAATCAACTTCATTATCAGCAAACTCTTTGCAAGCGATAAAGCAATAAGAGCTGATGTTGGTTGTACAACATTAAGTGATTATGTTAAGTAATGCCATTTATTTGCCTAGTTGTCCTGCTGCTGTATTATATCAAACAAATTGGGCTTTTAAAAGCAATGCACACTCCATGATTTTGATGATTGCTTTATTTGTCAAACCCAAGCAACTAGCAAAAGATGTACCTCAATTTGTAGTTCTTTCTTAGTGGCTTTCATCAGACCTGAAAAAAATAAAACAGTTCCAAAAGTAAGACCTTAAAAAAAAGCCTTCCTTCATGGCCTATTGATCCTTACATTTGGAAAGCTTGAGGTAAGTTTTAGTAAGTGAAATAACTACTCTAGGTTGGCTATCTTCTCTGTGGGGACATTTCAGTCTCCTGGTTGACAGAAGAAACCATTATGGCTTTTCCTCACATCTTTTCATTGCCAGTCTTTCTCATAATGTTTCTTAGAGGAGTGACAGAAGAGAAAAGAGAAAAGTGGTCATGATAAAGATAGAGCTTTCAGAAGCGGAAATGCAAAAGGAGTTACCAAAGAAGTGTCGATTGTGTTTCTAAAGCTGAGTGTGGATATTATGAATACACTAGGTTGCTCTAGGTCTGGATCTTGAAAAATGGACATTTTCAGTTGTTCAGGGAGTTTATATACCTACAAAGAGAGAGCTTTTGCAGTATCTAAAGCCCTTAATATACAGGGTGCTCTTTTTTTGTTTGTTTTTGATCCAAGATTAAGATTTGAACTCAGTAAATGACACATTTACTCACTGGCTGGCATTCTACCACTTGAGCCATGCCTCCAAACACTACATAGTGTTCTTATATCAACTCTGTTCTAATTACTAGTAATCTAATAGGATTTGGAAGATTAAATCCAATTGTAAATATTAGTTTATTAGTTAATTAGATGTATTGCTTATTATTGAAGCAGAATTTAAAATGTGTAAACATTTTTTCTTCTGATTGGAATGTGAACATTGCCTTATCATTTCTTATCTTGAGACTTCCCATCTGGCAGGTCTTGGAAATATTTTTTTTTCTACTAAGCAATGAAATAGCAATTAGAGTTTCAGAAGTGCCAATTTTAATCATAACTTCCATTTCCAAAATAGAAAAACTTGAACGAACTATATAAGGCATCTTCATTTTATTCAATTGACTGTTTTGAAAAGCAATTTAATTCAGAATCAGGGTTAAGATATCCCTGAAATGTTAAGAAAAAAATTCAGATCCTTCTAAATTATGGTCATTTCTATTCTAGAAATCAATGATTTCAATGATATTGATATTTATATTATTCAGATATGAACTTTATAGCTTACATGGAACAGGATTAACTTACATAGACAAGGGGTTCTTACCTGTAGCAATTTGACATTTGGTCAGATAATTCTTGCTGTGTGTGATGAGGGAGCTGTCATAGGCATTTAGCAACACCCTTGACCTCTGCCCACTAGGTGACAGTAGAATCACCCTCCTCCCCCCCCACGATTATTATTATTATTTTTTTGGGGGGTCCGGTCACGGGGCCTGAACTCTGGGCCTGGGTGCTGTCCCTCAGCTCTTCAGCTCAAGGCTAGCTCTCTACCACTTGAGCCACAGCGCCACTTCCGGCTTTTTTCTTTTTGCTTATGTGGTGCTGAGGAATTGAACCCAGGGCCTCAAGCATGCAAGGCAAGCGCTTTACCACTGAGCCAACTTCCCAGCCCCCCCCCCCCCCCCCCCCCCCCGCCCCGATTATTGTCATCACAAATATCCAACTGTTCCCAGATGTGTCTAGGCTGGGGAGAAATGGCTTCTCTATTTGAGAACCAATAATACAGGATAAGATATTAGCAATGTTTTTTCTGTAAAAGCATTTCAATATAGAGCCAGGTACCAGTAGCTCATGCTTCTAATCCTAGCTACTCAAGAGGTTAAGACCTGGAGGGTCTTAAAAGCCAACCCAGGCAGAAAAGTCTGAGACTCCCCCTCCAATTAACTAAAAACGTTCTGGACTTCAGGCATGCTTAAGTGCCAGCCATGAGCACAAGAGCCAAGTGAGTATAAGGTCCTGAGTATAAGCCCCAATACCAGAACCCATGCAAATTTCAATATAAAAAAATCAAATGTGGGCTGGGAATGTGATTTAGTGGTAGAATGCTTACTCAGCCTGCATGAAGCCCTGGGTTCGATTCCTCAGTATCACATAAACAGAAAAGAAGTGGCAGTGGTAGAGTGCTAGCCTTGAGCAAAAGAAGCTCAGGGACAGTACCCAGATCCTGAGTTCAAGCCCCAGGACTGACAAAAAAAAATGTGTTGAATTTGGATGTATAGTAGTTTTTAATACATTTTAATTATACATTAAACAATCAGAACCAGTTTGGAGTAACATGGGGGAATTGGGGAAAAAATTATTCCTGCTCCCAAATTCTAATGGACTTTCCCACATGGCCTACTACAGTGTGGATGGATCCCCCTTGTAGAAATTAATTTCTTATGTTAAAATGCAGATGTTTCTAAGAGAACCATCTTTTTACATTAAAATGGAACCTTCAGTTTTGAGCTCAAAACACCAACGTTATTAATTCATATCTACGTTTCTAATTACAATACCATCTTTTAGGAAGAAGACTCAGAAGAAACATTCCAGGGGAATAAGAGCTGTTTGGTGAATGAGAAGGGCTTTGTGTAAGAAAAAAAATGATGAGAGAAATGAAGCACATGTTTGTGGGTTTATTCTATGCCTACATGTATCTTTACATCCTATTCTTGTTTTAAAAAAGTAATGAAGAAGGATCCAAGATGTTCTTTCATAGATGAATGAATAAACACACTATAACTATTCAGACAATGGAATATTTTTCAGTAATGAAGATGACTTATCAGACACAAAAGCATTTGGACACAACTTTTCATTTGAAAATACATACTGGCAGGGTGCCAGTGGCTCATGTCTGTAATCCTAGCTGCTCAGGAGGCTGAGATCTGAGGATCATGGTTCAAAGCCAGTATGGGCAAGGAAAGTCCGTGAGACTCTTATCTCCAATTAACCAGCAGAAAACTGGAAGTGGTGCTGTAGCTCAAGTGGTAGTGCGCTAGCCTTGAGCTGAAGAGCTGAAGGACAGCGCCCAGGCCCAGAGTTCAAGCCCCATGACTGACAAAAAAAAAAAAAGACAAAAAACACATATGGATTCAAGGTATGTGATATTCTGACAAAAATAAAACTACAGAAATGTAAAAAGACCAGTGATTGCTATTTTTTTTTATTTTTTATTGTGAAAGTACTGTACAGAGGGGTTACAGTGATTGCTATTTGTTATGAGAGAGAGAGAGAGAGAGAGAGAGAGAGACAGACAGACAGACAGACAGACAAACGAATAGTTAGACAACAGGTTTTTTTTTGCTCTGGGGACCTGAACTCAGGATCTGAGCACTGTCCCTGAGGTTTTTAGCTCAAGGCTAGTGCTCTACCACTTTGAGCCACAGCTTCACTTCCCATTTTCTAGTGGTTAATTGGAGGTAAGTGTCTCACAGACTTTCCTACCCAGGCTAGCTTCAAACCATGATCCTCAGAGTTTAGCGTCCTGAGTAACTAGGATTACATGCATGAGCCACCATCATCAGGCTGACAATAGGATTCTTAGGGCAGTGGACTGTCTCTATGTGGTACCTGTGTTGGACTTTTCATTGTTGTGACAAATACCTGAGACAAATAGTTTATGGGGGGAGGGAGGATTTGTTTTGACTCGCAGTTCTAGGAATTGGCTTCATTTTTTGGGCCTGAGATACCATATTTTGAGCCTGAGGTGTGGCAGAACAGATTGACATAAAGGGTATGACAGAGCAGAGCTTCTCATCTGATGGCAGCCAGAAAGCAGAGATAATAAATGACAAGTCAAGATACATCTTTAGTGACTTCTTTCCAGTTAGGCCCACCTTTCGCAGTTCTACCACCTTCCAATAGTTTATTTGCATTTCATAAGCACCAGTGGATAAAATCACTGCTTAGGTTGAAGACCTCACAATTTCAATGTCTCTGAAAATTTCCTTGCAAACACATTCAGAGTTGTGCTTTACTAATCTCCCCCCCCCCCCCCGCCCCATTTCCCCACATCTCTCAATCCAGTCAACAACCAAGATCAGCCCCTAGACTTATGATGAGTACATGTCATATAAATTCAACCAAGTCCATAGAATGTATGAAGAGTGAAGTGAACTCTAATGTAAACTATGGACACGAGATGATAATGATGAGGGGGAAACTGCAGTATGGAGATGGGAGATAGATAGGAAGTCTCTGTACCTGCCATTTAGTTTGCTATGAAACAATTCTAAGAATAAAGTCTCTTTTCAGAAAAAGAATGAATACCATGTAGAGGAATGGTAGTTACTTTTTAATATATTTTCTTCTCTATGTTGAGTATCCTAGTTTAAGTTTGAAAAGTTACTGTAAATGAAATCTAATGCCTTGAGGAGTATTCATTGGGTAGAGATTGAATACATCACCTACTATCTAAACTTTCTATCCATTCTAATAGAGGAACTAAGAGAGGCGTGGATCCTGTGTTTCCTTTATTGATGTGTAACATTTAATAACGGATAGTTTTAGCCTATAAAATGTCCACTAGGCCTTTTCAGCTCTGCGCAATATTTACCAGACTATAATCCACAACTTCTTATAAATAGATGTTCCAGATGGTATTCAATAATAATATAAAAACACTTTTCTAATAACCAAAATAGTGTTCAATTAAAATGAACTTTCCAGCTGGGTGCCAGTGGGTTAGGCCTATAATCCTAGTCACTTAGAAGGCTGAGACCTGATGATCATGGTTCAAAGCTAGCCCTGGGAAAGAAAGTCTATGAGATTCTTATCTCCAATTAACCACCAAAAGGCTAGAAGTAGAGCTGTGGGTCAAGTGCTAGAGCATGAGCCTTGAGCACAAAAGCTTGGAGACAGTGCGTAATTCAAGCTCCAGGACTTCCCCTAACCCCAAAAAGAATATTTTCAAAGAGTCACTGCACAACAAAAAAGAAAGTTTGACTGAAAATAAAACACACAGAGAATCTAGGAGAGACACGAGGTTTGATGATTAGCATGCTAAAGCTGGTTCTAGAGTATTTTTATAAATTTTTCAGTAGCTCTTCACTCTACTTGAATCTGGGCTACAGAATTTCAGTTATCCATGCTGGGGTTTTGTTTGTTTGCCTTATCTTGGGGAATTATGTCATTTTGCTTAGGCCATGACTAAACTTTGAGTATAGGCTTTGTTTATTTTTGCTTTTCCCATCCAGTGTCACTTTAATTCTTGGTTTCTTTCTAAACTGAAGGAGTCTAAATATACCACACATACCAGTAAGTTTTGGCAGCAGGCATCTCTTTTGCAATTTCCTTCAAAGAACCCTTCAAACATCCTACTACATAGTATATTAAGTTACATACTCCTGGACTGGTTACTGACTTTGTACTTTCTAGTTGTTAATCTAACCTATTTTCAAAAGTCCAGCTGAGCATCAAAGTAAAATATTCTTCCTTATTATACTGTTGTTATGTAGCATTCCCAATGTTTTCCTCACATTTTTTTAGGTTCCTAACTTTAAACTGAATTAAATGCATAATTATTTGTCTTGTACTATTACCTATGAATTTGTCATATTATTATAATGAATCAACAAAATTTCACATTTGTCCTTTTTGGCCTAACTTTCCCACGCTAACATTATGTTTTTACCTTTCTTCTTTTAAGCTCATTTTCCTATAATATTTAACACAAAGATAGTGACTTATTACGAATAATAGCAATGGTACACCAAGGCCATGGGACACCATCATGACTTCCCATTTTCTTCCCTGAGTCCTGAAGCTTCTGGCACTTTACCTCTTATCACACTCTTCATCTTAGTAGGGTGTAAGACTGAACTTAAGAACAAAAATATCAATATTTGAAAATAGGACTGGTATTATTCCCTTAGAATCAGTTACCTCTTTGTTTAAACAACTGGGCATCTCATCACTCGCAACTTAATGCATGCTGATGACACAACAGCAATGAGCAGCATTTCATGTAGGTGTAGGTACTACTACTTAGCTGCCCCCCCCCCATACTTCAGTTATACTTGAACTCTAGTCATAAATACTGAAAAATTTGACCACAGCTACCCAGTCCTTTAGCTCCATCTCATTTAAATTACTTATATATTCTCAACGCTATTGGACTGCTTGAGTTTCTGCTTTTCTGTGTGTGTGGTCATACTTCATTTCCTAACTTGCCTTGAAACTCCTTCAGGACAGAGTCTGAGTTTTACTGTTTGGGTGTCTGCACATAGAGATGGTTTTCAATGGCCAGAAGGAATGATTACTCTGACATCTTCTCTTTATCCTCCCCACTCCTATCAGGGAGAGAGGAAAGCATATGCCTTATCTTAAGAAAGCACCCATTTAACACCTTCTTTGCGTTTAAGTTGGGAAAGAGAAACCATGTAATACCCTACAGAGATAACTTCATGTTATGTCACTATCATGATTGGGCATCGTTTGAATCTTGGTTACGGGGCAACATTTCCATTGTTTACAAACAGCTTTTATGCAGGGATGGGAGAAAGACTTTAGTGGTTGGCTTGAAACAAAGGGTATAGAGAAACGCTTCTTTGAATTTAAGTTCTAGCTGGCAATTGTGAGATCAGGGATCTTTGTAGCTTAGGGTTATCTGTAGACATTTAATTTGGAGATCAGTTAGAATAATACAAGTAAAACGCTTCCTTGTCAGTTTTAGGGGATTTTGTCATTATTCAATGAAGTGTAACTTTCAGTTGAACTGAGAATCTCACACTTTTTCTTTTTTCAGTGCTAAGGATGGAATCCCAGGCCATTCACATCCTAGGCAAGTGCTCTGCCACTGACTACATTTCCAGACCTGCTTTTATTTTTGTGTCTGTCCTGGGGCTTGAACTCAGGGCCTGGGCTCTATCCACGAGCATTTTTGCTACTTGAGCCACAGCTCTACTTCTGGATTTTTTTTTTTTTGGAGGATAATTAGAAATAAAAGTCTTAAAGAATTTTCTTGCCTGCACTGGCTTCAAATTGCTATCCTCAGATCTCAGCCTCCTAAGTACCTAGGATTACAAGTGTGAGCTACTGGCATCTGGCTTTTATTATCTTCACTCATAGAGTGGCATAATGCTTTGTCCACCACTGGCTTTGCCCATTCTCTGCTGTAGGCACTAAATCATCCCTCCATCTACTGCCTGGGCTGCTATTTCTTCCTTTCTGAGCACAAATGCCTTTTGTGGCCCCAAGATGTAATTCCAAAACAGCGCTTTGTACCAGCAACTGTGGGTTTTCCTTAAGGTAACTGTGGGTGGCCCCTTCATTTATTTTCTTGCTTCCTTTTTGTTTCTGTAAATTCTGCCCTCTACTTTCCCCCAAGGCACATGCTGTTCATGTAATCTGAATGGCCATTTAGAGGAAAGATCAGAAGTTTGTTGTTTCATTACTAACATAAATCAAAACTTTGTGTTCACACTGCAATCTGAGTGAATCCAGGAATAGCTTTGGGATTGCTAAGTGTCTGGAGAGCACTGACTACAGACATGTTTTGAAGCTGGCTATAATAGTTTCTACAGCTGTTAACAGTTCGTAGAAGAATGGCAGCATTATATATCAGCGTTTAAAATGTGCATGACTCGCATTGCACAGAAGTCAGATTGGGATAGAATTAGATTTTTTTTTCTGAATCTTAGCCAGGAAAGTCTTCAATAACTACAGAAATTCTTTTCACTGCTGAAATCAACATGAAGGACATTGTGTTATTATAATTGCTTATAGCTCAGCATGAAAGTTGTCTTTGTATGAGTGATGTACGGGCTGTACTGTTTTGTTTTTATTTATTCTGCATTCTTTATTCTAATGTTCTTTTCTTTTTCCTGACCAGAAAGATTGTTATTGAGCCCTTCACAAAGCTGAAATAATGTAGTGTGTTAAAAAATGTTAACAATTCAAAGAAGTTATAAAAATTTATAAGTTGGCTGAATACTTGGGAAATATCTGCATATTTTAATATAAATAGGTAATGCAAATATTTGTTCTTTGCATTGAGAGGTGAATCTCTTTTTCAAAAGGCCTTACTATTTAAATTAGATGTATTTGATTGCACTGAAATAAAGAAAGTTTGCATTTTGAATGATGTTAAAGATTAAAGCCACTGTTGTTATCAAGTACAAAAAAAATTGTTAGATGTGTTGTTGCACCAATGAGTTACCAGTTTCTAAAAACTAGTAGAAATCACTTCATGATGAGAATTCTTATGAAAGTAAGTTGCTTTTACTGTTTCATTTTTGATTTTGAGATTGAGGATTTTGTTTTTACCTGAAAAGAACTAACACACCCATATCTTGTCAATTTGACTATCCATGTATTTGAGAAATATATGGACAGATTTAATTTAAGGTAAACATGCGATGGTTAGCATAGAGGAGAATAAGTAAAGGGAAAAAAAACTTAAAAAAAGAGGGAAACAACTGAGTTTCATAATCAAGACATATACATCTATGGTGTTCCTGGGTCAAAAGTCTTTGCAGTAGGATTAAGACCTAGGGTTCTAGGTCTTTCTGAAGTTCTTGGCCAATTCTTATTCAAAGGAAGGCAAGAAGATAAGGAAAATCCACCCTGTGGCATTGGCTTCCAGAAGAGGGGTTGAACTGCCCCAGGGAACAAATTCCCAGCTTAGATATCTGGCTTCCTGGAGACTGGCCAAGAGCAGCTTCTTCAGTGGCCATGGACGTGATGGAGCTCAGCTTGATGACTAGAAGAACCACCCTACACACTTGAGGTCCTTTTGAAAGTCCTAAATCTCACGCCATATCTTCCTCAGTGTCTCCTTTACTAACCAATGCTCTGGTGATTAGTCAAGATAACAAGGACAAAGGGACAAAATACTAAAGGATGAAGAAAATGCAAATGGAGTAAGTGTATCCCCACAAACTTTACAAAATGCCTCATACTGCCTTTCTCAATGGGCCCCATACCACTTGCTCACAGTTATAGAGCTATGAACATTTTCTCTACAGCCTTACACCTCTGGGAGGCTGTAGAAGTCAGCACACTCAGAGGAGTCTGCCCTTCCTTGGGAAAAGTGGGTTAGGAATTAAATTGATACTGTTTTCTAAGGAGAAAATCCAGGAAAAGATGAGCTTTTACTTTTCTAAGCTAAGGGGTCTCACTTGACTGACAAATAATATAAAAAAATGCTGTTTGTTGAGTGCTTATAATGGGTCAAGCACTATATTTATTATCTGGTTTAGAAAAGGATGTCAAACTAAAAGGCAAGTGCAAATCAAAATGACATTAAAATTTCATTTTACCCCAGTCAGAATGGCTATCTCAACCAGAACAAAAAGGGCTGAGGTGTGTCTCAGAGACACCCTGAGTAGCACCAAACAGGAAAGAAAAGAAGGGAAGGAAGGAAAGAGAGAAGGAAGGAAGGAAGGAAACAACAAATATGGAAAGAAAAAGAAGGAACAATTTTACATACCATTGGTTTAATTCAGCTACTCTGGAAATCAGCACAAATGTTCCTCAAAAACTTAAAAGTAAAATTACCATATGATCAGGCAATACCACTCTTGAGCATATCTGAAAGAATATGTCAGTATATAATGGAGATACTTGTATACCTAAGTTCAAGTACTACTATTTGCAGTAACCAAGCTATGGAAATAGCCTAAATGCTCTTCAAGAGAAGAATAAATATATATGCATCTATATATACATATAAAGTTATATATGTGTATATATACATGCATATGTGTATATGTATATATGTCTATAGTATATATACACTACACTATGCATATATACTATATATGTATATCACACAATATACATATATGTATGTATTATCCAACCTAAAATAAGAATGAAATGGATGGAACTGGAGATCATGTTAAATCATGTTTAGAAAAACTATTTCATATTTTGTCTCATATGCAGAATCTATATATATATACAAATAAATATATATAATATATATAAATAGTATATATATATATAAACATATATGTTTATACTGTAAATGTGTTTGAGGGAATAAGTAGAAGGAGGGAGAGGGAAAGAGAGTAATGGGGGGAATAATATAAAAATTACCCATACTTTATGTTTATGTATGAAGATGTTGTAAGGAAACCCACTAAAACTGATAAAAATGAGGATGAAAGAAGGGGAAAATAAAAAATAAGTTAATCTGATTAAAATATATTCATGCATGAAAGTTTATTTTATTTTTTTAAAATACTTTAAATGTCATCATAAAGGTGATGCACAGAGGAGTTACAATTATATAAGTCAGGTAAAGAGTATATTTCTTTCTTTGACAATGTCACCCCTTCCTCGCTCTCTCCCTGTCTTTCTCTCTCATCCCCACCCACAAGTTGGATAGTTCATTTTCATTTAGTGAGTACCACTGCTGAAATTATTCATCCCTTGTCCCTCCATTTCTGTGCTCTCCCTTACCTTCCCAAAGACAGATAAAATAAGAAGACAAAAGCAAAAGGAAACAAAAACAACAAAAACCAACCACTTGTTTCCATTGGAAATTCTTTTTTAAAAGAGATGAGGGCTGGGAAGGTGGCTCAGTGGTAGAGTGCTTCCCTAGCATGCATGAGGCCCTGGGTTTGATTTCTCAGTACCACATAAACAGAAAAAGCTAGAAGTGGTGCTGTGGCTCAAGTAGTAGAGCGCTAGCCTTGAGCTGAAGAGCTGAGGGACAGCGCCCAGGCCCAGAGTTCAAGCCTCACAACCAAAAAAAAAAAAAAATATATATATATATATATATATGTATATATATATATATATATATATATATATATAAACTTTTTTAAAAAAAGAGATGAGTATTTCTTACTGTTCTATGGCTTTAGAATAACTTTGATGGAAAGTGTGTGTGTGTGTGTGTGTGTGTGTGTGTGTACGCTAGAGAAGGAGGTGGGCTGGAGGAAAGAAAAGCCAGAGCCTAGGGATGGGATACAAAGGTGTGGCACATGCCTATAATCTCAACACTGGAGGCTGAGGAAGAAGGATAAAAAATTAATTCCAGCCAAGGCTATATAGTGAGCCTGTAAGAAAAAATAAATGAGTAGGGCGATCAGAGGGAAATGTAAAGCCATTTGACAGAAGATGGTACACAGGCCAGAAAAGACATAGGGAACTAGACATAACTGCATTTCTCCGGACACTAAGGATCCTGGGCAAATGTTCTCTCTTCATCAAAGCCTGGCTTTATCATCAAATATTAATATATGCCAGCTTTAGAATATTCCAGTCAGATTTCTCTGACAGAAAATGGCCCTAGAGAAGTGGCCTTTGTTTTTGTGTTTGCCTTTTCAGAATCATGGTAATTTTAGAAGTGGAAAAATACTAAGCTCTCTCTTTCTAGAAGATATACAACATAGTCAAATACATACACAGAATTTCTTGGGTTACTGGCTCCCTTATAACCAATTTTTTTATGGATGGAATAGTAGCAGCACAGTAGGGAGACAGGAAATATCTGCAGGTCCAGGCAGGAGACTGACTGATGGTGGTTCAGTGAAAGGAAGCCCAGCAGGATTTTCCCAGCAGTAGGAAGGAGAGTAAGCAATAGATCAATACCATTTATGTGGGAGCTGGTTCTGGAAATGTCTAGTTATAGGTGTCAGAGCCTAGGTCTAGGACTAAAACTTAGGGATAAGTTTCTCATTCTAGAGCTCTTGGGCTACTGGTAAAGAGGCCAAGAAAAAGCTTCATAGAGGAAGGCAATACTTAAAAGCAGGCTAGAAGGTGGAGACTGAGTCACAGTGGAAGTCCAGTAACCAAAGCCAAGGTCAGAGTTGAGTTGGATAGGCTCAGGATGACTCCGTGAGATTTCCTCAGCCTATGAGGTAACTACACAGATCCTGGCAGGGGTCCAGACCTCAGATAGGCAATGAGGACCCATATCCTGGAATGGGGGAGGAAGGAGGAAGCTGTGGAAAGAGCCTTTCCATCATTATAGCTACGGTCCTCTATTCATCAGTGCTCTGGTTACTTTTTACCACAGTGCTCTAGTTGCCATTTTCACATATGCTTAACATATTTAACTTTGCAAATAGAAAATAATCTTTACTTTTGTAATTTTCTTCTCTTTCATATTTGTATGCTTACTTGACCTTACCCTTAGGTGTAGTTCTGCTTGGGGGACGCATGGTTCAAGGCTTTGGCATTCATCAGTGAAATTAAAAGTTGATAGCATTTGTTAATATATCAAATATTGGGGTTTTCCTTTTTGAAATTTTACTGATGCGTTAAGTCTAAATGGTAGGAACGATTAAATTTTTTTGTCCTTAGTTTAAAAGAGAGACACTTGAGAAGTATTTATTGAATTTTGGCCTAGAAAACTTAGAGTTGAAATGGTCACTACTTGGTGCCCTCACTTTGATTTCTCTTGAAAAAATAGTCTGAAGACAGATTGAGGTCCATAGATCGTGGTTCATTAGTAGATTGGGCTATTCTTGACTAACACCTGCTAATTACATAGGAACCTGTCTCTACTTCAGTGGTAGCACTTTATTTGATGACATGTTAGTATATTAAAACAATGGTGGGGTTAATAAAATAAGTCATGTGAGCTACTAGTGAGTGGCTGGAGTTTTGAAGGAGAATACAGATAATGGAAGAAGCCAGTTCCTAAAGCACTGAATAGGGACAGCCAAGGACTCTCCATTCTTTCCTCACATCACTTCAGTGGAGTGCTGATGCATAGGGAACCTCAATCATGAACATTTACAGGCATTTAATTAAACCATCGGAGAAGCTCATGTGAACAACCATCTGGAAACTTCAGATGTGAAATTTACACAGTCATCAGTGCTCTGAAGCTTAGAGGAAACGAGAAATGAGTACGAAAGACAGTCCTGATTCTGTCTTGAAGGTCAGACCAAAAATGACCTGAGTGCTTTTGGACTTGAACGGATACCTCAGGCTCAGTTAAAAATTATGAAGAACTTATTGTAGGGTTGGTGGAAGTTTCCTTTGATTTGATGGCTATAGTTAACATGAGGCTTATTGTTCAAATTTACTTTTTTGTCCTGTAGAAATAAATGTGATACAATTTTAAAGAAAGAAGTGAAAATAATTCAAAATGTATTGGAGGGTCCATGGTAGTGTGCTATGAGTGTGATCAGGGGGAAGGAATCAGACATTGAAAAGATTCTTGTCAACTAGGATAGAAACAGTAAGCACAAAAATTTCCTCATGAAAATGGACATCTACAAATCTGAAGTGACTGAAAATAGAGTCTCATAGTGCTATCTATCTATCTATCTATTTATTTATTTATTTTGCCGGTCATGGGGCCTGAACTCTGGGTCTGGGCGCTGTCCCTCAGCTCTTCAGCTCAAGGCTAGCGCTCTACCACTGGAGCCACAGCGCCACTTCGGCTTTTTCTGTTTATGAGGTGCTGAGGAATCGAACCCAGGGCCTCATGCTTGCAAGGCATGCACTCTACTGCTGAGCTACCTTCCCAGCCCCTCATAATGCTTTTAAATGACCGAGTTGTGTGTGTGTGTGTGTGTGTGTGTGTGTGTGTGTGTGTGTGTGTGTATATGTGTATGTGTGTGTGTAGTGGTATCATAAAAAGTAGTGAGAAAAAAGAACATGAAAGACAGGTGTGGGAGTCCTTTTGGTACTGGCAATCAGATCTGACTCATTTCCATTTCCCATTACCTCTTTGACTCCTTGCTACCTCTTGATGCCAATGTGTTTGCCCAGGTGAGAACCCAGTTACTTCCAAATTGGATGGAACACTTTGATCTTACTTTCTTCTTTATGATATTTGAGAGTAGGGAGAAAGATTGTGATGGAGGAATGATATGAGTCTTGAGAATTGATGACATTTATGAGAGGTAGAGGGTATCAATAAAGTCTCTAGGAGTTCTGAGAGATAAATTATCTGTAGGGTGATCAGGAAAGTCTGATCACCACTGGGTCTGACAGGATGATTAAATAGGGTTGGAAGAACATTCTATGGAGTCATAGTACAAAACACAAGGCCATTCTTGGCCTGACAAGTAGAGCTATCAATATAGCTGGAAATAAAATGGACAGGGTGGGTAGAATCTGAATGATATGATAGGGTTTTACTTGGTGTACTTGTAAGAGCCTTACACAACTCATCAAATATATGTCACCTATAATTTTGACTAAAATCTAAGTTTTCACCAATACAAATTTTATAAAAGTAGGACACGGTCATACCCCATTACTAAACCTTTGTTCTGTCTTAAGTCAAGGTCAAAGCTAGTTTCACCAGACCTAAGACTCATTGAAGGCTGGAGGAATCACACACAACTTTAGATTTTTGAGGTGTTCTGATTACTTACAGAGTAAATGATGCTGATTATACTTTCCGTAAATGACCCAATAGAGATCTCCCATCACAACATTCTGCTTATACTGTGACTCAGACACTTTTCTTTTCTTTTCTTTTCCTTTCTTCCTTTTTTTTGTTGGTCGTGGGGCCCGAACTCTGTCCCTCAGCTCTTCAGCTCAAGGCTAGTGCTGTACCGCTTAAGCTACAGTGCCATTTCTGGTTTTCTGGTGATTAATTGGAGATAAGAGTCTCATGGACTTTCCTGCCTTGGCTGGGTTTGAACAGCGATCCTCAGATGTCAGCCTCCTGAGTAGCTAGGATTACAGGTATGAGCCACTGGCGCCCGGCTAGACACTTTTCCTATCAAGTAGTGGGATCTATGCTTTTCTTCCTTAGGCTGGCTTATGCAGATGGTAGAAGTGACTTGAAGTCTAGGTCATGAAAGGCCATGAACCTTCCTGGTTCTCTTGGGACATTCACCCTGGAGCCATTCCTTCCTCTGTGGAAAGTTGGAGGACGCCATGCTGTGATAAATGCCAGGTATTCTAGACAAGAATTGTGAGTGAAAATATTCCAGATGATTCCTGGCCCCAGAGGCTGAATCATTCCCAGCCTTCAGGTCCTTCTTACTAAAGGCCCAAATGGCACAGTGAATAGCAAGTCATCCCCATTGTGTCTTTTTTAGTGTCTTGGTATCCTCAATCAGTAAGCATAATCAAATGGCTGCTTGTGTGTATGTCACTAGTAACTATAGCAAGAAAGAGCCATGACTGTTTAGCAGGACCAGTACGGGAGGGAGGAGGGAGGGAGGGAACTATGAATTGTTCAGAAGACAATGTTGCGTGACTTACCTACATTATCTCATCCTGAATTTCCCTAACAACAGTGTGAGAAAAATGTCATAAACTCTGTTGTACAGAAAACTCAGGTTTGGAGAGGTAATGTGATTTTTTTTCCCCTGAGGGCCAGACAATTAGAAAATGAACCCAGATTTTCCAGTGCTTCCACAGTGTAAAGGATTTTTTCCCTACCATGTGGGGCAATCTAAACTGAGAGTGAGTGCCTGAAGTATTGTGAAGAGTCAATTCTAACAACAAGCCCAGTTTTCTTGTAGGTAGCTAGACCAGGAACTAGCAGGGAAATGAAAAAAGAGGCCTTATGTTCCGGCTCTTATAGTCTTGGCATATTGGTTTATACCTGATGTCCCAGTGAGATAGGATCGCCTTAAAATAGTATCTCCTTATAATTTCATATGTGGTCCGTTTTGGATGATAAGTTACCTAGTCACCCTAGGATAGTACTTCTAAAACTGAACTTTTTGAAGGCAATGGAGAGAAATGTAATCGAGCGACTGTGTGAAATGTCCTAAAGGCAGTGACTAATGACCCAAAACAAGTAGTGACATTTCTTAATCCAACAAAACTTGTCCATTCACCGTACAGTAACAAAAAATCAAACAGATTTTGTTTAATATGTATGTATTGGGTGGCAATCATTGATTGGAATTTATAAAAACAGTAACTTCCCCAACAAATAAGACAAATTAGGTGATCTTGATCAACCTATTCGATTCATGTCTGGCCCAAATGGCAAGGACAATCATATCTTTCTTGAAGAAAATGAGAGTACGTGAATTTAATATAAAGACCAGGCTATATTTCTTAAAAGTATGTTCTGTGAACTATAGGTATAAGACTAGCTTAGAGGAAGGGGCATTTTCTAAGCTTGTACTTTGATCCTTGGACTCTATTTTTGTCAAGGTTCCAAGTAATTTTGCTGCATTCTGAAGTTTAAGGATATCTAATAGTAGATAGTTAGGACCAAGGAACTACTGAATCTCTAGAGAAAGTTTATTGATTTGGAAATTTTTAGTCTCTCTGTCTCTGTCTGTCTGTCTGTCTCTCTCTGTTTCTCTCTCTTGTCAGTCTTGGGGCTTAAACTCAGGGACTGGGTGCTGTTCCTGAGCCTTTTCACTTAAGGCTAGCATACTACTACTTTGAGCCACAGCTCCACTTCTGGTTTTCTGGTGGCTAGTTGGAGATAAGAGTCTCGTAGACCTTCCTGCCCAGGCTGGCTTCTAACTTTGATCCTTAGATCTCAGCCTCCTGAATAGCTAGGATTATAGGTGTGAGCCACTGGTACCCAACCAGTCTCTTGATTTAAAATTGTGTATGCATCAAGAACTCAGACTAGCGTACCACACCTTGGGACAGTGTTCATCTTAACCAACACTGTGAAGAGATGAAGTTGGTCCTAATTCTAGATTTATTCTTCACATATATATAAGCCCACCCACTAGCACAAAGAAAGACTTTCCTTATTTTATTGCAAGAAAAGGGACTATATGTGAACATCCGTCTTTTTCTCATTATTACCTTTGTCATTGAGATTAATCTCCTGGTGTATATGCCAGACATTCTCTAATAATACAGAGAAACTATAGAAATAGAGGATCTGGTCTCCTTCTGGCCAATTCCAACAAAGATTGGCAGAGGGAGATTAGTGCAGGGAATCCTGAAAATTCAGGCTGGTGAAGATGGAACAGCTCATGATCCCTAGATATTTGTACCAGTGCAAACAGATAGGAGAGCTGAAATCAATTCATGAAACCCCACTTTCTTGCTGTATAGAGGAATAGACTGAGGTTCAGAAAAAGGAAATCCTGGCTCTTCTGCTTCCTATCTGTGGCATTTTGAAGTCATTTACTTGTCACCTATTTTCTCTGGAATATGAGACAATAGCAGAACATACTTCCTGAAGTCTTCCGAAAGAGTAAATGAACACGGAGAAAGCTGAGTCCCTTGCCAGTAACATTCTCGCTGACAAGGTAAAGATGAAGCCCCAGAGCTGGTTGATGATGGAGCCAGGCCTATATAAGATTTCTTGTGTGCCCTGCATTTTCCAGAACGTGAATTTTTGTGGTAGCTGAAGAGTTCCGGAGCTCACTCATGCGAGATACCTGTATGTGTCCACCTTATCAAATGCTATTTTAAGACCTTTTGGGAGCAGTGCCCTAGGACAATGAGCTCTACCTGGCTGCCTCCAGCTGCACAGTCTGTTCTCAGGGTTGGGTAGCCTCTGTGCCCTGTCTGTCTGTCTGTGTCCCTGAGTGCTGGTACATATGACCCCTTCTCTGCACAGAGTCCTTAATAAGAGGCATGAATGGGTTAGTGTGTGTGTTTGAGGGTTGGGGGGTGGAGGGTTTAAAGCCTAAGCGTAGTGGGCTGCTTTGTAGAGTTATATTCCTCCATTGGAAGCTATCTTTGAGATAGTTTTGGAAGCAGGGCATGAAACATGTGGGCTACAAGGCAAACTGCTGAGTACCACCAGCTCCTGAATGTGATGTGGGGGCTGGAGTAATTACTAATCCCTAAATGAAACCCCAGTTTCCTCATATGACAGGAATATGTACCTCATAGGATTATTGCAAAGCTCAGAGGAAATTCACACAGAGCAAAGAGTGTTGTCCATGGGATGCAAATGGTAGCTTCCTGCTAATTTTTTTTTAAACAGAGCTTCATGAATTTAGAGGAGAATTAGGACATAGAGGATTTTTAATAGAAAGAACAAACATGAAAACAGAATTATAATTTGTAATAGAATAATATTATGAATAACCAGAGAAAGGCAAATGCTGACATTGAGAATTGGTTGAAGATATTTTATGGGCATATAATGTCAAAGGCATTGGTGATAGCTTTACAAAAGAAATAATAGAAGTGATTCTAAGCTTTCCTTTGTTTCATGAGTTTTCATTTTCTCCTACTTTCCCACTATCAGAAGTTTCTATCCAGATTTATAAGCCTATAATACAGGCACTTTGGGAGAAATTTTAATTAACAATAAATTACAGCAATGGAATGCATTCATGTTTATATTATTTAATAATAGAAGCCTGATGGCCATAATATAATAGGTAAGTGAAATATATTTTGGTAGGCTTCAACATGAAGAAAAAGCTTCTAACTCTCTTTACAATAATTGCAGTCACTGGTGAACTAATGGAAATCATGACTGAAATTAAACATTTGCCTCTGAAGACTTTGGCTGTGGTAGATAGTTAACACATTAGTCAGAATAAGCTGAGTAATGTTGTTATAACAAAGAAAGCCACAGCTCTGTAACTGGAAGAACATTTATTCTTCTTCATGTGACATGTCTCTATCAGTTCGAATGGTCCCTGGGAGTCTAGGCTGATGAAGCTGCTTCCACAAGCAGTTATCACAACCTAGGGATATATGGTAGATGGAGCCCAGGCTCTTAAAACTTCCAAAGAAAGATGTCACATCATTTCAGCTCAGATGTCCTGGTCAAAGCAAGGATACACCCAAGTGTAAAGAAGCAGAGTACATTCTACTGTGTGTTTCCCGGGAGAATGGAAATGTTTGGTGACTAATGCTAATACCACTTTTCTATACATGTGTCACAAACCATCAGCTCCTAGAAGGGAAAAAACAGTATAACTTGTTCTTTGTTGCTCTTCTTCCAGGGCCTCAGAAAAGTGCTCAGTGTTAGGCAACTGCTTCACAGAGAAACTCAGCAACTAACTGGAACATAAAGGAAGCAGAGCCAGAAAATGTGACCCTTTCCCCTTTTAGTAGCTCTCTCCTTTTGTTGTGCTGAGATCTGACTCTGGAATTACCTGGATGATCCAAGGCAACATCATTTAACAGCTCAAAGCCTTAAATTCTTGAAGCTAGGAATAGGGGCATTCGTAAATCCTTTGTAAATGCTAAGATGGCGCATGTAAAAGTCAATGGCCAGTTAGGGCATGGGACAGTGATTGTTACTCATACTCTCAGGATTGGGGGGGGGGGGGGGGTTGGATACCTATTGTGGCTGAACTGAGACATTGAGCCTGTTATCCTAGAGTGAGGATCTACTGGACACTCAATCTCCTCAAATTTCTTCCCACTTCCCATTTATTTCCACATCAAGACTTACCTGTCCCTTATCTATTTACGGCATCAAGACTTTCTTTTCTAATAGAGAGGATAAAATAATATTGATTCATTTTATTAATGGATATGAATGGGTTAGAAATGGCCTCTTACAGTCCCAGTGACTGACCTATAGGATAACTTAACAAGGCAAGGCTGGCTAGTAGCACTCACAGATTCCCAGTATATCTAAAATTAAAGACACCCTGAGATTGTCTTATCTGATGGATTCAAAATTATTTTTTCCCCAGGTTAAAAGATAATTGAGACTCTTCCCTGTAAAATGTAAAAGAGATGTTTGTGATTGAGATGAGGTGGGTAGCATCTCCTTGCTTGGCTTCCTCCAAAGCTGTAGAGCACCTGCATTGGTTCGAGGCCAACTCCACTGAAACTATGCCAAAAAATCAATCCTTTGGCCTTCAGGAAGAGAGTCTGAGGAAGGGAAGTAGGATTCTCCACATACACTAGTACAGAACTGGAGTGGGTTCAGATCACCTTTGTTTGTTCCTACCTTCTAATTGGAAGAGGAATGGCCAGACTTGCCTAGAAGAAGAAGTGGTCAGAAAAATGAGATATTTCTAATGATTCATGAGCTTTGCTTGTCTGAAGGAAAATCAAATTAATTCTTTTCCTTTGTAGGACCTGGGTGACTAGTCAGAGATAATAAGATTAAAGAAATCTCAAAACCTCTTTTACCTCTAAGCTACAGGTTTGAATGTAGTACAGGTTGTTAGTTACTCAAGGTTATTATTGTGTGATGGGTTATCAAAGGCCTATGTGAAATGTGTGGGATTTTTATGAGCTTGTTTTTATTACAGTAGAATATGTAAAGGCCCCTCATGTACAAAGTACTCTGAAAGTTCTAATAGGGCCCCATAATCATCTGTATAATTATGAAGGTCAAATTGTGCTGAACAAACCTGAAAGCTATTTTTTGACCAAATTAGTGGATGAACAGAACAAGAGTTTTAGAAAAAAAAAAATCTTTTGTTGTCGCTGCTCCTTTCAGCCTTCTGGGCACAATGAACTGACTTTGCAGCCAGGAAGGGGTTCTCTCTGATGTGCTTTCCAACTTTGTATTAAATAGAAGAATTTTCCTGTCCCTGGATTTAAGGTGAGGGATGGACAGATGTATACTGGGTTTCGGAATAAAGAGTTGGCTGGAGTGAGTATTCACATCTACTTGCTCAGGAACCTCGCTTCAGCATGTTGATCCTTGGCCACAGGACCCCGGTGGTGAGCAGATGCCCATCTGGAGCAGGCTTGGGCCTTACCGGATGTCCTTCTATAGTGAGGCCTGCTTGTTTTCACTTGCCACTCTCTATTTCCCATCTTCCCCCTAGGAAACTGTGAGGTTAGGAAAACAATGGATTCGTTTCCTTCCTCTTTCATGAAACCAAGAGACGGAAAGGAGCACTTTATGTTCATTACACACAGGCTAGACTTGGCGATAAAGTTCATTACAGTTCAAATATAACAGAAGTTCATACATGCAGGGCTTAGTGTGGCCCTAGCTCAGCTGGGGTCAAATGGCACCTGTCTCTCACTGAGTCCTCATCTTATCCTGGGGCTTCCCTCAAGCTGTCTAGTATTTTAGGCTGACATTTGGAATCTGAGCTTGCTAAAAAGAGCTCAGGGTTATGGGTGTGAGGAAAGGGAATTGACACAAATCAAGTTCAATTCCAGGGCAGCCTTCCTCTTTCTGGCTTGGCCCCCAGGCTACCTAGAACTGTCATTATAATTGGTCATGACAGGTGCATTTCTTAGAATCTCAGATTTAAGAGCATCCTTCCCTAAGCAACTAAGTTGGATTGTTCCCCCCCTTCTATTTTAACTTTCCTCTCTGTAATACCCTTTTTGTTGAGGGCTGTTTACTTGTGGCTAGATACCTTGAGGCCAGAAATCCCTCATCTGGTAAGTGATGCAGATGAACCAGTAGAATCATGTGACTTCATCACACTAAAAGGGAGAAGGAAACCACCTCATTAACACTAGGGCCCACTCTATGCTATTTATGCTTTGAAATAAAAGCATGTGTGACTTTTACTAGCCAGACTTCCCTATTTACTAACCAGAAATTTTAAGGCCACACCAGTGAGAAGATGAGGCAGAAAAGGAGGGTGTGATAAGAAAGCACATCAGCAACACAGAGAGATCTGCTGAGCCCTGCATGACCACAGGGGGCGCACATTAGGACTTCCTGGTACACTGTGTGGTTTTGCCAATATGGGCCCTTGTCCTTCCATGAAAGTAAATAGACAAGTGATTAGATCCTAGGGCTATGTTGGTATGCAGACAATCACGTTGGCATTGAAGATTGTGCTTCTTTTCTTCTTCTTTTTAAAACATTTTCATAGGTATTCTAGAATTTTTGTGGGTACACATAGGCACTACCACAATGTTACCCAATGGATAAACTTTTTTTTAAAAACAGAAAGTATCTGACATCTTCAGCACAATTGGGAGTGAACGAGGGTAGTTTCATTAGTTTGAATGATAAAACATATTCCAAATGAATTTCGCTCATATAATGAGAGAAATTAATGAAAGGTGTTTATGAATCTGCAAATCAATGTATCAAACAGGCTTATATACAAGGCCTCTGACATTTCAAAGGAAAAATTTCAACTTTGGTTTAGGGGACCAAAAGCAAGTTGAAGTGCAATGGCTTTTGATTAGGCTTTATTACCCAAATTTGAGCAAATTAATTTTTAGGGAAATTATTTTATTCTGTGCTTTGCCTTCCTTCTGTATAAATAAGATGCAATGGTATGTACTTCATCAGGTTGCCAGAAGGATGAAACAAATTCATATATGGAAAACACTTTGTATGGTGCCTGGGATATTATAATATTACAATAATATTATAATTATAATATAATATAATAATAATGTTATAATTGCTGTTATCATCATCATTATGAAGCTGTAATCTTATTCAACAGATGGAGAAGCTCAGGCATCTCCAATATTTTGCTAGATAATAATTTTGCTAAATTTAGGCAGGTGATAAGTGATATGGAAGATCCAAGGTTAATAAAAATGTAGTAGTCTCCTTTATTCTGTTCTATCCTGCCCTGGATGTGAATTATGTATTTTTTTCTCCACATATCTAAACTGTATACTCTACTTTTTCTTTACACACTTAATAGCTATGTCAGGGTTCAACAGAACAATTGTACAGTATTGTTCTGCTTGTGTTCAGGTAAGTCTATCATTGTAGCTTAATGCTGTATCATCATGCCAGCATTCACCTCGCTTCATCTTATCACATGGGCATTCTATCAACAGCTCACATTGAGACAGAAAAAGAGAGAGAACATTTACTATGGTGTACTGTGGTAATTGCCTTATTATAATTTTTAATATGTAACTGTGCCTAACTTACAAATTATACTTTATAATAGGGGTGTATCATATAGTACATATAGCATTGATATAATCTGTAATTTCAGATATTTGCTTGGTATCCTGTAACATATCTTCCATGAATAATGAGGAGGAATAACAATATAAATTCTGGCCTTCCGAAAACTTCTGGAGGGAAAGTACATCCAGAAAGGACCAGAAAGAGCAATGTAAAGGGAGCAGGTAAACTGAGTTAGTAGCTGTGGGGCACACACCACTTGGTGCTGAGAGAAGGAATGCCAATGAGCAGCTTTGGCTCAGCAGGTGGGAACTCCAGAAGTAGAAATTGCTTCAGACCTTTTACTCTAAAGCATCTACCATGTCTTATCTAGAATGCTGAAATCTTAGTTTGGAACAAAACTGTTGTATTTTCAGTCAGATGGACAGCTAATGTATGGTGTTTTTAGTTATAAATATTTATTTATTCTTTTTTTTTTTTGCCAGAATAGGGCTTGAACTGAGGACTTGGATGCTGTCCCATAACTTTTTGTGCTCAGGTTAGTGCTCTACCATTTGAACTTCAACTCTACTTCTGGCTTTTTACTGGTACTTGGAGATAAGATCTCATAGATTTTCCTACCTGGGCTGGCTTTGAACCATGATTCTCATATTGCAGCCTCTCGAGTAACCAGGATTATAGGCATTAGTTACTGGTGCCCAGCTTATAAATATTTACTTTATATTTTTGTTTTTTCCAGAATTGGAAGAATATAATATACAAAGATTACAATGACAAGTTTAAGGAGTAGGAAATGGAATTTGGTTGATTTGTCTGAATCACACACCTAAGTTTTGGGCCTTTGGGAGTGGAGCTTAAATCTACCAATACTAGCTTTGAAATTTATACCAAATCATATTGACTATAGTAAGAGTATCTATTGGGCCCACTATTTCTTCAACATGATGCCAGTCACGTGATTGGTATTGTTTCTAACAGTTATATCATAAAGCAAAGCTTCTTTATAGAAGAAACTCAGACTTGCAAACATCAAAGAACTTATTCCTGGTCATATTTCTGGTAAGTGGAGGGTTTTTCTTTTTGGTAGTATTAAGGATCTTGTATTTGCTACGCAAATACTCTACCACTTGAATTATGTCCCCAGTCTTTTAGGGTTTAGTTTGTATTTCAGATGAGGTCTTATATTTTTGCACAGGCCATCTTCAGATGGTGCTCCTCCTACTTCTGCCTCCCAAGTAGCTGGAATAAAAGGTGTGCAGCACTAGAAGTGATTATAAGTTGGGTTCTTATTCAAGATTTATCTGATTTTATGCTTCAAAGTGCCCTCCTCTGGGTCATCCTTACTAGTTATTGAATTTGAATAGATAAGATTTTACTATAATCTTATTATTGGTCCCTATGATAAATTAGGAAAATTTATTCTAAATAGAACCAAATCAATCAAAAGGATGAACTTAATCCTTTGTATTGATTATAATAATAACCCAAAATATAGCTATTATAGAAATTAGGCTGAGATTTAGGAGAAACAAAATGAATCTCTCCTTATAGCTGATCATAGTAGGATTATATATATGTATTCTTGAGACCCAAGGTTCTGAAGATCTGTGCCATCATCAAAATCAACCTTTGTTTTCACCTTGAGATCAGATAAGGCTTCAGGCTGAGCTGAAGTGAGGAAGCTTTTGTTTTCCGTGGTTTGTTTGACCAGAATAGTTTTGCATCTCTCTGTAGGGTCATCTGAAACATGGAGCTCTCTGCTGTCTGTCCCATGTGGCTTTCAATGTGAATAGAGTTCAATGTCACATGTCCTGCCCTTCAGAACAAGATCAGATTGAAAATGCTGGGAGGCAAGTTGTGAATTGGTCCTTTGTGCAGAATACAGGTCGTAAGTCTGGACCTCAACCATGTTAAAGGATTTGTTCATCACAAAGACTGGCCTCTATGTTAAAATAGCCCTCGCTGATCTTTCACATTGCCTTTGTGGGCCCAAATGTCTTTGAAGATTATGGGTTTGATAAATAAACAATAAACAATCATTTTGAGAAGTAAAACTTTCTACAAACCTCTCAAGTGGAGCAAGTGCAGAATTTGCAAAGGACCCTGCCTTAATTCTTTGGTAAGTATTTCGGAGTATTGTGTCAAGAATGAAGCTGGTCATTTGCTGCTGTTTTCTCTGCTCACTGGAAAACACCTAAGTCATAAACTAGTCACCCCCGCAGTTTAGGGTTGATTAAACAGCTCATGACACTGTTTCCCTCATAAACTGTCTTCATAGTAATTTTAATGACTTGCCTATTAGCCAGAGTTTACTACTCCCCATTTTTTCAAGGGCTCCTCTCTTCAAAGAGCCTAAAAATACCCTACCATCTTCCACCATTCTTCTCATATTTCAGAATGGACACATCTAACCAGGAAGATTTCAGCAATTGTTTGGTTTGGTATATTCAAAGGAATAGATAAATCATCGTGCAACTTGGTGAGAGAGGAAATGACAGTTTTTATCTTTTATTCAGGTAGCCTAAATTTACATGAGACCACAAAAAGTTCCTGACAGGATGTTATTGATTGCGTTTACCCAGTTGGGGCTAGAAATGGGTCTTCCTGCCACATCATAGAGTGCCCTCTTCCTCTCATTCCTGCGTGCGAACCAAATCCTGGATCTTCTGATTCCCCCACAACACAGGAGTTTTAGACATTTCAGGTCCCTTTCCCTGTAATTATTCTCCTAACTCAACTCCCATCTCTCTGTGCCAGTCAGTAACAGTATCCTCTCTCATTAGATGCCTTTGAATGACAGCTCCAAGGAATTAAGTGAAGATCAAATATTCATTGTGATAACTAAGTTTATTGAGTTCCAAGCTTCCTTATAAGTGATTATGTATATTAGATCATATAATCTTCACCTTTATGAGGGTGGCAGTATTTTTAATCCTTACTTTGTAAGTGAGGAAGTTTAGACATACTGACTTGTGATTTACCTGACGCAAGGAAAGACCTTCCTGTTTTCTTTCCTTTCTCTTTCCCTTAATCTTTCCTCCCTCTTCATTCCCCTCTCTCCTTTCCTTTCTCTTCTATGTAAGTGTAAGACCTTACTCCAAAACAATGACACTTCCCCCTCCCTCCTGCCAAGTAAGACAGTGTTTTAGCAAGGAATTTTCATATGTACAAAATCTATATGCATCTAGTTGGAGGAGCCGTTGTGCTTTGGGGGAAAGAATGTGGGAATTATTTTTGTCCTAGTTCATCACTTCTCAACTGATAGTCTTTCTCAACATCACTTTTTATCAACTGTAGAAGGAGGATGATAATATCATCTACTTCACTTAATACATAGCATTTTTTCAAGGGGGAGTGAGATCAAAGGTAGAGTTTATTATACTCAGTTCTCAGTCCTTAGGTGTTGACTTACACATCAGCCCTTAAAAAACCGTTTAAATAGGGATACAGGTGGACCCATTGCAACAATGAGATGTACAAATCGTTATGTCAAAAAACGAACTTTACAACTATGGTGGGGGTGGGGGGGAAGGAGGGGGAGGCTGGGAAGGGATGGGAAGGGGAAACAAAGGAGGAGGCTACAACGCTTGATAAGAAATTCACTCATTATCTTGCCCATGTAATTGTAACCCCTCCGTACAGTATTTTCACAATAAAAAAAATTCAGTGTGAAAAATCCTAAATGTCCTTAAATTCACCTCCTTCATGTTACACAGGTGAAGCTTTAGAATGGATGTCACATGTGTGAGACGTGTGGTCTCTTGAAATATTTTCTATGAAAAGTAGGGATTAGATTTGATGTCAATATAACATGTGGAGGAGACGGGGACAAACAAGTCGTTTAAGGATTCAGGTGGACCTGTTGCAACAATGAGAAGTACAAAATGTCATGTCAAAACCAGCTTTACAATGTCGGTGTGTGGAGGGGGGAAGGGGGTTATGATTGGGTGGGGGGGTGGGGGGAGGCTGGGAAGGGAGGTGAAGGGTAAACAAAGGAGGAGGCTGCAATGCTTGATAAGAAATGTATGCATTATCCTGCCCATGTAATTATAACCCCTCTGTACAGTATGTTCTCAAATAAAATAAAATAAAATTTAAAAAAAAAAAAAAGAAAAGTAGGGATTAGTTCATGTAGTTTCAGATTTTTCTTAAGTTGAATTCATATAGCAAGTAATATATTAAATATAACTTTTAAATGTATATTGTACATTTTAACTATCTTCATCATAATCATGTCTAATTTATTAATTGTTGACATATACATCTTAATTATAGCAATTCCAAAAAATCTTTTATTTATTGATTTATTTAGTTTTTAATTTTTATTTTTTTGTCCGTCGTGGGGCTTGAACTGTGGGCCTGGGCGCTGTTCCTCAGCTCTTCAGCTCAAGGTGAGCACTTTACCACTTGAGCCACAGTGCCACTTCTGGTTTTCTGGTGGTTTATTGCTTATTGTTTGTTATTATTCCTGCCCGAGCTGGCTTTGAATTGTGATCCTCAGATCTCAGCCTCCTGAGTAGCTAGGATTACAGGTGTAAGCTGAAATTCTATTTTTACCAATATAAATTATTTCTTATCAGACACTGATCTTAGTTTGGGCTTTGAAAAGAACTCTTCCCAAAATATTTGCAACAGATGCTGTGCAAAATATGTGCAACAGATTTCCTTACTTGTTTCAGTGTAATTCGTTTCAGGAGAAAGGTGACACTATTTTCTGAATTTATTTTCTAAAGTCCTAAGGGAGACAATACTCTTGAAAGCTGAGGCTTTCTTATGATCTGGAGCTCTAAAAGCTTTTAGAGTCTGTGATTTTCAGTACATAGAGTATGAAGAAATGGCTGGGGAGTTCTTTCCTGTCCAGGGCAGATAAGTTTGAGTAGCAGGCACCAGAAAAAGGAACTGAGGCTTGAGATGCCCAGCTCCATCCTTTCTCTACCTTCTATGGCACTCTGGAGAACTTTATGATAGAACAGGGTAGGATGGATTTAAGGCCATGCACAGTACTTCTTGATAAGACCACCAAATCTTCATAAGGTATGCTTTCTATTCCAGCAAGTTCCTACCACAACCAAGTATAATAAACAGTAGGAAGGTGCAGGCAGAAGAAGGAAGTCTAAGGCACTATCTCACGAGGACGGCAGCTTCAAGAGATGCCAGAGAAGGAAAGATTTTCCATCAACTTGAGATGAATGAGTGGCCTTTAGAATTTTCCTTTTTTTTTTTAAACAGATAGCATTCATAACTCTTACAATGTGAATCACTGTATTCTCATTTTCTTTTCTTATATCTGGAAGTTGAATGGCCCCACAGCTTCTGGAGTCATCTGTATGAACATGTATATGATGTTTGAAACTGGCAGCTTTATCAGGAGGCAGACATATTAACCATGGATGCTACAGTAATAGGGTGATAGGGTTAATAAAACACAGTTCACAGGAAGCCAGCAGGGATAAAAACTGATGGATAGGTCTCATTCGTATAGCATATGAGTTACGTTAGGAGAGACCATTCTGTCTGGTTGGTGTCTACATTCTACTGTCTGTTTAATCTTCAGTGTGACACCTACTGATGACTTTGGTCTGATGCCTATTGCTTGATGTCAGGAACATTCTTCTCCCACATTGGGTGACTCCACAGGGTTAAGGAGAGAACAAGAGGAAGGGAGAATCCTTCCCAAGGGCACTGGAATAATTGAGAAGTGACTAAGTTTACTTTGATCGTCAAACTTAAATTTTCTATTATCAGCTTGTGAACTAATTTGAGCTCATTATAAGGAATAAAAGAGAGCATGCAGCTCTCTTTAAACCTGGATTTTTCAGCATGTAAAATTCATAACTGCTAGAATGTGAATCATTGCATCTGATCATCTCAGCTTGAATCTTGAAATGTCAAATGTGCCCCTGAACCTCTAAAGTCACTTACTTAGGGCATGCTTTATGATCTTAGAGAATGGGAAGAGAGTCTCAATGGTGATATGTTGCCACCATGGGGTCTGACTTAAAAGCTGGAAAAGAGGAGGGAGAGGAGGTTTACCTTTGTACGTTTTAGGATTAAGAACACACCTATGACAAGTGCAGAAGCTGAACAACCTGCTGCTTTCACATGGGTTAAAAACCAGGAGATCTTGATTTGAGTCCAAATAGGAAAACAGCACATAGAAGCTTGAAAACCAAACCAAAAAAGAAAAGGAACAGAAAGAATTCAGGCAATTAAAAGGAAAGGTGAGGAAGGAAAAGGAGAAAAGAAGAGAAAAGGACTGATATTGAAAACTTACCACAGAATTCGTCAAAGTGGCTTAAATGTTCTTCAAGGGAAGGAATTGGCAGTTACTGATGCCTATAATCCTAGTTACTCAGGGCTGAGATCTGAGGATCACGGTTCAAAACCAGCATAGGGAGGGAACACTGTGAGACTTATCTTCAAGTAACCACCAGAAAACAGGAAGTGGCGCTGTGGTTCAAGTGGTAGAGGGCTAGCCTTGAGCTGAAGAGCTGAGGGTCAGCACCCAGACTCAGAGTTCAAGCCCTACAACCACCACCAACAACAACAAAAGAAAGGAATTAATCAACATTCCAACAGATGAATTTTCTTCTAACGTTTGAAAAACAAGTATTTTGAGCCTATATATGAAAGCAGTAAATTCAAAAGACTTAAGGAATGGACTTCATGGAAAAGTGACTTGCCCATAGAAATGTTTTCTTTGACTAGACAGAATACAATGGGGCATTGGATGCCTCCAGTTAAAGACCCAGAGACATAGACAGTCAATCAAGAGTTTGGATCCAAAACGTGTATGTGTGGAAGTCTTGGTCTCCATACTATGAAGCTTTTGGGAGGTAGTGGAAATGCTCAGATATGGAACCCAATTGGAGGTTTTAGGTCATTGAGAGTTTGAATGAGGCAGGGACTGAAGGAGATTTGTCTCTTTTATTTTTGCTCCATCTATGAGGTAAATGACTTAACCTACAATCAGCTCCCTGCCATGATGTGATGCTTTCCTGCAGCCCCCAAACAACGGAACCATTCATTTAATCATGGATTGAAATGAGCGTTTTCTCTCTATGAGCTGATTATCTCAGGGATTTGTTCCAGTAGTGGAAAGCTAACACAAGGTTCATCAGATAATGGATGTGTGCCTCATGTAGAAGCTGTATGGACATTGTTTAATATTGGCATGAGCGACAGAGGAAACTTCTATGCAGGAGGTAATGAAAATTTGGAAACATTTTCATTGGTTGATTTGCGGTTTAGATTGTTTCTAGACAAGAAGGTAAAGCAATTGTTTAGCTCCTGTGAGCATCTTGGGTCAGTGCTATTCCAGGTTAACTTGAAACATGAATTATCTATATTTGAAATGTAAAGAGTGGATAGCAATAAAGAGGTAGACATAGTGAGCTTGGGGGAATATCAGTGATGGGGGAAAAAGGAGATGCTCTTACTAGCACTGAAGCTCTGTTTTGATTTTAAAAGTCAATGTATTTTCCAGAAATTCTACTGGATGATTGTCCTTTGTCTTTCTGCAAAATACCATCAAGTAAATCTAATGATATTAATTACAGCCTAGGAAGTGCTGGAGAATTTTCTGTACAAAAAGAGCTGTGAGCTGGGTACCAGTGACTCACACCTGCAATCCTAGCTACTTAGGAGGCTGAGATCTGAGGATCCCGGTTCAAAGCCAGCCTGGATAGAAAAATCCATAAGACTATTATCTCCAATTAACCATCAGAAAACTGAAAGCGGCGCTGTGGCTCAAGTAATAGAGCGCTTGCCTTGAGCTGAAAAACTAAGGGGCAGCAGCCAGCCCGAGTTCAAGCCCCACAACTGACAAAAAAAAAAAACAAACCATTGTTCATGCAGTATGTATGGATCTCAGGATGATTTTTCCAAGTTATAGGGAATTAGGGACAATTCTAGGATATACAAGACCCTAGAGAGAAAATAATTTTTTTTCAGAGTTTTTGCCTATATAAACAACTTAATTAAAAAAAAAAAAGTATGGGCTGGGAAGGTGGCTCAGTGGTAGAGCGCTTGCTTTGCATGCATGAGGCCCTGGGTTCGATTCCTCAGCACCACATAAGCAAAAAGAAAAAAGCCAGAAGTGGTGCTGTGGCTCAAGTGGTAGAGCGCTAGCCTTGAGGTGAAGAGCTGAGGGACAGAGCCCAGGCCCAGAGTTCAGGCCCCACGACTGGACCCTCCCGCCGCCCCCCCACAAAAAAAGTAATTGACTTATTATGACTCTTTATTTTTGCCATAACTGGGGCTTGAACTCAGGGCCTGGGCACTGTCCCTGAGCTTCTTTTGCTCAAGGCTAGCACTCTACCCCTTGAGCCACAGCACACTTCTGGCCTTTTCTGTTTATGTGGTATAAGGAATTGAATCCAGGGCTTCATGCATGCAAGACAAGCACTCTACCACTAAACCACATTCCCAGCCCAATTGGTTTATTATGTATATAGCTATGTTTTATCAATGAAGATTTAGGACAATGAGTAACGAAGTGCTATTTACATATTTGCTTATTGTTTAGTCAGTTCGTGTAAAGACTCCACATGCTAAACCACATGTCATTTCCTTCTATTCAGATTCAGGAACTATTTTTTGTGTTCCTTATGTTCAAATTCCTGGCTACTCTCTATCTTTTACCATCGGAAAAAGGTGAGAAATATGTTGATATTCACCATGCCTTAGCTCTTTAGAGCCCACATACATCCATGTAAAGAGATCTTGCCTCTTCAGGTCCCTAAATAGCTGTTCAGTGCTAGTGATATTATTACTCACGGCACCTTATCATCCATGAATGCTGCTTGTGAACCATGGCTTAATGACTCTCTCAGGGATTGTTTCTATACTTCTTTATTGATGATCATGAATGCAAGTCTTACACAGACTGTGTGGAAAAGAAATGGAAATAATAATTCATTTTCTTGGTCACAGTAAACTCACCACTTGCATCTTCATAGTATAAATCTAGGATAACATGTTTTTCAGCCATGTCTTCTCTTAGATGCAGTGTCGTCACATTGATCAGATAAGGGGCCATCCGTGATAAGGGTCAATGGACATCTGCATTGTGAAACAACACTTTCCATTAACCTTGGAGGTGGATGAAGCCTCCTTTAACCCTCTTAGAAGCCTGTGATAGAACTGACCATGTTAGGGCCAGTAGCAAGAGTGGATATCACAAAATATGGAGGACCTCTATTGCCACCCCACCACCCTGGAGTCTACAGTTGGGAGGCAGAACTGTTCTTGGAACACTAACAGATCTGCAAAAGGAAGACACAAGTACAAGGTGAGCAGTGAACCAAGAACCCTGAATGATCCTATAGTCCAGTATGAGTGAGTCACTCAAACTCAGCATGCCATCACTACTCTGGCAGTCAAATCTGAATTTGGTCCTGTAAGAGAAGCATCATACTAGGTAGTAAGATGTGGACAGACCAATTAATGAGGGCAGCTTTTTGGAAACAGGTCACTGATAACCACAGACCTGTGAGGGCAAAGATTCTTGGTGGACATCTGGCCAATCCTATAGTGGGGCAGAAGGTTGGAAAATGCCTTTTAAAAAAGAGAAATGTAAGCCAAGCCTCACATAATTCCCAGTTTTGGATAGGAACATTCCACCCAAAGGTATGCTTGGGTCCTGGGAGATCCAGACAACTGAGAAAAACATGGAAAAACATAAAAGATCTCCAAACCACAGGTACCTGGATGTGCAAAGGGCCAGGAAACAGATCTAGGTTTATGGCTGGTTCTATATAAAAGTTGCATTATGGGTTTTGAAGTCCTGGAAGGACTATATGTAAACATCATACTATTGACTTAGTCTTAGAGATAACTTCAGCCTTTCACCTGGAAGTGGTATACCAGAGAAAATTGGAACAATTTTTCAAATGATAGTAGGTGTGTATAATTTTTTGAGAAAATGCATATACGTATTCCCCTGATAAACATGTATGTACACAATATATAAAAATGAATATAAAATAATATAAACACACATAATAAATAATAATATAAATTATAATAAATTCATGTATTTTATAAATGTGCATATATAACATGTATTTAAACCTTTTACTCCTATATTTCTTACATTTTCTAGATGTGCTTGACCTTGTTCATTAATTTGCTTAGTATATTTTCATTCATCAAACCTATTTATTACAACCCAAAAGGATTTTCCTATGTACTGAATCATTTTAATATGTGAAATGATATTCAGATATTCACTTCTTTATTTCATACCATTAGATATATTGATACTCAATACTGAGTTTTCTTTATAACCATATTCTCCTCCCTCCCACCTTCCTTCCTTCCTTCCTTTCTTCCTTCCTTCCTTCCTTCCTTCCTTCCTTCCTTCCTTCCTTCTTCTCTATTTCTCTCTTTCCTTCTTCTTTCTTTCCTTCCTCCCTCCCTCCCTCCCTCCCTTCTTTCTTTCTTTCTTTTTTCTTTCTTTCTTTCTTTCTTCCTTTGACTCTTTTGATCATGTTTGGTGCTATACCACTTGATCAACATTTCCAGTTCTGGCTTTTTGATGGTTTAGTGGAAATAGAGTCTCATAGATGTGTATGTTGAAGTGGCTTCAAACTACAATACTCATACCTCAGCCTCTTGAGTAGCTAATATTACAAGTGTGAGCCATTGGCCCCTGGCTTCCATTCATAGTCTCTATTAGAACTAGTATGTTAGTATAACTTGGAATTTTCCTTCTTAATTTCACCATGTTCATCCAGACTGAATTTTTCTTTCAATATATTATTATTTTTTTCTGTTTTCGAGAGAATACTTTATAAAGAAAAATTATCCAGCAAATAAAGGAAATGAAAACCCTAGTAGATATTGTGTAAGAGCAGAGTTGTAGCATTACTCATAAAGTATTCTTTCCTATAAATAAAATGAGGAACAAGACAAGAAGGAATAAATATACTTAAATATGCTGAAGACCTGGAAATCTTAACTATAAGAAAGATACATACTATACATATATTTAAGTGGCCTAAATTTCTCATTCTCTTTATTCACTGTAATTTTGAGAAGTAACATCAAGGATAAGTTTTGAGCTTTATGACCTCTGAACTCAGTGTCAATGGTAAGATGTACTGGTTAGTGGGTGTTTTGTAGAAAGGAAGCCATATATATATATATATATATATATATATTGTGTGTGTGTGTGTGTGTGTGTGTGTGTGTGTGTGTGTGTGTGTGTGTGTGTGGAGAGAGAGAGAGAGAGAGAGAGAGAGAGAGAATATAGGGATAAGTAGTGGTCGGATGGGCTTTGGGGGCTAGACTGAGGAATAGTGGATGTGGTGGAATAATGTTGCTCAGATGACCTCCAAGGGTGTGACCAGTTCCAAGGAGTTTGCTGATGGAGCTCAGTTGAGTCCCTTTCATGGTAGTATTAACAGCCCTTTGACCTCTGTCACAACTCTGAAGGACCATCCCAACTCCAGAATGTCACATCATGTCAGGTGGGTCCACATTTGTGGGTACATCATGGTTCAACATCTCCCTTTTCCAACCCTGCTCTTCTTTACTCTCTTTCAGGTGTTCCTAAGAGTGTTTCCCAATGTGTTCCTACCCCACTCTCAGCATCTCACTGTTCATTTCCAAGTTACTTGACATAAGCCAATGTCCAGCTTTCCAGATTGAGAGGGATTTTGATAAGTTGTGAGACATGAGCTTTGATGGAGTATTGAGTTGAATATGGAGGCAAAGCAAGGCAGACATTTGGAAAGGGTGCACCATGGTAGACAACGTGATAAGATTGGGGATGAGGCAGGCTGAGTAGAAGAAGAATAAAATCAGGGGCAGCCATATAGACAGATCAACTTATCACAGTTTTCCTTTCTGGTGTCTCAGAGACATTTTAAAAATGTTTTTTTATTGTAAAAATACTGTACAGAGGGGTTACAGTTACATGAGTAAGGTAATGAGTACATTTCCTATCTAGGGTTGTTACCTCCTCCTTTTTTCCCCCTGCCGTCCTTTCCCTCTCCACCTCCTCCCCACCTCCATGAAGTTGTAAAGTTTGTTTTCAACATAGTGCCTTGTATATATCATTGTTGCAATGGGTCAAACTGTATCCTTGTCTCAGCATTTTGTTATTTCCCTTACCCTCCCCAAATTAGAAAAATGTATATACAAGATGCAGGACACCAGAATAAAATACAGTGAAAACAGGGGTTATACAATGGGGGAAGAACATACAAAAGAAACAAAAAAGTCACATAGTACATTATAAATACATTAAAAAACAATAAACCCACTGTGTCCCTATCTTGGGGTTCATTTTGCTTAACATCATCTTATCTAGTCATATGTACATAGCTTTTGACCTTTTCTGCTTGTCTTAGATATACACTAGTTATTGAAAATAAGGGAAACCATGGACCTGTGTTTCTTTGGACCTGTCTTACTTCACTTAATATAATTTTTTCCGTCTTTCTATTTCCTAACAAATGGGGCAATGTCATTCTTTCTGATGGAGGTATAGAATTCCTCAGAGACAATATTATAATAAGATACATAAATGAAAGAAGCAGGTTTATAATGAATCATTTTTAGATGCAGATTCCATCAGCAGGGGACTGTAGTTTTGTATTCAAGAATCAGGGATGAATTGGAGAAAATGGTTTGTATAAGCAATTCTCATATACATTTATAAAATAACAGGTAAAGATTAATGCCACTGGCTCTTTCTTTAATAATACTTATTCTTGGACAAATGAAAAGCCTACCAATTTTCAGGGATTAGATAAGTGATCTCAAGCCTCCCAACCTCAAGAAGTAGTTTTATTGCCCCAATTTTAGTGATGGAGAGATTGAGATTTGGCTAGGCTAAGGGATTTAGGTAGAGAGGAAGAGGTGGAGATGTGTTTTAATCCCAGATTTTTCTAATTTGGAAGCTTCAGCCATTGAGGTCAGATGAGCTAGTCCCATGGAGCCCATGATCTGGACCCCGTGCTCTGAGGCTCTGACTCACCCGGCATAAGTGGTGACCTAGACATGTGCTTATTAAATCTCCCAGGTCATCTGACTGATTTGAAGCAGCCATTCAACAGCACAGCAATTGACCTAAACTTTTCCTCCTTCAACAACACTGATAATAATAAAAAGCCTTCAAAGTCCTTTCAAGGACCATGTTGTTTGTGGTTCACAACAAAGAGTGTGATAAGTAGCGCTAAGCATTAACCCCAATCTACAGATGAAGAACTCAGACTCAGATGAGGCTCACACAAGTTCATGTGTGTACCTTCATTTACTTCAAAGGAATGGGATCAAGCCCTGAGTTCTAGTGTTCCGTTCTGTGCCCAATTCATTTTCCTTAAGCCACTTGCTGAAGCTTAACATTTGAGAGTGAAGCTCTTTAGAGAATGGATCTCTACTTTCTCTGACCTTGGTTGAACCATAATGCTCTGTAAATACACCCAGATTGAAAGATTCATCAGCTGAGAAATAAAAATGGCACTTTCGAAGTGATTAAAAATGAGGTCGACTTTGCTGTCGCTTGCTGGGTAGACCCAGCACTCTGCCACTTCATAATCGGCTATAATTATCTTTAATTATCATTTCTACTCTAGTGGATGCTTTCTAGTTCTATCAAAACCTGATCTCTTCCCTTCAAGTTAACTTGGAAAGGGGTGGGGGGCTTTATCTAACTTCCCTAGGACTGTCATTTAAAGTTAGTTGTCACTTCTCACCAGTGAAAGAGCCAAGATACTGAAATAAATACCTTTCTACTGTGCTTGAATTTTCCATATCATCATTTACTTGGTATCTTATACACTTTGGTAACATAAACTAACATAAGCTATTTCTTCCACCCTCCCCGCCCCCCCCAACACCAGTTCCCGAGCTTATCTGATTATCTTCCTGATATCATCTCTGGGCTTTACAATATATCTGGCCTGGTTAGCCCCACAAACCTGTAGGAGAAAATAATGAAAACAACTGCTACCCTATGGAAGGGAAGATATGTGGTATGCTGAGAAAGAGGCCGGAGATTTGAGTAGGAAGCAATGAGGGGGAAAAAAGAGGAGAAGCAGACAGAGGACAAAAATGGCCTACGTGAGAAAAAGCTTCCTCTGGGCATCAGAGCTTCTCTGTTGAGAGATAACTTCCTCTTTTTGCAAACTCCATGAAAGTGAATTATGTGTGAAGGAAAAATGACTTCATACATTATTCTGCTTTCCATGAAGTAAAAAAAATCGTGGTGGAAATTTTACTAGGAAATCAAGTCGATTTCTCTATTTTGCTTATCGTATGATTTTTCAGTATTACTCAACACTGGGACCATCACTTCTTAAGTATGTCATTATTTTCCTCCTTTATGTTTTCCAACCACTTTATTTAGCAGCTTGCTAAATATAATGCTCCCTCCCCCTGGGTCCGCTTTTTTTTTTTTTACACAGATGAAGGATGAGAGCGGAAGTAATGACATAATTCTTTTGGAGTCACAAAGTAAATTAACCACAGAAGGCTAGTGATGGATAAGAATTCAGATCAGCTCTTTAAAAAAAATTTTTTTTTATAATCCTTTTGGTTAGCAGTTTTCCTGTACCACAGGGATTGGCTTACCCAGTCAACTACAGTGGAGGGCTAACCCAATCTGCTGCCAGTTCTTCTATAGATTATGAACCATTTTTGCATATCTATAAGATTTTTTTAAAGTAAAAAGAAGTGCTTCTGACACATGGAAAATGATGTAAAATTTGAATTTTATTGTCCAAAACAGCACTGTATTGGAACAAAGAGACACCCAGTGTGTTACTTGTGTGTTACTTGCATCTCTTTTCACCAAGCTAAAATCAAAGAGATGACTGGTTGAAACAAGAACTTGCAGAACCTGAATTGGTTTATGAGTTTTAAATAACACAACCCATGAGGCCTAAAATATTTACTAGAAAGCCCTTTTCAGAAAAAAAATTAACTTATCCCTGATGCAGAATATTCAGGGTGGTGGGGCATAGAATAAAGATTAAATTGTTTGAGTTAAGCCTACTGGCCAGTGTCTGCGAGTGATGGAAAGGCAGAGAGGAGGGAGCAGTGGAGGAAGTATAGGAAGATTCTAACTTTTCATAGGTCAAAACCCCTGTGAATCTTAACTATATTAAAGGATTCCCCTTTCTTTAAAAAAAAATTGTAAAGAAGGGGTGACATTGTCCAAAAAGAAATGTACTCATTACCTGACTTAACACCTTAATAATAACGATAAAATTATATTAACAATAATCTTACTTATTAGTTAGAGAAAGGTTGAGTCAGAGGAATTAAGACTTTAGCGATTTTTTTAAAGCTACACTCTGGTAAGCGGTTTGTGTAGGACTTAGGCCTAGATATTCTACAAATTCACGCATGTTGAACACACAGTTGAGAAAACAGGGATCCTCTCCTGTCCTGTGTCCCTTTAGCTCTCTGATTGCACCATTTGATTCACTGCACATACTACCTGACAGCACCCATAGCCTACGGATTCACATCTTCTTCTAGCAAGTAAGTATGGAATATTAGTAAGGATGCTGGATTTGACAAAGTAAAATAGAGGGCAGCCAAATCAATTGGAATTTCAGAAAAATACAAATACATTTTTAGTATGCATATATATATTCTATGCAGTATTTCAATCTATTTCATGAGGTGTAATTTAAAGTCATATTAAAAATTATTTGTCTGAAGTTCAAAAATTGAAAAAAATGGGAGCATTTTTAGGTTTACAATAGCCTTGAGAAGAAGATATAGAGATGTCTCATATACTTCCTACCCTGTAGCACATAAATTTCTCAATTACCCACATTCCTTACCAGAGTAGTGCATTGGTTATAACTGATGAACTTACATTTCAACACATCATAATTACCTAACAAAGCAAATTCATAGCTTACCTTAGGGTTTATCCTTATTGTTGTATGTTCTATGGGTTTGGGTAAATATATCCTGACATATATCTTCCATAATAATATGATAATAATATTTTTTTATTGTTGTAAAATTCTGTGTTCTACCTAATTTTTTCTCCTACCTTTCAATCCCAGGGAACCACTGCTTTTTTTTTTATTGTCACCATAATTTAAAAAAATTTCAAGTATAGCATAGTTGGACAACTATGAATCTTTTTAGATTGGTGTTAATCATCTAGTGATATGCATTTAAACTGATTTCCTGTCTTCCCATGACTAGATAACTCCTTTTATTTTGCTGGTGCTGAATAATATTCTATTATCTGGATGTACCTCAGTTTACTTACTCAGTTATCATTTTCCCTTGTTCCCAAGGCAGGCCCTGCCTATGTGAATCCTTGAATACATAAATGGATCCTCCTTTCTTGTGTTCCTTTCTTTTACAATTTCTTTCTTAGGTTTTCATTTCATTTTTTCCTGTTAATACTGAATCAGGTAGGCATGTTTTCTAATATGGAATTTGCCAGCAGCTATCACTTCTACTATATGGCTGTCACTATTACCCAATCTTTTTTTTTTTTTTGGTCATGGGGCTTGAACTCTGGGCCTGGGCACTGTCCCTCAGCTCTTTAGCTCAAGGCTAGCGCTCTACCACTAGAGCCATAGCTCCACTTCTGGCCTTTTCTGCTTTTGTGGTGCTGAGGAATCCAACCCAGGGCTCATGCATGCAAGGCAAGCACTCTACCACTAAGCCACCTTCCCAGCTACCCAATCATTTTGACTTTTATTTCAAGCACATTTGAGTTTCCAAGTAGTCCTTGAATGATTGGTAGATATAACATACCTCTACTTGCCATGGAACCAGAAACATCTTTTAATTTTTACCTGATAATCAGTATTCTACTCTGTGGCAAAATTCTACAATAAAAATTCTTCAGTAGGAGAGATAATCTTTGTGGCCTCCAAGTTTTAGCAATTATGAATAACACTACTATAAATATCCTGTGCATGGTTGTTTTTTGGACAGGTTTTAAACTCTTTTGGGTAGTAATATCAGAAGATGGAAACAGTATGCACAGGAATGGTGAAGTGAGCTGGTGAACGCTACATAGGCATCTGGTAGACAGCTGGTGACTAGAGATTCAAAGATTAGTCTCATAAGTTAAAATTGAAGCTCCATAGAAGTGGGTCTAGAGCTAAGTCAACCTTTGTTCTTGATACTGAGTCACCAACTGCCAATTCTCAGGCTACTAAGCTGGCAGTACTTACAATCAAGCATATGTTCTTGGTAAGTACCTCTTTGCTTCATGTTAAGTCTATGATACAGACATCCTTGGTCATGATATGAATGATATCTCATAGGAATCATCAGTCTTCAGTGTTTTTGTTTTTGTCATGTGGCTTGAACTCTGGGCCTGGGCACTGTCCTTCAGCTCTTCAGCCACAGCACCACTTCCAGTTTTCTGGTGGTTAATTCAAGATAAGAATCACATGGACTTTCCTTGCCTGGGCTGGCTTGGAACCACGATCCTCAGATCTCAGCCTCCTGAGAAGCTAGGATTACAGGCACGGTAGTCTTCAGTTATTTTATTTAAATTGTGAGAAGAGACCCATGGGCTTGAGGTTGGGCTTGATGATCTGTCCACTAAGTGACTTTGATTTAGGAGAAATCTAGTCAACATTATCCCTATTAACATTAGCCTCATGAACAGATGTCATCTTCCCCGAACTACAGCAATAGGTGATATATGGTAATATATAATTTTATTTGTCCTCTCAGATCTCTTTTCTGCTCTGTCTGCCCCACCCTTCTAGATCTCCCTGGTGACTGTATTGTGTACTATCGCACCTTCAAGGTAGAAAGTGAAATGGCTCTTCCTTTTGACTCAATAGAAGTTAATTGTTTCCCACTGCAGGAATCCAGAGCTTCTCTTGGACACTTCTCCCAGCATGTGGCTTCTTTGGTTCCAGTATTTCCTCTTGACCCTCTCCTACTCATGCTTTAAACAGCAGTGTCTCACCACTCTATGGGTTTACACTTCATCTTTCTTGATTTTCTAAACACAGTTCGTACCCTGATAAACAGTCACCTCATTAGATGCCTATGGTTCACTTTGAGTATGCCTTCTTTCTCAATGGGACTTTGACCAATGTATATAGGACAGGTGTTATAACAATGATTGATTTTTCTCAATACACTTCTATGTACAATAATAGAGAAAAGGTTAATCCAATGACAATTCTTGAATTTCTCTGTTATGCATTATGAACCATGAACCATAGGTATCGATGTCTTACATGAAGATATGTAGTAGGTTTGACAATAAATTGTAATTTCAACTTAGTAAACATCTTCAGAGAGTTTCAGGGGTTAAACATAATTCAATAGACAGGCTATTTCTTTTGTAGGTGTAGATTTAATGGTAGAGAACATGAGTTTTAAGTATAAGCTCATTTAATTATTACCTTGTGGTTATGAGATTAGTTGCTTTAACTCTGTGAGCTGTACCGAAAGATGAGTGTAAAATCCCTTCCTCACAAATTAAACAAGATAATGTTCATAAAGCACTTAGTTTGCTGCCTGGTAGATAATAAATAGGATTTATGAAATGCCTAAGCAATGCTTATAGTCATATCATTTTCATTGTGCCCAAGAAATAGAAATGGGATCTATAACAGCACTTCCCAATGGGAATTTTTGCAGTGATAGAGTTTGTCTACGTTTATACTGTCCTGTGGGTCTCTATTGAATACTCAGATATTCAAATGTACATCTGACTGAAGAACTGGAGTTTTAATGTAGTTCTAATTAAATTTAAATAGCCACACATAGCCCAAAGCTGCCATATTGGATGGTGGTGGATCTCAAAACCATAGAAAGTACAAGTTCTTTCTTAAGCTCACTAGTGTCTTTTTGTCATTTGAACATAACATAATCAATAGCTAACAATCAGATGATCAGGGCACTCTATCATGTGCCCAGAGACTGATATGATATAGTATTTGAAATATTAATTTTAAAATGTTTTTCAAGCTGGAGAGAGCTGGTAAATTGAAGTTTACTTCCTTAAAAGGAATAACTTATTTTTTAACTTCAATTCCATGTTGATCTTAACCTGAGGACCTACCTGGCCTTCACCTGCTTGTAGTGTACAGTAGACATTACTCCTCAACACAGTATTTCTCCTCTGAAACCAAAGGGTCTTTTTTTTAGTTGTGGGCTTGAACTCAGAGCCTGGGCGCTGTCCCTGAGTTTTTGTATACAAGGCTAGTACCCTACCACTTTGAGCCACAGCCTCCACTTCTGGTTTTCTGGTGTGTAATTGGAGATAAGAATCTCACAGACTTCCCTGGCTGGGTTGGCTTTGATCTGTGATCCTCAGATCTCAGCCTCCTGAATCATTTAGGATTATAGTTATGAGCTACCAGCGGCTGGCAGACAGTCTTTGAGGACTTGAGTAGCCTAGCAAAAAACTCAGTATATATAATGAAGAGAGAAATATGTTTAGAATAGTTCCTAAGTAGACAAGGCTTAGAGAGAGGTCATTTGGATCTGAGTAGTTTAAATATAGACAGTTGTACTGCATTTGCACCCATCCAGATTGTTCAATGGTGATGGACTCTTTTCCACCCTGTTCTGTGCCCTGGGAAGCTGCTGGTAGAATGAACCATGGCACTTCCCTGCCCTGGGAAATGACCAACTGTGGAGAAAACAGCAGCAGTGAAGGATAGAGTGAAATTAGGTCATTTATTCCCCAGAGTCCCTTCTTTTGGGGACAATGGGACTATCAATGTCTCAGTGCTGTAAGTCTTGGTTTCTTTCTCCTGTGAGGGATCCTCTCTCTGTCTCTCTCTCTCTGTCTCTCTCTGTCTCTGATTGAGCTCTTTCTTCTTGCCTCTGCCAGCCCAGGAAAATTAAGAGAAGTAATACTACTGTTGCCAGCCTATATGATTATTCTTGTGGTTTCCTTACACTCTGACCACTTTTCTGAAAAGAGTTCTTTTGTCATAAGCTCTTCTCAGGTTACACCATTTGAATGTACTGTGGAGACTCTTGCTGATATGTCTATGAAATACTATCTCAATGCCTTCTTCTGATCCTTTCTTCCTAGAGGCAATTGCTGTGGGGATAATTTAGGACATTGTTTAATCTCACTGCTTTACCAGACACCTCTAGATGAGTCATTTTATTTGTGTGGGTGGGGTTAGTAAACTCCCTGAAGTGTAAGAAAGATTATCTTGATAGTGGTAACAAGAGAATTTTCTCAAAAGTCCAAGCACAGAGCCCCAAATAAAATAAACCAAAAAAAGTCTCTGCATCTATTAGCCTGCAGCAGTGACCCACAGCTCAGCCCATCCTTTCTTGGCAGGATGTGGTCAGAGTACTATATACAGTTAAGAAATTTCCCTTCTGAGCCTTTCCATCTTGTAGGCTGGTGTGGAGAAAATCAATCCCAAGTGATACCCAAAGCTGAGATGGTGTGCATATAGAATTAGTCGACAAGTGTTGGAAGAATCAAAATGGCATATTGATTTTCTTCTTCCTCAGTGATGGTTAAAATGGCCTTTGTCAGGACTCACTTCCTTTATTTGGGGCACGAATAGAGGACTGGCTTCTACAGCATGCAGTGGGAGAAGGCCAGTAAGAGTTACCTTCCTGAGTGGCTGCCTTTCTGTAATGCTAGCTGACATGCTGAAAACATATCCTTATAGTCCTAGAAATACAGTTCCTTGTAGATGTTCTGTCACATTCCAGAAACTTTCATTCTTAGCATGAGACTTTGACAGTGTTTACAGCAACCTTTCAGAAGATTGAGTGTGTGTGTGGTTTAACCTGTTACTATCCAGTAGCTCTTGCAGAATGGGAAAATTGGAGCCCTGGTTGGAAAGGAAGTAAGCAAAAGAGTAGGACACAGGGATTCACTCAGGAATGGGGGATCTGTTAAAGAGAGCTCAGTGGGTAGTCAGGTGACCACAGAAGGTACTGCACTGGACACCAGAATGGACCTCTGTATGAGTTTATAATGTCACAAAGATGAATTTGGCTGAAACAGTTTAGGTAAAGTGTCAAGGTTAAAGTTGAATAATTCCTTTCCTATTTCATTTATAATAAAATGCTAAAAGATGTCGTAGGGAGAAGATTGCTAAATGGCACCTAAGGGTGTACCTAATCTTGAAGATATAAACCATTAGAATAAGAGCCAGAATACGAACCATCTGGTCCAGTCAATGTACAAAATGACCCTGCTGATGACCAGTGGGTTTATGGGCTAGGGTCTGGAAGTAGAGAGAGGTAATACAGATGTTTCACATCTTCCAGGTCTACCTAGGGATCTTTTTCTGCTTTAGTTCACAATTAAATGAGATTTCTGGGTGTTCAGGGGTCCCAGGTAGAGACCAAGGAGACATCAGGCCTTCCATCTGCCTTCCTCCATGTCTACTCTCTTTGGATCAGATCTCAAAGACTACATGCCTGAGACCATTCACTTTTTCCTTTCTTGTGTCTCTAATTTGGGTAAGATGGCAGTTGATAATTTGGGGATGCAGACTGAGGTCTAATGAACCAGAAAGCCTGATCTTCAGATAGGTTTATTAAGAGGACATCTTCCTATCCTGTTTTTCTCATTCGTCACCTTCTCTGAGGGAAGCCCTAGGGGTCATTCTTCATTTCCCCTCTCCTATCCTCAGATAACTTAGCAGCAAAACTTGCATCATGTGCACTCAGTAAGACTGCTGCTCCCCACCTAGACTGTCACCTTCCTGTCCAACAGCCTGCCAGCTCTGGCCTTGTCCATTATCATGGATTCTTATCTAGGCTCTGGTCTTTACTCTGGCCCTTGGTGATTTGTCCTCCACACAGGCTTACAAATGTAAATTGGATCATATCATTCCCTTGCTTAACAGCCTGCCCTAGCTTTTCCAACACACCCTGAAAAGAAATCAGAATGTCTCATTGTGGTCTCAGATACTCACACGATGTGGTTCCTTCCATGTCTCCAATCTTATCTCCAGCCATTCTCTCCCCTCTCTTCAAGACAGCCTAACCTACACAGTAGAAATAGATACTCCTTGGAGTGGATGAGCACATTTCACCCTTTTGCTACATATTCCCCTAACATCTTTACATAACTTTCTCACTTCAATGTTACTTTTAAATGTTACCTCTTCCTTGACTCTCTTCTCAGAAGTGCTGCCTCCTCTCCCTATATTTATGCTTAGGCTTTTCCCCTTGTGGTAATTTGCATCACTCCTGGATATTATGATAAATAATATAACTATCTGTATGGATTTTGTATTCTCTTTTCTAGCATGCAAGTCTTTGAGAGCGGGACTTTATCTGTTCATTGTTCTATCTGGGCAAGTGTCTGGGATGCTGTAGGTATGAGGAAATGTTAGTGGAATGAGTGAGTGGATTGTGGAAAGAAAGGAGTCATGGCTGGCCTTGGAGCCACAAGCCAAAGGAGCACAGAAAGCACAGAGCTTCTAGGAACTGTAGCTCAGTGTCAGAATCTGAGTGAAAGCCAGTTACAGCAGATGTGAATTCCAGGCACAGAAAGAACTGCAGACACATTGAGGCCCCTTCTCAAATGGAAAGTTTCCTAAACCCTTATGGAAGCAGAGGCCACATGAGGCCTGAATAGCTCTGTAATGGAGCTTAATTTAAAGACAGTAAATCCTTTAGTTCCAAGGAGTGTTGAGCTAGAAAGCTGTTTACTATGAAGCCATCATTAATCTGTCCATTAAACAGTGAAGTTGGGGACAGACTCATGCCCACCCAAACCAACTCCCAACACACTAGAATCCCTCCCCCCAGCACAAAAGAAGAAACAAACCAAACAATTCTTTAGACAAGTTGTCATGATGCAGACACTTGCCCCTCCCCAGAGAGCAGGCTGTTCTATGGCCCACTCACTTCTGTGGGGGAACTCCGCTCAGCAGCAAGGGGCTCTGTACTGGCTGGGAATCCCCACTGCAGCAGCAATCTCTGCATGGCCGAGCTGAAAAACACTTCTCAGGTCTAGTACACAGCCCCATGAGGAGAGAGAGCTGCATTTGGCTTTCCTGAGAAGCCAAGCCAGGGATGCTGGGACACCTGGGTGCTATGGGAAAGTTGCTTTTAGAGTTTGGAAGTGAAGACTCAAGCTGGAAGTGCCAGAGACACCAACTGGTGCGCCCAGCTTGTCTGCCCTCAGCTTCTCTTGGGGCACTCTCAAAATCTTTGTACAAGCAGCGTATGGCTGTGTGTTCATAACTCAGCTCTTCGTTTGCAGAGGAAGTAAGATGAAGATTTTTCTCCCCTAAACAACTAAATAAACCACTTAGGCCTTTCTGACTCAGAAACCACAGACCCCACAGCCAATATGCATCTATTTATTCTCATTTATGAATTTTGATTAAGAGCCCATTGTGTGACTAACACCCAGCTCAGATTGAGAGCGTAATGGTAAAACAAGATTCACTCGCTCCCCACCGAGTTGGATAATTCCACCCCAGTGTGGTACTTTCTATAACACAGAAGGTAATGCACTCCAGTAGCCAAGAACTGAAATTGATTTTTGTCACTATTTATCTGAGTAACTCTGGGTAAATTACTTTACTTCTCTGAGCTTCATTTTTTTTTAATCTATACTTTTTAGAGAAACATATGATGGGTTAAAAAAAAAAGAACAACAAAATGTATTAGTAAGTATTTAGCTCATGTGCCAATAAAGGCACTAGCTCTGATTTTAGTTATTAAAGTAAGGCTTAGTAGAAATTACTGTAAAGGCCTATTTATATATTGAAACACCCTGTTTCTTGGAAAATGTATTTTATGCTTAGGGCCAGGACTTGAAAAAAGTTGAGTAATTGTAAATCTCTTTCTTTTTTGATTGCTTCCTGCTTCAGTTTCTCTATCCAAGTCTTTCTCCTTCCCTGTTCTCAGAACCCTGCATACTCTCGATCTTCAGATTTTCTCTGTCAAAGCTGCTCACAGCAGATTGACAGACAGGAAGGAATCTAAGCAAAGTGTGCACATCACGTTGTCATTGATTTAGAGCATGGCTCCTCTTAGAGGTATTCATATCTCACTCAAAAATGGTGTCATTTCAGGTATCAGTGAAAGCTGTCTTTTCTGAAAGTAATTAAAGAGCTTGGCATCGGAGACACATAGAGCCGGAATAGTCTTAGAAACAGAACCATGAATACCTTGGAACTTGGTTCGAAACAGAGATGTCAATGCAAATCTGCAGAAAAAGACAGAACTATTTTCAGGAGCTGGGATAATTGGCTAAGGAAGAAAAGAAATGTTTCTTCCGGGCACTGGTGGCTTATACCTGTAATCAATCCTAGCTACTCTGGAGGTTGAGAGCTGAGGATTGCAGTCCAGGCAGGAAAGTCTATGCAACTCTTATCTCCGATTAACCAACCAAAAGCTGGAAGTAGCGCTGTGGCTCAAGTGGTAGAGCTCCAGTCTTGAATAAAAAAGCTAAGGGACAATATCCAGACTCTGATTTCAAGAGCAGTACTCCCTCCCCCCATTTCCTCCCTCCCCCCCTACACACACACACACACACACACAAAACCATAAAGTAAAAAAATTGTCTTGATGTATACTTAAGTAAATTCTGGATGGAATTAAAATCTGAATTTGAGAAAGATGGTTAAAAAATTTGAGAAGCATAGGAGATCTTTAAACATAAGGAGCTATCAGCATCCCCCAAGTCTGCAGCACAGGAGGTAAACCAGGTACCATCACAATGGCCCCTTCTTTTCAAGAAACACCCAAGTGAAGACCATTGGTGAAATCTTTCATACTTGTGGGCATTTTTAATGGTCCTGAATGATTGAGACATGATGTATTAGTCCTTAGCTGGGAAAACAAACTAAGGTATATGACAGAAACTATTTTATTTATTTTACTCAGTGTATTTACCTAGCTAGCATCTGCTTTGGACTAGATACTGTGTACATAAATACTTAGGGGCATAGAAAAATCTCCATGTCCAATCCTGGTTTAAGAGAATGACACTGATCATCTGTACTCTATGACTTCCTGGAGCAACAGGTTGTAGCCATTGAAAGACAAGCTACAAAAAGTCTTTCAAGAAATTTGTATTGTTTCTTTGAGGATTTGTTGTTGGGGGATTTAATTTTTTGAGTTCCAGGTATATTTTAGATATGAGACCTTTGTCCATTGTATGGCTAGTGAAGATCTTCTCCCAATCTGTGGGCTTTCTACTGATCTTGCTAGCTATGTCCTTTGCTAAGCAGAAGCTCTGCAATTCATGCAATCCCATTTGTCCAACCTTTCTTTGATTTGTTGTGCTTCTGGGTCTCTATTAAGAAAAATTTGGCCTGTGCCAAGGAGACCTAGGGTTTCTCCTATTCCATCCTGTAATGTTTTCAGAGTGTCTGCTTTGACTCCGAGGTCTTTGATCCATTTGGAGTTGATTCTGGTGCAGGGTGATATATAATCCTCAAAGAAACAACTGCCCAATAAATAAGTGGGCTAAAGACTTAAAGAGAAACTTCTCTGAAGAGGAAAGAAGGATGGCCAATAGACACGTGAAGGATGGCCAATAGACACACACCTCTCTAGCTATAAAAGAAATGCAAATCAAAATCAAGAACTCTAATAACAACAGATGCTAGAGGGGATGTGGACTGCATTGTTGGTGGGAGTGTAAACTTGTTCAGTCACTTTGGAAAGCAGTATGGAGGTTCCTCAAAAGACTCCACACAGAGCTTCCCGATGACCCATCAATCTCACTTTTGGACATTTAGCCAAATGATCACAAATGAGAGCACACTAAAGCTACCAGCACAACTATATTTATTGCAGCATTATTTACCGTAGCTAAGATATGGAACCAACCCAGATGCCCCTCAGTAGATGAATGGATCAAGAAAATGTGGTATATACACAATGGAATTCTATGCCTCCATCAGAAAGAATGACATTGCCCCATTTGTTAGAAAATGGAAAGGCTTGGAAAAAATTATATTAAGTAAAGTAAGTCAGGCCCAGAGAAACATAGGTCCCATGGTTTCCCTTATTTGTAATAACTAGTATATGTCTGAGACAAGCAGAAACGGTCAGATAAGTTGATGTTAGGCAAAATGAACCCCAAGATAAGGACTCAAATGGTTTTTCTTTCCTGCTATTGTTTCTAACATATTTATAAGATGATTTCTTCATTACTTTGTATGTCCCTCTCCCACAGCATAACCTGGTATAGCCTCTGTTTTCACTGTATTTGATGTTGGTATACTTTGTGGAGGGGAAGGGAAAAAACAAGTTGTTTAAATAGGGATGCAGGTGGACCCATTGCAACAATGAGATGTACAAGACATTATATTGAAAAATGAACTTTACAACTTTGGTGCGGGGGGAGAGGAGGCGGGGGGGGGGGGGAGATGAGAAGGGATGGTAAGGGGAAACAAAGGAGAAGGCAAAAATGCTTGATAAGAAATGTCCTCATTACCTTGCCCATGTAATTGTAACCCCTCTGTACGATATTTTCACAATAAAAAAAAATAAATTTGTATTGGTAAGATAGGTCTCAGCTAGTAGTCCACACCTTTAGTCCTAGCTAATTAAGAGGTTGAAATTGGGAAGATCAAGCCCACGCCAGGTCAATAATGTTTATGAGAGCCCTTCTCCACCAATAACTACTGAGTTTAGTATCATATTCTTGACATCTCAGCTTCAGTGGGAAATATAAAATAGACAAGAAGCAAGACCCTATCTCAAAAGTAACCAAGGCAAACAAGGGCTGGATGACTCATCAGGAAAGCACCTGTCTAACATGTATGAGGCCCTCATTCAACCCCCGGTACCATAAACAAATTGTATTTGTAATGCCTTCAAGATGATATACTTGTTAGACCAATGAATTGTAGTTGCTTCTTCATCCTGTAAAATATGGGTATGACCTGAAGTCAGTATATTTCATATTATATGAAGTGACTGAACCATGGGTCCATTTTTCCTTTCCACCCATCCTTCAGGGGACATCTTATTGATACCTACTATGTGCTAAGCGCCACAGATAGAAGAACAAATAATAAATTGTTAATTTCCCCAAGGATGTCAGATTCTTAGATAATTATACTCCATGGTTTTAGGGCAGTACGAGGAGGAGTCTCAGGAGGCAATGGAATCAGTAGTTGGAAGGGTCTGTGTTTGGGTCAGAGGCTTCCTGTAGGAGGGGGCTCTGAGATGGATCTGAAAGGCTGTGTAGGGTTTACAGTGGGAATAATACTCTGGAAAGGAGGCAGCCTAATCAAAAATAGGTGACATGAATTTTTTCCCTCCAGATACATTTTGTCTTTTTCTGGATAATCACTGAGCTATAGCATGATCATTTAATATGTCCGAGATCCAAGTTCCAGGCAGCTGACTGACTGGACCATCTGAGCCAATAGAGTCCCGGAGATTCTCTCTAGGAACTGGACTCTTCAGCATAGTTATTCCAAGGAAGGAAAATGATGGATACAACCTTTTCTGGAAAAGATTTCTCACAGATTCTGCCATCTGAATTCTAAATCTGCTCTGTCTCAACTATTCCATGCCTGACTGTTGAATTTTTCCCCTTAATTTTGTATATATACAAAAGTAAACAGATCTCTTATTTCAATGCATCCTTTTTTACTTATGTTATTAAGAATCTACAACTTACAAATACTTTTTAAAACTAAAGAAAAAAACCTTGAATGTCTAGGCAATCAGGTCTTTATCTACTGGATCTCCTTAAGGAAAATTTCTAAGGCTTTATAAGTTCTATTGTAAGAGGAAGTAGAAGGGAAGGAGCGGGGAGAGATGAGGGAGAAAAAAAGGAAGAAAGGAAAGGAAAGGAAGATGAAGGAAGGAAAGAAAGGCTAGCACAAATCCTTAGATACACATAGAAGAATGATAGAAGGTACATTCCTTGGGGTTATGGTTTGTGAGGAAGAGTGGCCGATCCCACTGGCATGACCTTCCTTACATTGGCTGGCTTCTCTCTCTTCTACATCTGGAGTATAAAATGGAATAGAAGAAAATAAAGCCAGTATGATGCCACTTCACACAGAACCCCACAGGTATCTGCTGGAGATCTGGAGACAATTAACATGGCTGGCCCTCAGAGCAGACATGTATATGACAGAGAGCTAGTGATGTCAGAGTTTGAACCTACTGCTGACTGAGATTGTAAGCTACGCAGTCCCTAAGCCCAAGGTCTATTATTGGAGCGGAAACAATGAAGAGCTCTGGCCTTTTCATTGTTGTAATTACAGCAACATCTCTGGTACAAATTATGACTCATTTACTCTTTAAGGCAATTAGCATCTGGATTGCCACCAAGGAAACCCATTTTTGTTGTTGTTGTTATTGTTGCAAAGAGGCATCACTTGGTGCCCACAGAACAATGGAGACTCCACTTCTTGAGAAGTGCTCAATGCTGGAGTGAGAATAAAGGGTTCACTTCCAAATAAGTGAAGTAAATCATGGGAAGTTACTTGCCCCCTCACACTCCCTGGGATGCATTGGTATTCCCAAGGCTTTTCATTTTGGCTTTCATTACTCTGTGTGTGTTGTCGTTATCAGGATTTACCTGCAAAATGACTATCGTAGTTCAGCTCACAGAGAATTTATAAAATTACTCACAAAGCACATGCCCTATCTGTTTAATTGAAAATGTTTTGACTTCTCAGTTTCTCAGTTGGAAGCAACCAATGAGGTTTTCTTTGGTGGATGCTATGTTCTGAGTGTTTGTGTCTCTCAAAAAAAAATTTTTTTTTTGCAATTCTAAGCCTCATAGTGACGGTATTAGTTGATTGGGCTTTTGGTAGATACTCAGGTCATGAGTGTGAAGCCCTCATGTCTAGGATTAATGCCCTTATCTATGCGACCACAGGGATCTAGGCCTTCTATTTTACTGTGTGAAGACACAGTAGGGGAAGGTTGTGTAGGGATCAGAAAGTGGGCCCTCAATGAACACCATATCTATGATTAGAGTCTTGATCTTGGACTTCCCAGTTATCAGAACTATGAGGAACAAATTCTGTTTTGGTTTTGGTTTTCTTAAGAGTACTGAAGTTTGAACTCAAGCTCTTCCACTTGCTGAGCAAGTGCGCTGCCACTTGAGCCATACTTCCAACTATTTTTTTTTTCTTTTTTTTTTTTAATTGTGAAAATGCCATACAGAGGGGTTACAATTATGTGACCAAGGTAATGAGTACATTTATTTTTCGGATAGGTTCTTGAGCTTTTTACCCAGATCTGGTCTCAGAGAGCAATCCTTTGGCCTCTACCTCCTGACAAACTGGAATTATAGACATGTCCCATTACATGTAGCCCAAATTTCTGATGGTTATAATCTACTTGGTTTGTGATATTTTGTTGGAGGATCTGGATGGACTAAGGCAGTAGATATATACAACGCAGTTGCTGAAAGAAAGCCGTCAGTCATAAATTCTGTAGCAGCTCAAGGAAAATCAGGATATTAGCTCTCCTGATGAGTATTTATTTGAATATTGTCCAGGGCTTCCCCTAGTATTCATTGCATTTCATGCTATTATAAATAACACAAATCCAGTCTTGAGCTGACTTGAGAACAATTAGGAAATTATTATCTCTGGTCACTGAAAATTCATTTGACTTGGACTAAATTTAGAGTTCAATTTTTTTCCTCCTGTGTCTGCTCTCTCTATATTAAATTTATTTCTAGGATCCATACAGTATCTTCTGAAGTTCCAGGTTTATCCTATTACAAGACAAATTCCTCAAAAAAGAACAAATATATTTACTGAGATTTTTTTTTCTGTCAAGTCCCTGAAATGCATCATAGTTGAACCAGCTTAGGTCACATGTAAACACCTGATTGTGTAGTCATGATGAGGGAATATTGATGATGATCCTATTGGCTTATGCACAAGGGTCTATTCTTATGTCCTATGGGAGGAGAGTCAGGGAAGATGGGTGGTCACATACAAATAACCCTGAGCATCAGTACTCCTGTGGAGGTGAGGGGAGGAGTTGCTGTAGAGGAAAATCTCAAATGCCTATCTAGCACATCTCTCTGCAGAATGGGATACGGTCTGAGGCAGAAGGAATGAGCCTCCATCATGAAATGTTTGCTTGCATTTCCTCCTATTAGCTTCAAAGATTCCTAAGTTCTTCCAAATCCAGGCACCCCCCCCCCCCGCCCCCTCCTCCAGAGCAGTCACAGCTTTGGTGGTAGGCATGGGAGGAAGAAATAAACTAACATGTAATCAGCAGATCTGCCCAGATTGGGAAAAAATCTTACAATCATTTGGATCCCCTAGAACATATGAAACAGAGTTTAAATAGTTATTTTCTCTGCAGGAATTTTGGCAAATAGAATTATGCAACCTAATGATTTTATAAATAGGTCTTTGAAAACAACTAACAAGAACTCCCACTGACCAGTAGAGCTGGCCTACATACAAGGATAGTTACTGGATGCTTTGTTAATGTACTCCTCACAACAGACTCCTGGGGAAGATACAGCCATTTCTATCATCCAGGTGAAGAAACTGCAGATCAGAGAGGTTAGGTAAGTTTCTGGGTTCACAATAAGTGACTGAGATAGACGGGATTCAAGACTTTCTCTGCCAGAACTCTAGGCATGGACCAACAAGCCATAGCCTTCTTCCTTTCTTCTGAGATTACACACAACTGGCAGGATCTGTCCTCCTTTCCATAAGGAACAATGGGATGAGAAAATTTCAGGTTTTCTTTTGTGTCTTTTGTAGGAGGACAAGGAAAATAATATTAGAATTTCTGGGGCATCAACTGGGTTTGGGTCACTGGGAACACTCTATTGTAGCTTAGCTGGAAATGCGTCTTATGGCTCAAATGTTTTGGAGGAGAATGTGATTTCTCAGGTTTTCTTAGCTTCAGTTTCTGCACCAACCAGAGGTCTGGAGGTTGATATGAGCAGACACCATCTAGCTCTCCACCTGCCTAATAGCCACTCCCCAGCACTCATGAAATGATGCGTCAGGATGCTTCCCTGACTCACTCCTAGAGTCTGTCCACACCAGCCTCTGCCACCCCCGCTCCTCAGAGACCACACTTACTAAGATCACTGACGATCCTCTGATTCCTAAACCCACATGGAAATTTCTTTGTGATTCTTTCTGGTCTCCAGGGTGCTTGGATCACACCCCCGTCTTTGGTACTCAGTATCCTCTAACAAGCACTAGTCTCACCGCTGGGATGTCTTCCCTTCCAGGCATGTCTAGGATGTGTCCCATCATAGCAAGGAGGTCCTATGTGCTCACCTGGGGTTGTTGATGCTGTGAAGGACAGGGTAGGATCCCAAGCACTGCTGCTTGTCTTTTGTGTGTGCCATATACAGAAATCCTATTAGATGGGTACTGGGAGTTAGATATGGTTTGTCCCCTAAAGATCAGGTGCTGGAGGCTTAGTCCCCTTGTATCAGTGTTGAGATGATGGGAACTTTAAGAGGTGGAGTCCAGAGGAAGATTAGGTTATGGGGGCTCCACCCTCCTGAATGGATTAACGTCTCTAGAGCATTTGATAGACACTTAGCTCCTCCCGGTCTCTTCCTTCCTTTCTTACGCATTGTAAACCTACTAAAGAATTTTGTTTATCATGAGTTTTGAACACCACTGTACTTGTGATTTACCATTAATTTAAGGCATACACAGTCCATCATTCCTCATTTTCACTCTAAGAAGCTGCTAGAGTCACACACAGTCTTTTGGTTGTGGTGGAAACATTATGTCTTATCTTGGCTGTACTTTCTTGTTCTCTCATCTTTATCTATATGCTAGTTAAATCTTCACTTACTCAGGTCTCATGTCATTTGATGGTGTCATTTGATATCCAGTCAAGAAATCATCCCAGATTTTTCAACAGGGAAAGTTGAACAGGTATCAGTGGTGAAGATACACCTAAGAAAGGGACCAAGAAATTGTGACAGTAGGGAGCATATAGAGGAACAGAGGGAAGAGACTGAAGTAACCAGGAGCTTAGAGAAGGGAATGCACAGAGCTAAGACCCCGGTCATTGAGGAGAGGCATGGCCAGCTAGTGAAGAATATGGAAAAACTCTGTAAATGAGAGCCAACAGCTATAGCTATAGTAAAGGTCACAGACTAAAAAATAATAGAAACACAAAGCAGATCCTTTCTCATGAACAGCACCCTAAAGGACCACGCTAATGAAGCTTTCTGATTACTGTTGTAGCATCCCAAAGAACATAGAAGTAGGTGTGTTATAGTTTGAATCTTAAGTGTCTCTCAAAGGCACATGAGGTAAAAGATTGGCTGGGAAGGGGCTGGAGAGAGGATGGTTAAAGGGTAGATGGGCGCAGTTGGATAAAAGGAAGTCTTTCTAAAATTCAGTAGTATAGTCAGGTAAATATAGTTGATAGATAGTTACAAAATAATTAGTAGAGAAGATTTTTCATGTTGTTAGCATAAAGAGATGACAAATGTCTGAAGTGATGAATATACCAATATACTCTGATTTTTGTTGTTGCTGTTGTCAGTTGTAGGGCTTGAACTTGGGACATAGGCTTTGTCTCTGAGCTCTTTTTGCTCAAGGCTAGCACTCTCCCACTACAGCCACTGTGCCACTTCCAGTTTTCTGGTGGTTAATTGGAGATAAGAGTCCCAAGACTTAGGCTAGGGGGTGGGGGATGGGGTCAGGGAGGGAAGGGATAGTAGGAAAAAGACAAAGGAGGGGGTAACAATGTTTACAAGAAATGTACTCATTACCTTACTCATGTATCTGTAACCCTCCTGTATAGCATCTTTGTCATAAAATAAAATCTCATGGACTTTCCTGCCCAGGCTAGCTTTGAACCACAATCCTCAGACCTCAACCTCCTCAGCAGCTAGGATTACAGGTATGAACTAATATATATGTTATATATACATACGTATAATAATATACATATAATGAAATAATAAGATTAGAAAAGCCAGGCAGTAGTTCATACCTGTAATATATACACACATATATATGTTATGTAGTCACACACCCCAAATATGTACAACTATGCATCAATAAAAGTAATTTGTAAAATAATACCAGAAGGTCTACAAATACTTTTCTTAATCTTTCTTCTACCTTTCAAGCCAGTTTTGATCCTTTTGCACTTTGTGAGAATTAGGTGGCTGTACCCCAGGGATCCCTATCTTGTGTAGCTATGATTTTTTTCAGATGATAAGGTCAGAAGGTAAGGCCAGAAGATAAGAGTCAAAAGGTGAATCAGATGACCAGGAGGAGAAAGCTGGAGCCTCAAAGAATATTCCATATTCTATGTGAGATACCACTTGTGTAAGGCCTTCCTAGAACCCAACTTTATAGAGAGATGCTCCTAGAAAAAATGTAGGTAAATGTCATCATGCAAGTGTGATGGGTCAAACTGAAAGGAATTTCGAGGAGGAATTTTTGTAGGGGCAAAAGACATTGCCAAATGGGAATTTGCTTTCTTGCAGAAACATGGGCTTGCAGAAAGGAAGAAGAAACCCCCTTTTCTTTACACTAGCAACCCAAGAAGCACTGTGAACGTTCATCCATTTTTCTCACTTTTCTTAAACCATCGTCACTTAATATATGTTTTGTTCTTGAAAAAACAGCTCAAATGGTAGAGTACCTGCCTAACAAGTTACAAGGCCCTGAGTTCAAACCTTGGGATTTTGAAAACAAAACAAAACAGAGAAGCATTGCTCCCTGGAGCCTTCAAATACTAATGATTCAAACGAAACCAAACCAACCAAAAAACAAACATTCATTATAATTCTGTATATTATGCTAGGTATCATGGATTAAAACTGGGATACAGTCGTCTTATGCAAAATTTATATAATCCCTTCAGTTTTATTTTTATTGCTTGAAATTTCCCAATTCAATGCCATCTTTTTCTCTGGGATCATCATTTCTCAGGGTTAGACTGAGATCAATAATTATAGTGAAATTGGCATTTTTGGAGGAAAATCATGTTTTTAGCTGTACATAGATTGGATAGCACCCTGGTTAAGAAAATGGTGTGCTCTTTTATGACTATGTTCATCAACAATACCATAAGCATGATTTCACTTTGTTGTTTAAATTCTGCCAGTCTTACTGTACCAGCTTACCTATTAATGAATTTTCTTTCCTATCCTTTCATACTTGGTTTCTAGAGTGAAATTTTACTGAAGGAACCTTGACATGAGAGAGAATAGTCATGACCAGACCATTCTCCTTTGAGTACCAAGAGTTGTTAAATATTAAAAAAAAAAAAGTTGTTAAGTGTGAAACACTCAAGTCAAAGACTCGGTTTACTGCCTGTTCATTCAGAGAGAGGCTTCCAAGGCAATCCTGTTCATTTTTGGAATTGTATTGTCATAGATGTGTGTGTGTGTGTGTGTGTGTGTGTGTGTGTGGTGCTGGGAATCAAACCCAGGAATTTATATGTTCAGGACAAGCACTCTACTAGAACTATATCTCCACTACTGTGCATGGTCACCATCTGATTTGGAAGAAGTCAAACTTCCTGGGTATGACTGAGAAATTCACTGTAATCATTTATCCTTTGAATACATATTTGTTGAACATCATTAATATGTTTGGCACTATTCTCTATATATTACTAATGTATGTGGTGATGATTGGATTTAGTTTTTGAATATCTTATGAAATGATGTGTCTGTTCAGGTGGAAAAATCATATAGGCAACTAGAGATTTAAGCTTGGAAGAGTGAGGGGAGACCAAACTAAAATTAAAGTTGGCAACTGTCATAGGACCATGTTGAGACCACCATCCTGGAAAGTGGTCCACATGACTAAAACATGAGTTTTGATAGCTGTGTCCTACATCAACCTAAAGCTTAGAACTTGGAAGGAGGAGGAGGAAACTGCCCAGGAAGTGGTGAGTGAGGAGAAAACTCAGGATGATTTGAAGTGTCAGATGTATCAGAAGGCATTTCAACCAAGAGTGGTGACCATGTATTGTAGGCAGGTGATAGATCACATAGAATGAAGCCTTCGACTTGTCATGGATTTAGCAGCTTGGATGTCACTGGTAACCTAGAAGAGTATTCTTGGAATAGGTTCCGCTATGAAAAAGGAGGAGCAATTGGAGACTCTGGGAATAAGGAAGTCTCAGTAAATTTCCTCAAGTAAAAATTCTGGAAAATTTACTTATAGCTAGAGAGAGAGATAAAGAGATCAAAATATTTTTAAGTTGTAAGAGCACTTAGACATCTTGTATGCTGACAGAGGTGATGTTTTAAGCAAAGGAAGCACAGATGATACAGATGAGTTTGAAGCCAATGTTGAAGCCATGTCTTTCAGCTGGTGAGAGGTGGGCCTGGTAAGGGGTTGACCTCAAACAGGGATCTAACACATCCACCCACTGCAATAGGCAGAAAGGGAGGGGAACAGGGTTGTGAGTAGAGGAGGTAGTAAAACTTGTAGAAATTCTCCTGTAGTTGCTTCTATCTTCTCCAGAGTATTAAGAAGAGATTTGAGAGGGGAGGAAAAGTTGTCCAATGGTTGCCTGGGAATGTGGAGTGAATGGAATCACAAAATGCAGTGTAATTGTCAAGGCAGCATTTGTGGCCTAAGTTGCACTTTAAATGAATTTATTCTGAAGGTCATATTTTCTCCAGTCATATTCAACTCTAAGTATAGTCCTGAAGAAGGTGGAGAATTAGATTCCATAAGGACTGGATTTGTCATGTGAACCAAGTGAAGGGGAGCAAAGAAAAGCTCTTAAGTTGACCCAAAGGAATAAATGACTAGCTAAAGAGTTTTAGTACAGTGAGAGAAATAAAGCCATGAAGGTACTGTAGATAATTCAATGTGGCAAAAACCAATGCACTGCAGGTCCTAGAGCAGTAAAACAATTTCCAGAATCAAGGGGGAAAAGCAAGATGGCTAACATAAGAGACTAGAAGGCACGTGGCTGTTTGCCAGAACTAGGTTTTCTGGCCCAAAAAAGTGGACATCAGTGATAGATGCTGAGATGGTAGAGAGAAATGGAGTCACTGGAAGATAGGAAAGGGGCCCAAGGTCCCAAGAGCCCAGCTTCTTGGAAGATTATCTACTTAAATATTAGAATTGCTAAAAACAGGTTAGAAGTAATGTTGAGAACAATGATAATACAGCCTGGAAATCAAATCTTCAAGAAATGGGAGTAAGGCTGACCATGGTATTTGCAATAAGTAGGAGAATGTGAGGGACAGTCTTAGGGTGTAGGATTTAAGCTGGGGTTAGAGTGGGGAGTAAGTTTTTGTCTAGTCAAGACAATGACCATGATGACAATGACAATTATCTTTTGTTGTAGTTGTTGATCATGGGGCTTGAACTCTGGGCCTGGACGCTGTCCCTCAGTTCTTCAGCTCCAGGCTAGCACTCTACCACTTGAGCCACAGCACTACTTCTGACAATTATCTTCTAAACCTATCTTCCCCTCAACTTTGTTTCTGAGAGATTCCTTCATTAAGTAAATTGAGGGAGAAAACATATTTACTAACTCTTGTTTTCTTTGTGGTTGTTGTTGTGTTTACTTAATTTTGGTAGCTTTTCTACCTTTCCCTTGACCAACACTCTTGTAAATGTTAATGAGAATTGATCTGTCGGCCACAATTCTCTTCTGCCTAGATACCTTGTAGCTAGCAGTGGGTATGTGACACTGTTTTACCCAATGAAATATAAGCAGAAGTAATCTGCAAGGTTTCTGGGAAAGTTTTTCCTTTCCTGAGAAAAAGAGACAGACTCAGTAGTCATTTCCTTTTAACTCTTTGTCCTTCCTATCCCCCCCCCCCCCCCCCCCCCCGTTTCCATTCTGAAAAGCAGATAGGCAGCCTCAAGGGTCAGCAATCATTTTGGAGCCATGAGGACAAATGTGAAGAATCAAGTGCTTCTCCACATTAAGGGTGACAGACAAGTAAGACAGAAAATCTGGGCCCCTGAGAGCAATGTTCAGCCATTTTCTCAGTCCCCAACTTCTACCTATGGAATTCTTCTCATATGAGACAATTACATTCTTCTTCCTTGGAGCCAGCATATTAGTTTGGTTTTCTACTGTATTTAAACTTTCTGCATCCTGAACAGACAAAGCTACTTTCCAGTGAAGACAGAAATGGTAGACTAGTTACTTTTAGTCACAATGTTGTACAGAAAATCTCTAGACCTTATCTAGCATAACTGAAAGTTTATACCCAGTGAGTTATATATTTTTTTCTGGCTTCTGGCAACCGCTTATTACATTCTCTTTTTCTATAACTATGGCTTAGTTGGGACTGGCTTTGCCCACTTGTCAGATACTAGTAAGAGCATATTCACACATACTTCCTCTATTTCTTAGCCTTATGATTATATCAGGCCACTGGAGTTGATCTCTGGATGATTTCCATGGAATCCAGCATGACTAAGATTTCGGATGGCCTTGTTGCATCTCTTTGGTCTTCATCCCCTTGAAACTTCTTAAAGGATGCTTGAAATGACCCTTTCCTCCATTTCTTTCTTCCTGGGATTTTTCTTATCAGCTTCTGAATAGTTTTTTTTCTTGTTGTCTAACTGACTTTCACTGTCTGGACTCCTCTTAGTCTTCTCCCTTCTTTACCTCTCTTGTCTTCTTTTCCTTCATTAGGTTTTTCTCTAGACAATTTCATCCATTACTTGATTTTCATCTGATTCCCAGAGGGCACTAGTCTAAGCTTTTCTAATCATAATCCAGATCTCCACCTGAACCTTACATTCTTAATGTAATTGTATCTGGAACACCTTACTTTAAATATTACAGTATCCAAACTAGATGTAATAATTTTTTCCATACACATATCCCTATTTTGATTTATTTTGTTTCTCCTCTTCCTGTCAATATCCAAATGCCCAAAGGAGGGAACTCTGAATACAATTTCAGCTCTGATTATTTTTCCCCCCCACTTTTCATTAGTAAGCAACCTCATGCATTGTGATTTTTTTTCCTTTTCTTTTTCTTTTTTTCCTTTTTGTTAGTTGTGGGGCTTGAACTCAGTGTCTGGGCACTGTCATGAAGCTATTTCACTCAAGGCTAGGGTTCTACTACTTTGAGCTACAAACCACTTTGATTTGTAATACCACTCTGGTTTTCTGGTGGTTAATTGGAGATAAGAGTCTCACAGAGTTTCCTGCCTGGGCTGGCTTTGAACCATGATCCTCAGTTCTCAACCTCCTGAGTAGCTAGGGTGGTGTCCGGCTTATTGTGAATTAAACATGTGTCTCAAATACCTTCTCTAGTCTTGTCCATTCTGCTTGGGGCCTTTCCTACCTGTCTATCCTCTCTTGGGTCACTCTAGTAGAGAAAGATATTCTCTTTAGGTTCCCATCCTTTGCAAATCATTCTTAACTCTCTTTTTTTTGTCAGTCGTGGGGCTTGAACTCTGGGCTTGGGCTTTCTCCCTCAGCTCTTCAGCTCAAGGTGGGCACTCTACCATTTGAGCCACATCCACTTCTGGTTTTCTAGTGGTTTATTGGAGATAAGAGCCTCACGGACTTTCCTGCCCGGGCTGGCTTTGAACCATGATCCTCAGATCTCAGCCTCGTGAATAGCTAAGATAACAGGTGTGAGCCACCGGCGCCCGGCCATTCTTAACTCTTATGAGGGACACTCATCCTAGTTCCAACCGGTTCTGTGATTAATGTCAGCATAGTCCCTGCAGTTTCCTGTTAGCTGAGGCCCTATCTAGCTTTAGACCATCTCAGTTTTATTAAGAAGTTGGTCCAGAAAAGCAACATGCAGGTTGAAGGGCCCTTCAAGGTCAGATCCAGCCCTATATTAAGCCATATCTACAGAACACTAGCTGAGAGAGATTTGTATTTTGGGGGGTGTTATTCATGATTTCACAGAGCCCCATCTTTCCCTTCACAGTTCCTGTCTGGAGACAATACCAAGAAGAATGAGTTACACTTCTCTTGTGCAATCAAAACCAATATGCACAACACTTATTTTTAACTCTACAATGTGGACCCATGTCAAATGGAGCTTGTGCGTGTGCTAGTACTGAGCTTAAACTTAGGGCCCTGGAACTCTAGCTTGGCATTTTTGCTGATGCACTATGTTTTGAGCCACACCCCCATTTCTGGCTTTTAGGTGCTTAATTGGAGATAATAGTCTTTCAGATTTATCTGCCCAGGCTGGCTTTCAAGCTTAACCCTCAGATCTCAGCTTCCTTAATAGCTAGGATTACAGCTGTGAGACACTACTGCTCAGCTCAAATAGAGCCTTATTTTTATTATAGTTTGGTTCCACATTTATCTTAATGCCTTGCCATATTTTATAATGCCTTTGGATATGATCTTCAGTTTTCTCTGAAACAAGGTGGAAAAAAAATCCAAAGCAACGCACAAATAATTCCAGTTCTAGTTACTTCTTTCCTTGGCAGATACTGGTTTTCTTTTCCCACCTCCTAGCTCTTCCTTATATCTTGTATTTATGGATTGTTTCATTCTTCTACATGAACACATTTAGGAGTTTCTTCTCTTGCTCTTTAGCAGAGTTATTAGGTTCTTTACAGTCTCGCCAGGCTCTCTCTAACCTCAGCAACCCCAGCCACCTGTTCTCCCTTTCCCAGCCATTCCAAGCCAGTTACTCTTCCTTTTGGAAGTGTTGTACGTTTTCATACTTATACACCCATGTTATTTAAAAATGTAGTTAGATTTTTTTTGTGTGTGCATACTCTGTGTTGCTGCTTCTCTACATATACTGTTATTCACCACTCAAGACTCACCAAATTTTCTGTGAATTGCCTTCTCTGATTTCTTATAATATTGCTACATGTGTTCATAGTACTTTCAAGATCCTTTGGCTCATAGCAATTATAATGTTGTATTTTTATTGATTTGTTTATTGTATATTTCTTAGCCATTTGTTTTCATTTATTTTGGATATTTTCGGTTTGATAAAGTATGGGTGCTTGGTACAAATTTGTTTTGATTATACAAATAAATAATGTTTTGTATGTATGTTTATAGGTGACATTTTACTACTTCATCTAGTATTGTACTCTTGTAGTCATATGACCTTTCCAGTTTGTGTGGTTTGCTTCATGTCACCTATAAATCTCTTCTTTAATAAAATTTTTTTTTATCCTGCTGGCATCTGTAGCTCACTTCTGTAATTGTAGCTACTCAAGAAGCTGAGATATGAGAATCTCAGTTCAGAGCCAGATAGGGCAGACAAACCTGAGCACCTCTTATCTCCAAACAACCAGGAACAAGCTGCAATTGGAGGCTTGTCTAATGTGCTAGAGCACCAATCATGAGTGTGAGGCCCAGAGTTTGAGCCCCAGTACCCATAGATACATACATATAGGTACACATACACAAATCTTTTATTGTAATAATTATCTTCAGTCATAATGGTCACGTCTAGGGCAAAATAATGAGAAGACACAATGTATCTTTTGGGGTCTCACTAGTTTATCTTCAAAAAATGTTCAGTCTATCTGTAATAGAATCTTATTGATTGGGAACTCAATCGGAAATTTGTCATAACTAGTCTTGTTGTGTTAAAATTGGAAGCAACAGTAGTACTAGGGCTACCTAATAAACCGTTCGGACTCTAGGAGATTTGAGCAGACAGATTTGGTGCATTTTATTAAGTAGTTCTCAGAAATATATCTTTACCTCTTGGCTTATGATTTAATAGTCATTTTATGCATCTTATTCTCTCAAATGGATCTAAGCCAACCTGAGATCAGAAAATTTTCTTTAATACTTTCCAGGAGCTAAACATGGTGATGTCAGAATACCACCTGACATCGCCCTTTTCAACATGACCATAATATAGGGCTGTCGGTCTTGGGGAGTTTCATTTTGATTTCTTTATATTTAGCTCCAAAGTCATCTGACCTTTGGCCCTAGATAGAATAATGAGCACATGAAATCATGAAGGTACTGTACAAATATAATAGAAATAAAACACTAATCAAATGATAGGCTTTGTGTCACAGAAGGCCAGAGCTAGCGTCCTCTGAAATATACACAAAAAATTCACAATAAGAATGTTCCTGACTTTGGCTTGAAATGATTTACTGCATACAGATGAAAGTTTCTCTTGGAAATAAGCACCAGGAAGCATAAATTCTCTGCAAGGAGTTGGCACTCACTTTTAAGGAGTAGAGCTGACCAGGAAAGCGAGACTGTGCTTTCTAGAAGAGCTTTCCTGGTAGCCTCTCACCAGCTCAGAGCTCTGGCATTGCAATGTGTGGCAGAGCTTGAGCACATTCTATATACCTGTGACACCAGGACAAATGGGATCAGAATGCCCAAATACATGACATCCATCTACTCTCTAGTGTAGCAAGAGACACAGGTCAACCATGACTAGGGAACTGGCTTCTTTGTGCTTTCCAAAAGCAAAAACTTTAATAATACATGCTTATTTCTATCCCCAAAAGATCAAATGGTGTTTGAATAGTTGCAGTGATGAAGAGTCAAGTATTTAGAAAATGCATTTTCTTGACTTGTACCTGACTGAAGGCATCTATAGAAGAAGCTAGGCTGTCTATATTCTCCGTCTCTTTTCTTTTCTTTTCTTTTTTTTTGCAACAATACATTAAGAGTAGGTGGGCTGGGATGTGTCTCACACTAATTTTAGATAAGTTGCATAGCATTCTTAGAACATGGTCTCTCTATGACCTTAATGAAAGATGAATGACTAAGCTGAAGTAGACTGGGACACAAAATGAGCATTTTCTGGAGATCTTTTAGTGTTTGCTGATATAGTACATTTACCCATAAGGCATTCTTGAAGGGCGCATTTAAAGAATTCTTAGTACATGTGCCAAACAGTTGCTTCTCTGTCGAATATTTTTTTTTCTTTATGAGTAAGTTGTTAAAGGTTGAATTTTCAATGCTTTCCTGTGAGGAGACAGTCACTGTTCACATGCAGGATGGAACTCGGGGTAACAGAGTGATGGAATCTCTATATGCAGTGCTATTTCATATTAAATATTGACGGGCCGGTATGATGTAGATATGTAGAAGGAGAGTGACAACATGTACCAAATGGGTTTTTTTATATAGTTTAAGGTGCTCTGTTCTTTTTCTGTTTTTCTTTGTGTGTGTGTGTGTGTGTGTGTGTGTGCACGACAGTACTGGGACTTGATCTTAGGGCCATGTCTTGTATTGCTTGGCTAGTGCTGTACCACTTGAGTCAGCTCCATCTCTGCTTTGTACTGGTTTATTGGAGACTACAGTCTTCCAGATTAACCTTCCCAGGCTGGCTTTGAATTGTGATCCTCAGTTCTTAGTCTCCTGAATAGTTAGGATTATAGATGTGAGCCAACAATGCCCATCTTTTTCTGTGTTTTTGAATAGAGGACAGCCACCTGGCATGTCTTATGATTGGCACAGAGGTGTATGGCCCACTTATATACAGAAGTAAGGCAACTTTCTTTGCTTCAAATCTTAAATATCTTAGAGGTTAAATACTACATAATTAGCATTTAAAAGGAAAGGCACTTCTATTTCTTTTTAAACAATGCAATTATTTTACCATTTTAAAACCAAACTCTATTAAATACCTCACTAGAATAAAAAAAAAATTGAGCCGTGGTGGCATACCCCTGTAGGTCCTGTATTCTGGAGGCTGAGATAGGGAGGGTTTGTATTTGAGGCTAACCTGAGAAACCTGTCTCAAAACGAAACACTGTTTTGAATATCGTTTGCCTTTACTTTTAAAGCTTTTAATCTGTTTTGCCACTGGCACAGAGCAATGCTGAAATACCTGAACTCCATCCACCTTTAGCACCCTTTAACTGCATAAATAGTGCCTAGGAAAACTCAATCCCCTGTGTGAGATTCTTAGATCCAGGACACCAGTAGTTGAACAAAATGCCAACAGGCCAAGAGTAGCATTCTGCAGCAGAGGTTTGGCCCTCTCCAAACACCTCTCTAAATCTATAGATAAACTTTTCTCCAACTCAGATCCCTCAACGCCAATCAGAGTTTTATTAAATTTTATTAACATTTGTTAAAGCTGTTCTTGGACTGGAAACTTGCCTGCTAAGTTTTAGCCCAAGGCAGATTTTAATGGCCAACTTCTGCAGGCATCAAAGGGCTTAGGAGCTAGTAAGAAGATACTGGCTCTTCCCAATCAGTGACAGCCTGCTCTTCTGCAAAAACTCCACAGGAGGATCACACGTGAGGAGAGATTGGAACATCTCTGACAGGCAGCCCTGAGTTGAACCACTTCTTCGGCTTCCATCACGTCAGTTTGGCACAGGTATTTCATGCCCTTAGAAGTTTCTGAGTCTGCAGACTGATCAAAGCGTTGGGACAACAGAGCTAATTTCACCTACACACATTCCTTCATCACGAGTTGAGCCTTTTATGCATTAATTTACTTGAAAAACACTTGTGTTTAGCTTTGATTATTCACTCATCATTCATTCTCTTCTCTCTGAATGAGATACATGAAGACAAAGGAAAGGGTATAGAGATGTCTAAATTGAATTATTGTGAAGTCATTTGTACTTTATGCTAAGAAGTTTTTTTTTAATGAGAAAATAATGTTTGGACAAGCTATGTTTCTTCTCCCTGTCCTTATCTTGCAATAGCATAGTTTTGATTATTGGAAGTTAAAAAAAGAAAGGTAGAGGACAGATTTTATTGTATCTTCTGAGTAGAGGATCCTAAGAGATGCAGCTTGATCAATTATGCTAATAGGCACTTCCTTAGGAGTTGTGTAGTCTAGAAGACGGTTATTTAGAATCAGAAAAGATGAATTAAAACCCACATGTTGGCAGTGTTCAAGAGCATCCACATAAGACACACGTAAGATGGTTGGCAACTATGTTCTGTTCAACCTCAAAGAAGTCAACAAAGTAAAAAATAAAAAGGAAACGCACTAGATTCTGTGAGTACCCAGGATGTACATGACAGTGTTTGGTCTCTATATATGTATGCATGAGGAGAGGTGGTTAAGGAAGGGAGAAAGTAACTAAAGTAGAAACATAGACCTGAAGGGACCATGACTCAAGCAACAGCTTAAGACATTTTGATTGATTTTATTACTAAATTTGAACTCAGAGTCTGGAGCTCTTTTTTTGTTTGTTTGTTTGTTTGCTCACAGCTGGTGCTCTACAGTTTGAGCTATGCCTCCAGTCCAGGTTAATGTATTTGAAGAAAGATCAAACAATGTGAAACATTACAGGCAAGTCAGTTCCGTCCTTCAAATATCTCCACCAACTAGCCATGACTACCTATATTCTTGGGCATCTATGAAAAAAATTAAATGGTAAAATAAGTTGGAAACAAAATAGTCACTTCCTATAAGACACTGCCTCCTGACACTTTTACTGGTATTGTCCTCAGGCATAGGCATAGGCTTAATGGCAGATCCCTGGGTCATCATGGAAGTCGTAATACTAGGCACAAATTCTCTTTCAAAAGTAGTCTGTGGGGGCTGGGAAGGTGGCTCAGTGGTAGAGAGCTTGCCTTACCTGCATGAGGCCCTGGGTTCCAGTCCTCAGTACCACATAGGCAGAAAAACCTGGAAGTGGTGTTGTGGCTCAAGTGGTAGAGTGCTATCCTTGAGCTGAAGACCTGAGGGACAGCACCCAGTCCCAGAGTTCAGGCCCCACAACTGGAAAAAAAAAAATAGTTTGTGGCTACCTCTTGAGATTAGGCTCCACCTCAGAACTGAATTTGAGTCTCTGGAGACAGAACCTGTTCACCATTGCCGGCAACACTGCAGGTAAACTAACACACTGCTAAGGGTACAAACAAAAGAACAACAGCCCTAAACAATTTTACACAGCCGGGGATGCATATTGTGTCAGATAAGTTTTTGCTCTCTTTTGGTTTTGGGAATTGAACCCAGATCCCCAGATCCTTGCAAATACTCTATCACTGAGCTACATCTCCACCCCCACCTCCCCCTTTTTTTGTTCATTTAGCTGTTTGGATATGGTGTGGATTTCTTTGTTGTCATAGCTTCTGGAGTTTGCTGATCTTGTATATATGGGCTGATACCTTTCAAGATATTTTTAAAAAGTTTCTCAGTCAGTATTTCTTCAAATGTTTCTCCTTTCTCATTCTATTATTCTTTTGGAATCCCAGTTTTATGGATATTATCTATTATATGTGCTGTGACAATTTCCCTCCAGACTATTTTATTTGTCTTTCAAGCATACTTGTATTGTATTTTTCCATTGTGTGTACAAATTTTAATGTCTTGCATAGATGCCTCTGGATAAGAATATTTTAACTTTATACTAGTCATTTCTGCAATTCGAATGTATTCCCGATATGCAAAAATTGATAGCATGTGTGTGCCACTGTTAATTTTTAAATAGTTTAATAGCTGAGATGTGAAAGCATAACTTATGTTTTTCTGCATTTAAGGTAATAATATTGAAAATACTCATTGACGTTCTAGAACTTAATTGTACGGGTTGTTTGTAAATATTCTTTTCAAAAAATGTTGAATAAACCACGGATCTAACCATCGATCTCAATGATGCTTTTGGGGATTAGATTTTGACTGGTATTAGTGATATGAAATTCTGTCTCATTTGTTGTCTAGATTTTTGGGGTTGGTCATGTTTTAACTGAAGGGTATTCTTCTGCTGCCTCATTCATTCCTCTACTAGTTCATTTAGCTCTACATTTTAGGCTAGTTCTGCAGTCTAAGAAGCTACTGAGGACTCCTGTGAGACATTTTCTTTATTGTCTAACCGTCTTCAGTGAATAATCCTAGACATGACAGAGGCATCTGAGTTTAACACTTTTTTTAGAATTGACAAAATTTTTTAAAAGTTGAATTAATGCCAAATGTAAAATGCTCTCTCTAGGTAGAATGGGAAACCTCCTAAATTTTGATTAAGTATGTGAATGATCATTTACTAAATGCCCTTGACTGTTGGATCTAGAACCACATTATCTATATACATTTATCTGTGAAGTATCATTTGGTTCTGAATTTGTACAATTTTTCTTCTCTCCTAAAATCAGAGCCTGATTTATTGTGACACCAAATGAATCGTAAGCTTTCGGGGTCCTTCCCTCCAAGAGAGCTACAAGTTGCTGGGAGTTGAGGAGCATTGGGGATTCAGTGTGTTACCAGGGATGTGTATTGATGGGATTGCAATCAGCAAGCACTTCCTAGAAACATTTCTGGTAGGTAAAGAGGAAGACTTTATTCATCAATAAGTCTCTAATAATATTTTTTTGTCATTTATCCCCTTATTTTAAATTGAGACACATCTTTTTTCTTTTTTTCCTTCCTTCTTTTCTTTTCTTTTCTCTTCTCTTCTCTTTTCTTTCCTTTGCCTTTGTTGGCACAAAGAAAAATCCTGGAACTTAAACTCGGGAATTAAGTGTTATCCTGGAGCTTTTATTTTGCTCAAGGATAACACTTTACCACTTGAGCCACAGATCCCTTTTTGATAGTTTATTAGAAAGAAGAGTCTCACAGACTTTCCTGCTCAGGCTGGCTTTGAAGCACAATCTCAGCTACCTGAGTAGCTAGGATTACAGGCGGGAGCTGCTGGTGCCTAAGCTCATCTTCTCTTTTATAGTTAAAACTTCAATTATTTTTTAAAAAGGGCTCACTAAATTGTATAAGCTTCTGGCACTATGTACACCTTTACATCCCAAGCATGTATGGCTATTCATATTTTTATTTAATGATGTTTTATTATAAAAATACAACAGGGCACCAATAAACTGTATAGTGCTTTTGTCTAAATTGGAGAAAACATTCTCTCTGGATAGATGGTAAGACAGGGCACATGACTCAACATGTCTCATTGATTTGACGCTCTTCTGTAAGCATAAAATGTACAACTGCATGTAGCAACCATCGGCCATTGTAATGATTTAGATAATGCAGTGGGGTTTTATAAGTGATGGTAAAGATTACTTATGATCCCAACCCAAAATAACTAGCTTGCATTTGGATGTGCAGTATTTTCAAATACACATATACTCATACTTAATTAATTCAAGCATAAAGACTATCATGATCCTGTTAGACTCTGTTCCTCCATGAAATAGATCTCATATAGTCATAGGGCAATTATTTAGGTTGTGTTTTTGGTTTCTGTGCTGATTTGGTTATGTGGCTCTAGACCACAATAACAACTCACCCAACACAATTTAATGTCTGACCTAAATTTTGCAAAACTATCTCATTTATCCATGTTGGAGTGAAACAGGCACTCATGTCTGACAGCATTATAAGTAACTCAGATCAAAGTATTGATCAGGAGTGGATATGTTGTTTTCCAGTGGGAGGATAAGGATGGGGAAGCCAATCTATTACTGCCCATATAAACCATCTCACTGAAAAGAGATTGCGGTAATATACCAACTATTATTACCACAAATTATTTTAGCTAGAATGTGAACAATAACTCACTGTCTTGTCATGGCATCTGTTAAGATGATACTGTTGAGGATGGCAGGTTCAAAATTTGGTGCTCTTGTCATCTTATGTTCTTTCTTTAACAAGAACAAATAAAGGCTAATCTTTCCTTAAGCAGAAAGCAGAGTTGGTTCCTAACCTTTTCTTTCTGACTTCCCAAAACATTTGTTTTGGCATTTGATTAGAATTATGTACTACCTAATCTTGGCTAGCATCCAAGTTCTATCTCCTCAACCACATTGTATAAATTGGTCAGAGGCTAATATTATTGTTCTGGATTTCATAAAATAGAAATATGAAATCTTAGGGAACTTGAATATATTCTTGAAACCTTGTTATCCAGAGCTTTCAACCTTTACAATCTAGGCTAAACCTAGGTAAGATAGACTTAGAGCTCACCTTTCTAATTATAGCAAGTAATGACTTGCTAATATGTTTTTCAAAGCTAAGAGATTTCACATCATCATGAAATTCCTGCCCTCTGTTGAGTAAGTGTCAGATATGGTGAGAGTCCATGGGGCATGAGTGTACCCTTTCTAGTGATAGAATACTTGTTCTTGAATTTGTCTGACTTTTATATGTATATAAAAGTCTCATTTGTAGAACAGCTTAATCCTTAAAGGCATTTAAGAGTCCCCATCTAATTCAGTCTGTGGTCCTCAACTGAGGTGCTTTTTACCTTGCAAGGGATATTTTGCAATGCCTAGAAGCATATTCAATGTGCACATCTGGGTGTTATAGTCTGAATAAGAAATGCCCCTTACATATTCTCGTGTTGCACACTCGGTCCCCAGGTGGTAGTTCTATTTGGGGAGGTTCTGGAAACTTAGGAGAAGGGACCTAGTTGGAGGAAGTAGGTCACAGTATAGGTGACTTTGGAGGTTATACTGGATTCCTTATGCCTTCCTTGCTGTCTTGTTTCTTGTGTGCTTTTAGGTAAACAACCTCCTCTACTTACTACCAACATGCTCTGTCCAGTGTGTGGAGGGGTCACATCACCATGGGCTGAACCCTGGAAACCATAAGACAAAGTACATCTTCCCTCCTTTAACTTATTCACTAAAGTATCTCTGCCACAGATATGAAAAAAGTGACTAATACAGGGTGCTACTAGTATTTAGCAGGGAGAGCTACCTGGTCTTGGTGCTAAACATCTAAAGAATGGTCTGGTCCAAAGTATCTGTAGTGCTCAAGATGAAAAAAAAAAAGGCACCTCTATTATAAGGCAACTTGTCTATTTCATAGATAAGAAAACTAAAACTTCAACAGATATATGGTTTACTCCAGATTCCAAAGGAAGTTGGTGTCAGGTAGGGTGAGAATCCACAAAGCTTAATTCTTCCTTACCATCTCTTTTTGTGAGTTTTTGGTAGGCTGCTTTAAAGAAAAAAAGTTTTAGCAGGGATTAATTTAGCATAACAGGAATATCTTAGCAAAAAGGCCTTTAATAGGGTTTTAAAAAATATTCTTAAGTATTTTTCTAGTTTGTTTTGTTAAGATGAGATAAAGAGAAGTAAATATTATAGAGGCTGTGAAAAATCTTCATTGTCTAATCAATTGGATGGGATATTTGCTAATTAAGAAACTTCTAATTAGCCTTCTGAAAAATTGTATGGCTTCAAAGCATCTGCCAGGATCCCACTATAAATCATGCCCTTTTCAAAGAATCGATAATAGTGTATGTATTATATAACATGCGTGTGTTGGGTGGGAACAGTATGGCTTTTTCTTTTGAAACTGTATGATTTAGAAGGATGTAGAGAGACACTGTTTTTTAAATTTAATTCATTTAATAAACAAGGCCAGGAAATTCAGAAAATCTCCCAACTGTACCCTTTATTGTGGGTTTTCATGATTCATATTCTGAGATAAGGCAGTCGTTTTAGCTCAGATCTCTGAATTTTGGTTTCCTTAGATGTCTCTTGGACTATTGGCACAGTTCACAGGACATGTCCTGAGACTAAGTATTTCTGTAACATTTTCAAGACCCGAAATGGGTCACAAGGGCCTGTGACGTAACTTCATTATTAGTTTTTTTTTTCTTCAAGAGGTAGCATAGAAGAGACTGAGCTCATAGTTTGGATGCATATGATGAATGTAATAATAGCCCAAGAGTCCTCTGTGGTAGACGTTGCTGAAACTGCTCTGTGTGGAGTTATCATATTTCATTCCATATAACTGTGTTTTCTGCCACCAAACTCTGCTAATAAATGAAGAAAATCCATTATCTTACATAAGCCAATGACTTAAGTAGCACAGCTTCAAGGCTGGTCAATTTGGTGACATCCATGCCTTCAAAGATTCAGGTTCTTTCCATATTGTTGCCTACTTTTCTCAGGATAGTTGGATTGTTCCTCTGGGGAGAGAACCCCACGTGGCTGCTGTAGATCAAGACATCAGATCTTGGGAGTGGAGAAAGCAAGATCATTCTTCTCTCTGTGCATATTTTTTGTTTGGCTTCTAATTCTGGAAGCTCTCTAAGCCTCCGTTTTATCGCTTGAAATAATGTCCTCTGAAGGTAAAAAGCAACTTTTGGGAGAATTAAATAAAATACTGTATCTGAGGCTTAATGAAATTCAATCACGATAAAGAGCATTGCCAATTTTCAATGACAAGACTACCTGTGTGCCTGGTACTTAGCATATCCCCTATTGGCAAGCACTAGGTTTAGGTGCTTCCTCTCCACATCACTGGAATGAATGCTCTCCAGGCCTCCAGTGATTGTGGAAATTTGTTTAAACTTCTCATTTACAAACTGGCTGTCAGCTCCCCTCCCTTCTCACCCTTCAAAACCCTGGGCTTAATTGGGATGCAAATATCTCCCCTGGTAGCCTAGCTTTGCTTTGGTCACCTGGGGGAAAGCCCTTGGCCATCCAGGGAGGAACAGTGGGCAAAGAAGGGAGGTCCCACCCTGGGGTTCTCCATCTTTGTGGAGAGAAAATGATGATGATGTATGAGACAGCAGTGCCTTTGGAGCCTAAGGAGGACATGACAGATGGGATAATATGGGAGGAAAATCCTGTCTCCCTAATGGAGACTGATGGCCTACGCTTGTCTTATTTTGGCATTGTTGGGGCAGGAGCCGGGCAGCCTTCCCCAGAGGAGTTTCACCCAGTGGCAGGTTCAGTATGTCAACCGCACTGTCCTCAGTGGTAGCTTTCAACCACAGCGGAGTGATGGGAGAAACACATGGAGGGGGCCTCGTGTGGGGGGTGGGGTGGGGAGGCTTTGCTGTGTGGAGCCCCCCAGTCCCTGTCCCTTGGCTTTGACATGCCAGGAATGACACGACTTGCTTGATTTATTTTTTGGCCTCCTTTTCCCACCTTTAGCTTCTCCCTCCCCCAAACCATGGAAGCTAAACTAAAAACTCTAAAACTTAAAAAAAAAAAAAAAAAGATATGGGCCCAGAATCCTTACTAATCACCCCCATCCCCAATCTCTTCCCCTTCAGATCTCTCATGGGCCACAGGAAAGCAAAGCTTAAAACTAGAGTAGGAATGTCATCTTTTGAAATCACCTATCTTCGGGAGCAGTTTTATTAATGTCTCTTTGTGCTTACCTCCTGTTTGGGGAAGACGATTGCTTCCACAGATCTGTGTGGGAGGCTGAAGATTTGGTTCTGAAGCAACAGAAAACCTACGGGTGAGAACAACCTCCCTAATTGACATACAGCAAAGGCGTTCTTCAAGGAAACTTTTCTCTAGGCGCTAGCTGTTTAGAATTTTTTTCTACTTGAATTGTATTTTCTTTCTGTCTTTTTCTTAAAGAGAAACTCTGATTTTCTTCCCCTGCCACTCACCTATGGCAATTTTCCTCCAACCTCTCCCACAAGATTTCTACTTAGGAAATGAAAAGATAACCCAGACAAAGAGTGAAGTCGTGGTTTCAGAGGCAATGGCCATGGTTACTAGAGAGTGCAAGGCAAAGGGTCCAACAGAAATGAGCCTTGCTGCCTGCAAAGAAGCGATGTTTCCTTCTGTGCCTGCCACTTCTGTGAAGGTTTCAGGTCCCAGCAAGGATTCAACAGGTGGGGAGTGGCCTGGGATTTTGTGCTGTGGATTTGTGCAGGTCTGCCTGGAGTTGTGGAGGGTCACTGGTATTTTCTAGATTATTCTTTTTAAGGAGGAGGAAACTTCACTGTTGCATGCTCTGAGATACCAGCTTAAAAGACTACATCATCCAGAAAGAAATCAGTTCTTATTCTAAATAAATAATAGGCCACGTTGGGGGAGGGGGGGAATTGCTAGATCTGTGGGTGGTGGTGGGTGCATTCTTGCTCTTTTAGAACTTTAAATGTGGGTTCCTTGGCATTAGCTTTATTTAAAACAGAGTGGTAGCTCTTTACGCCCTCTGAAAAGTTAATAGCCCACCTGAAAGGGGATGGTGGCCCACAGTGTCTTTGTTACTAATTATACTGCCCCTGTGGGAGGAGTGCTTGCTGCTTTAGAAAGCTCAGGAAGACAGGAGTTCCTCCCCCCCAAATGCTTCCAGGATGAAGATGACAGGACAGACAAGGCTGATTCGCAGAGGTGTTGCCTGATGGGAAATGGGCAGCAGAGAGCAGGGCTTATGGCCTTGCTTACTTGTTCAAGAAATCCTTGCAGTGAAGTCTTTTGAGGAACCTCCATATTGCTTTCCAAAGTGGTTGAACAAGTTTACATTCCCACCAACAATGAAGTAAGGTTCCTTTCTGTCCACATCCCCTCCAGCATCTGTTGTTGTTAGAGTTCTTGATTTTTGCTGTTCTAACTGGAGTGAAGTGATATCTCAATGTTGTTTTGATTTGCATTTCTTTTATGGCTAGGGATGTTGAACATTTCTTCATGTGTCTATTGGCCATCCTTCTTTCTTCTTCAGAGAGGCTTCTCTTTAAGTCTTTCGCCCACTTACTTATTGGGCAGTTGCTTCTTTGAGGATTTGTTGTTGGGGGGTTTAATTTTTTGAGTTCCAAGTATATTTTAGATATGAGACCCTTGTCCGTTGTATGGCTAGTAAAGATCTTCTCCCAGTCCGTGGGCTTTCTATTGATCTTGCTAGCTATGTCATTTGCCCTGCAGAAGCTCTGCAACCTTATACAATCCCATTTGTCCAACCTTTCTTTGATTTGTTGTGTTTCCGGGTCTCTATTCAGAAAATTTCGGCCTGAGCCAAGGAGACCCAGGGTTTCTCCTATTCCATCCTGTAATGTTTTCAGAGTGTCTGCTTTGAGTTCAAGGTCTTTGATCCATTTGGAGTTGATTCTGGTGCAGGGTGATATATAAGGAGCTAGCTTTAGTTTTCTACATGTAGTTAACCAGTTTTGCCAGCACCATTTACTGAAGAGGCTGTCTGTCTTCCATTCTATTGTTTTAGCTCCCTTATCGAAGATTAGATGGCTATATGTCTGTAGGTTCATTTCTGGGTTTTCAATTCTATTCCATTGGTCCTGAGGTCTGTTCTTATGCCCTATGACCCAGCAATCCCACTTTTGGGCATTTACCCTAATGTTTACAAAAAAGACCACACTAAAGCTACCAGCACAACTATGTTTATTGCAGCATTATTTAACATAGCTAAGATATGGAACCAACCCAGATGCCCCTCAGTAGATGAATGGATCAAGAAAATGTGGTATATATACACAATGGAATTCTATGCCTCCATCAGAAAGAATGACATTGCCCCATTTGTTAGGAAATGGAAAGGCTTGGAAAAAATTATATTAAGTGAAGTAAGCCAAACCCAAAGAAACATAGGTCCCATGGTTTCCCTTATTTGCAATATCTAGTATAGGTATGAGTCAAGCGGAAAAAGTCAGAGAATGTGATGTTAGGAAAACGAACCCTCAAATATGTATTTTAATGTTTTTGTTTCTTTCATGCATGTGTTTCTAACGCATTTATAAGATTATTTCTTGGTTGCTTTGTATGTCCCTCCCCCACAGTGTAACCCCTGCTTTCACTATATTTGATGTCAGTATAACATGTGGAGGAGATGGGGACAAACAAGTCGTTTAAGGATTCAGGTGGACCTGTTGCAACAATGAGAAGTACAAAATGTCATGTCAAAACCAGCTTTACAATGTCGGAGGGGGGGGAGGGGGGGTATGATTGGGTGGGGGGGAGGGGGGAGGCTGGGAAGGGAGGTGAAGGGTAAACAAAGGAGGAGGCTGCAATGCTTGGTAAGAAATGTATGCATTATCCTGCCCATGTAATTGTAACCCCTCTGTACAGTATGTTCTCAAATAAAATAAAATAAAATTAAAAAAAAAAAAAGAAATCCTTGCAGTGGTAACTCTGACATAGTGGGAACTCAGCCATGGTCACCTTGCTTCTCCTTCCCCTTTCAAGTGCTTTGTCCTCTGCTTCTTTGTTCAGGGCAGTGGCATCCAAATCAAACTCACGGTGCATGGGAGGGAGGGAAGGTTTTCCCCATTACCATGGTTCTGCCTCCAAACTTTCCCTGTGTAGCATGTATGTTAAAGAGGTTCAGGAGACATGGCTGAGCTGGTTACGGATGTGGTGAATGAGTGTCTGTGGAGTTAGGGGAGGGGAAGAGGTTCCAGAGATGCCTGAATGTGGGTGGGAGGTTGTTTCTAGTTCAGACCATGGCCAAAAACACCTCCAAATGACAATAAAAAACAACACACACACACACACCCTAAACAACAACAACAAAAAACAACAACACAAAACAAAACAAATTAAAAAATCCCCCACTGCAGTGGGGCTCATCCTGGGGTTCTTAAGGCCAGCTCTGGAATTCAGCTCTGTTCTTTCTGACCCTCTCAGAGACCTTAGCAAAGGTCAAATTCTCTACATGGCAAAATGGATCCCCCCCCTCCACCCCCGTAGAAAAATGGAAGTTATATTATGTAGGTCTGCCAAAAAGGGATATTATTTCAAACACTGAAGCATTTACATTAAAGAGAGAGAAAGTGACACCCAGGGGAAGGAGGCTCTGAGTAGGAGAGGAAGTGACATTGAAATCGGAACTTTTTAAGGTTGTTTTGGGCACTGTTTCAAGAGGAAGTTCTGGTTCTTAAGACAAACATTCACTAATCTAATCTCTATCAGGAGACATAAGTATAAGTACACTTTTTTTTTTTTTTACTCCTCTAGATTTTGGATTTCTGAACTGAACTCTTGAAGATGAATGTAAGCTCCATTGAAGAAAAACAACTTAAGGAAGAATTGTTTTTTAATTTCTATACTGTGTAATGAAAAATGATCAGCAATCAAGAACAACCTCTCCTAATGCTGTCTTCTTAGTTATGGAGCGAATCACCCTTGAGCTAAGATCTATGACAGGCTTCCTCATCCCCATTCTGGCTGGGCTGTTCATTCCAGATTCCTGCCACCCCCAGCCTATGTGTGTGTGGAGTCATGCGGTGACCTATATCCTGAACATATCCCACTACACTGGAATGCCCAATTTACTTCTGTTTTTTTTTTTTTTCCCCCCTGTTAATCTGGCTTCTTGAACACTAGAAATACCTGGACCATGTTAAATGCTCAATAAGAGGTCAATATTGACAATGGATGGGAAACAGAGAAATAAGAATCATCCCAGGGCCAATTTACTGCTATTCGAGACTGAAACTTGGACAATATGTATCTATTATGTTGCAGTTTCTGTGGGTCAGAAGTCTGGACACAGCCTGGCCTAGTTTTCTGCTCAGAATCTCAGAAAGGTGCAATCAGGTTTGGAATTTGGGTTGTGGTCTTATTTGGAGATTCTGAGGAATGATTTACTTCCAAGCTCATTCAAGGAGCTGGGTTCCCTCTCCTTCTCTCCTCTTCTTTTCCTTCCTCTCCTTTATTTTTCATTTTCATTTCCCTTTCCTTTCTCTCCCCTTCCTTCTCCCCTCCCCTCCCCTTTTCTCTCTTGAACTAGAGATTTAAGTCAGGGTCTCTCCCATGTTAGGCAAGTATACTACTTTCAGAGTCATGCTTCTGTTTTCAACCAAAGAAAAATCAGAGGTCTCCTGATATTTACTAGCTGTTGAAAGGAAGTCACATTCAGGTCTCAGATGTCACTGGAAGCTTCTCAATATGGATATTTTCATTTTCAAGGCTGAATCTCTCATTCCAGTCAACTAGGCCTGAGTTGGAATTATATCATCAAGAAAGGGACGCCCCCGATTTCCTTTTATGTATTGTATCTGGTAAAAGCAGTTTCCATGTCTTAGCCAAGGGGCTGGGACCATCCAGAGGCAAAACTCAAAGGGTGGTCCCCGGAGAGTATGTTGATCTCAATCTGTTTACTTATCACAGGCACTTTTACCCTCAAAGTCCTTTTGTTTCTTTTCTTTGGGCCTTGAAGGAAAGTAGCTTAATATTTCTAGTCATGTCTTATTATCTGAAACAATTTCTGTAGTTTTAATGGTTGGTTGTTAAAAAAATAAAGATAGCAATCTGATATCTTTCAAAGCATGTGCTATGTAAAGATCCTTCGTTCAGTTATTAAGCTGTTGGTTTTGACCTCTAAATGTCCTGCTTCTCTTCTCTGTGAGTGGTGCTAGGATCTGCAAACTCTCTTCATTCCTTGTGAGCCGGCTACTTGCCAGGTTCTTATATTGGGGGAGAGGACAAGGGACTTGTTTCTTCCGTCTATCAGCATCACCCCAGCAATAATCCTTCCCTCAGCACTGGCTGAATGGTTCCAGTTCAGCTTTTCCTAATACCTCAAGACCTAGCCTCATGACAGCCCAGCAGAAAAGAACATTAGCTGGGCAGGACTCTTTCCATGGAGGTCTATCCTGGCTCTATGAGATTTTCTACTGAACTGGAAAGTTCTGATAACTCTAATGTGTTTTCTTCTCTTTAGTAGTAGCAGCCCTTCCCAGCAGCTATCTTGGAGTTTACTCAATGTTCTCATTCAAATCCTCATAGTTCTCAGTTAAAATAACCAGTTATAATAGCTATCTTCCTTAAAATAAAGGACTGTATTGTTCCTTCATAGAATGCCCTGCAGAAACTAAAATCTGTGCATGCACATGTCCCTCACAGTATTTGTATGTATCCTACACACATGCTCCCATATGCTTTAAATCAATATGTAACTTATAAAACCTAATACAATGCAAGTGCTAGGTAAATTGTAATTATTCAGGGAATGAAAAAATCTGGATACAGTTATTACTCATACATTTCTTTCAAATATTTTTCTTATCTGTGGTTTGTTGAATTCACAAATGTAGAACCCCATAGATATGAAGAGCAAACTATATTATACTATTGATCCAGGCAGTCAACATTGTAGGGTCTCTTTAATATATATTGGAACCTTATATGCCACAGTAACAGACATTCAGCAAACAAATGAAATCTGTCCTCTGGTTTAGAGTATGAGAACATGGAGCTCATGCAAATAATCCTGGCTAAGTAGTAATAAATATACACAGACACACAGGGTCTGACCCACACAATTATTCCTTGAATTATAGTGAATTGTGAGTAAAAAGACTCTAGACCCTGAGAAGACCAAACTTAGAAATCAGTAAAGCTATTTGTGGAATAGACTCAAGTATTCCCATTTCACAGATAAGGAATAGAAAAACTAATCTCTACTTCAGATCTTTTTGCTAGTGGACTCCTGAGAGACAGGCAATGTCGTTGCTGATATCTTCTCTGTCTTACCCTGAACTAACGCCACTGAACTTCATTTTCTGTTTTAAATGGCATCTGTATCCAAGTTCAAAATCTTTGAGCTCCCCCAACCACCACCTTTTCCCCCCTAAAGTAGGCCTGATAACCTTTCTCTAAAATGTCTCTCTAGAGCCTTTAATTCCCATTTCCTGAACAGAGAGCAGGAAATGCTTATTTTTCTATTTCTCCTTACTTCAACCTGGTTATAATAAAATAAATCCTTAAAATGTCTTTGTAGTCTGCTCCTTCATGAACTTTCTATTGTCTCTGGGAGTGTTTATGTCATCAAGATCTCTTGCTGAGGCTGTTTGCCTAGCTTTCACGATTGTTTCCTCTACTGTTACCTATTTGGTATATTATTTATTAGAAGATTATGTCTAAAATATAGCTCAGAGAATATTATTCTTTACAAACTCCTCAGTACTTCCCAATAGAATAACGTTTGAACACCTTACTCAGCTGGGAGGCTAAAATGTCATTCACAATTTGGACTCAACCTCTATTGCTAGCCTTATCTCCTGTTCCTCATTGGTAGATTTTTCTCATGCCAACCAAACCTGTCCATGGCCTCTAAAGCCTGTTTTTCCTCCTACTGAAATAGACACACTTCATGACAATAGGCTTCCTTCCCCATCCTATCTCCCTCCCTGAAATCCACCCCTCCTCAAAGACTCAGTCAAATTCTACCTCTTTATGGCTTGATCATGTACACAGAATAGTCTCTTCTTTTCACTTTTTGTAATGCCTGTGTAAGATGATGGTACAATTACCAGAGCTGTAGAGCTAACAAGTAATGATGGCCTAGTTTATGCTCAACAGTGCACCTTGACTCTGCATCATTGAACTTAATCCTCCAGAAGTGCCTGTGAGATAGGATCCTCTCTGTTTTAAAGATGAGGAAGCCAGCTTAGTGAACTGACATGATTTGTACAATCACACAGTTCATTTTCTGTCCTATGTGAATTATTCATAGTCTTACCACTCTTCTAAGAGGATAGCATGTTGAGAACAGGGAGCTTTCTTTGTTCAGCTAAAATCCCCTTTGTGTAATAAATGGTCAGTTTGCTGAACAGAGTTCATAAGATTGTTTTGTTATATATATACATTTTTTTGTTGTTGGTTGTGGGGCTTGAACTCTGGGCCTTGGTGCTGTCCCTCAGCTCCTCAGCTCAAGACGAGCACTCTATCACTTGAGCCACAGCACCACTTACAGTTTTCTGGTGGTTAATTGGAGAGATAATAGTCTCACGGACTTTCCTGCCCAGGCTGGCTTTGAACAGTGATCTTCAGAGCTCAGTCTCCTGAGTAGCTAGAGTTATAGGCATGAGCCACTGGCTCCTGGCTTTGCTAGGTTTTTGATGCTAGGTTTTCATTAATTAAGTTTATGTATCAAGCGTATGTCTGTGTCCATGTAATGTAAGTCAAAGGGAAGGAGAGTCCATCTGAAAGCTATGAAATAAACGGATTGCTATTTTCTGCCTCTCATAGTTTGAGAGATGATCTTTATCTAACAATGACTCCTGGAGCTTTAAGTACTTAAATGAACATTCAAATTAAGTTCCACTTTAAATTTGTAAAAAACAAACAAAATACATCTTCATCATATGAAGATTATTTCTCAGAAGCTCCTTTGTGGCCTAAATTTTCATTTTTTGGTGTATTTTGAAAGCAGAGTTTTGGCTGATATATAATATGAGAGGCATGCCTATTTGGGAGAATTGAATGCAGCTGTGGTTGGGAATTATTCAAAAGCTACTCAAAAGATATTAAAGAAAAAGTCAAGAGCATAGATTCGAGGTCACGAGTTAGAATTCTGGGGTCAGAGGAACTTCATTCTCTTGGAAATAATAAGTCTGACCCAGGAGGGCGGCTTTGAGGAGATGGCCATACAGATAATACTCTGGACTTGAATGCACAGGGAGACATTTTTGGCAAATGCATTCATTTGCCTTTTGCTCCAACTTTTGAGCTCTGAGAATTATGAGTAGCACTCCCAGATTTGGAGTTGCTTTCAAAGAACTGAAGTCTCCCTTTACAGCTTACTTCCTGGTGGCCATTTTATATTCTGGCGAGGCACCAGGGAACAGAGATGTAAGTGTGTGAAATGCAGAAGGAGGCAGAGGGAAGTTCAAGAAAGAGGCTGGACAAGCACGCTACTTGTCAAACAAATGGAGGCGTTGTAGGGGAAAGGGATATTCAGTGTTTCTCTTTCTCTTTCCTGAGCATCGTGTCCAGGAGCCACTATATGGCCCTTGAAGACATTTGGGCATTTTAATAGGGAAGTCCCACTTTGTGTATATAGACTTGACCCCACAAATAGCCTGCTTCTGGTGAGCACTAGGCTTGGAAGATTTCCTGTGCTGGGCATGGAGTCTTGTTGCTTCCTCTCTACTGTCCTGGCTTTAGTCAGAGTTGTTCTGGAGTCACAGATTAGGGCAGGGTTAACTGGACCCACTGGATTGCAACCTTCTTGCAAGTCTAACTGAATTCACTACCCTGATTGGCCCTATCCAACTGGGTTGAGTAAGCCCAAAGAAAATGACCTGCAGCCTTACTTAACTGGCCCAGGTGAAATCAAGGCTACTTATATACTGTTCTGCACTGTGATGGAAGTGAACACTGGAAGTGAAGCCCTAAGCCCTTCAGTTTTTAGGCCCATATACAAGCATAGCTAAGAGTCAGGTATAGAAAGAATGCAAAAAATGCAGGACAACTATGCTGTTTATCATTCATATAGGGTTACTTCTGAGAGTAAAAAAGAACATGAAGAAATTATATTTGGGCAACAGACAAAAAAATAGGGCTGTGCCAAGTGAATTTGGAATCCTACTGGGAAGGATTGTTCTCAGTTCAATTAGCAAACATTTCTTAAGCACCTGTACCAGGCATTGTTGCCTTCCATAACTGGATAAACACTTGTCAACAAGTAATGACAGGATAAGGTCAAGGGCAATAGTGGAGGTAGATGCAAAGGCAACAAAAAGATCGTGAAATTACTCCAGGGCAGGGGTGGGAAGGGTACAAAAAATACCAAGACTTCAAGGTAGGTAGTCTTGAAAAATAAGTGTATCATACATGAAGCTGGGGGAAGACAGTACAAGAATGGTGAAGTCGCTGATACTTGAAAACACATAGCACAGTTGAGGATTGTGGGTGACTGATGGAAAGCAAAAGGTGAAGTTTGAGACAGGAGTGTTGGGGGGAGAAAAGGGCCCAGAATCCAGGTTAGGAGCAGCCCATGGCTTTTGCCAACTAGCTCAGACATGCTTGCTGAGAGCATGGTTGACAAACTGTGGCCCTGTGGCCAAATCTAGCCTGCCTCCTATTTTTGTAAATCGAGTTTTAATGGAATACAGCCAAGTTCGTTCATTTCATCACCTATGGCTGCTTTCATACTGGAGGAGCAAAGTTGAGTGGTTGCAACAGAAACTACATGGGCAACAAAATAAAAAAGTCTGCTATCTGTTTCTCCCATCCAAGTACTAACCAGGCCCGACCCTGCTTAGCTTCTGAGATCAGAAGAGATCGGGGGCGTTCAGGGTGGTATGACCGTAGACTCTGCTATCTGTTTCTTTACAGAGAAAGTTTGGTAACCCCTGGCTGAGAACCTTGATGAAACCACTGAAGGGCTTTAAGTAATAATGCCATAGCTCTGATTTAGAAAGATCTCACAGGTAGGATGAGAGACTGAAAGTGATAACCAACCTTTATCAGTGACTGGGTGGGAATGAAGAGATGTAGACACTCACCTTACTCCATCCCTACCTCCCCACCCTATGACAATTACAAACCAGATAAGAGAAAGATAAGAACCTGGAGCAAGACAATCTAAATGAAGAGTGGAAGACATGGAGAAATGAAGAGATGGACGAAAAAGAAGTTTAGAAATCTGGAGACTTCAGGGCTCCGGGTTTTTAGAGCAGGAAGTAGATGGTTTATCTCCTTCAAACTCACTCCATTTTTCCTATTTGATAAAATTCTTAAGAGCTTTCTAGAGCTGTAGCTGTTTTGACTAGATTTACCTGAAATTGATCCCTATAATAATAAACAAAATATGTAGCATCACTTAAAAAGGGAGCCAGATCCTGACCATATTTGAAGGAAAAGATCCAGCACTGAGCCATGGAAAATCTATGTGATGGCTACTCACCTGAACTAGCGTGTGCAAGGGACTGGCTTCTTCTTACTGTTGGTCACCCCAATAGGTGTTCAGCACATGCACATTGGTGAAACATTTGGAGCTGAATCATTTAGGGTTCTGGTGAAAAATAGTTCACCCAAGAACTTTGGTAGAAGACTGCTTAGTGAAAAGAGCAGAATGTAGAATGCTGGGCACTAGTGGCTCATGTCTATAATCTTAGCTATTCAGGAGGCTGAGATCTGAGGATCACAGTTTAAAGCCAGCCCAGGCAGGAAAGTATTATCTCCAATTAAACACCAGAAAACTGGAAGTGGAGCTAGGGCTCAAAGTAGTAGAGTGCTAGCCTTGAGCAGAAGAGCTTGAAGACCAATGCCTAGCCCATAAATTTAAGCCTCTAAGCATCACCACCAGCACTACCACCACTACCACCACCACCAACAACAAAAGGCTATGTAGAGAGTTAGGGCAAGTGAGTAGAGGCAATGGGCTTATGAGTCTAAAAGATTCCCCTTTTCTAAACTCAAGGAGGAAGGAATAGTATCTTTAAGCCCTGTTTATCACGGCCCTGACAGAACTCATCCAGAAAGAGCTGTGTTTCTCTCTGTAGTTTTAGCCACTGCTAATACCAAGACCTGGAGGGAAGTGATGGAGATTGCAGGAAAAGTACCCCAGGTCTCACCCTTATTCCTGCTCTGACAGGGTCTCTGGCCGACATCAGTCAGAAGCCCCTAAGCAGGGAAGTAGGATTACACAGTAGGTGATGACCAATCCCCAACACTCAAGACAGGGAAGACTAGAGCTCCTTTCTGATTTCTTTTACTTTTGCAGAATGTGGGTCTTCTCATGCTGGTATGACTGAATTACTAGTAGCAAATTGAAACAAAATTAGTAATTATTTAGCTAAATTAGAAAAAGAAAACATATTGTTAGTGCATTCCTATGAGAATAGTTCTGTAGTTCCCAGTACATGCTGGTATCTCATGGAAGGTCTGGCACACACAATGTCCCAGCTCTAGTCCCATCATCCATACCCTTTATTGATGCCCAGTTTGGGTCAAGAGTTGCCCACCATGTCAGCGCTAATCCTTACAGTGATGCAACAAGGAAGATATTATTAGCCAATTTTATGGATGTTGAAGTCAAATTCCGAAAGCTTAATTTTGCCATGACCAAATTACTGAAGCATCCTTGTCCATAAAACTCTTCAGATACTCCAGCAGTAGAATCCTGGGCTATGAAGAACACACAGCTTACACTTGATAGATATTGAAATGATTTTCTAGAAAGGCCAATGTATACTCTACTGGTCATCAAGCACGTCTGTTTTGTGACACCATCTTCTGGTCATCGGTGATGCTAAGCCTTTCTTCATATTAACCAGCTCTTTGCAATATTTCTTTTATGAAACACAGTGGCCTAGGGTTTGGAGTCAGAGGACAATCTAGTAGGGGAATTCAAAGACTGCTTTTGCTTCTGTGTGACCTTACACAAATTATTTAACACCTTGGCTTTCTGATTCCTTTGAGGGCTTTTTGATTGGCAGGTGCAAACAGCAACAGGTACTTAGTGAGCTTAATGTATGTATTTTCTCTGGTAATATTTGCCCACATTTTTTTATTTTGCTCATTTTTCTCTCATGGTGATATGGTAATGTAACTAGGATGAAGACCACTAGGCAATATCTCTTCTGTTCTGTGTGTCTGTCTTTTTTTCGGAGAGGATCCTCTGAGTCCTGTATCACACACATATGAGATGGCAACACTAATTTTTCTACCTGGGCCACAGATCAGAGTGCAATTGATAGGGTCATTTAAGTTCCCTGGTTTTCTTGCTATTTTTAGAGTCCTCAGCTGTTAGGATTTGACCCAAGTTTCTCCCAGAGTCAGCTTGCTTCAGGGAGGAACAGCCCAGCATTACATACTCATTTAGTACTTTGAACAAACCTGGGGCCCTTGTGCCTGGCCAGCTTTTTGCTCAGGCAGCCACCAGATGGAACTGTGCTGGAGCTCGGGGCCTGCAAGAGGCCAGGTGCAGTGCACATCTCTGTGCTCACTTGCAGCGGGCTGAGGGCTGTGGTTGTGGCAACCTGAGTTATTGCCTCCATGGCGAGATCACACGCCCACAAGGGGAATGCCTCAAGTTGATTTTAAAAAAATTAAAGGAGGAAAAAAAAAAAAAAACACAACCTACTTCCTTTATAGGCCCTGCCCTACAGTTACACAACTCTGACTGCACATTTTCAGACTTTCCGTACTACTGAAGGTCACCTTAAGATAGAACGAAAAGCATGTTTCACAGTCACAGGAAAGTTCAAGCGTGTAAGTGTGATTTAGATATTGCTTGGTGATGGATGTGTGTGCAGAGTTTCTCTGGTGAGACTGAGGTTTGTGCAGGCAATGGAAGGAAGTTGTCTGAGTCCTGCCAGCCTCATCCTTTACTGAACATCCTTGAACAGGACAGGACTGGAGCTGTCAAAGTGACCATGCAAGTTCTCATAGCAGGGTAGTAAGGAACAGAGAACCTTCGCCACTTCTACTGATGAGGAAATTCAAAATGTTTAGCTATCATGACTCAGATCTACCAGCCTAGAAAGTAACATTTTAGAAGCAGATCTTTCTCAAAGTAAATACGCTTCCACTGCCTGGTAGGTAGAGATCCAGAATTTAGAACCTGAACACACCTTAGAACTCATGTCTTCCGTGTTTGTAATTCCAAAGTTAGTTAATGGCAATTTTAGATATTTAGCTATTTCTTATTCAAGTACTTTTTCCAACAGACAAGTTTTTTTATTTTTATTTATTTTTTATTGTGAAAATACTGTACAGAGGGGTTACAATTACATGGGCAAGATAATGAGTACATTTCTTATCAAGCATTGTAGCCTCCTCCTTTGTTTCCCCTTCCCATCCCTTCCCATCCTCTCCCCCCACTCCTCCCCACCCAATCCTCTCCCCCCCCCCAAAGTTGTAAGGTTCATTTTCGACATAACCACTTGTACATCTCATTGTTGCAGTGGGTCCACCTGTATCCCTATTTAAACGATTTGTTTTTTCCCTTCCCCTCCACAAATTATACCGACATCAAATACAGTGAAAGCAGGGGTTATACTGTGGGGGAGGGACATACAAAGTAACAAAGAAATAATCTTATAAACGCGTTAGAAACAAATGCATGAAAGAAAAAAAATTAAATACATATCTTAGGGTTTATTTTCCTAACATCAACTTATCTGACCTTTTCTGCTTGACTCATACATATACTAGATATTGCAAATAAGGGAAACCATGGGATCTATGTTTCTTTGGGCCTGGCTTACTTCACTTAATATAATTTTTTCCAAGTCTTTCCATTTCCTAAGAAATGGGGCAATGTCATTCTTTCTGATGGAGGCATAAAATTCCATTGTGTATATATACCACATTTTCTTGATCCATTCATCTACTGAGGAGCATCTGGGTTGGTTCCATATCTTAGCTATAGTAAATAATGCTGCAATAAACATAGTTGTGCTGGTAGCTTTAGTGTGGTCTTGTTTGTGAACATTTGGGTAAATGCCCAAAAGTAGGATTGCTGGGTCATAGAGAAGCTCTATGTGGAGTCTTTTGAGGAACCTCCATACTACTTTCCAAAGTGGTTGAACAAGTTTACACTCCCACCAACAATGAAGTAAGGTTCCCTTCTGTTCATATCCCCTCCAGCATCTTCCAACAGACAAGTTTATCTCAAAAACTTTGGCTGGCTAAAAAACTTAGCCAGTGAATAAACAACATACAATAAACTGGGGCTCAGCTGGAGAAGGGGACGAAGAGTTGTAGGTTGTAGATTCAAACTCTAGCTTCTGCCACTTGGCTGTGTGGTCAAGTTGCATATCTTATGTGAGCTTCAGTTTGTCCTTTGAACAAAGTGATACTGAAATAATGATATTGCAAACAAAATGCAAGGCATGTAATAGATACTTACATTCGCTATTGTGAAAAGAACCATTTGGAAACAGAACTGGGTGTCTTTTCAAGGAAGCTTGAAAATGGGGTTGATAAACCAGAGGCTACCTGTTTCAAATGCTATATAATGCTTCTTTGGGAGACTAGAATCAGGACTGTTCAAAGATTATCCCCATTCCTGATAAGCTGTGTGATCTCAAGGAAGTCATCTAGCTTTTCTGGGCCTCATTTACATGAGGGGAATCATGGTATCTATCTCATTAGGGCTGTGTTTAGATCAAATGAGCTAAGGCAAGAAACATATGAGCATGAACTATCAGCATAGTAGACCTTCAGTAAACAATGTGTAGGTTTAAAAAAATGATGGGAGCTGGGAGTGGCTCAGTGGTAGAGTGCTTGCCTTGCATGCATGATGCCCTGGGTTCGATTCCTCAGCACCACATAAACAGAAAAAGCCAGAAGTGGTGCTGTGGCTCAAGTGGTAGAGTGCCAGCCTTGAGCTGAATTGCTGAGGGATAGTGCCCAGGCCCAAAGTTTAGGCTCCACGACTCACACACAAAAAAAGGCAGTCATCACCATAATAATAGAAACTTAGGGCACATGAGTAGAACTAGTCTCTTGAATGTGTCACAACAAGCTCACGCCCCAAGGCTCTGCTCTGTAGATTCAGAGTGTATTTCGTGAGATGGTGGTTCACACTCCTACCTATATCCAACTTGTCTTTGGAAGGAAGTTCCAATGCTGACTGGTGCAATCTGGTCAATTGTTTTAAAGTTGTCTTTTCAAAAATAAGCAATGGTTTGGTTGAATGCACATGAAAGAGACCCATCCCCTAAACTAGGAGTGGGAATGGATATTATTATATCCGTTTCTGGAGTGCACTGGGACCATCTATGGAAAGTCTGAAAATGTGCAAGTTTATTGTCTTAGCAACCACTTCTAAAGCTGTGCCTGAGAAAAGAGTCAGGGGTATCTTCACCCTTGGATTTATGTAATAAAATCATTCATCTATTTATTTAAAAACACTAAGCAAGTATCCACCACATGTTCTCACTGGGTACCAGGAATATTAGTGAGTTGCGGAGCTACAGACATTGCCCATGTGAAGTTGATAGTCTATTAGAAAATTAAAGTCTGTTAGGAAAAATCATTATTAGACCATAATTCCATAGCCAATTAATTCGTGATAATCATATTAAAAGCAATGAAGGAGCCATTGGGTCACACAGGAAAACAACTGAGGAGCCTGATTTAGTTTGGGAAATCTCCAAGGGTTCCTGGAAGATGTCACATTTGGCTGAGACCTCAGAAATAGCACACGCTGCCTACTGACTGCACGGTGGGGAGGAGACTCAAGCAGAGGAAGTGCCATCCACGAAAGCCATGATCTTCCCGGCTGCAAGACAGAAAAGGATTTGGAGGAGTTTGTGAGAGGGTGTGAGGAGTCTACACAGAAACCTTCAACCTCAAAAACGTCCATCACATAACTTTTTTTACAAGGGTGAAAAACTGAACAACAAAATGAAATCCACAAACCAATGTCTAAGACTATATGGTTAGTTTACTAATTTATGCCTTCTCTGCTTCAAGGAAGGAGTCTTGCACAGCCTCTTGTATCATCGGAGACACTTTGATACCAAAGACATAAATGCCTAATACTTCCTTTAGTGAAGAAATGTTACAAAAGTGTATGTACTGTATCTCCCACTGTTTTGCTGAATGCAGTATGCATGGGCCTAGAAACATCTGGGAAAGTATATGCCAACATGCTACCAGTGTTTTTTCTCCTTAGTAAGACAATATAGTATTTTTCACTACCCAAACTTTTATAATGAACTCCCGTGAATCTTTTCTCTCTTTTTCTTTCTTAAGGCTGTATGAGGTTGGCAATTTACAGGCAGTAGTGAAGGTTGCTCCAGGGACCCTAGGCAAGTTTCCGTGAGCCCAAATTGCTTTTGTAAAAAGTACTGTGGTGCTTTGTAACGACTAAATAGTAAGTACATCCTTAGAAGTGCTGGCCCACTGATAAGAGCTCACATTAGCCAGAAATATTGGAAAGGATTAAAAACCAATACTCACAAGCACGTACCTAGCAGTGACTCTTTAGGATGGTGTTAGGAGAAGATGGTCTCATGTGTGTAGTTATAGAGATTCACACTGTACCTGCATGAATGGTAGACAGTAGTCTCACTAGTCCTGTGCTTAGAACTTTGCCATGGCTGAGCAAACAAATGGCTACCATGGAAAACCATGGGACTGGTGGGTTCCCTACACAGCCCCCACATCTCTTCCCCCTGCTCCTGCCTCCTACTCTTTTCTCTCATTTTCCTCCGCCATCTTCCTGCTACTTTCTACACTGAACTGTGTATTCCCCTGAGCCCAGAGGCCATGCATTATGCCTGTTTACTCACTTACAAATAGATTCGGTGTTGTCTACCTCCCAGCTTGGGGTGAGGATTGAAAGAGGTAACATAGATACTCAGCAGGTGCCTGGTGTTCTGTTTATGACAACAGTTTTGGTCTTCTTCTTTCCCTTCAAACTTTCAGAACTTGATTGGTGCTGGGGTCATGGTGCTGGGAAAGAACCAAGGAAGCAGCAAGCGAAGATAACGTTGTGGGTTAAGAAGAGTTCAGTGTGGCCGTGTTGGCTGGAAGTACTGTTGAGACAGTCAGTTAAAAATACCCATCTAGAAAGTGAGCCAAGAGATGGACATCCATGTCGGAACCTCCTATGGTTGTTATGGGAGAAGTGGTAGCTTACCAGGACAAGTACAGAGGAAAGAGCTAAGTTCAAAGTTGTGAAAAGGGCAATTTCAGAGTCTAATAGACTTTGATGGATGTAAAAGACTAAAATTAAGGCAGTCAAGGAACTAAAACTTACCCTTGTTTTTTGTTAGGAGGGAACATTTTTACAGACCCCTCAACACAACCCGTTTTTAGAGCCAATGAAAACTTTGCTGTGGCTCAGTGCCTGGACTTGCTTGTTGAGCACCTAGGCATGGCCCTCTCTTTATCTGTTACCACCACACTGCAGAGTACTGTCAGGAGCCTGGCTTTCCTTCCAAGTCCACTACAGTCATGCTACTAATGCATGCATCTTCCCCTCTCCAGCTCACAGCATTCTAATTCTCCTGTCTCCAAACTCTGAATTTCTTGGCTGCTGGTTTTGGTCATTATTGTTACTTTGGGAATGGGAGCTTTAGCACATTGAAAGAGATGGTACAAGGCTAATTTCACTTGTTTCCATACTATGTATTCAAAGTGTACATCACCAGAGTGCAGGACCTACAAATTCTTGACAGTATATGTTCTGTATTCACGTGATTGCTTATTAGAGACAGAGCTCAGAGGCTTAAGAGAAGACACAGAGGCAAAAGCTTGAGTGCAGGTAATTTATTTGGGAAGTGATTCTTATAACCACAATTGACAAAGAGGGGATAAAGGGTGATACAGGGAATGGAGTAAAGGCAATTGAACATATGCTGAAATCTTAATTTCATGAATGGGTCATCACTGGTGCACAATTCTTCCTAAGACACTAGGAACCGAGAAACACACCTCAGACTCCTCTAGCTGAGGGAATTTATCCACCCTCTAGCCCTCTTCATTGGCTGTGGTAGCCTTTAGTGTTGCCTGAGATACTCTCAGGCAGAGGAGCATGGTGCAGACACCTGTGTGGGACATTGGCAGCATGCAGTGAAGGTTTCATAAAGTTGAACTCAGGAGAACATAAAACAAGAAAGCTACAATTCTCTCACAATGGTCTTATCGTGTCATTTTCCTTCTTAGTGCTTTTAGCTGCTAGAAGGCCAAGCCCCAGGAAAAACATTAAGCCAATGCTTTAAATTTGTTCGATCAACATAAAATAGATGGTTGTCTATGTGCTTTGTAAGGAAAAAGAAAAGGGAGAAAAATTTGATTCATTAATTGGACTTCCTCATTTAAAGTTCAAGGTTGGGCTCTTTGCAATGGCAGGCACAAAACCCAGCTATTTGGTCAAAGGTTTTAGCTAGAAGGTCAGAGAATAAGAGAAACAGCTTCCCCCCCCCCCTCCCTCAGGAAAACAGCTCTGGCTTTGGAAAGGAAGCGAGAGATGATTTAAGGAAGGTGTTTTGATTCGAGGTTGCATCCTCCTCCCAGTGGGGAACCATGAACACCGAGTCTGGCTGTGTGCAGACAGATCTGGAGAGGCAGATAAAGGAGCGTCAGCTGTTTGAATTGTTCCAGGCATTGCCACTTAATAATCGTACCCCCAGAGACCTTCTGAGCTCCATCGGTCCAATTATGCTCAACCAAAATTCCTGATCCACAGAAACCATAAGAGATAATAAATAATTACTGTTATTTTAAGACACTAAGTTTTGAGATGACTTCTTATGTAGTCATAGTAACTGGTACAATGCTTAATAAATTAAAAGTACAATATCATCAACCTCTTCTAAAGTATGAAAAGAAGCATTCATATTCTAGACTCCACATTCTAGGAAATGATTATAGCCCAAACTGATGTTTTTCTAATGATCGAATGCCCACACTGTTGAACTTTAACATAGGCCAATGGTCACTGTTTTGCTTGGTTTTGGACTTGGCACTGTATGTGTCCAGACCATCCATTTGGTTCTTCTTCTATTCAGAAGGAGACTGGTTTTCTGTCATTCATCTGGAGTTCTGACAGAAGTTCTGAATAGTCTAGTCATGAGAGAATACCAAGACATTGTCACTACAACTGATCCATTCCTATTCTGCAAAGATAGAAAAGAGGAGCAATGTATAATCTAATCTATAGAACCTTTCCCACAACTTTCTTTGGACATTATCTGTGTGGTCTTGAACTTGAAGCCTCATGCTTGTCTATTTCATTCATGGCTAGCACTCTACTACTTGAGCCACTTTTACTGTTGGCTTTTTGTTAGTTAATTGAAGTTAAGAGTCTTTTGAATTTGTTTGCCCAGCCAGGCTTCTAACCTTGATTCTCAGATCTTGGCTTCCTGAGAGCTAGGATTATAGACATAAGCTACTGGTTCCTAGCTGGACTTCTCTTTCTCCTCCCCTCCCCTTTCCCCTTCTCCTCCTCCTCCTCCTCTTCCTCCTCCTCCTCCTCCTCCTCCTCCTCCTCCTCCTCCTCCTCCTCTTCTTCTTCTTCTCTTCTTCTTCTTCTTCTTCTTCTTCTTCTTCTTCTTCTTCTTCTTCTTCTTCTTCTTCTTCTTCTTCTTCTTCTTCTTCTTCTTCTTCTTCTTCTTCTTCTTCTTCTTCTTCTTCTTCTTCTTCTTCTTCTTCCTCCTTCTCCTCCTCCTCCTCCTCCTCCTCCTCCTCCTCTTCCTCCTCCTCCTCTTTCTCTTCATCCTCTTCCTTCTTTTTCCTCCTCCCCCAAGAAGATAATTACTATTTTCCTGGCTACATCTTGAATATATCACTTAGTGAATATATTATTTCCCTAGAAATTATTTGCTATTAGTAAATACTACAATTTTGATGGCTTAGAAGAAAAACCTACTGTTCATTGCTTTGGAGATGAGAAATCCAATCTTAGGGACCTTGCTTCCTCTGAAAGCATCTGGAAGAATCTGTTCCATGTCTCTCTCCTAGCCTCTTACAAATCCTCAAGGTTCCTTGGATGGTAGATGGTAAGCTATTCTTTCCTGTATCTCAATGCTTGTCTGCCCTCTGTGTGTATCTTTCCCTGTGTCTCAAATTTCTTCTTTATGAGGACACGAACCATCTTGGATTAGGGTCTAGCTTAATAACCTCATTTTAACTTGATCACCTTTGTATAAGTTTCTTTATTTCCAAATAAGGAGGTGCTGGGAGCTAGGACTTCATCTTTTTTTTTTTTGGAGAGTGGGTGGGTCACAGTTCAACACATAACAAAGGGATAGAAAAGTGGCTTAGGACTGTATATTTCGACATTAAAAAAAAACAAAACACCAAATAGAGAAGAGTTTAAAAAATACCTTATAATGTATTCAGTTTTGGAGTTGTCCAAGGGCAAGAAGCCTACTTTGATTTGTGAAAGAACAAAAGGCCTGGGTCCCTGATGGAAGATACTTTCTTTGCAGAGATACAGAGCTGGGCATACAAATCAGAGCCAGGTTTGTGAAACACAGAGCCTGTGTTGCGTCTATTTTCCAGCCTAGATGTTTCCATTACAACAATCTCTGTTTTGTTGAACATTTTTTTTTTGAAGGAATACATACAAAGCTCTAACTTATATTATTCTCATTGCAACCCAACTGAATGAAATTTATGAAGCCTCTTTCACAGTATGTTCATTGTTTGCATTGGGATAATTGAAGTGTCAGGAATATTTGCTTATTGAAAACAACTCAAGAAGTCCCGTGGCCACCCAACCAGGCCAGGGCTGGATAGCTGTGTGTTCATACTTTTTACTTCAGAGGCACCCTGCCCTGGTAAATTACCTTCACCCTTAGAAGGAACACTGGGTTAGAACTCAGAAGTCCCAGTTTCTCACCTGGACTTCACAATTCTCTCACTGTGTGACTGTGAATAAATCGTTAACTTCTGTGGGTTTCAGAGTTCAACAGACATTAATAACACGGTTTTATCTACCACCTCGGGACACTGGGCAATTCACAAAGAAGAAACTGTGTGACACCAAACTTCTTTAAAAATCATAAAGTGCTAGACAAGTGGGCATCACTAAGAGTAACAATTAATCACATCTAGTTCAGCTGGAAGGATGATGTTATCACAAAACAATGTTCTTATTTTTCCGTTACCTAGTCAGGATCCCATTCTTCATTCTTGTCGATCCTGCTCTATTAGGCCTTGGGAGACTGAGGACTAGAAAGATCATCAGCTGGGCTCCTCAGCTATGGCTTATAGTTGACTTTGGCCAATGACAATGCTTGTAGGAAATGGAGAGGTGAGAGGAGAGAAAAGCTGAGAGTTTTGGTTCTTTCATTCTCTCCCTGACCAAAAATTCAGGAAGTATTTGCCACTAGCTGTACCATAGCTTTGATTGAACAGCCTCTTCTGCTTGGTTCACCTTCACTAAGCTTCAGGTTGAAGAGGATACATTTACCTTTGTTGTGAGTAATCCTTGGTCCTGTATCTGAAAATGGTCCCTTTGTGGTGGCCCTTCAATCTTCTAAAGGGACATCTGATTCCTGAGGAACCCTGTCTGATGCAATGTTAAGACCATAGTGTGGGCAGTAAATAGCTCAGCTCTTTTGGAGCAAATCATGATCTCTCTTTGGGGGCTAGTCTGAGATTTCTCTTCTCTAGCCATTGGGCAAAATGACTCTTTTATAGGAGAGGAGAACATCTGAATCTCAAAGACATTGATGTCTTTGCTGCTCCCCATTATCCAGGAGGATGGTTTCTTTAGGTTTAGGTGGGAAATAGATCCTGCTTGCTTCCTCTCTGGGACTTCCTGACTCTCTGTATGTCAGGGTGTGTCCTGGGTCCAGTCTGGCTCCAAATCTTGTCTCTGGCCTCATATCCTAACTCATGTTTTCAGTGGTCCTCACTGACTCCTCACATGGATCGCAGGCTCTTGACTTCTTTCTATTCCATAGCCCCAGCATCCCTCCTTTTGTTGAAATCTTGGTTCATTTTTTACATCTGTAGCTACTCTCTAAGGGCAAGCAGACACTAAAACCTGTTGCATCTTTCCTTGACCATTTTTTCTTGCATTGTCTGTGGCCTCTTTGCATCTTAGTTCATCATTTCTGTACCTCCCAAATTTCTGCAGCACAGTTTCTAGGCAACCTTCATTTGTAAAATCTATCTCCAAACCCGTGCAGGCCATTGGAGTTGCCCTGAGCTTGATTTTCTTTTCTTTTTTTTTCTGTCGGTTGTAGGGCTTGAACTCTGTGGGCCTGGGTGCTGTCCCTTAGCTCTTCAGCTCAAGGTAAGTGCTCTACCACGTGAACCACAGCACAACTTCCAGTTTTCTGGTTGTTAATTGGAGATAAGAATCCCACAGACTTTCCTGCCAGGGCTGGCTTTGAATTGCTATCCTCAGATCTCACCCATCTGAGAGGATAGGCGCCTGGCCTGAGCTTGGTTTTCAAGCCCTTCTGCTGTCTGAACCCTTTCAATGGCTCAATGAGACAAAGTCTGCAGCTTTGGTCTTGTCAATAAAAGTACTACATAATATGCTTCATGATCTATTTATTATTCAACAACCCCACTCAGCCTATCTCCCTTCTTTTTGACCCTAAGACTATGGACACTTCATTGATCCAGAAGTGTTCTATTCTTGCCTCATTGTGTCATTGTGTCATGTTCACTCAATTGAACCTCAGATCCTAATTATACCCTTTATGCTACTCATTTGTGGCTTATTCCCTATCTCAAGTTGCTTATATCTTTAGAACATGGTTTGCCCCCATGTATCATAGCCTCTTAGTATTTACTGAATGAATAAACATATGAAATACAACCAGCTCACTACTGAAGGGATTGCATATTCATATGAATTTGCATACTAAGTAGGCCCATGGCACTAAAGCCACACATTCACTTTACAGGCTTTAGATCTAAGAAGGAACAATGAGGAAGAGGAAGAGGGCAAATATTTCTTGAATAACACTCAACAAATTTGAATACTACTTGTGGAATCCCTATTATGTAGCTGGTGCTTCCTGTACATAATCTCTTTGATCTTTTTAGATTGTTATTATAAAGGTGATGTACTGAGAAGTTATAGTTACATAGGTCAGGTAAAGAGTTCGATTTTTCTTGACAATGTCACGCCTTCCCTCCCTCTCTCCCAGTTTTTTTCTCTCCCATCCCAACCTACAAGTTCTGAAGTTCATTTTCAACAGAATATCCAATGAGTACCATTGCTGAATTTATTTACCCTGTGTTCCTCCATTTCTATGTCTCTCCTTATACTATCTCTTTGATCTTGATAGTCTACTTAGACTAGTTCTGTAACTCTGTGCCTGTATATTTCACATAAAAAAGCTCACAGTGATTAATTAATTTGTAAGACAACACATCAAGGGAGGAGTAAGGCTATGCTTGAACCTTTTGATAAAGGTAAAGTTTAGGCTGTCAAATGGATACCAGGCAGCCTTTGGAAGAATCTTGCAGGTGAGCATGGGGGTGCAATGTATTTAGAGTGGTAGATTCATATATGGGCCATGTATATCTTCTCTTCTTTCCAGGGAAGGCAGCTCTCCTGCATTGCAGCTCTTGGATGATGTCTGGACATAGTCTTGCATATTGTCATCAGTTGTGAATAGTTTAGTAATTATTTGCTGAATCTAACCACTTTATGTCTGAATTTCAAGTGTTTCTTACAGAAAAATGTAGCCACAGTTTCACTATGGATCTGAATAGGGATTCTCTTTCCACCTTATCATGCAATAAACCTTTAGGTTATGTAATTCCTGGTCTCTGGGGCTCTCTCTTTGAAGCGACTTTGTTTTGTGTCAGTTTAGCTAAGCTGGGAGGATTTCCTAGAATTTTCCTCCCTCTATGGTTCCAGATGAGGGTTAGTTGCAAGCTCACTGTATGTACCATTCCTTAGAGAAGATGTCAGCGCTCACAGGTTAACATTGGAGGCAAGGAGACACAGGTATGGCTTCTACTCAGTCCTCAATATTGTCAGCCTTTCTCATCCTTCCAGCTTCTCTCATTCTCTCCAACCTCAGGTCCATACTTTTTTGTGTGTGACTTACTGAGCAACTAACCTAAAGTGACCTTAGCCTCTGGCTGGGTATAGGGGTAACTGCCTGCCGTAACTTCTACAGTGGCATCTGTAACTGTGGAGATCCCGTATCCTATATCACTCAGAGTGGCTCTTCTTCTCTGACCCTTGTGGAAGCATCCCTGTTCCTTGGTCCTTGGTCATACATGACCTCCAACAAAAAGTTTGGTTTTAGTAATAGAGCAGGAAGAAATGTAAAGATTGGTGATCCTTTTGTACTCTCTTCCTTTTCCTCCCCACAAGACTAACTGCTGCTGGAGGCCAGAACCAGATCCTTAGTGAAACCAACTTAAGACACTTCAGTTCGGGTGTGGTGGTACACCACAATGACTCTGGACTACTATTGTGGTAAAAGTTCCAATTACTCACAAGGCAGAGGCAGGAGAACTGAAGATGGCCTAGGCAAAGGCAGCAGTGAGACCTGCCTTAAGAAATAAATAAAAACAAAAATGGCTGACAGTATATAGCTCTCAACTAGACCACTTGCCTAGCATACAGGAAGCCCTGGTTTCAATTGCAAAACAAATGAACAAAACCCTCTATTTCGTTGAGATTCTTGAGTCATAGACACATTTCCAAGATACTTTTTCTCCCATGATCCTAAGATCCTAAGATTGCTCTGGTGGTCTTTATAAAACATGCTATAGCTCTGGTCTATATTATCAGGAGTAATATTCAATGCTGCTTCTCTCTTGGTCACAGAAGGCTTTGAACTAAGACTTTAGTTGAAGAAGGCTTTGAACTAAATTTTTCTACATGAAGCAGTTATAGTATCATCATCTCCAACTGAAACATTTGGAAATAGAGACTCAAAAAGGCTAAATATCACAGAGATTTTAATTGGAAAAATTGGGATTTGAACCCAAACAGCCCAAACACAATCTTTTTAAAAATTTTCTGGGGGAGAGCAAGTTCCAAGGCGGGGGGACATCCTCCTATCTGCCACACCATCTTTGTAATTCGCACCTGAAAATACCAAACAAGTTTACCTTTACCACAGAAAGGACAGAAAGAAACAAATAAATAGGGGGGAGGAGGAAATGGAAAATAAAACTCCCACTGGGGGCTGCTATTATTGGAGCTGCCCTGTTCTTACATTTGAATAGGTCTGGTTCTGAGTCTGCTACAGAAAGGAACCAAAAATGACCTTGAATTGAAACTCCTACATAGGAAGGTGCCATGATGAGCTCAGAGAGACCACAGAGCTTTTCCAAATCCTTTAGCACACCCTCATGGCAGCAACTAGGTGGCTGTTGGGGGCAGGGGTAATAGGTGGGTGGTTTCTTGTTCCAGTGAAAAAGGTCAAAGTCCAAGGTCAAGCTTGGGATTTCTTGTCTACAGGATGGACTTGGCTTTCCCAAGGGAGAGACTCCTCTATCAATGGTGTCTTTAGGTGTGGTGACTGTGGAATCCTCATTAATAGGCCTGGATGGTAAGCATTTCTTCAATAAATTCCAATGCAGCAAAAGCCTGACTTCTCTGACTTCATCTTCTATTGTTCTCTCCTTTTGTCCCCCTTGCTTTAGCCACACTGGCTTTTTTGTTCTATCTGAAACATGCCAGGCATGCTACCACCTCAGGGCTACTGCACATGATCTTTCCTGTGCTTGGAAGTTTCTCCATTAGATGACTTACCTGTCTCCTCTCATGTGTCTTGCCAATGTTCTTTCTCAGCATGACCCTTTCTAGTGATCTGTTCTAGTGACAGATTCATTCTCTGACTCTACCCTTTCACATGCCCGTGCATGTGTGTGTGTGTGTGTGTGTGTGTGTGTGTGTGTGTGTGTGTGCATGCACACGTGTGCCCTTCCCACCACATTCCCTCTCCACTTCCCTGTCTAGTTTTCTTAGCACATCCACCTTATAATATGCTACATACTTTACTGACTTGTCTTGGTTTTGGCTGTCCTTCATCTAGGGTAATCTCTGGAGGGCAAGGGTTGTTATCTGTTTTGTCCTGTCAAATTCTACCACCCAGAACAGCAGGTAACCAACAAGTATTCAATATGCATATGCTGATTGAATATATGAATGAATTAATGAATCCTAGCCCTGCCATTTAGTAGCCAGGTAGCCTTTAGAAAATTAGCTAGCTTTTGTTAAGCTTCATTTCTGCACCTGTGAAATTGGGATGCTCATTTCTACTCTCTGTTGATTTTCAACAGTATCATAGGAGTATGCACCTAGAACAATGCTTGATACACTCAATAAGAGATGGCTTAGTGAGTTTCACTGGTGAGGCCAATGAAAGACATGAAATAATAGTACAAACATGTATAGACAGTTCCTTCCTCTATTAACCCCCAAGTGAGTCAGGCACCTTTAGGGGACAACTTCTATATTCACAAACCTTCAAAAGTCTTTGCCTTTTGTTTCAGCTAAATGTATTGCTTTGCACTCACTCAGCTTGCTTGGTTACCTGGTATTCCACCACTTGAACCACACCTTTAGCCCAGAATTTTGCTGGTTAACCGGAGACAATCTCATAGACCATTTTTTTCCCTCCAGGCTGACCTTGAACAATGATCTTCTAGACTCAGTATCCTGAATAGCTAGGATAATAGATGCCGGCCACTGATACTTGCTTTTCTTGTGAATTGGCTTTGATTACTCTTGTTTTCTGTGCATCTAGAATACCTCATAAGCAGCAGTTAATCATAGCCTATTTTAAGATTGATCGTTAAAGCACGAGGTTTCATTGATGAAAGACTACCCAATGAAGCCAAACATTCTCTGGTTGTGGTGTTGGTCACACAGGTCCCACTGCATACTTAAGGATGTGCACAAACTTTCCAAATCATCTTGAAAGGTTTTCAGTTCCCTTTTTGCTTTTTTGGGTACTATTGCCTTCCCAATAATGGCGAAGCAGTGCCAGTTTGTCTCGCTTCTTTTGCTTTCTTGAGAAGGCTTATGGCCCAGAATTCAGCTGGGACTAAGTTTTAATATCCCATCATTTAATTTGGCTCTTTTTCTTGCAAAGACTGAAATGGGATTCAAGCTAACCCAAGATCAAAGGCTTTAGCATAGTAGGTTATTTTTTTTAAATGATGAAGGTATGTTCAAGGAAATCCAAGAACAGGAACCATATTAAGTCTTGGCCTCTAGGAACCAGAACTTATACATGCTTCTAGCTTCATTCTAGCTTCAAGGATACCACTCACCCCTCCCCCCCCCCCACCCCATCCCCCTCCAGGACCTCAGAAGAATAGAAATCCTTGCTTTCTTTTTTTAAAAATTATTATTAATAAGTTTTTTTACTGTGAAAATACTGTATAGCGAGGTTACAATTACATGAGCAAGGTAATGAGTACATTTCTTTTTTTTCGATTTTAACCATTAATGTATTTGGAAAATTAAGACATTCCATTTGGACATTCTAATCAACCACAAAACTAATTTAATATGAAACTGAACATATAATATCAATATTCTTTACTTCTTTCCTTGACTAAGATTGTTAAATATTATTCTCTTTAAGTGACAGTTTTTTTATTGTGAAAAAACTGTACAGAGGGGTTAAAATTACATGGGCAAGATGAGTACATTTCCAGGGCTGGGAAGGTGGCTCAGTGGTAGAGCGCTTGCCTTGCATGCATGAGGCCCTGGGTTCGATTCCCCAGCACCACATAAGCAAAAAAAAAAAAAAAAAAACCACCAAGATGAGTACATTTCTTATCAAGCATTGTTGCCTCCTCCTTTGTTTCCCCTTCCCATGCCTTCTCCTCCCCCCCCTGCCAAAGTTGTAAAGTTTGTTGTTCAACATAATGATTTGTACATCACCTTGTTGCAATGGGTCCACCTGTATCCCTATTTAAACATTTTTTTTCCCTTCCTCTCCACAAATTATACTAACATCAAATACAGTGAAAACAGGAGTTATACTGTGGGGGAGGGACATACAAAGCAACAAAGAAATCATCTTATAAATATGTTAGAAACAATAGCAAGAAAGAAAAAACTACTTGTTTCTTTATCGTAGGGTTCATTTCACCTAACATCATCTTATCTGACCTTTTCTGCTTGTCTCAGACATACACTAGTTATTGCAAATAAGGGAAACCATGGGACCTATGTTTCTTTGGGCCTGGCTTGCTTCACCTAATATAATTTTTTCCAAGTCTTTCCATTTCCTAACAAATGGGGCAATGTCATTCTTTCTGATGGAGGCATAGCATTCCATTGTGTATATATACCACATTTTCTGGAACCAAACCAGATCCCCTCAGTAGATGAATAGAAGTCCTTGATTTCTATGACCAAGCAACATCTACATATCTTCTGGTCCTGGGATTAACCAATGGCTATCTGTTTGCTGCAAGTTCAGAACCCTACAGGGAAATCTAGTTCAGCCTGTCTTCCAGGATAGACTATACCTCTTTGACTAGCTGATGGATGATGTGCCATTGACCCAAGTGACTGTGCCAGGGCCAATCGTTAATAGACAGAGGAGATGGAGCACTAGGTACCACATGTGGGTTTCTCGGCTTGCCCCTTCAGTAGAAAATGTGGGCAAAATGTGGGCAACCTCAGAAGAGGTTGTGAGTGGGTTGTCACAGAGCTGACCTTTTCAGAATACCATCTTGTGATGTATACGTCAAGTCATGTAGTAGTGCATCGATGAAGATGTTATATTTGGAACAACAATGACACAACTTAGGAAGATGTCTGCAAAGACACATGCACGCATCATTGCAGTTGGCATGCTAAAAACATGAAACACTGGGCATTGTGGCTCACATCTGTAATTCTCGATACTCAAGAGACTGATGGGGAAGACAGTGATTTAAGACTAGCCTGGGTAAAAAGTTTGTGAGACCTCCTCCCTCCCCCCCCGGCCCATCGCTATCAACGAAAATCTAGACATAGTGCTGTGAATCTATTATTCCAGCTACATGGGAAATAGAAATAGGAAGATTGAAGTCTAGGACTGCTCAGGCAAATATCTGAAAAATAAAGCAAAAAAGAAAGGCCTGAGAGCATAACTCAAGTGTTAGCGAACTTGCCTAGCAAGTTCAAACTCCAGTGCTACTAGAATAGAAACAATTGTTGTTATTTTTTCTACTTTTTTGTCTAAAAATGTTTATCCATTTGACTGATGAATCCATTCTTCAAAGCCCCACAACATTTTCAATATGGGTTAGCAGATTGCAGTCAGCACAATTCTAGCTGACACCATTTGTAGAGGTGTCAATGCAGTACCAACTGAAGTTGGTATCAGCCTCTGCTATTTCAACCAGCTGTGGTGTGGTTGTGATTTAGCTGGTTAAAACCTACTGGCTTGTTATTACTATTAACTAAGTGTCTATAGTGCTGTGACCTGCAGCTTTGTTTAGAATTTGTCTAGAATAGATATCTTCATGGTTTGTGAAGTCCCTTGGGTCAAACATTCAACGTGTGATACCCATGATGCTTGGTGCTTTCTCTTCAGAGGACCCTCTGGGTCCTGAAGACCAGCAATATGCAATGGAAATGTTCTGAACAGGGTGAGAATGTTAAAGAACAAGGACTGAGCTCCAGATCTGGGCATATATTGCTGCCCATAGTCGGAAGTTGGGGTGATATATATGTTGGGAAAGCATGACAACCTAGATCGGCATTACAATTCTTATGAACAGAATCCCCTAGAAAAAATTCAGTCCTTGAGTTCAAGGTAACTGTCATCTTATTTTATTTATTTTATATTATTTTATTTTACAATTTCTTGTTTTATTTTATATTTTTGGTGCGGGGTCTTGCTAAGTAGCCTAGGCTGGCCTTGAACCCTTGATCTTCCTGTTTCAGCCTTCCAAGTGTTAGAATTACAGGTGTATATCACCATGCTGGCCAGAGGTAAGTCTTATTCATTATATATGGTAGCCATAGCAACTTTATTTGTATGAGATGTGATGTCTTTTGTTGCTATGGCTTCACAGCACCCAAGCTAAGCTTTGGTTATGACCATGTTACTTTCTACCTATGTTACAAAATCCATATTATAAAACAAAACAAAACATAAAATAAACAAGCTGTTAAAATGGAGTGGGGGAATTTTCTACCTGGTTCTCCTCTACCCTCGCATGGAAATTTCTGTTATGGCAAGATCAATGTCTGATTCATCCTAATATTTCTGTCACACTGAGGACATATAAAGCATCTCACAAATATTTGTTGGATGAATGAGAGTAAGAACCAAAATTACTTTTTGAGTCACAAAATTGATCATACTCCACATTGTCCTCTGCTAGTATCTGACTCAGGAGGAACTTCCAAGATGGATCATTGCCGACTGAAGCTAATTTCAGTGTCAAGTTCACTTAAAATTTCCACAGGTCTCTAATAGAGATACTGTAAAATCACCGTCGGTAGATCTTGCAATATGTGGAAGAGGGGGCAGGTGGCACTGATTACCAGACAAAGATGAAATTTGTAGAGACAGATCAGGAACAATCTTTGAGTGTAGTGGAGGAGGGGAAAAAAAGGAGGGAAGGGACAGACAATCTGGCATTTATGTGGCAGACTCAGTTGTGAACACTCTACATACATTAACTTGTTTCATGCCCCAGGCCTGGAGAAAGGCCTCTCATCCCATTTTATAGACTTGTCTGCACATAACAGAACAATCTGCTCTTCCATCCAGGGTCTGCCTCTGTGGCCCCGGGACTTTCTTCTTCTCTGGTCTTTTATTCCTACATTTCTGTTCTTTTGACAGTTGAGGAAGTCTTGGATGCTAGGGCAATAATTGTTTCTGATATCATCCTGGGGGTGAGAGAGGAATGCTGGCTCTGCCCTGGCTGCTCTGTCAGTCTGTCCAGTTGTTAGTGTTCTCCAAATCAACAAGATGGGAAGATCCATTTCTTGCTGATACTCGATATTTCTGAGAACAGAAGACTGGTGTAATATTTTTGAAAACAAACAAAAACTCCTTCCCAGGTGTACCGATGAGGAGAGGCAAGGTGACACAAAGGATCAGAAATCCCCATCCTGCCATGGCTGTTTTTGCAACCACTCCAGCAACTACTGTGATGGCTTGGGCTGATTCATTTTACCAATCATAGCAGATGAGGTTTGTTGCCTGTTCTAAGACCTCAAGTAATATTTAGCTAAACAGTTCCCACTTCCCAGGTCCATTCATTCCTCATCTGTTTCTTTTTTTTGTGACATTTTAAATGGGTAACAGAGAACACTTAGTAGAAGCTGGAGGCAGTGTCTAAGATACAGGAGCAATTTCAATGGCAAGAAAGTCTTCTGATTTGCTCTTCTTTGGCTGAAAAAGTCACTCTCCCAAGGGTCTGAACCACCCACGAAAGAAAAGAGATTGTCATTCAGCTATTTTAAACACATTTGAATATTAATTGAAATGGTATCAATTAATTCTGGTTAAATATTTTACAACATTGCAATTTTATCCAACCTCTGTCTATCTATGCCTGGGGAGGCCTGGTCTACATTGACATTCAGTAAATATTTTTGGAATGAACGAATGAATGAATAGAAAAGTCTAGAGTGTTGAAGATAATTACTTTCTCTTTAATAGTGGCATCTTCTCATTTATCTGTTATGAATATGTATTCATTTTATAATAATACTTTAAAAATGTAACCTCAACTTGCCAAGAAATTCTTTTTTTGGGGGGGGGTCTGGTCATGGGGTCTGAACTCTGGGCCTGGGCGTTGTCCCTCAGCTCTTCAGCTCAAGGCTAGCGCTCTACCACTTGAGCCACAGCGCCACTTCCAGCTTTTTTCTTTTTGCTTATGTGGTGCTGAGGAATCGAACCCAGGGCCTCAGGCATGCAAGGCAAGTGCTCTACCACTGAGCCACCTTCCCAGCCCCGCCAAGAAATTCTTGATTTGAAACTGACATGAGGGCAGAGAAAAGACAGTTTTACCAGTGTCACTATTGCCCATCTCAGCTGTATTGTGTGTCATGTATCTATAGTTCTGGGATAAGTTCCTGGAAGACAGAGATTTTCAGAGTCGGGATCAAGTCAATACTTTCTAGCTAACTGTGGAAGTAACTTCTTTTTGATCTCTAAGTAAAGGGCTTTTTAATATTACAAAATGTCAACGGTTGCCTTGCTCAATTTTCTTAGTTTTCAGATGAAGAAAGAGTTTAGCAGAAGGCTTGCTTTTGAGTAAGTCCGTGATGAAACCATCTGCTGTCAGAGACCCAGAAAGAAACTGTTGATGTGCTCAATTCGGTAATTGAGGAACATTTAATAAGGGATGGACAGACTTAGGAGGACCAGTAAAGGTAGCAGAAACATCACTAGAGGAAACCCAGCTGATCTACAGTGATCCAGCAGCCAGAGGCCAGTGGGGGAAGAGGTAGTACAGTGCCGTCCTTTGCCCATCTGGAAACCAAGGTCTAAGGAAGTGTGTCGATACAATTCATGGAGGGCAAGTTCCAGGCCCAGAGCAGGGGGAGGAAGAATGGGGAACATTTAGAGAGGACCATGGAAGATGCCAGCACTCTGGAACAGAAATCCTGCCCTACCTTTGCTCTCACTTTAGCTTCCAGTCAGTAATGACCTGGACAATTGAGGTTACCATTTATTAAAAAAAAATTATAACACAGATGATACAGGATTACAAGAGAAAGACAAAAAATATCCATTTATTTAAAGATATAATTGCATTTCCACATTTTTGAGCAACACCTTTCTTAAACTTTGAAAAATCATTTTATTCATTCCTGCTCATGATGTCAGATGGTTGAGACATCTGAACACAGGAGGGAAAGAAAAGGAACCACAACTCCTTCCTTGAAGGAGCTAATGGACCAGTGGAGAAGGAAGTCACAGTAAACAAAACAAATACTACACTGAGCAAAGGAACTCCAAGACATGGACACAAGAGGTTTTTCTTTGTTGTTGCTGTTTTTGATGTACTATGTGATTTTTTTGTTTCCTTTGTATGTTCTTCTCCCTATGGTATATCCCCCGTTGTCACTGTATTTGATTCTGGTATCCTGCTATTGTATACACGTTTACTTGAATTAGGGAAGGGAAGGGGAACAACAGAATGGTGAGACAAAGGACAAGGAGGATCCAATGCAATAGCGATATACACAAGACAGTATGTTGGAAATGATCTGTACAACTTTGGGGTGGGGAGTGGGGGGAGGAATAGTAGGGAAAAATGAGGAAAGGGGTGACAAGTTTGACAAGAAATGCACTTATTACCTTACTTATGTAACTGTAACCCTTCTGTACATCACCTTGACAATGAAAAAACATAAAAAATAAATATCAGAAATGACACAAACTGAGACAATGATTAACTTCTAAGATAAAAAAGAAATCAAGGGAAATAAGACCTCCATTGAGGAGAGAGAGACATAAAAAAGGAAGGGACTGGAAAGGGAAAAGAAGGGCAGGGAATGGAAGGGAAGAGAATATGGCTGGCTTCCGCAGGGCATTTCCTTGGGCTACTTGCTGAAGGTTCAGGTAACGGAGACTGTAGGTGGTGTGACTTCCCCCCTCCCTCGCAGTTTCAAAATGTCTCTGTTTAGATTTTTTAAAGGGCAAAGCTTTCTTCATTCTTCATTCTCCATTAACCATTAACCATGGGGAATCCTCAGTGCAAGTTTAGTAGTCAAATGCTTCATGTGCATCTGTCTCTTGTTAGCTGTATGGCTTAGAGGAGTCATAGGACCTCCTAAGCCTCAGGTCCTTCCTGCATGGAATTTAAAGCTTTAGGGATCATGAAAAGAAGTAAACTTAGATCTGGGTGGAAGCTGGTACCTAGCATGTGGTTTGGTATTCAATTGATGGCAGCTCTTTTCCTTCTCTGGGCAGGCTCCAGTCCAACTACACACCCAAGATCCACAGCATATGGGAGATGACTAAACAGTCCATCAATGGTAATTGCTGACATCAACTATCCATCCAGATGCCATGCAGACCCTTCACATGTATCATCTCATTCCATACCTTATGTTTTAAGATAAAGAAATGGAAGCAAAGAGCCCTTTGCATGGTGGTGGGTGGCAGAGATCAGGGGAAAGCTTGTTGACACCAAGCCGTTATTTTTATTGTCTCCATGCTCCCCCTGTCTTCTGCCCTGCTACCACAAAGAAGCGTTAAGGTTGGATCTAGCCAGAGCATAGGTAGGGAAATGTTTTATCCTAATCTGAAAGCCATGAAGATATCTGGAGGACAGGTAAGAGCTATTATTATGTGGAAAAGAAAAGTTTCATTTGCTAAATCCTAGTAAACCATGGTTCTACATGTAGAGCTTTGGTCTGATCACCTGTGGTTTACCAGGGCAGTGTAAAGGCCATAGCTTTACCTCTAGTATTTCTAGTTGACTAAATCTGGGCTATGCCTTTGTGTCTGTGTGGCCCCAGGTGTTCCTGATGTACAGTTAGGACTGGAGAGCAACACTCTGGTGTTTGAATCACTAATGCATCTTGAGGAATCTGTTCACATCTCTTGATGGCAACTGAAGTCATAAATTATAATGAATACTTCCCAATGGTAGTAAGTATGCTGGGTAATTAAATCCAAGCTTCACCTGAGTCTTCGATAAAACTATTGGAGAAGAACAAGATCAAGTTACCTTGAAACAATATGCTAGGCTCTTTTGAGGGCATCCCTCAGCCATTTAAAGAAACATCCATCCATTGCACTGTCCTCTAGCTCAGTTTCTTAAAGAGTGTACTTCCTTCTCTTAAGAATATAGCCTAATCAATATGACCCAATATACCTGAATCTATGTTGATACTCATGTTTCTACACTGTATCATTTGGCTTATTTATTCAACTTTGCATGAGACCCTAATATAAAAATCGGCATATTAGGACTATAATGATATTCAGATAGAATATTGCTATTACTCTTATGAATTATCTTTTTTTTAATTTAATTTTTTTTTTATTTGTGAACATACTGTACAGAGGGGTTACAATTACATGGGCAGGATAATGCGTACATTTCTTACCAAGCATTGCAGCCTCCTCCTTTGGTTTACCCTTCACATCCCAAATTATCTTTTTTTAAGGAATGAATTTTTTGGTTAAAGGATCATTCACTACATGATCCTTTAAGTACTAACATAGCCAAGAGAATACATTTAAATCCGTGCTTGATTTCATGACACTGTGTGTCACATGTGTTACTCTAGATGCAAAGATTTAGTCTTGCCGTCATCCATTACTGACTTTCTTTTGTCATAAATTGACAAACCTATATTCTTTTGTCTTGCTATGCATTATAACTTTAAATTGTTTTTCTGAGCATTACTTTATAACCATTGAACAATATATAACTATATGTTGAAGAACAGTAATGATCTCTTTAGAGGGAACTACATTATAAATACTATATATACAATAAATTATTAAACCTGCATATTAAATAATAACATTAAGTTATGGTTAGTCTATATTTACCTGTAACCATTTTGATTTTCTTTATCAAATACCATCCTAAATTTTACAACTCAGAAAAGACCAGATTTTTCTTCTCAAAAAAACCCTCAAGAATTTCTGATACATTAATAATAAAATATTTCTTCATGGCTCTTTTGGTTTTATAAGTTATACTTGAGTTGTATCAAATAACCTTCCAAAATTGGAAACTGTAAGGAATGATATTGGATCTAGGGAACCAGGCCCATAGTGGACTTTAAAGATAACATAAAACCATTAAAGAGGGCTGGGAAGGTGGCTTAGTGGTAGAGCGCTTGCCTTGCATGCCTGAGGCCCTGGGTTCAATTCCTCAGCACCACATAAGCAAAAACAAAAAAAGCCGGAAGTGGTGCTGTAGCTCAAGTGGTAGAGCACTAGCCTTGAGCTGAAGAGCTGAGGGACAGCGCCCAGGCCCAGAGTTCAGGCCCCACGACCGGACCCCCCCCCAAAAAAACAAAACAAAACCATTAAAGACATCCATTCATTCTCATAGCAGAAATTCATCACGGATTTTGTGTCAAGTACTATTATAGGCATTACGACTACCAAAATAAATAACCTGCATGCAACACCCCTTCATCATCCACTGAGATAACTTTCTTAGGTACAAGTTCCTCTCAAGTCCTGGGGAAAATATCTACATGTATTTTGGAGACAGTTTCCCTTGACTCAGTGCCAGCACCTTCTTCCTGATTTTCCTGTATTCTTACCTGAATACTACTCTTGAGGTCTACCCAAGTTTTCATTGGGGGTACCACTCTGTCTAGATTCAAGGTTTTTGGTGACACAAAATCCATGGCAACATTCAAATCTACTGACTCCTCTCAGATGACTCCTTCCACTAAGAGGATGCTTTGTAACTCATGTTCTTCAACTATCCAGTCTTACAGAAGCACAGGGGATTTACCTAGAAACAATGATGGTTATCTGACCCAGTGCAGACATTAAGCAAATGCCAATGGTAATGCTGTCATCTAGTCCAAGGGTCATGACCCTTGTTTGAATGTTCTTTCTTTCAAACTGGGCACAAGTTTCAACCTTGTGATTTCTCTGAAAAAACAAAAAAACACGTTTAAATACTATGTCTCCTCCATTTCCTTCTACTTCCTCTTCAACTTAGTCTTTGCAACTTGAGTTGTAGGGGGCAATTCCTGTAAACCAATGTCCTACTTAGGCTCTGATCTAGATGTAGGTTAGATTTCCAGCAACCATGGAAATAGTTGAGTGGTGGAAGAAACAAACCCTCAGAACAGCCAGAATAATAATCAAGGACATACACTGACTGCAACCTCTGTGATGAGAATTTGTCTAGAACCAATGCTCATTGCTTATGGCTGCCGGAACAAGTCAACATAAGCTCAGTTGTAAAACATGACATAGACATGCAAAACATGACATAAATTTTGGAGGCCAGACATTTGAAATGGGTCTCTGAGGATTAAAGCGTCACCAGCTCTGTGAATTTTGGTTGGGGAGAGTCTGGATTTGGTCTATTCCAGCTTCTAGGTTTTAACAGTCTAATTCCTTCACTTGTGACCCCTGTCCATCTTTGAAGCCTCCCTCCATGGCAAGCAAGTCTTTTTCCTATCAAAGTATTTTTTGCCTTGATTCTCCTGTGTTCCTCATTCACCTGTAAGGACCTTGTGATGGCATTTGGCTCACCTGACAGTCTAGGATAAACAACATATCTCAAGATTAGATGAAAGCAACTTTAATTTCACCCACACTTTTAATCTGAACTTTCTATATAACATGAGGTATTTGAAGACTCTGAAGGTCAGGACATGAACATTTTTGGATGGGAATTCTTTGCTCTCCCCAACCCAGGCTCTACCATGCATATCATTTTTGTACAGTAACACAAATTTGGCTACTTAATGTTTGAGCTACTAAAAGTAGGAAGTGCTGTAAGTGGAAGGCACTGGCTACAATGGGAAATGAGAGCTAGGCATGTATAATACTAGGAGAAGGGATGAAAACTGAAAATCAACCACCAAATTGACAAACCACAGGAGTGTGAGGTTCATCTGGAATGGGGAAACTCGCCCTGCCCACTTTAGTCCCACCTCATAGTGTTTTGTCTTATGGACCTAAACTTTAAGTGCCCTTCCAAATTGTAACCCCCCAAGTCATTAACAAAAGCACGTAACACAGCATAGTTTTTTCAAAAGGGTTTCAAAAACAGAACCATAAAACATAAAATTTGGTGAATCTGACCTCTGAAGAAGAAAAAAAAATCATTCTCAGCATAAAAGCAAAAGTAGAAAATTTTAACCAAAGAACTGAGGTGCTGTATAAAAGATGCTAAGATTTATCTTAAAAACCATAAGCCAGATTAACAACAAACAACAAGTGGTGAAAATTATGTGATGCAAATAAGACATTCAGTAACCTTAACAAAGCTCACATAGATCAATGAGAAAACTAATAAGGCCACAGTGGAAACATGTAGATATTATATGTAGACTATAGGCAGGACAAATCTTTAAATTCAGGAGGTGTTTGGTTTAAGACAGCATTTCCCAAAGAGTATTTCAGAAAACAGGAGTACATTAAGTTGCCTGGTGAAAAGAAGTGTTAGTTCAAATAAAATTAGGAAACACTATATCCTTTATTCCTTTCTTAGAGTTAGAATTCTCATTAATATTTTCAAGCCTCTGATAAATCCTGCAGTAATAAAATCAATTTCATTTTTTTCCAAACCAGAGTTTCTCAAAGTATTGGTCTTTAGAATTCCACTGAGTAGCATCTACGAATCCCTAAAACACTGTGCATCTGGCACAAAGCCATGGGTTTAATCTGGGCACCAGTGACTCAAGTCTGTAATCCTAAATACTCAGGAGGCTGAGATGTGAGAATTGCAGGTTGATGTCATCTTGGGCAGAAAAATCTGTGAGACTTTCTTATCTCCAATTAATCACCAAAAAGCTGTAAGTGATGCTATCTATAGCTCAACTAGTAGAGGGCTAGCCTTGATCCAAAAGGCTCAAGGACAAAGCCCTGAGTCCAAACTCCAGGGCCAACACACACACACACACACACACACACACACACTAACCCCTCCTCCCCAAACCATAGGTTTAAATAAGTTCAGTTGACTTAGCCACTTAAACTCACACTGTATGCATGGTGGAGCTAGAAATCGTTAAACGCCTTGTTTTGATTCACTTTTCAGGAACCATAGAGAAAATTGTAGCTTGGAGGATGTCAAAGTGGTGACAAACTTGAGGATGCATAGGTTGTTGTATGCTTAAGGGGACCTCAAGCTCGTTCTAAAGTTTTCACGGTCTTCTTTCCCACATTCCATCACCAATCCCAAGCCAGTGAGTGGCTGTTTCCCGCTCCTCCCCACTGGCTCTATGGTGCTGAAGACTTCCCTTTCCAAGCACATTGTCTGTGAGGATGGATTTGCCAAGTACAGCATCTCAAGAGGGACCACTCTCTCAACTTCCTGCTCCAGACTGGAAAATGATGTGCAGCCTCTTAGTTGTACCTCTTCTATCGGGGAAGGTGTAAAGAGAGAGCATATTGCTAGAAAACAAACTTTATAAAAGAAGGCACTGAATGTAGATGAGAACATAGCTCAGTGGTAGAGCACTTTATTGCTAAATAAATTCAGAAATACTGCATCTTCTACTTCATCCTTGGAGAGTCAGTCATAAAAGGATATTTTTCCCCACATTCTTACAAACCCAAAATGCTACCATGTAAAAAATTCCGGATTCATTTGGTAAGTGAGAAAAGATATCTCATAACTGTGTACACTTGATTACCAGTGAATTTAAACATTTGTAATGCTGTTTTACTACCAATGCTTTGTCATCCTGTAAACAGTCTAGTGGTAGAAAATTTACCTCAGTGGTAAAGCATGTGTGATTCCTTTGGGTCAATCTTCAGTGCTGAAGATACAAAAACAGTCTTAGAGTTTACAGAGTGGTAAAAATGAGTGTTATTTGACTAGATGTGTTGTCTGTAATTTTATTCTCTCTGGAGACTTTTATCTTCTTTTTCCAAGGTCCAGAATCCCAGGAAATGGCTCTTATTTGGAGCTGAGGAACCATGATATGATTGTCAGGTCCACCCAAAGTGAAGCGGTGTCTTTGGCTCATATGGCCATTTTCACATAGCATTTATTAAATGTCATATTATATCCCAGAACCTCTCTCCTTTTCCCCCAGCCTGGCTTCACCAGACTCTCCCTTGGGAAAAGGTAGAAGTCAGAGAGAGAGAGAGAGAGAGAAAGAGAGAGAGAGAGAGAGAAACTTGGTGAGAAATCTCAACATCCTAGTTGGATTCACAGCTCCCTACCATACTGGCATGGGCTGGAACTTTGAGATCATCTCATTTGGTGGCTTATGCATAACTAGGGTTTGGTGAACAGAGATGATAATGTCACGGGCAATCTCCCGCTCAACTCATATTTGGGGGCTGCAGGTATGATTTTTGTCTGAAAATGCTTTCCTGTTTCTGAGAGTCATAATTAAAAGCAACAGATCGCATCCAGTTCTGAGCATGAATCTTTCTGCAAGAAGCAGCCTCATGGTGTTTTCTCAGATCTCTCTCGCCACAGGATGTCTAGTACCATGCCATATTTGGCTGTGTCTGATATGGAGTAAAAACCTGCTTTCCTGGGTAGCTCCTACTCATTTGTCCCAGTTCTGCTTTCTGAACACACACACACACACACACACACACACACACACACACACACACACACACACGCACACACAGTCTAAATAAATTTTCACCATAGCAATGAATTGATCAGTTTGATTCTCTGATGCATTTTTGGAGCAACTCCTGTGGGAGCTGAATTGTGATTAATGACTAACTGCAGAGATGAAGATATTGTATGCTTGTTTTAAGATTACCACATGACTTCTGTTTTAAAACTTGGCACATCCAAAAAACTCATATAATACTCTCCCACCCCTCCTCTATCTGGACCCTTTCTTTCAGCAAAACATTGGATGGAATGAGAGGTTACTAAAAGTTTTAATTCTGGAGCAAGGATCTAACTTAATTTATTGTACCTAGTATTTTTTAAAGCTTCTAAAGAGGCACTGAATGAAAGTAACTTGCTAGTCATGATAAAAACTGCCAACTATTTGCAGAGACCACACTATGACCCAGGCCTGAGGATCACGCTCACACATCAGCATTTTTGGAGATCACCAAGATGATAGGACTTGAGCAATACTACCAAGTCCCACAGATTCCAGGCTAAGGCCATTCTTTGGGATAAAGTTTTTTTAAATCTCTCTGTTAGATATAAACAGTGGTCATATTCAGACTCCAATACCTTGTGAATTTGTGAATAGCTGATCTGATTTGTTTTCTTTAAAAATAAGAGGCCATGAAGATATTCCATTTTGGGGAAGAACTGGGCTTCAGAGAGAGAGAGAGAGACAGAGAAAGAGAGAGAAAGAGAGAAGAGGCAATGTTAAGTGAGCTGACTACTTGTAGAAAGAAATTATACTGTACTTAACAGGATAAACATTCAAGGCCCTGAAAGTTGCTTCAATCTGGGACAGGTCTTTGGGGGTGATGGACATTATTCTGACTTTCCATCATTTCTTAGAAGCTGCAGACACCTCCCCTGCCATGCCACAGTGGGCCGTTCTCATGAATGAGGCACAATGAGAGCATACATAGATGGAAGATGGGTCGACTCTGAGGCCCAAGCCTTCAGAGAGCCATCTACTCACCACAGAAGGGAAAACCCAATCCCTGACAAGCTCGCAGCTGATTATTGGCCGCGTGATGAAGTGTTACTTCCTGTGTGGGACATTCACATTTCTTGAGAAACTCTTTCCCAATCCGAGTGAGTGACAGTTTTAGAACACGAAGGCCTTTGTTTTCTTCCTCTATGTGTGAGCCCCCAGGTTCCCTTCACTTCCCCCAATTCACTCACCCCACCTCACAGTGGCAGTGCTATCTTAGGTGGGGGAGGGAGGAGGCAGATAATCCCCCCAAGATGCAATTTATCTGCCCTCGCACCACTTGAATTATGGTACAGCTCTTGCTGCCAAATGTTGTCTTGCTTGCTTGCTTTCCAGATAATACAGCTAATGTCTTTATCTGTGTGTGTGTGTGTGTGTGTGTGTGTGTCTTCTGGACGGGAGCTGCAGGGTGGTGGTGGTGGTGTGTATATTTACTATTCTGAGATCACATTAACATTACTCATTGAACAATCTGCAATGGGTTGAAACTGACTAAGTTCCCTATATCCAAGTGGTATGTTTTTTCTCTGTCTGAGGCTTCAATTGATAAGAACTGTCTATGACCTTGACCCTTAAGGTGTACAGAATGGAGGGTAAGTGGGGTTTGAGCAGGAAGGTAGCAAAGGCTACCCTATCAGAGGATCACCATTACCTCCTGCTCAGCAAATGATCACACTGTATCACTTTCTAAAGTTTTGGGCCACTCAGTGACTAACGGAGTCCATCCAAAATAGCAAACCTATCTTGGGCTTTCTGTTTTCATTGATTTGATAGGTACTGGGGTTCTGTCTTCTCAGCCCATTTTACCACAAATCCCTGCACAGGGTAAAGGCTGGTTAAGGATGGATTGGAGACCAAACCCATTTTCCAGGGGTTTTTCAGCCTAACAGAGAGTCACATGTCAATAACTGTGATGGAACCTTACAAAGAGATATAGTGGCAGATCAGAGACAGAAGGAAGCTCTCTAAGAAATGGAGTAGACAGAGGTAGGAAAATAGAAAACTAGAATGAATGCTTGAACTGGGCCTTAAGGATAACTTGGTACAGTCTATGTGGAAATGTAATACAAATACAAATGCTCTTTCTTTCTTTCTTTCTTTCTTTCTTTCTTTCTTTCTTTCTTTCTTTCTTTCTTTCTTTCTTTCTTTCTTTCTTTCTTTCTTTCTTTCTTTCTTTCTTTCTTTCTTTCTTTCTTTCTTTCTTTCTTTCTTTCTTTCTTTCTTTCTTTCTTTCGTAAATATGCAGAATAGTATGGAATAGCATGATGCTTAGGAAACTTCTAGAAGACTGGTGTAAATTGAAGGGAGGGCAGATGAAACAATGGAGATGAGACATAGGAGCCAGATCATAGTCTTTTCAGGTTCTATAAAGTGTTGTTCTATGACATAGAGGCAAGTGGTAGGGAGGGGCTGCCTGGGCTATGAGTAAAGCGGGGACTTACTAGACTTTCATTACAGAAAGGTTCCTCGCATATCTGTGGGAACAACAGGCCTGAAGATGATAAGACAGAAGGCAGATACAGTATTTGAATGGCTGTTATAAAATAATTCTTAAAAGATGGGATGGTAACAACTCAGAGAGTGGGAATGTAGAAGGCTCAAAGACAGAATGCTCAGAAGATGGTCAGGGCATACAGGGAAGACAAACACACAGAAGAGGAGGAGCAGTGTTCCTGTTTGTAAGTTGATCAGCACTAACCCTAAAGTTTCTCAGTGTGTATGTCTCAACTTTCGCTTTAAAATGCACAGATTAAATTAACCTGAAAACAAAAAATTAAAGAATTTAAAGTATTAAAATCAAAAAGAAAAAAAACTCACAAGGCACATTGCTCTGTGGTTTGTACTCCAAAATGCACAGATTAAATTAAAATGTGTTTTTAAAGCATAAAAAAAAACAAAAAGAAAACACACAATGCAGATGGGGAGTTCCTCAGAAGAAACATCTTCCTGAGGCAGAGGGTGAAGTGAAACATGTTTTGCGTGGAAGAGTTGTCAGGGTTTCCAATTTCTGTAACTTGGAAGGGCTTATTAGGTGAATATAGCATACTCCCACTCAAACCAACAGAAGCCAGAATGACCCAGTGGGTAGAGTTTGAGTAGTAATAGAAGTTGTAAATGTTTCCTACTAAGTGTTTAATAGACTTCAGGATCAGTAGGGACTAGACTCTCTGTAAAGTAGGCCAAATTAAGTCCCTCCCAGCTCTTCTTCCAGCATCCTTCTTCCTTCCTAGAAAACAAGCTTCTGTATTATCAGCTCTGAGTAAACACCAGATACAAGATGAACCCTATTAAATAGATTTACTTATTTTCACTTTTGTGGCCATTCTAGAGCTAGCAGGTAGTGCTATTATTATCTTCATTTTACAGAAGGAACTGAGGTTTGGAGAATTCGTTAACTTCACCAACTTGATGGCAAAGTCAAGATTCTTCACCAGCCATGCCTGACACTTATATCTCCACTTTCAATCACTTAGCAATAGGCTATGGCCAAAACGTAGCCTGTGAGTTTTGTTCTCAATCAGCTGCTATTTCTTCTTCAAGTGTTAACTCCTCTCACAGGATTTTAGAGTTGAAAATGCCTCAAGGTCATAAATTGCTTTAGGTTTTAACATCTCCATATATCAGAATAGTATACTCTTGAAAAATACATTAAACCATTTTATGTTACTGTAACAGAATACTTGATGCAAAGCCCTTTACATAGAAAAGGGGTTTAGTTCATATTTTGGGGGTTGAAAGTTCAAGTTCCTATCTGTTTCACCTCTGGTGAACTACCACCCTCCTCCTGCCACCCACTGCTCTACATCATAACATGCTAGAGATGTAGAGACACAGAAAGGGAAACAGCTGTATGTGGAAAGAAGTGTGTGTGTGTGTGTGTGTATGTGTGTGTGTGTGTGAGCCTTGCTTTATATCAATCTGCTCTGGTAACTAACTTGCCCTTCAAAATCAGCCTTAATGCTTTCCAAGGGCAATGCTTCCATGACATAATTACCTTCCCCTAGACTTCACTTCTTGTAGGTTCCACCTCCTCCACACTTGCATGACTGCTGACAAAGCCTTCAGCATAGGAAACTTTGGGAGACATACTCAAATATCCAAACCACAGCACGTATGAACATCAAAGGTATCCATTTATCTCCTCTCATCCTATTTGGTTAAAGGTTGGGAAAACTTCCAAGGATTTAAAAAGTAATTATAAAAATACTAATTATATGCTAGGCTCTAGTGGCTCATGACTATAATCCTAGCTACTCAGGAAGCTGAGATCTGAGGATCATGGTTTAAAGCTAGCCCAGGCAGGAAAGCCCACAAGACTATTAGCTCCAATTAACCACCAAAAAGCTGAAAGTGGAGCTATGGCTCAAGTGGTAGTGCACAAGCAAAAAAAAAAAAAATGCTCAGGCCCTGAGTTCAAGCCCCATGACTGGTACCAGCCCCAGCCCCGACCATACAATGCACATAGATACACATAAATGCTAACTGTGCTTTGCCTTTTGGATACATTTGATAATAGATCCTCTGAATCTCTTATTTGTTCTTTTTCTTCATGATCGAACAGTTAGTCCATCTCCCACTGAAAGTCCAATCGAGGCTAAAAACTTGTCACTTTTAGCACACTTAATGATTTCTATTTTTGTCTTACTTTTATTAAATTGATGAGACCTCTTTGTTTATTTTCACTCATATGAGCACTTTCTTTTTCTATTTTCTACTTGCTTTTATAAAATGCCATCAAATATTTGGGCAACTGCACGAATCTTCCTTTAACACGGTGGCATACTGTTAAAGCCGAATGACTGTTCATTAAACAAAGTACTCAGTGTTCTTTTGTCAATTAATGAATGAACATCTGAATTCAGTGTGTGAAAAGAAATTTAGAGATAGTGCAGCCAGTGAGATAGTTAAGCACAAAAAAGTCAAGGACTACAAATAGCTCCATTAAGCAAATATTTAAGAAGGGCCTACCAGGTATTGAGTCTTGATTACAGGAAGAAGAACCTGACATTCCCTAATTCTTAATAGGCCAGTTCATTCAATTGAGAGTTGAGATGAAAAGAGATGGCACTGAAATTTCTTGATCTAGCTTTCTTGGTGGCCTTGCATAACTTTTTCACGTGAAGAGTTCAGGTCACATTTATTAAGAGTGCATTAGATGCTAGAAACTAAGTCAGGAATTGGTCTGGTGACATGATGATAAGCCCTCAGGAACTTCCTGGTCAGTACAGATATAGGCTGATAGATTATTCCATAACAATGCAGTAAAATGTATGGCTGGGATATAACCAAGATGCTAAGGGTCTATTGAGAAGGACTCTCAAACCATCCTGAGACATCATAGAAGTCTTCCTGGAAGAATTATGAAGAATAGGAACTCTTCATTTCTGGATGGCAAAAGATGTTTTGAACAGAGGTGACAATAAGCCAAGGTGTAGAGATGCATCTTGCACTGCAGTTCTGAATCTCTATGAAGTCAGAAAGTGAGGCATGCGCATTGTAAATGTCTGGGTCAGGCTAAGTGTTGAAGTCTCAAACCACTATGTCTAGAGTTGTTTCTTGTACAATGGTTCCTCCTTCATTTTTCTTTTCTTTCTGGTAGTACTGGGGTTTAAACTCAGGCTTTTCTGCCCACGAGGCTGAGGTTCAACCACTAAGCCCCACTTCCAGTCCTTCATTCATTGTTGATTACATAAGCACAGAAGCCTTTTTGTTTTGTTTTCCTTGAACTATAACTAAAACTACCTTCCTGTTTTAGTGTTTGGCAAACTCTGGAGGGCCTTTGAGTGGACCCTGATCAAATGCAAATGTGGGAAAATACTGGCACCTGGGAGAGCAATTGATCCCCAAAGATCCATGGAGCACAAACTAAACTTCTAACCTAGGCTTTAAGAAATAAAACAGCCAGTTTTCCCATAGCTGTCATCTATCACAGGAGTGCGATTTACCAATATTTAGACAGACTGAATCAAGTGGGAGACATAGCTAATGATTACTGTGTGGAGATATTCAGTGGGCTTTTATGTGAGAGGGCTCAGACTTTAAAAACCAAACAAACATGATCTCTAGGTACAGTTGCAGACAACTTCATGGTAGTAGCTTGATCTCCACTCAAGATCACCTAGAAAACCATCTTCTGCTCATCTTTTCTGGCTTTCCACAGATTATAGTCTCCAAAGGTTTTACTGAGATCCTACGAGATATAATTCCCATACCATGTAATGAACTTAATTAACATGTTCAATGGAAGAGCTTTCGATAGAGTCACAGAGTGTTGTATCCATCACCACAATCAATTTTAAAACAACTTCGTTACTCTGAATGAATCCCATACTCCCTTGCCATCTCTATTTCCATTGCCATTCCATTCTATTTCTATTGCCATCTCCTATTTCCCATGTCCCCTAGACCTACAAGCACTAATCTTCTTTTTGTCTTTATACATTTTCCTTGTTTTAGATTTTTCATCCAAATGGAAGCAACTAATATGTGGGGTTCTGTGTGTGTGTGTGTGTGTGTGTGTGTGTGTGTGTGTGTGTGTATGTGTATGTGTGTGCATATGTGTGTGTGTCTGTGTCTGGGTGTGTGTCTATATGTGTTTGTGTGTGTATGTATGTGTGTATGTGTATATGTAAGGCTTTTTGCACTGCTTGCCTTTTGCTTAATGACCCTGTTCTTGGATGTGAATTTTGTTCTTGACTTCATGTACCATGTTGTCTCCATCTTCTAAACAATCTGGACAGCTCCTCCTTAGCCTGTCATCTGGGAAGAAGAACTAGATAATGGAAGCAAAGGTTAGGGCATGGGTGATGGGACTGGATAGATCCTGCTTCTCCCTCAGACACCCTCAGATTCTTTCCTCCTTGTTAACTTGCTGTTACTACTGCCAAAAGTCATGGATGGGCTGAGGCTGAAGAGGGAGAAAACTATCCTCCAAAATATATACCGCAAGGTGACAGCACCCCCTTCCCGCCACCCCCCACCTTGACTTCTCAGCTATTTCTGTTCCATCAGTGTCTCTTTGGCACAGTCCAAGCTCAACAGACAGGAGCAGTCACATGGATTGTTCTCATAGCTGTAGGGAAGTTTTCTATGGGCTGTGACAACCCACAAGAGAAAAGACACAAAAGAGTCTCCAGAGGAAAGCAGGAAAAGGAGGCCTTGCATTGCTGGTGAAAGACTGCATGTAATTTTGGGGTGCCAAAAGAGAAGATAGCTTGTTTCCATCACAGATGGCAGCAATAGACTGAGTTCTTCTCATTCTACTGGGTTCCCTCAGCAATTATTGTTTCAAGGAGAGCCATGTATCCTCTCTACACAGACCCAGGACACAAGAGGGAAAGTCTTGCTTGTACCCCCTACAGGTAGGAGGGAAAGCAGCTTTCTTTTGATATCACATCATAGTATCTTTTTGAATAAAGGCATAGACTACAACCGATGTTGCTCAATGGAATATGTGACTCCTTTCCACCCTTCTGGGCACTTCCATCTGGCTAGGCAGTACAGCAATGATGGCTTGTGAGTTGAAACATCCTCAGGGCTAGGCTTGTGCAAAGAGGGAACCAGGAGGAGGAACTGTCTATCAGTACCCATCCTCACCCACGCATCTATAATTACCAACAATGGTTGCAGTGCAACTCAAAAATATAAACACACTGAGCTGGCTTCAGCCAAAAGTTCTATTTATAGCCTCCATGAACCTACTCATAATCTATTTTTTTGTGTGTGTGTGTGCCAATCCTGAGGCTTGAACTCAGGGCCTGGGCACTGTCCCTGAACTTCTTTTGCTCAAGGCTAGCATAACTCTACCACTTGAGCCACAGCGCTACTTCTGGCTCTCTCTGTTTATGTGGTACTGAGGAATCAAACCCAGGGCACTCTACCATTAAGCCACATTCCCAGCTCCCCTACTCATCATCTTATCAGCCTCCTTTGAGAGCACCCCCCAATTGGGAGCCACGTGACGGCTATTCTCAGTGTGATGTGAAGCACATGAGTCTCCACCTTCAGTTTCAATATGGTCCATGAAAACATGCAGCCTCTCTGACAGAAGTCCATCTCAAAAATAAACATTTTTCCTGGGTAGACAAGACAGGAACACAGAGCCAAAGGCCTTCCATTCCAGACTTGGAAATTATAGGGTTTAGTTGGGAGGTGTGACAGTGGCACTCATTCTTGCCGAACGGTTTGTTCAGGCAAGACAGGAAGTGGTAAGAACCGTGACACAGTGGAAAGAGCAGAGGCCATGGAGTCAAGCAGCTCTACATTTCAGCTTGGACAACTTTCCTGACCTCCCTGAACCTCGTTTTCTCTCTGTAAATGAGAGTGCTAAAAAATAATAAACAACAAATCTATCTCACATGCAGAGCTTCAAATCTGAGTTCTATAGTATTATTAATGATTCATTATTATAAATTTGGATTTCTGAAAGATTTGGCTCATACAACTTATAGTGGATACTATCTGTGAGGTGTTCCTTAGTGTTAAAAGAATCCTAAAGAAAGGAGGATTCTTTTTCTATATGGTTAATGTTATATTTATTGAAGAAATGGGAGCTCATACTTGTAATCTTAGCACTTAAGAGCCTGAGATCTAAGGATTGAGGTTCAAAGCCAGCCTGGGCAGAAAAGTCTATGAGACTCTAATCTTCAATTAATCACCAAAAAGCTGGGAGTGAATGTTGAGCAACAAAGCTCAGGGACAACACTCAGGCCCTGATTTCAAGACCTGAGTTCAAGCCCAGTACTGGTATACACACACACACACACACACACACACACACACACACACACACACACACACACACACACACACACACACACACACACACACACACACACACACACACAGAGTTGAGAATATATCAATTTGCTTCATATTTCTGTTTGTAATGTTCAAAGGTAGTATTTATTGACTTATTTATATATCATAATTGCAAATTCCATTTCTTGTACATTAAAAAATAAGGAGTGGCTCACTGCATGGGAAAACAAACTCCTCCCTCCATATGATAGTTCTTCATACTTCTCAAGAATGAGATCATTGTTTTCCAAATCTTGTCCTTTCTAGGTAACATTTTTGGCTCTCTTCAGAGCCACTGGAAAGTTCCTGATCTCTTAGTCAGATAAATTCCTTTTAAAAATTTGTTTATTTTTTAAATGTGAGCATTTCTAATAGTTCCTCATCTTTCCTTCTCTTTCTAGCTGCTTTTGATTCTCCAGTATGAGCATTGTCAATTGTGTAAACTATATGCGTTCCTTTTCTCTCTGTCTCTCAACTACTTTGGGTCTATTTTCTTCCTCTGAGAAAGCTGATATATATTTAGGGAATTTAGACTACTTTAAGCTAAAAGCGGTTTGAAGGTAAATCTACGGTAAACATAAAAATTATATATAATATTCCAAAGCCCAAAGTCCTAAAATAAGGTTTAATTTTCCATGAACTTTCTATGTGAATAAAGATTATCAATGTGTTCTTCTCTCTGCCCCCTACCACACAGTATTGTTCTGCTTGTTTATTCATAGCTGAACCAGCTGGATTTTTGCTTGTTGCTTGAGAGATGGAATCAGGAAAACTTTTATACCTTCGCTGTCTTTGAACTATAATCCTTAGAGCTCAGTCTGCTAAATAGCTAGGTCTATTGGCTGGCTTATAAGCATCATACTTCTATGTGAACATATAATCCTTTAGCCATCAAGCCTTGGTGTAGTGCAGTTTTTGCATCAGAACCAAACTGATATTTACTTGATGGTAGTTCTCCTGAGTTAATCCTATAAATAATGATAACAACAAGAGCAATAGTAATAGCCACAGCAATGACATTCATTTCCTAAGGACTTGCTACTTCTTAAACATTACGTTCAATGGTTTATCCTTTTAAAATAGAATTCTGGGTAAGATTTTATTATAAACACTTAGAGAGAAGAAAGATCAAGGTGGAGAAGAATGAAGTAATCTTGTCCAGGGTCTCTGGGTACGGGCTAGTGGCAGCAACCTAAGCTGTGGTTGTCAAATACCAAAGTCTCAGCTGGATTCCAAGAAGTTGTTGTTTTAGTGTTCTGTAGTAAGGATGGTTCTGATAGGAATAGAAGGAGGAACACTACAAGGATTCACTCAAGTATGAAGACAAAAGTCTTTGCTAATAGCATGTCCATCTGGGACCAAGACAAAGGTATCAGAGGTAGGAGCTTGTAAGTCTTCAGAGGTTTTCTAATGAAGATATGGGGTACTCAATCCAGAGAACAAATCCAGAAAGGATCAAATGAAGGGCTGTGTCTGTTTTCCCAGAGCATAGTGTCACACCCTCATGACTGGCCTCTGCTATCAACTTCAGCATTTGCTCCCTAGAGACATGACCATAGAGGGAACCAATTGCAATTCTTTCTTACTTGATCTTGAAAGCTGCCATCACCAGTGTACCCTGAAACCTTAGTATAGACCTGAGTTGCAGCAATAATCCTGCCAAAATAACATTTTATGAATTGTCACATTGAAAATGAACTAGGATAGCTGTGTCCTTAGTACTGTTTGTGTCAATAATATATCATACTGCACAGCAATACAATAAGCCACTGCGAATTATTTTGTGAAAGCTTCTATAGAAATACAAATCAAATTCCTTTTTTACAAACCGAAGTACTATTTTGAAATGCAAGATCACCTCTTGTTTGCCATCCACAGATTTTGGCATCTATCTCAAACTTCATCAAAATAGCTTACAAACTAAGAAGGGTTGGAACATGTTTTCCCTTTTCAATCTCTTCACCTATGTTCTTATGACTGATGTTAATTAAGTGGTTCAAACTATAGGAGTGTTTCACACATCTTGAAGTTGACCCTGTTCACCAGTCCCTTTCAACAGAAAAGGAAAGGGAAAGATACGGCCAAGGTGGACACCCCTTTGGGAAATGGTGAAGCCAGGAATTTGGATTTGTCTTTTTAAAATTAGCTTATCTTGAAATCAGGTTTAATCCATGCTTTCAAAATCTAGCATATCATGAAACTTAGAAAGCTCCAGCCCTGGATGATGTTTGAGCTATTTTGAGGGAAATGGTAATTGACATTTAAAGATATCATGTCTCTTAGCAACCACAGGAGTTTCATGGAGTTCATTTGATCTTCAACAAGATTCACATCCTGAACCAGCCTAGTTCATATCAAACTGTTCCCCTTGCCCAACTTCTCAGGGGCCACTGTAGAGCTGTGAAACACAGTATATATTGCTGTTTTGGGAAGGGGCACAGGGAGAAGAGAGAGGGAGAGAGAGATGACTAACGTGCATGTCATCAGCCAGAAATGCATAAGAATTCTTGCCCTTTCTCTGGCATTGCACTGACCAGCGTACAGAAAACTGCTGGAGGAGAAAGAACAAGCCCTAGTTGACACCCACACCCCATAGGGGAGGGTAAGGTGAATTGCAGATGGTCTCTTTCCAACACTCTTATGTCCAGGCCCTTTGCCAGTCTCAATATTCTGTTCTTCTCTGTGCAACTTTAAAGAGGCATTGTTCTTTCAGTAACAGAAGTTGGGGGATTTAAGCTGGTTTTTGTTTTCCTTTATCCCCTGACATATTTATTGCATATCTGTACCCATATCTACTTGCCTTTGTACAAATATAATAAACAAAATCAAGGCATTTTTTTCTCTAAAAAGCAAAAAAGCACCACCATCTTAATTTATGGAAGGTGTCCGGAAGGTGTGCAAAGGATGCTTGTGTATGTTCAGTGTGGCTCCCATGTTGGGGCTTCACTTAGGATTTGGGTGCAAGCAATTGTCATTCTGTGAGCACATTTTCTAACATATTTTCATTGATCTTGAAAATGCAAAAATGATGTGGGATAATTCCAACAAATGCTAATATGGAAGTTAAAGTTAGAAAGATGAGAACTTTGAGGAATATATATATATATACCTGGATACAATTGTTCCCTTCCCTAAGAGAGGTAATCCTGCCAAGGCTACATCAACAGGTTTTAATACTGGCATGGGGCAATTGACACACAGAAATGCCACTACAAGATAACAGCACATTTATTCAACAATCAACTCACAGGTTCTCCTTAGTGTTAATCACAGTGATACACAGGCACAGGTGATACCAATATGGGGAAGAGATGTTTACCTACCCTTGGGAAAGTCAGAATTCAAAATGAGGACAGATGTTGAAATTAATGATTTCAATGCAACAGAAAACAGAGACTTATAGAAGAGGCTGCCATCTTTAGAGAGGGGAGCGATGATCTCAGGGAATTTAGGAAAATGTTTGGCAAGGGGGACATTGGGAGTTCATTCGAATACAGATATGCTTGCTATTCTACAAATATTTCCCTAAATGATACTTGCCATCTTTTTTTTCTGCTTAATGTCCCAGTTTACACACACACACACACACACACACACACACACACACACACACACACACACACACACACACACACACATCCCTCTCCATTCACTCTCCAGGAAAGAAGTCTTTTACTTGGCAAACTGTTGGAAAAATACTAGGCTAAACATTATTATAACTTTCCTAAACTACTGTCTTTCCCCAATTTTTGCTCTCTCTGGGGGCCCATTAAGGTTTTATTACTGTTTCAGGCTTTCCCCCTTCAGTTTGTGGTGAGCTGTTTATAAAGCAAGCAGCCACAGGAAATGTCAACAAAATGCATCCAAGCAATAATCTTGTCCACGGAACCACATGTGGGCGCTCACCAATGAGTCCACAATTGATTGTGTTTCCAAAGCTGTAACGGGTTTCTCTTTTCTATTTCCTTTGGTGGCCTTCCATCTCTAGAGCTCAGAGATGAGAAAGCTTGAAATACGTTTTTCTCTGCCCTGAGCCTGGAGGATGTGACTGCAGATCCAGATCTCTGTTCTCCAACTGGGACGTAGATATCCCAAAAGGGACCCAGGAACTCCCTTTTCTTCCTATGGAGCAGGGCAGAGAATGTCACACAAAGGTCTGGGAAGGCAGCAAGGGTTTGGAAGCTGAGTTCAGAAATGTTCGTGTCAGCTGCTGGCTTTCTGTTTAGTCATGGTCAGGCTCTTCTCCATGTTCCTGTGCATTTAAGTCTGATTCCATGTACTCTCTGAAAGACAACAAAATTATGCAGGCAAATTCTGCATACTTACTGATTTACTTGAAATGATAGTTATCCCTTAAATTAAAAAAATCAATTTATATGTTTATTTATCTACGTGTGTGTGTGTGTGTGTGTGTGTGTGTGTGTGTGTGTGTGTGTGTGTGTGCGTGCGCGTGTGTGTAAACTGGGACAGGGCCTCACAGTCATGTGGCTTCTTTGCTTGAGGCTGGTGCTACACCACTTGAGCCACACCTCCACACCTCCACTTTTGGTGGTTAATTGGAGATAAGAGTTGCTCAGACTTATCTGCCCCAGCTGGTTTCAAATCATGATCCTCAGATCTCAGCTTCCTCAGTAGCTAGGATTACAGGCATGAGCCACGTTTGCGGGCTCTTCTTTACATTTTTCACTAGTGATTCCTATTGCTATCTAGATGTCACTGAGTGCACCGCTCAGCCAATGGAAGAGAAAGACAAAGAGAGAGAAATAACCCTATGAGCTAGGCATAGATAGCCTGACGTGAAAGACAAAGGAACAGATGCTTGCAAACTTAAGCTAACTTGCCAAATGGTGGAGACTGAAAGCAGATAGACTTGGGGGATTTCCTGGTCCTATCACTTTCTAGTTATTTGTTATTGGTCAAGTTTCTTAGTTCCTCTCGGCTTGTTTCCTCATCTGTAATGCCTATACCACATAGCTGTATTGATTTAATAGCATAATACATGAAGGAAAACTGCATTATACATCACATGTCTTTGTGCTTAGTAAATATTATAGATCATTATTATCATGGGAGTTTTTGTGATGCACATGCAATAGACCCTGTGAATAAAATCCTAAAACTTGTGTTGATTTCACTGGTCAGGCAGCTTCTATGAAGCCACACAGGCAGCCATTCCTGTGCTTCCTCTCAGAGCTCAGTTCTAAGAAGCTGATGTGTCACTGCCTGCTGAATCACTCCCGACAGGGACTCAGCAGTGGACAGCATGTGTCTCCTGCTCTCCAGCTGCCCACAAGCTCAGGAGCAATTCAGGAGGAAGTGCCTGGGCCTTGACACTGGAATTGCACAAGAGATGTCCTGCCAGCTTACACTCTTGGGAGTGGGGATGGTGCAGTAGTGGGGGGCTTGGAGAAGAAAGGTGGGAAACCAATCGAATAGCTTCCTTCCTAAATCACACCACCAGGCAAATCTTCTGACTGTTCACTCACAACAGCCTTCCTTGGAAAGCACACCAGCATTTCAAAGACTACAAAGAAAGGTGGTTAAATGATCCAGGATACAGATGGAGGCTGGAATTGCGGATAAACTATATAATAAGAATCTCTCAGCCCACAAAGGTGATGGTCTATGTGGCTAAAAATCAACTAACCACCCAGCCAATCAATCAACCAATCAATAACTACAAAGAATATTGAGTTAACAAGAGGTTTTGTTATTTTGCTTCTTGTTTACCCCCCTTCTTTGTTACTGTTTTTGCTTCCTGTATCTTTTGTCTTGTACATGTAAGTTTATCTGATCTGAGGAGGGTAAGGGGAAACAGAGAAATGGTGGGACAGAGGGTGAACAAATGAAGCCGTGGCACTCACTAGACACTGTGTTGAAAATGAACTATTCAACCTGTGGGAGAGGGGCTTTGGGAGGGAAAAACTGGGAGAAAATGAAGGAAGAGGTGATACTGTTCAAAAAGAAATATACTTAATATATGACTTACATAACTGTAACCCCTCTGTACATCACCTTTATAATATCAGCAAAAAAAGAATACAAACACCAATAGTGATCATCACCTGTCATCAGAATATGAAAACTAGATGGAAACCCCTTTAACCCACAGCACATAGTCAAAGAAAAGGAAAGGAAATGTTGAACGTGAATTAAGTAGGAAACAACCAAATCTATTGTTTTAAAAATATTGTTAAAATACTTTAAAAAATATCTACACCCTGCTTATTTCTAATAAAGGAGTACTTCTTTTCAGGATATTCAGTTTTTGAAGATCTTTCCCTATGCTATACCATCGTACATGGATCCCTACCATGATGCCAAAATAACGCCTGGTTAGAACTTTTTTCAGTCTCATTAATGAATGAAGAAAATGAGGCCTAGGGTGGGGATGCCATTCTCTAAGGAACATAGAGTTAGTTCATCAGTATTAGGCAGGGAAACTGAGAAAACAGAATCCATATGGAACGTTTGCAACAGGAAAAACTGAATGTCGGCAATTGGATGTGCAGGTAATGAGGATGTGCTAAATGAAGTCAACAAGGACCAGAGAGGTAACCTAAGATTGACACAGCAAAAACTGTACAACTCCCAGGTTGCAGAGGAAGGATGAGGAGGAAATAAGAGTTGTTATAGTCCTGGTCAAACTGGAAGCCCATGGGTCTGCTGTGAGATCTGGTCCTATGGAGGTATAGAAATCAGCCTGCAGAAGAGAAGAAGAAAAATCCCAGGCTTGTGACTTACCTCCACCCCCAGTCATGTGCCTGTTGGGAGCCAGAAGACCAAATTGAAAGGAGATAATATAACAAACAATATATATATATAGAGAGAGAGAGAGAGAGAGAGAGAGACAGAGAGAGAGAGAGAGAGACAGAGAGAGAGACAGAGAGAGACAGAGACAGAGACAGAGAGAGAGCAGAGGAAGAGCAAGGAGGGACCATCATTTTAAAAACATCAGTCTTTGGAACACCTCTGTCCAGGATTCTTTCTGGTAGAATCTGTATTTTGGTCACAACACTCAGAACTGCTTTCTCATGTGCAAACTATGAGGCTGTGTCGTATTGTGGCAACAAATACGTTCCTGATAAGTTTCTCCTCCAGGGAAAGGCTTGTACACAATGGAACCCTGTTCTATTGTGTTCCAGCCCTTCTGAAGGGCAAGTATTATTTCCTAGTTTATTTGTGTCAATTGTCATATATTGGATTGTGTTTATTTTTTCCTTCATTAGGGGGTCTTTCTGGAAACGTAGTAATCCTAAAGCTTCAAATTTAGAGCAGAGAGCATTGTTGACAAGTGATTTATGTAGGGGAAGATTTAAAATAGCCATTTAGTAGCCTCTTAAAATCACCATTGGCTCCTCACAGCTACCTCAAATAGTTGAACTAAAACCCATGAACTTGCTAGGCATATGCAGCATAAAACAGGTCTCTTACGGCTATCTTGCCAGTAAAGGCTAGCTCCTCAGACCTCTGTCTGGAAGAACTCTAGAGCTGTACCTCCTCTGTGATTCAGAAGGTCAACAAAGGGTCCTTATCACAGTTGGAGATGCAATCACAGACTAGGGTGGGATTAGACTGACAGTTGTCCTGGAGACCTACTACTGTGTGTCTCAGGATAGTAGTGAGAGCAGAGGGTGGTGGAGGCCTGGGTAATACTGAAAGATACTTTAATTGCCATCATAGCTACACTGATGAATACTGTCTAAATAACAACTTTGTCACCAGGGTTGTGAAACAGTGTATAGACAGACAGAATGGAAAGATCATTCACATATCCCAGGAAGAGGGCTGCCTGAGCACCTCTGTTTTCATCCCAGGATCATTAGCCTCTATTTTTTTAAACTTTTATTACAAAGGTGATGTTCAGAGGGGGTTACCCTTATGTAAGTCCGGTAATGAGTACATTTCTTTTTGAACAGCATCACTCCCTCCCTCATTTTTTCCCAGATTTTTCCCTCCAGACCCCTCCCACACAAGTGGTATTGTCCAATATAGTGTCTAGTGAGTATTACTGCTGAATTAGTTCACCCTTTGTCCCACTGTTTCTGTGCTTCCCCTTCCCCTCCCCAAATCAGACAAACTTACATACAAGACAAAGGGTACAGAAATAAAAAAAAAAAATAAACAGTGACAAAAGTGAAGAAAAAGAAAAAAATAAGTAAAAAGAACCTCAGTTCAATAAAAATCCTCTTCCATTTCTTGGGGCTCATTTTGATAAGCATCATTCGATATGATCATTTGCTCATAGTGATTGAGCCCTTGTGATCCTCTCCTAAAAATATCCTCCTTTGGTCTCACTGTATGAATGCTTAGAGTATTGTTTAGTTTATCATGTCTGAATGTAATTTTTTTTGTCTTTTACTGCCAATTAGATTTTCTTGTAGATTTATAGGCACATTCTAATTTTTGCAAATGACAGAAATCTATGTTTCTTTCCTCCAGGGCACTGATAGTTTTAAATTATGCTGAAGATTCAGTATAGCACAGTGCTGGGCATGCACTACAACTACCTGGCATATAGAAGAAGAAATTGATCACAGCTGTTGACTCAAGAGAAGGCTGAGAAGCTCTCCCTTCCTCAGGGCCAAGTGTTGTGGGTTCTTTTCTTTTTTCCAAGATCTTCCAGAAAAAAAAAAAAAGCAGAACCTTTGCCCAGACAGGGCAAGCATGTCATAAAGTTCTGCTTTCACTGTGTGTTAAGTGGAAATGATTAGGCAAGCGAATAGTAAGAGATTCCTCTCTGCATTTCCTCTGTGTGGCGGGGGGGGGGGGGGGGGATCTTTCCATGGACCTCTGCACACTCAGACTGACAGTGCAAACTGTGATGGCTTGTGCTGATAACCCCAGGATGCTCTGCTAATCTGTCATCATGGCTGAAGGGACCACTTCCTGGATGCATGCATACATGTGAAGAGGCTGGAGTATATGTGTGTGTGTGTGTGTGTATGTGTGTGTGTGTGTGTGTACGTGTGTGTGTGTGTGTGTGTGTGTCTGCTCAGCGCTGACTTGAAGGAGGTGCTGTCTGACAGAATTTGTTCCGAATGCCCATAGCCAGTGAGTTTCTGTCATTAGGCTCTGATGTCTGGACCAGGTCCAGTCCTGAACACTTCTGCTCCTATGACGCTGACAAGTGTTCCCCTACCACTACTACTTCCAGAACACTTTGGGCTGAGCCAAGTATTGCACATCCCCAGGTAGAAGCAGCAGTCCCAGGAAATCATGTTCTTCCCATTTTACAGGCGAGCACACTTCTCAGTTCTACTCAGGATGTGATGGAATGTCTCAACTACCCAGCCTGACACTTTCTCGTGGAACTTGCTGGAGCATGAGATAATAGGAAACCCTTTGCTTAGTGAAGCTTTCGTCTGTGGATTGTTAGATCTGTCATGAGCTTCAAATCTGGCTGCATCTTTAGAATCCCTCGGGAAGCTTTCTAAAAATACGTATATTTGGGTCTCTAAAAATCAGAATCATTAAGGATGCTGCTGCAGAGTGGCTTTGGGTTTTAATACTCTGGGTGATTCTAATAGGCATCCAGGACTGAGAATTACTTACTGCCTTGGACTCTAGTTACGACTTTAGCTATTGGGTAGGCCAGTTTGTCTTTAGCTACCTTACCTGTGAAAATGGATTTGTGACAGCTGCCTGTTGGGGTTCAAGAGCTCATGAAATCAAGTGCTGCAGTCCTGTCTTTGCCAGTTGCTATCCACGTGGTTATAGCAAGCTATTTAACCTTTCAAGCTTCAGGTGACCATTTGCCTTAGTTGATTCATGAGCATTCAATTGTGAGGATTAAATGAGAACTCAAATACAGCATGCATACCTGATATATGATCAGTGCTCAATTCAATTTGTTATTATGTCATCTTAGTAATGTCAAAGCTTCTGGTGTTCTTCAGAAAAGCTCTCTATCCAACACTGTGGTTGTTTTATTGGAATGATTTGGCATTCTTACAATGAACTGTGGCTCTCAAGTCCTTAGAAATGGAAAAATGGAGCCTAAATTAATTAAGGGAAGAGAGAAAAAAAGATGGACAGAGCACACCCAAAGCTAAGAGGTGATTTACAGCAGAAGAAAGGGGGGTGTCAATGATTTCCTCAGTCTACAAAGTTATCTGAGCTCCCCAACAATGAGGTTTGAGAGTATTCTGAATGTACATGACTTCCAGGATAAACCTCAACTGAAGGTCACTGGCTGGAACAGACGGGCTTAGTGTCAGTGCCAAGCAAGGAAGTTTTAGCAGCTCAGGAATGAAGTTCAACCCACTGCCTAAATACACCCATTGCTGATGCTCTGGGCTCCTCATGCATGCAGAGTGTCTCCACCTGCTGCCAGCACATTACTAAGCCTCCTTAAGGCAAAAAGCGAGCCCTGCTCAGAGTCCTGAGAGTAAAATTATCTGGCCCAATAAAAGACGCAGCTGGACCCTGCCCACTTGGAACATAAAATCTGTTTAGATAACTCCCAGAAGGAAGGGTGAAAAAGAATAGAACATTTTTACCAGTTTGATCTCAGGAAAGAAACACTCAGAGACTCTGCCCATTGACTTTCTGAGGATGACGTCCCATTTTTTTTCCAGCATGAATTTAATTTAGCCATGCTCAGAAAGCCAAGTGACTCTGCTGCTCCCCTAGAAGCTTTGTTTCACTCCCTCCCCCACCCCTGCTGCAAGGTTATATCATGTAAGGGAGTATGGGGTTCTGAAAAAGGCTCCAGAAGAAAGATCACCACCACCTGGTTGGGGGGGGGGAAGAGGGGGCAGAGGAAAAGTGGAGGAGATATTAGAACAATAACAGAACTTCTAGTCCAGACTATCTACTAGTGCATCTTTTGCTTCTCTTACAATCAAACAAACTTAGAACTTGATTGAATACAATCAATAATCCTTGAGTGTTCTGTTCTGGGTATACTGGTAGAGCTTCAGGAATTCTTAGAGATCCTCCTTACTAGGATGAAATGCTTAATGTGACGCCCCCAAAGTGTCTCTCCTATGGGAAGATATAGACTCATTCCCATATATTTGAGGGCATTAAGGAGGAAGAGTTACCGTGCTACTTCATGAGGATCCAAATTTCAGTTCAATCCCAATCAGAAAGGGTCTCTTTCTTCTAAAAGAGAGAAAGTTAAAACTCTGTAAGCATGATAGACTAGCAGGTAAAACAGCCAGTAAAAGGACATAGGGCTATATCTTAGAGTAGTCGATTATAGGTTAAGTAACATGCTACAACCAGTGTCTCTTAGAATATAGTTGGAGAACAATCTAAACATCGAGTTCAACTGAGAAATGCTATGTGCCAGAGAGCAATCATATTAGCAGAGCCTGAATCTAGTGACTTCAAATAGTAGTATGATGTCCTCTAAAACAAGAATAATGCCCACATTGGCTCAACAGCATTGGACAAGAGCCATGTGAGCATAGAGAAGGGTAGAAGAAAAGTCTCACTAGGTCATTGAACACTAACTGACAGGCCTTTGGAAAATGCCGTGTATTTATATCAGAATCCAAAGCTGCAATTAGTAGGTGTTTAATGATTGGTGATGGGGTGGATAGTGGGTTCAGATGAAGTATCATGGCCTTCCCAGTCTACCTCAGCTACAGGATCTGTCGCTTGTCTGAGCTATCATCCTCTGTTTCTTGAGGGAAGAAGCACATGGAATCTGACTCTGGCTCTATCTTCTATTGAAGTCACTTGTTTTCTCTCCTTTCTCTGTTTTCTCATCTGCAAGTGGGGACATCTACAGGAATAATAACTAGGCAGTGAAATTTCTGACATGTCAAATCCATAAGTCAGCAATTCTCTTGCTCTGCTATTCAAAACCTCTTCTGTGATTATTTTGGAATTCTTTAACATCCTCACCTGACAATGACAGGAGTCACCATCATTGAATAACTATTTACAACACTGATTCTTACATCCTCTGTGGGAGGCAGATACTATTATCCTTATGTGTGTGGTGCGAGGGGGGAGATAAAGGAGTAGAATCTGGGAAAGGTTCAGGTTTAGGTTCAGATGGATTGTACCTGCTATCGATGAAGGAGGCAGGATTTGAATTCTGCACTGTCTACCATGTGGCACAACTACTTCCTTGCTCAGAGTATCAACTTAGGGTGTCTTCTGAGAGCCAAGAATCATCTCCTAATTGTCTGAGTCTCCCACAGTGTCTAGCCCTTTGCTTCCTTGTACCTAACAGGTGCCAATATATTGCTGGCTTTCAATATTCTTGGACAGAAAAAAAAACTTTAAGATTGCCCAGTGATGTGTAAGTTGTTATGACTCTTGAATTTTATGATCTTCTCTATAGATAGTAGTCTTTTGTCTCCAAGTATACGAAAAGTCTCCCCAAAGTGATGAACTCAGTGATAAAGCTATGCGAAACAAGGGATGCTGGGCCCAACACATCAGTGTACTTGAACACTGTTCAGAGGGAAAAACACTTTCCCTTGCCTGGATAGACTGTGGGTCTGACTGGAGCGGGGAGAGGCATGTGATGCCTTGCCTGGCAAGACAGAACAAGAAATGAATCAACTGCCCAGTGCAATGGTATGTGCTATTTCTAAGCTGCCTAGCTCATGAGAACTGCACAATCCACAGCCCACTCTAATTTGTCACACCAAAGGCTGCCTTCTTAGTAAACAGTAGTCCACACTCCTGCTGGCTCTGAGTCACCACTTAGTGTTCAAATTCAAATGCCATCCTTGGAGTACACTATGCAGCCTGGAGCCAGGTGGGCTGGATGGGGCGGCACTTCCCATGGAAACTTCCACATCCTCTAGAGCCTCCAACTAGGGACCCTGAAACCACCTTACAGGGCAGCTCCTCAGTCACAGCTGGCTGCTCTCTCAGGAAACCCCTTTGTAGCTGAGGAAAGTGAAGATGAACCAGTTCAATGACTTGTCTAAGATCCTATCTGCCCTTTTACAACCTGACTAATACATCACCATCTGTCATCCTCTACCTTGTCCCACACACATCCTCTTCCTCAGTCAAATGAAGTCATCTTAGACTTCATATGTATGTGTGACATGCTATTTCACTTCTCTTATATATTACATATGTGTCCTGTTAGAATATCATCACTGTGCCTTGGTAGCAGGCAGATGACTCGTTCTCCAAGACCTAACAAATGCATTCTTCCTTTCCCTTAGCCTTCCCCACCAGCTGACCTAGTCCTGCAACCCCCTCCCTGCATAAAACCCAGCTCTTCCTGCTGCCCTTCGGGCTGCCTGTACTGTGTTCACACAGCTGCCCTGTCACAGAGGCCCCCATCCACTTTTTGGAAAATAGATTTGTTTTCCTAGACATAGGACTGAGTTCAGCTGCGAGTAATGGAAAACCTAGTTGATCAATATCTTGGACAAATTCTTGGGCTGTTTTTCATTTCCATGGGTAGCCATAGCTACCATGATAACTCTGGCTCAGAGGCTACACTGTTTCTCTAGGGATTTCTACTCAGATATCTTTATCATGTAACTGTTTGCCCCCAGATTGACTCCCAGTAGTCCCCAAATGACTGCTCCTTTAGCAAACCCAATTTCTAAGCTGGGGGGAAAAGGTAGGTACAATAGGTGATAAGGTAGTTATTAGCCAAACTTGCTCCTTGTATAGTAATTTCCTAGAAAATGTATTTGGTGACTCTTGCGTCTTCCTCCTTGGTCAGAATGGAATTATAGCAAATGAAGGATACTGTTCAACTGGATATACTAAAACTCACAATACAGTCAGAGTTTGGTTGGTAAGGCAGAAAGGGAGAACAGATACTGGGTAGGCAAGTATCCGAGTACAGGGATTATGTCTTAACATCATTTCCCGGGCTGGGAAGGTGGCTCAGCGGTAGAGCGCTTGCCTCACATGCATGAGGCCCTGGGTTCAATTCCCCAGCACCATGTAAGCAGAAAAAGCTGGAAGTGGTGCTGTGGCTCAAGTGGTAGAGCACTAGCCTTGAGTTGAAGAGCTGAGGGACAGTGTTCAGGCCCAGAGTTCAGGCCCCATGACAGACAATAAATAAATAAATAAATACTGGTTTCCCCCTTAGAGCTTAGGATAAGACATGGAATATATAGGTACTCAATTTTAGAAGTGCAAGAAAGGTACTAAAGATTTGTACCCCCCTCCTCCAACTAAATGCTATTTAACAAGATGTGATTTCATGTGTCTTTGTGCTTTGAGACATAAGAATAATTTGAGAATGGAGGAAAAACACAGCAAAGACGGATGCGTGAAGGGAACAGTAGACAGAGGCTTACTTACTCCATTGGGGATACAGCTTAGCCATGCCTGGAAAGTAGGAGAAAGGCCAGGAAATGCTCTTCCTGAGATCCATAGCTTTATGAATCCCCTGTTTCCAGTTCAAAAAGAACAGGTAGGTCAGCACATAGCTTCAAGAGCCTTTAAAAATCTCTCTGCCATCCCTTTCTGTCTGTGGAAATTCCTTATCTGCGGAGCCAGGTCTATCTGGGTATCTGGGTTCTCTAAGACCAGGCATTAATTCTCTGTGTGTCTGGTTGTTCTAGTATTTCACAAATATACACAACTTTGCAACCAGTATCCTTGAAATTACCTGGTGTTTGGAAATTAACTTGGTGTCCTTCCTTTATTCCTTACTGATTTGGAAGGGCCAAAGGTATGAGCATTTCAAGGCTTCTGTTGGAAGTCTTGCTGCTTTGTCTTCCCTTCTGTCATGAAGGAAAGCCTACCATCACCCCAATAGTTGCCCTTCCTTCTGAAGGTTTCAATCACCACACAATGGTCTCCAAGGCCTAATAACAGCAAAACAACCAAGCAGAAACCAAGATGGAGGGTATATGAGGTTAATGAGTCTAGATCCCTTTGCTGGAGTATATATTTCTCTCTGGAAAGAATGAGCATCAAGGATTTGAGGTACAGGATGGTAGCACTTATTCAATGCTCCATGAGGAAGTTCTGAGATTGTCCCATGAGCCCAAGTAGGGCCCCAGGGTCAGTTTGTGCGTTTCCCTATTGCTATCCATCAAGACAACTCTGTCTTCTGCCATCCTTCTAGTCAGCCAGCTCTCCAAACTCACCTTCTTCTGACCCTGTCCAGTCACGAGTTCAGCACCCCTTACCTCACTGTTCTGCTACCTATGGCTTTGCATTCCCCCAACCCATTCTCCCCTTGCTCCATGGACCTTTCTAAATCCCCAATGATGATTTCACAATCCAGGTTCATTACTTGTTTCAAAACCTGTTCTTACACCATAGCAGCTTCCAACGTGCCATGTTCCCTCATGTCCTTGGGCCCAAGCTGGATTTATTACGGTAAGGTCTGTTGTCCACTTCCTCAGCCTCGCCACCCCCCCCTCCTTCCAGGAAATCAACATAGGAACCACCCTGCTGAAATTCTTTACTTTACAGAGGAGGAACCTAGGAAACATGGGTAAAACATCACCCATCCCTATTCCAAAAGACAAGCTTACATTCTGCGTGGTGTGTGTGTGTGTGTGTGTGTGTGTGTGTGTGAGAGAGAGAGAGAGAGAGAGAGAGAGAGAGAGAGAGAGAGAGAGAGATGGTCCTGGGGCTTGAACTTAGGGCCTAGCCACTGTCCTTAAGCCTTTTTGCTCATGACTAGTGCTCTATCATTTGAGCTATGCCTCCACTTCTGGTTTTTTGGTGGTTAACTGGAGAAAAGAGTCTTCCAGACTTTCCTGCCTGTGCTGGGTTCAAGCTACAATCCTCAGATCTCAAGCCCCTGAGTAGCTAGGATTATAGGTGTGAACTACTGGCACCTGGTACATTTTCTGATAAAAAGCTTATTCTCTCTTCAGGGAGATGGAAGGGTGCTCCCTTCTTAGATTCTAGGTTAGGGGTCCTTTCTGTGTGTCCTCACAGAATGCACTGAGCTCTATTGGGACTATGTCTTCATTTGTCTTTCAGCCTTCCCCAGTTACACTGTAAAAAATATTAGGGCAGGAAGGTGGGCCTTGTTTGCTTCTGACTCAGTAGACTTTGATCTGTTAGCATATGCATATGTTAGCTTATTTGCCATGATAGTTTATTACGTGACAAAGCGAGTAGTTAACTACCTATTGGAGGAGGGATTTGTGCTGTTAGTACTACTAAAGGAAACATTACAGTGACCCCTCTAGTTCTATAGACAGGACTGCTGGCTTTTCCATGTCACATCCATGTGGCCTAGATGTCACATGGGAACACCCTGAAGAGGTGTGTCCACGTGTTATGTTCCCATTTGGGTCAGAAATAACAATGCTGGCTAAGAAATGTACTCATTAGGGCTGGGAAGGTGGCTCAGTGGTAGAGTGCTTGCCTTGCATGCATGAGGCCCTGGGTTCGATTCCTCAGCACCACATAAGCAAAAAGAAAAAAGCTGGAAGTGGCGCTGTGGCTCAAGTGGTAGAGCACTAGCCTTGAGCTGAGGGACAGCGGTCAGGCCCAGAGTTCAGGCCCCATGACTGGACTCCCTCCCCCCCCCCAAAAAAAAAAGAAAAAAAAGAAATGTACTCATTACCTTGCTCATGTAACTGTAACCCCTTTGTACAGTATTCTCACAATAAAAAACTTAATTTTTAAAAAAGGATAAAAGGGAATGGGAGAGTGTAGAGAGATAGAGCTGATGTTAAAGGGTTTTAGAAGTCTTAGTTCAAAAAAATACCAAAATGTACTCATTACCTGAGTTATATAACTGAATAACCTCTCTGTACATCACCTTTATTAAAAGAACAATAAAAAAGAAAAAGAAAAATTTAAGCAGTAGCAACAACAAAGAAATGCTACTCTTCTCTTTTTGGATATTACTTTACTTATGTGGGAAAATGAAGCCAAGAAGTAAAAAAATACACCTCTCCTGTACATAAAAAGAAAAGATGTGAGAAGATTTTTTGTTTCAACAGCCATATATATAAACAAACATGTGGTGTTTGTCTCTGTTCACATGTACATGTGTGTGCCTATGTGTGTGAAACTGTTCTTACTAAGAGCTTACTGGCTCTGTTTAACACATCGTATCCCTTTTTTTTTTTTCACACATTCAAGTTCATTGCTACTCTTCTCCCTGAATTATAAACAAAACCCCTACAGAGAGACAGGTTAGCTATCTGACTAAGGCCATGTGATCAGCAATTGGTTCCAAGACTATCATTTCAATCGCTAAAGTTCACACCCTTCAGGATGAACCGGTACCCTTCCAAGCACAGCTATTTCTCTTAATCACTCCATGAAACAGACGGGATCCCGGCCCCTGCCCCTGCTTTGTAAGTAAGGATGCTGAGCCTGAGTGGTAATAGAACTTACCCAAGGACACCTGTTGAATAGCATGAGCCAGGTGGAACAGGAATTCAAGTTTCCTGGCTTATATCAATGTACTAGATCTACAACTCCAGTCAGTTTAGCAGACACTTTTTTTTTTTAAGATGAGAAAGGTGCTACTTGGGTTTGTTTGATGACACATGAAGTTTATTCTTAGCTTCTATGAAGAACAGGCAGGCTACTGCTGTGGTCTGACAAACCCCTAGACTGGCAGAGCAGCCCCTCCCTCAGGCATTCTAAGGAAACAGCGCCCTCTTTAGGTAGATTTGAGGAACAGCAGGGACTCTGGACTCAGCCCCCAAACTGGCAGAACCTCTCAGCCTGAGTGAGGGAACTATCCCACCTTCGTTCGGTTGACTTAGAATGGAGTCATTATGTATTCATTCAGAGGTCATATTTTATCCAGGACTAAGTAACTGAAAAAATGGCTTTGGTGGGTAGCATTTAGTTACATATGATCTCAGTTCCTCTGGTCTTTCGTTTAGTAATTTCTTTTCTGTGAGGGAATCTAATTCCTTCTTTCCATGACTTCCACATGATAGAGAAGAGGGGAAAGAAAGCTGGAGATGATTGCAGAGCCTGCAAGGGTAGGTTGTCAGCACCAGCCTTACAGGAAGGAGTGGTCTTCCTGGATAGGATGGCTCATCACCAGCCAGATGGAGAAGGAGGGGGCTGAGGGCTGGGCCCTCAAAGGTACAGATTCTCTGCTGCATTCAGGGTCACAACTAGAAGAGGAATGCAGAAACGGGAGGGTATGACTTGAGCAAGTGTGAGGGCTCAAAGGGGAAAAACAATCACAGGTTTCCATATCTCTTCTACATACTTAGCACAAACTGATGTTACTGGCTGTACGTTTGTAAAAGTCTGATCTGGGAGGATCTAGGGTTACTATATCCAGCTCCAAAATGTTTATCCATTCATGGGAAAGAAGTAGATCTATATTTACTGGTTTTTTTTATAGAGACAATTCTGGAACAATTTCTATAATAGAAATAGAACCCACTTCCTATATGGAGAGCGGACAAGCCATGACATTACAGCCAAAACACACAATCGCTCTGTCAGACAGCCCTCAGCGACAGTTCTTGCACCATAGAAGGAGTTGCATATTCAAACATTGGGTGAGCACCTGGTTAGCCTGAAGGTGTCCACATGCCCTCCTGGTGATGCAAACATCCGGTAGAATGTGACCTTTTTTCTACTGGCACAGGAACTCCCAAGTTCATGAGCAAATGTTTAGGATCCACTGTGTAGCATTTGGGCCATTCCTGTTCCTCTCTGGGCCTTTACTCCTTTACTGGACTCTTCTGTAAAATCAGTGGTTTAACAAGATTAGGGGATCCCAGCAATGCTCCGTAAGATGTAGAGGATTCTGGGATACAGGCCTCTCTGCTTCACCTGGCCCACCTTGCATTCACAGGATATCACTGAGGGCTGTCAGCAAGACTGTGTGTATTGGCTGTAATCTCATGACCTTCATGTCATGTAAGGTGCTACTCAAATATTTCCTTTGAATAGAAAACCCACAAACTGAAAACATGTTTGAAAACTACTGGACCCGATACTTTTCTTTCTTATGCAGCCATTTAACACATATATGTTAAACATTTCCTGTCAGCTGTGAATATAATGTCAAGTAAGTAATGGTGAGTAAAAGCCAGACTCCTTTGTAGGATGCATGATTACTTATGAATCAAGGGTATTTGGTTTTGCACTGTGGACTTGACCTTGGACACACCAATCACATCCTCATCGTCCTCAGATGGATGGCCAAGGTGTACACTTCCACATACATTTAACTTCCAGTGTTTTTATCCACGAGAATCTGACTTTTGACTGTTGAACACTCAGCATCCACATATTCCTGAAGGATTCAAGATAACAGAAATATGAATTTCCTAACAGGGATTTGGGACCATTGAGCTGGCAAAAGAAGAACTTAAAAAAAAAGATTTGTTTCTTTATAGGAAAATTCTTCAGAAAGATTAAAAAACTATCATGTTTAGCAAATCCTACTGGATGGATATTCTTTATTAAAAACAATAAGAGTTCATAGGAAGAAAGAACAAACTTATTACAATAATTCACTTACCATCACATTTGTGTGATCTTTTTCTTTATTTTGCCACTTGCAGATACTGGAGAAAAAGGAAGCTGAGATTGATCTCAGACCTGCTCTGTGGTAGGAATTTTGGGGGAGGGGGCTTGTTTACTTGTATCTTCTGCTTCACATAATCGATCTTCAAGGCAAACGTACAAGAGCGATTTCCCGATTTTGAGAGATAATGAAACTGAAGTTTGATGTCTTTCTGCAGTTTACATTTGAAATCCATAGCAGCCTAATTCTAAAGCCCTCTATGTTCCTCCTAACGGCCACATAGCACCCAGCTTGGTCAATATTTTTTCTTCCCAATTGTTTGTAATCTCCTTTTGTCACCTTTTGAGTAATCATTAGGAAAACCAAGTGATATTTTATCATTTCAAAGGTCACCAGTGGCTTCCGTAGCCATCAAATAAGCCCTGGAGGATCAAACATGTACATTTTCTTATTTAGCACTCTCAAGTTCAGGAGTGTCAATAGTCTAGAATCTGTACATATTTTTGTCTTGTGCTGAATGACTGACTGTCAACCTCTCCTGGTATTAGGAACACAAAGTAAAAGTAGGATTTTGAAGTAGGATTTCATAACAAAGCCTCAAAACATTTGCAAAAAGAATTAAATTGTTTATTTTCCCTATATCATCCTACTTAGGGCTTTTTTCCATGCATATGAACTAGAGATAGTTGATGAAGACTAGCAGATTTTGTATCCTGAAGATGTCTGCAGTTAAAACTATTCATATGTAATGACTTTCAAAACACTTGCAAGGTTTCATATTATAGGGAATATTATTGATCACAATCTTTTTAGAAAAAGCCAAAAGATTCTTAAATTTAAAATATTAACATTCTTCAAGGATAGGCATTTAAAAATCTTATATTCAAAGATAATTAAAGTTTCCAGGAGTTGGGTAAAACTACCAAAAATGAATTTGGTCACCTCTTATAGTAGTACATAAATACAAAGACTTCTCAATATGTGATAATATTAACTTCTGCATCTACTGAAAGAACTTTAGGTGTTTTCTTTCATATAGTTGTGATTATGCACTTGGCACCCAACTATAGCAACGTTATATGACAACCACTTGGTCATTTCAAAATAAAATCTTCTTAGAACTTACATGATTATTATCTCCAAAGTTAGTATTTATAATGTTATATGGCCAGACCAAAACTCTTACCAATCTATGTGGCATGTAGACTATAAGAGAAGAAATAAACATAACCATTTATCCAACCTTACAAGATAAAAAGACCAACAATTTTCACTTTTAATCTAGTTTCACTCCACGGTTTACAAGCCATGAAATTCACTCATTTTAAGTGAACAATTGAGGTTTAGTAAAGCTTTTCAGAGTTGTCCCCTCATCTCCATTATCCAGTTTTAGAACATTTCCATCCCCCCAAATAGATCCTTTGCTTCTTTTATTGTTGTTGTTTCTTGTTTTTTATTGGTCACGGGGCTTGAACTCCGGACCTGGCCACTGTCCTTGAGCTTTTTTGTTCAAGGTCAGTGCTCTACCACTTTAAACCACAGGGCTACTTCTGATCCTTCGCTTATGTTTCCTGTCACTTTTTCAATATGGTATGAAGTTAAGGCCCAAATTCATCTTTGTACATTACTCCCAATTCTCTTGCGTCATTAGTTGAAAAGACAATGATTTCCATATTTAATCACATCACCTTTGTTGAAAATAAATTGACCATACGTTTAAGGATCTGTCTTTCAACCATGTTTCGTTGATCTGTATGTCTTTTCTCCATGCTCGACTTCTCCAAAGCTTGAACTCAGCATTCACATACTATTTCAGTTTTCTTACATGGCTTGCTTATTTATGGCTGGCACACTACTACTGTAGCCAGGACTCTACTTCCCATTTAGACTTCTTTACATACAAAATATGCCCTTGTCTCAATCATTAATCAACCAGTGGAAATCCCATTATTTTGAAGCCAGGCATATCATCCTTATTGTAACGTCCACTAGTGTGGATTATTTAATACTCTATGCCAAACACTGGAGCAGCCTGGTGATTTATGACCACTCTGTGATGATATAGTTGAAATCTAGACAACAATCTCCCCAAGTTCAGGACTTGGACTCCATTAGTCACTGGCGAGACTGTGGAGAAGCCACATGATCAGCGTCTGTGGAATGCACATTCCACAGATGTGATGAAGGGATCCCATCGTTTTCCCTAGGATGGAGTTCGATCCGTAGGGCTGGGCCTGCGTATAGACAGGCTGAACAGCTGTTTCTACAAGAGCCAGGGAATGGGTATTGAAGCTATCCTTTCCCTAGCATTTCTGCTTCACCTACTGACTAGTCTTTAATGCATTTTCAAGTTGAAATGATCAGTTTGCCAGCATTTGTCAGATGAAGTGTGTCAGCCAGACAAAGTCAGTAGCATCAACCTATTTGGGTAAAGCCCATCTAGCCACCAGGTCAGCCATGAGTGAAATACTCTGTGTCTAGATATTGCCTTAGACTGATCAGTTCTCAGTCTGTGGCAACTTCTAGCACAAAGATGCCTTCCTGGTTAGGGAGCTACAAGGAGACAACTCTTAGCTAGGAGACACCAATCAGAGTTAGAACGGTTTATGTTCATACAAGAGAGATGGTAAGGTGGGAGGAGGAATACTGGAGCAGGCTGATTCCCTGGGAGAGGAAAAGAAATGAAGGAAACCACAGAGGAACTCATGTTTTGAGAGCCTGTGCTTTGCATACTGACAAAGGGCTCCTAAAACTATTGTTTATGGGGCTGGGAAGTTGGCTCAGTGGTAGAGTGCATGCCTCACATGCATGAGGCCCTGGGTTCGATTCCTCAGCACCACATATGCAGAAAAAGCCAGAAGTGGTGCTGTGGCTCAAGTGGTAGACAGCTAGCCTTGAGCTGAAGAGCTGAAGGACAGTGCCCAGGCCAAGAGTTCAGACCCCATGACCAACAAAAACACAATGCCCCCCCCCAAAAAAAAAACAACTATTGTTCACGATTAAGATGCTGAGGTGAAGGTACACTTCAGTGGTAGAGCAATTGCCTAGCATGCATGAGGCCCTGCATTCAATCTCCTGCACCAAAAAGGGTAAATTATTGTTTTTTTAAAAAACTAGACGGCAACTTTGCCTCTCAACTTGGTTCAGATGTTGTTGTCTGCATTTCTCTCAAAGCAGAGCCTCTTGTAAAGCCTGTGTGTAGGTTATGTATTTGTAATGAGACCTAAAGGAGGAGGGGCAGGAGGAGGAGCATGAACAGGGAAAGAGAAGAGTCAACACTGCAGATAAGCCTTGTCCTAAGCCCAGGCACTTCATTCCTTCAGGCCCTACTAAGAATCTTATAAGACATTGTCTCCGAACCACCTTCCTGAGGGGCATAGGGAAGAATGAATTCCTCAGATCCTATCTCTTCTGGTCAAGGAGGTTCTAAATTTCCAGGTTACCCACATGTGAGTCCATAGCTCCTCATTTCTAGCCACAGGTCTGAGGGGTGGTGAGAAATACTACCACTCAGCTAGCTGATTGGACCTACAGGAAGCTTCTCCAAGCTTCTGGGATATTGGTTCCCAATGCAGTGTCTTCTGTAATAGGTGAAGGCAACAGAGTTTTGAAATACACCAAAGCCTCCACACTCCCAGTGCCCAACACCCCAGTCATAATGATTTGTAATTTGAGTAAAACTCCTGTGGGAAGGTAACACATTTTCAATTGGCCTGGAGTGTTGAATTCTATTTGTCGCATAACTATATCTCATCTATGTTGATTTCCTTCACTTGCAGAGAGATATGTCTATTGTTTATTTCTTAAAGAATTAGTCTCCCCATAAGAAACACACACACATGCACATGTGCGTGCACACACACACACACACACACACACACACACATCAGAAAACCCACAACCTGAGCCACCAATGTGTTGCACAGTTCCAAAATGTGAGGTTCACATCTTTAATCCTTGGAATTCTGTAGAGCCACAGGGCTATTATGCACAGTGGCTGCTTGCACATACTTCTGGATTTTTCTATTGACTGTCAGCAAAGTAAAATCTATGTTCAGGCCGCGGAAGCACAACCAAGAGTCTATCATTAACCCTGCATCTCTGTCTTCAAATGTTCTCAACCTTAGGAAAAGGTGAACATCCCTGGATGGAAGCATTTTGATCTGTCATTAGTCACTGAGGCTGTGGTAAAGAGAAACAGCAAGTTGAAAGGAGTTTGGAATGGAATGAAGATGCTGAGCAGCAGAGGAGAGATAAAGAATGTGTGGCTAGAAGGCTCCAAAAACAAACTTTAGTCACTCATGGTTTGAGCTAGGACTGACCTTTCCCAAGCTGGCTTGAATTTACTTCACTCTAGCCAGAGAACTTTCCCCCAAGACTTCTGCCACCTGACATCAGTCACATTCTCTATCTGGCTTTTGGCTTCATTGGCAGCTGTGTGTTAGGAGACTTGCAGAGGTTAAGGGCATTTCTATAACACTCCCTGACACTACCCTTCCCTTGGAAACTCAGATTACAATACTTAACGCTGTTGGAGGCCATCTGTGGAGTTTACAATATAAGATCCTACAATCAACACAGATTCAGACACTAGTAAACAAACTGGGTGTCTGTGACTCATCTCTGTGACCCTAACTGCTTAAGAGACTGAGATCCGAGGATCTGAGTTTGAAACCAGACCTAGCAGAAAAACTCATGCAACTCTTATCTCCAATTAACCAGCAAAAAGCTGCAAACAGCGCTGGGACTTCAGTGGTAGAGTACCAGATTTGAGCAACAAAGGTAAGGGTTAATGCTCAAGCACTGAGTTCAAAATGAAGCAATGCAACACAAACCCAGAGCCCAAGTAAACAGTCATGTACCAAAAGCATAATCTTGGAGGATGTGAGAGGATGCAAAGTTAGAAAACTAAAAAAGATAATCTTAGACCCCATGGAAAGGCTAGCAAACCATGGACCCCATTTGACATGCCACCCCTTTTTGAGGATAACATTTTGTTGGTACATAGCCATCCACTTATATACTGCCAACAACTGCTTTCATACTAAGAAAAAGCAGTGAGTAGCTGTGATAGTACAGCTTGCCAGACTGACACATTTACTGCCTCATTCATTACAAAGAAAATTATTGACCCATGGGAGATCTTGGGTGCTAATATTCCTTCCTACCTTGCTTCTTCATGAAGGAAAGGTTCACCAGAGGCGCATCAACTGAGTTTGCAGAAGCATACAGGATACTGGGGGACACAAGGAGAGTGATGCTCAGCTCACTGCTGGGAACCTCAGAACTGGGCTTTCATGTGGAGTCAGTGAAACCTTAGAGGATAAACAAGAAGGGACTAACAGTGGTTTAACTTTGCCTTGCTCCCTTTCTCCCTCTGCTGTTTTCACACCTTCCTTTGCCCTCCCATGGCTTCCTGTCCTTTCATCCTTCCGCCTTCTTGCCCACATCTCAGGCCTGCCAGTGCCACCCAGTGGATCTGACAGGTATTACTCACATTTACTGACTGTCAGGTAAGGGACTCTAATTAGGGATTCTAAAATTGCTAGAAATCTCTAGTGAACGTTTGCAACTCTCTCCAATTATTCACCGCATTAGCTATAACTTTTAAAGTTACTGACACTTCAGTACAAATGAAAGAACGCAGGACAGGTTTGGTAGGGGAAATACACCACAAAGTCTCTAAACAAACTCAGAATACTGTTTGGAGCAGAAATCACACTTGATATGGTTGAAATACTGTTTCACACCTTCAAAACAGTGTTGACGATAAAAAGATCTCATGCTGTGTTCTTACTAATTAAAAACAAATGATAGATAGTTAAGTCGATAAACTGCATTTGAATGGGATCAGGAATGTGATTCAGGCATTTCGATATTATTCAGAGGGATGTAGTAAAATTTGTACATGTTGGGTGTTTTAAACTTGATCAGCGGCTCTGAGACACAACTTTTTCTTCACATGATCGTAAGTCATCTTAGGAAAGTTTTTAATCATTATGTTTAAACCTATGTGGCTCCAGTCCTAAAATGCCACACGCAATGATGGGTTTCAGACTATGACAAGTTTTATATAGGCCATCCTTAACCTTATGATCGATTACTCAAAAAAGGGTAGTATTTCCCCCAACTGCTGTAAAGAGTAATTGTGCTCTCTTTCATTCCATTTTCTGTTCTTCAACAGGGGAATAAAGGATGCGAACCCTCAGATACTCCCAGGCCTGAAAACTAGCTGACATTCTTTCCTAGGCTCAGGGTTCTTCTCATAAAGACTGGAATGCAGGGTGGGTGGGGCCTGTGTGACTCCGGTTAATCATGAAAGGGCTACTTCTAGAAACATGTAGTATACTGGGAGGGAGTCTAGCTCCAACTTTGGACTATTGTTTCTAGAGGGAAAGCTACTTCTGTTTGCTGTATGGGACAATTCTGGACAACAGGGAAAATCCCACACAGTCTCTCAAAGCGGTGACACCAATCTTCCCACGAGTCTTTCAAATCATTCCAGGACATACTCATAGATACTGCCTACTGGGAATGGTACTAAGACTATGCTATTATTTTCTCACCAACCATGATTAATTTTTTTCTAGAGTGAATCTTAATCTTGGAATCCTATCTAGGCTGCCAAACTAGTCCATTCAGGTTCTGAATGGTGTTATCACTTTAACTGTGAGAAGCAGAAATGGTCACTGTTTCTCTACTACCACTGCTGGTAGGTGAATCTCATTTTTTGGCAGAAAAAGAAGTTATTTGGGCTATTGTGTTGTATGAAAGATTTCTGGTCCTCAATTATGTATCCCACTAAAATTCTACCATGAGGAATTGACTTTGGGCGTTAAGCGCTGTCCTTCTTCCTATGATTTATTTTAAAATAAAGTTACCCTAGAGGAGGATTGCTATGAAGTTCCTGATTACTAAGGTATGCATGATTAGATCCAAGTTGGAAAGTGAAGTAAGAGGCTTTGTCCTGTGGAGCCATTTCTATTAATTGCATATACTTAAAGGCTTGATTGTTTTAAGTTTAATAAACTACTTCACTTTACAGTTAAATTAAAAGCAATTAACCCTTAAAGCTAAGTTTACAAATAAGATAATCAATTATGAATCCATTTTTCAAATGGTTATAATCTAGTTTCTCTAAAAGATGGTAGAAATGAGAAAGATGGCTGCAGCTTCTACTTTTCAACTTTGAATCACTGAGAGAAATACTGAAGTATATCGTATGATATAAATATTAACCTCTCAGTTCAGCCCCAAGAGAGGATGAGAGGAGATGAGAGCAAAGTAGGTAAGAAAAGAACAAAGGAGAAATTTCTTTTTCAAATGAAAGCCAATTTGGATTTTTCCATTACAAATAAAGGTGCCCATGATCTCCACTGGAATGCGTCATGGTGGATCACACCTGACAGCCCATGGTATAAATAATAAACACCATTATTCACAATCTGCAGATACTGTCCTGGGACCACGCCTCTGTCAGTCTGGCCTGATCTTTCTCTGGTCTTCTTTCTAAATGCTTCCCTGTCTTCAAATGTAGCTGAAATCTGGCTTTAGACTTTTCTAGTCCTTGGAATTATCCCATTCTTAAATTCAAAAACACCATCTTGTTACCTCTATTATTATAATTTCCCAAATGTATTGCTTTGGGGGAACTTCTACTTAAGTTTCAACTTGTAATATCTTAGCACACTGACATGCATGCATATTGTTTGGCCTCCTTCAAGTGAATTCAACAGTTTGGGGATCCTTACAAGATCAGGCACAGTGCTGGGCAAATGAAAATGGATCAGTCATATATTAAACAAATCAGAGTTAGTGCATAGAGCTTGCATAGGGAGAGGGTCATACATGCATTTTGGGACCTATATTCTTTTGCTAACTTCAAGGAGGGATATCTTATTTAACAAATTGGAAATATTGGCTAAAAAATGGCTAAACTGATATCTTGGTCTCTTGACAATCAAGTAGAAGCTCAGTTTAGCAGTGCTGGTGAGTGGCTCGTGTCTATAATTCTAGCTTCTTGGAAGACTGAGATCAGGAGGACCATGGTTTGAGGCTAGCTATGTAAAAAGTTCTTGAGACTTCATCTCAGTCAATAAGTGGATACTGTGGCATACACTTGCCATCCCCGCTGTGATAGGAGGCATAAATGAGAGGACCATGGCAAAGGCAAAAAGTGAGACCCTATCTCAGAAATAACCAAAGCCATAACCAAAGCCAGGCAAGTATGAAACGTCGAGTTCAAACTGTAACACGTCGAAAATTTAATAAGATTCTTTTAGGTGGGGCACTAAGTCTTCCACTGTCCGTGTAGGAAGAAGAGGACAATAGTGGTTGGGAGGATGCCTTAATCCATTTTCTGATGCGAATAACACATAACATAGAATAAGTTATAAAGAACAAAGGTTTAATTTGGCTAGTGGTTCTAGTACAATGTCAACAGGCTTCCCTGGGGTTGCCCTTCTTGCTGGCAGAGTCCTTAGGTGGCAGAGGGTATCAAAGAGTGTACCAGAGACAGGGATTATGTGAGAGACTTAGTCAGGCTGGCCCTTATAGATTATCCACTCTTGAAGATATCCCATGAATCCACCAATGGCCTGAGTGGATCGATACATTCAGGATAATTCATTCAGGAAGAAGAGCCCTAATCACTTCTTTAAGTTCCTGTTTGGTCCCATCTTATAGAATCTCACTGTGGGGATTAAATTTCAACAGAAGTTTTAGGTAAAGGGTGGGGTGTATCTCAGTGGTCAGGTACTCACCTTGCTTGCACAGGGCCCTGGGTTCAGTCCCTAGCAGTGGGGGAGGAGAGAGCATAGCATGGCTAGTACAGGGCCTGAATTGGTGTAGAGGGCAAGATTCCTTCCAGCCGTCCACCGGGACAGGCTTCAACCAGGAATATGACACATTATAATGAGAAATATAGTGGTAGAAAACTGATCATTAGGAGTGAACCTTGGTTAAGAATTAGATTTAACCGTATACAATTGCAAATCTTTGTCCATTTTTAAATTACAAAACAATTTCCTTAGGTGATTCATCCTAATATCAGCTGCCATCAAGTTGAACACATAGTTCTCATTTCCTCCCTGGGTGTGTTCACATTATGGCTTTAATTGTATTTGGTTTGAACATTGACTTTCAGATGGAAAACCAGAACAATTTTAGTAATAATAGAATGTCAACTAGGAAATCTTTCCAAATTGACCTAATAAGGTTAAATATCTATTTTAAAGTCTTTACACTTAGAAATTGTAGGTTTATTTAGAAACCATTCTCAGTAACTCCTGCTCTTCCATGGCATTTTTGAAGCCATTTGAAGTAGAGAAAAACAAATGAACAGGTTTTCCCCTAGTCCTGACTTTCTCTTGGGATGTGGTTTCTTTTTGATATAGAGTGTATGTTAGTCTGTGTTCTCCAGTTTATGGGATTGCTATATCATGCTTCTGAAAGGATTGGGTACTTCCATTTTTTTAACCCATTCTCCACCACACATATCATTATTACTCTAGTTACCTCCTGTCACCTATCTCTGAGTAAGAATGAAGGCAATATTTACTTCTCCTTTCTTTGCTAAGGAAGATAACCACAGCTCACTAGCACCTTGAAGGTCATTTCCTCAGCAATTGCATCATGGAAGGATTTGTCAGCCTCACGGCAGACATCCACGGATTGGGTCATTTGTCATCAGGCTTGGAATGAGAAGGTTTGAGTTCTAATCCAAGTTATGATAGTGACTCATGGGATGCTTTTAGGACAATTTATTGAACTTTAAAATCTGTTTATTTCTAGAATACTGAACATGGAAAGTCTTATTTATCCTGTTAGTTTTTTGTTTTCAACCAGGCTTAGCCAGTTTTTTCGATTCCTCACAATTTATGTGGTATTTCTTTCAAATTCCTCAAGTTCTTTGTAAATCTAGATTTTGTTGTTTGTTTGCTTGCTGGCTTTTGTTTTTTATCCCCCCCCACCCCCACCCCGTGAGACATGGGTTGATTTGAGAGCAAGCAACTCTTACGCACATCACATCATGTAGGATTGGCCAGCAGCTCCTTAGAGGGTGGTTCCCAGCCACCGTGTGACAGCAGCTTCCTCCAGCTGGAGTGATTTGTTCTCTGGGATAGCAGTATGAGTAGAGTCTAGAATGGTTCCTTCAGGCAGTGAGTGAGGTCTGCTGTATTACTCGATACAATTGTGTCTCTCCCATTGAGCCTATACTGCTGGTTATGGAGCCATTACACACACTGGGCCTTGCTCCTAAGAAATTCCCTCATGGAGACAAAACAACATAGAGGAGTCATTTAGAAGAAAAGTTAACTTCTAAATGGCTTGGCTCTGGCTAGGCCACATGTTCATCGTCCCTTTTACTCCTTCACATAAGAAACTTACCTAGGGGGCTCATGATGTATGGAAAAAGAAAAGGCACAAAGAAGGAAGCTAATTTCTTAGAAGAAAATCTTCATGATTTATGTTAGGCAGTGATCATTTAAAAACAATGTCAAAAGCTCAGTTCACAAATTACCTCAGCGAAATTTAAAGTTCTTGTTCTACAAATGACACTGATACCAAGAAGGAAGACATAAACCATAGAAAGAGAAAATATTTGTAAGACATATCTGATAAAGAACTCAGATTTAGAATATACAAAAACACTTTACAGCTCCTTAATAAGAAAACAAACCACTAGCTTTCATATACTACGTATGGGAATGCAAAACGATAGAGCTAGTTTGGAAAACAGGCCACTAAATTTTAAATAAAGATCAGACTATACTTAACTGTTCGACCTGCCCAGCAATCTTCTATTAGGTATTTACCCCAAATAAGTGAAAATGTAAAAACCTGTACACAACTCTTGATTTTTTCCCCCCTATTTACCAAGATTTGGAGTCAAATTTTTTCAGATAGTGAAAAGTTAAAGTCCGGCCTATTTGCTTAATGGGAGCACAAATAAGTAAGTTTTAGTAAACTAAAGAACTATTTTTTCATATGTTACAAATGCATCACATGAAGTGAAAGAAGTCAGATAAAAAAGAGTACGTGCGGTGATTTTGTTTATACGCAGGCTAGTGTTTTGGAAAGGCAGAACTGGAGCAGGGCACTTGCTCACACCTATAATCCAAAACTCAGGAGGCTGAGATTTGAGAATCAAAGTTTGAAGCCAGCCTGAATAGAAAAGTTTATGAAACTCTTCTCTCAAATTACCCATCAAAATATTGGAAATGGAAGCATGCACAGCTCAAGAGGTAGAGCAAAAAAAAACCATGCAAAAGCACAAAGCCTTGAGTTCAAGCCCCAGTACGGGCATGGATTAAACAATTCTAAAAACGCACAACTGGAAGATTGAAATGAGATTAAAGATGGAATACATACTAGTACCAGACTTGTATTAATTGTGCCTCTGTTTTTTAAAAAAGGAGAGAAGGTATTTTCTCTGTTGCATTTGTCAGTTAAGAACAACATAGTTGTTGCTGCTAATGATAATGAGGGTAGATCAAATTGGGATTTTTGTGAGTTTTTGTAAATGAGAAAATGTCTGGGTGCTTTTGCTCTTAAATGCATAAAGTGATATACAGTTGCCAAATATTATTATGAAAAATTTTGTTACTTTTTTGTCTAGAGTGACAATGCCAAGAGCTTTTGTTATTGATAAAAGTTTGCCTATCATCTTAACTGACCCGGGGCCTCAGGCAGGCTAGACAGGCACTCTACCACAAAGCTACAATCCCAGCAATCTTTCAGCTTCCAAATAGGCCACAAATAATGATAATTTGTAAGGCAAATTTCCAATTTTATAAATTCTTACCTTCTTGTGTTGGTTAAGACTGCTAAATCAGCCATGGCAAGTATGATAGTTATTGTTAATAGAATGTGTCAGTCAACTTTCTTTCACTGGGATAAAATACCTGGGAAAAATCAGCTTCAAAGAGAAAAGGTTGATTTTGGCTCACAGTTTCAGAGCTTTTAGTCAATGGTCGCTTGGCTCTATTCCTTTAGGCTGTGTTCCTTCATGTCTATGTTCTATCCATTGTGGAACAAAGTTGCTCATGTCATCGTGGGTAGGAATGAAAAAGAGAATGAAGAAAGGCGTCAGGATTTCAATATACTCTTGCAATATGACCTCCTTTCTCCAACTCGGCTCTACCTCCCAAGGGTTCTAACCCCTCCTAATAACTTCATCACTTGAGGCAGAGTCTTCAACACATGAACTTTTAGGGAACAATTAAGGTCCAAACCATAACATAAACTAAAGAAGTATGTTCATAAATTCAGACATGATTTTTTTGGTGAGTGTGATAGAAATCCTTTTCAAATGAGGGGAGTCTTGTTGCATTCCTTTTTTAAAGGAGCTGTTTCTTCTTTTTATATGGATGGACGTTGGTATTTTTGCTGAATATTTTCCTGCATCTACTAAATCATCCTATCATTTTGTTGTTTAACCAAATATTTATTTTCAAGCAAACCTTCACACTGACCTTTTATAATTGCACACTCACTTTTGTGACCAGTCTCTAATCTTCTAAATGGCATGACCTTTTATTCTTTTGGTAGTTGCATTTTTCTCATTGAGAGCAGGTCTGATTTAAGCTAAATATTTAACCCTGGAATGCTCTTATCTTTAGAAAGAAGAGGGCACTTAAAATACACTAGTGGGCTCAGAAGAACTCTTTTCTCATAAGAATTCTAAATGTTTCCTTTCAAGGCTAATATCATCCCATGTACTCATCTGCCCATCACTCAGCTAACGCTTTGGTTTAGCTTTTCTCTGCTCTCCAGTTAGTCTTGGAGGCAGATTTCTGTGCCAAGTTAATAATAATTAAGTTGTTTTGTACCAATACTTTCTCAGGCCTGTCTTCAGCCCTGTTGATATTTTATATCTTACATCCTTCTTTACTTATCCAGAATGGATACATAGGATAGATTTAGGAACTTGAAGAGATATTCTTCAGAGAGCAAGATTTGAGTAGGAGAGGATCAGTTGTTGGTAATACCAAGAGACTTAAAGTACACAAGTTGTATTTGTAATAGAGGAGTATTAGGCAGGTGGCTCATCTGAGACTTGTTTACTGAAGTCTCTTGAAAATTCTGTTCTCTGGAGAGACAGGGAAGATATTATATTTAATAAGTAAGAGCATGGGCTCGGAACTAGCCCCAAGTTCAAGTCTTGTGCCTGATAATACATGGGCAACTATGGATAAATAATTTAACTTCTCTATTTTTACTTCTCTTGTCTCTAAAATATGAATAGAAGTAGGTGGTTTTGAGTGTCAGACACAAAAGAGACTCTCCAAAATGCTGCCTGTTATTTCAATAGCAGTTGCCTAGCTATAATCAGATATAATAAAATAGGTTTCTTCATGAGAGGGCACTTAGAAGGGTTTGTTTGGCTTTAGATTTCTCTCATGAAGGAAAAATATATAATTTTAAAATTGTAGTTATAAAGAATCAGAACAAAAAGACTCATGACTCACATCTCACAATTTACATAGTGTATTTATTGTTATGTCCTATAATACTTCAGATGGTTATATAATCTTCCCTCTTGTTAGGATGTCAGGATATGACCTCAGCAAAACGAAGAGGGCAGGTGTTGTGAGGAGGTGTGAGTTATTGTAGGGAGAAGACCTGCCTTCCTGGCATGAATGGCGATCACCTTACAACTATTTTTCCACAATGGTTGTTCAAGCTGCAAAAACTTCAAGACTGTTACATGCTACTGCAGCCATCTTTCAGTCTCGTTGTTGAGTGCCGGATGTGAGCTTTTGGTTCGTGCCTAGCTGTACTGGCTTCCAAATCTCTTCAGTTCTTGAAGTCCTATCCTGGATTTCCTTGCTCCTATGGAAATATATTTTCTTAAACACTAATTTTCTTCCAAAAGCTACAGCTGAAGTTTTATCTACTTAAAGATAGCATTATTCATCAGATTTCATCCTTCTGTCTCTCATCCCCTACCATGAACCCCACTGCCTATCTGTTAGAGGCCTTTCCTTTCTTCCAGGCAGGATCCTTCAGGGACCATTTTCAACCTGTCTCTTGATCTCCCTAAGAGGGATTCCCTAGTTTTTGTTTTGTTTTTCTGCTAGCTATTGAATTAAGGACATTGTATGTACTAAGCAAGAACTCTATCACTGTACATTTCCAGCTTCATGACAAGGATTTCTCCATCTTGCTGTGTTCTCTCCTTCCTTTCTGGATTTATGGTTGAGAAAATCTATTTCTAAGCATAGTTAGAAAATGGAAACTATTACCAGGTTTATTTGCCCTATAGGTATTGAAGAAGCATTTTGACACACTGAAATTTGGAGAAGATTCAAGCAAAAGAAGACAGGTAAGCATTGCGTTGCATTGGAAGGAAGGAAATCCTGGTACCTGAACCTCTGTTCTTCCTAATGGACAGTTCATGTTGAAGAGGATGCCTGATGGCTGCTGAGATTTAGCCAACCTGACCTTGAATCAAATGCACAGTCTCAGGGAGGTCGGTGATCAGACTCCCCAGCCCATACCATTTGGAATGCGTTCCTGGACTGAAGCTTTATAAAACAAGCTTTGGTGTCAGTGTGAATTATCAATGACAAATACCACTCTTTGCTACAACTTGCTTTGGGTTTTCACTTGAAGGATACCCATCTTCACGTCATCTATTTGTTTTTCTTTTTTGCCTTAAATTTTTTTTTTCTGGAGGACAAACACATTTTTGAAAACAAGTTCCAGTCTGACCACTTCTTAAGGAAAAAAGGACTGTTTATTTGACAAAGTTGTGTGTGCCAACACATGGGAAATTATATATTGAGAAAAGCACCAGACCATGCAGAAAGGAAAAAAAAAAACAACATTTAAGATCCTCTAAGGTTGTGACCTGAGGTGAAAGGACAAGTTGGAGGGATATGGAAAGTTCACATTCCATGGGTCTGAGCACCAGGCGGGAGTTTCATAGCTCTCTGTGGTCTGTGGTCTTCAATGACCACACTCTGCCAATCGCTATCTCTCACTTCTCAAATGCATGCTCTCCATCCTAGCAGCTGTTCATTCCACATTCTTACTAACACCCTGAGCTTTCTCTTTGCCTATGCAGTCTCTGATAGCCATTTTGTCTGTCTCCAAAATCTCAAACCTTTCCCTTCAAGACCCATCTGCTTACTCCTCCTCCAAACATTCTCTCGGTCTCTCCCCTCCCCTCTTCATCCTGGTTCCATGAGCTCCCCTTTCTTTGAGCTGCTCCTCCATCTCTTCTCTCTAAACTAATCTCTGAACCAATCTTATTCTTGAAGACATTCTATAACATATAGAATTTACCCAGAGCTTTGGGCCTTTCCCAATGAAGCCGACTCTAACAATACCAGATGCTACAATTCTCAACTCATGAATTGTATAGTAAGGGGAAGTCATAATAATTGTAAGGCCATTTACAATCCATATTTTTCCACAGCATGGTTGATTTGAGGTCAGCCTCATTTATTGGGGACCCAGGGCCCATTAGGCCTTTGCTAATATTCATGCTCATCCCAGCATATGGAATAGCTTAGTTCATATGGGTATACTTTTCATTTCCAGAGAGTAATTTTATTAGTGCCAACTTTAAAATAATACTACATTGTCTTTAGAGAAGACTTTTTTTCCTCCAAAGTAATACAAGTCTTTTTAAAAAGAAAATACAGGGTTTAATTATCTAGCTTATCCTGGCCTGAAGCTTGTTATGTAGCCTAGGCTAGTTCTGAACCCTAATCCTCTTCCCTTAGCCTCCTCGGTGCTAGGATTACAAGCTTGTGCCACCAAGCCCAGCTACCTTCTTTTTCTTGATGAAGGAAAAAAGTTTGCATGAGAAAAAGTAGGAGCTAAAAAGAGAATATCATTTAAGTTAGTGCCACACTGTATAATTGGGTGAATTCCATGCTGCAGAACTTGAAATCTCATTTCATAGAGCTGGAAAGTGTACTGCCTGTTTAACTGGATGTGGTGGTCTTGCTTATGATATGAGACAGGTATGTAGAAAGGGAAAACTAATCACACCAAGGGACCAGGAGATGGGTGTAACACAGTTCCTGGGTGCATGAAACATCCCACTCCAACATTTTCCAGGAATAATAATAGTTGATTATATTTGAGGAACAGTAGCTAATGATCCCCAGCAAAGACTCCAACAGAGAGTTTCCTAACTCTAGATGTTGGTCAGAGGCCTTGTTATCTCACTGAGGTTACAGTTTCATGCACATACCTCCCCTCAAATAGCCTTCTTAGCTCTGAGGACACTTTATTAGGTAAGCTCCCTCTCCCTGCCCGCCCCCCCCCCCCCCGTCTTTGGATTCAGAAATGCCCTCCTGTTTCTTTGGGAAGCCCACAATTATATACACATTTTAGGATAATAATTAGCAGGTGGAGAGGGAAGGGATGGTAGGGGGAAAAACAAAGGAGGGGGTAACAATGCTCAATGGGAAATGCACTCATTACCGTACTCATGTAACTGTAACTCCTCTGTACAGTATCTTTACAATAAAAAAAAAATTCAAAAAAAGTTCCTTGGTTTGGGGCTTGGGAACTGGATGAGTTGTTTACTGCCTTCAGTTTCTTTTGGTGAGGTACTGTTGCTTTATGATCATTTCTGCTTTAACAAAACCTAGCTTTCGCTTAACTAAACCTACCCATTAAAGACTCTCCAGATGCCCACCACTAAGTCCTTCCTTCTTCATTGGGTCTAAGTACCCCCTGCAATGACCTGCAATGATGTAGAAGCCAGTGCTGGTTACTAAGGAAGAGATGGAAGGATATGTTATCTTAACCTTTGTCTTCGACTGCTTTCTGCTGCTATAGCAGAATTCCACCAACAGGGTAAATTATAAACAATAGAAATTTATTTATTTATTTTTTTAAATTTAATTTTATTTTTTTTTGTGAACATACTGTACAGAGGGGTTACAATTACATGGGCAGGATAATGCGTACATTTCTTATCAAGCATTGCAGCCTCCTCCTTTGTTTACCCTTCACATCCCTTCCCTACCTCCCCCCTACCCCCCCACAACCCAATCCTTCCCCTTCCCCCCCGCCCCCCACCAATGTTGTAAAGCTCGTTTTCGACATGACCTTGTACTTCTCATTGTTGCAACAGGTCCACCTGTATCCTTAAACGACTTGTTTTTCCCCATCTCCTCCACAAGTTATACTGACATCAAATATAGTGAAAGCAGGGGTTATACTGTGGGGGAGGGACATACAAAGCAACAAAGAGATAACCTTATAAATGCATTAGAAACAAATGCATGAAGCCGTAGCTCACACCTGTAATCCTAGCTACTCAGGAGGCTGAGATCTGAGGATCACGGTTCAAAGCCAGCCCGGGCAGGAAAGACTGTGAGACTCCTATCTCCAATAAACCACCAGAAAACCGGAAGTGGTGCTGTAGCTCAAGTGGTAGAGTGCTCGCCTTGAGCTGAAGAGCTGAAGGACAGCGCCCAGGCCCAGAGTTCAAGCCCCACGACCGACAAAAAAAAAAAAGAAACATGCATGAAAGATAAAAGCATTAAAATACATATCTAAGGGTTCATTTTTCTAACATCACATTATCTGACCTTTTCTGCTTGACTCATACATATACTAGATATCGCAAATAAGGGAAACCATGGGACCTATGTTTCTTTGGGCCTGGCTTACTTCACTTAATATAATTTTTTCCAAGTTTTTCCATTTCCTAACAAATGGGGCAGTATCATTCTTTCTGATGGAGGCATAGAATTCCATCGTGCATATATACCACATTTTCTTGATCCATTCATCTTCTGAGGGGCATCTGGGTTGGTTCCATATCTTAGCTATGGTAAATAATGCTGCAATAAACATAGTTGTGCTGGTAGCTTTAGTGTGGTCTTGTTTGTGATGATTTGGGTAAATGCCCAAAAGTGGGATTGCTGGAGTTTACACTCCCACCAACAATGCAGTAAGGTTCCCTTCTGTCCACATCCCCTCCAGCATCTGTTGTTGTTAGAGTTCTTGATTATAGCCATTCTAACTGGGGTGAGGTGGTATCTCAATGTTGTTTTGATTTGCATTTCTTTTATGGCTAGGGAGGTTGAGCATTTCTTCATGTGTCTATTGGCCATCCTTCTTTCTTCTTCAGAGAAGTTTTTCTTCAAGTCTTTAGCCCACTTATTTAGAAGTTTATTTATCTCACAGTTCTGGAGACTTGGAAGTCCTAGGAGGAGAAGCTATATTTGCCAAGAGCCTTCTGGCTGGGTCACACATGGGAGAAGGCATCAGAGGGGGAGAGAATATGCACTCTTTCCCTTTAAAATGAATTCAGTCCCTCAGTCCACTCCCTTCATCCATTCATGAAAGTGGAGCTTCATGACCCAGCACTGCTCAAAGGCCACAGCTCAATGTGATTGTATTGCTGATTAAGTTTCCAACAGATGAATTTTGGGGATCATAGCCTGCCATGGTAGTCTTCTTAGATAACTACTCTGGATAACACCCACTCTCTTTTTATTCGTACTGAGGCCACAGGAAGGGAATAGTTCATCAGGTTTATCTCCTCAGTGTCTTCTCAGCAAGATTCTCATTTCAACTGAAGCACCGAGCCCAGATTGCTCAAAAGACTGGGAGTTTTCAGACTCAATCTGGTTTTGTTCAGTGGAGTATTTTGTATCAGAAACAGAGAAGCCACATGGCTAAAAGACCAGGGCTGACATCTATGCATTATGAACTTACCTCCTGACACATTTGGCCCAAGTTGAAAAATAAAATTAAAACATAAAAAAAATAAATGAAAAAGAAAACCGCCCACTGTCTCAAGGGGCCTTGGGCTGGAACATGCAAGGCAAAGTATTTTAGTTGTAGACAAGAAAATGCTGGAAAATAAGCAAAAGATGAGCTGGTCAGGAAATATCCACTTCCTGTGGCTACTCCCAAAATTCTCCCTGTCTAGCTCCAATTGCAGATGCTGGGGCCAGCAAAGCTCTCCATTGGCTCAGTCGGCTCTAGTCAGCTGTGCTCATGATCCATTTGCCCATGTGGAACCTTCCGGCTGGAGATATTTGAACAAACCAAGTAGAAAGATTTGGATAGGGAATTCAGAGTTCTGGATGCAGGAGTAAGCTGATACTTAAGGCTGAGTCTAAAGATGAATTTCCTGACTCTTAGGTACAAACAAGGATTTGGGTTGACTTTGCTTTGAAGAAGTGTCTGAAAAGGAATGCTTTCTATTTAGTGATGGATGTTTTTCAATACCATGGTATAAGAATACTGTGAATCACTTCCACTCAGATGAAAAACTTACCCCGGAGGTTTTCCGCATTAAATGGGAATTAGTATGCTATGTCCATTAACCATATCCATTGTTTACAGAGTAAATCAGACTTGTCTCTTAAATTAACAACAACAAGAAAGCAATTGCAGAGAAAGTCATGATGAGATGCCTTGCTTTCAGTGAAAAAGGAAGTATGTTTTCTCTGGCTGGCCCACACAAAATCAGATATTTAATATGATTACTGAGAAGATGGAAAGGGGTTTTCCAGGAAAAACTGCTATTGCTCAGCTCAGTCCAGCCTGGGAGTAATAGATGTTGAGAGGACCAGCCCATGAAAATGTGGCTGAGAAAAAAAGGATCTCTGATTCTGATGAACCATCGTTTGGCAGCAGAGGGTATGGACAAATGAGTTAGGCTGAGAGGAGAGTCCATATTAACCACCTTATATGGAAGCACTTCATGTATGAGGGTACTTAAATGGTGGACTGCTGCCCTTGAAATGGACCTGAATCTTTGGCTAAGCAGGAAATGCTACAAGCATCTGCAGCAGAGAATCAACAGAGGTGACAGAGAATCTGGGACTCCAACAGAGAAGAATACAATGATCCACAGATTTTCCCATCAGGAAATCAGGAAGGTTTTATGACTACTAGGTTGGAGAGACAAACACAAACATGTGCAGAGGCCCAGGGACAATGGTATCACAAGTCAGAAGTAGAACCATGGTGAGTCTGTCCTGTGGAAAACTGGAGTCAGGGAAGGGACACACACACACACACACACACACACACACACACACCCTTATTCATCTGCAGGTCATTTGCAATACCTACCACTGCAAACACTCAGGCAGACGTCAGCCTATTTAGGAGACCTGGGAAGGTAGACTGCAAGGAAAGCCCCCCATCAGAGGCAGACCAGGGTGAGGGAAGGGCAAGGCATGGATCCGAGGACCAAAAGGCCCAGGTTTGGCACAGTGAACACACTGGGATCATTTTTACCTTCACCACGATGACCTCACCACTCCTTGGGCCAGACCATGACAAATCAATTGCAAGCCACAAATGCGGGCTGGGGTGGACTCTGGGGTAAAGCTCTGACTCGTCCTGTCACCCGCCATTTAATCCCATTTGTGGCTCTTTCAAGCTCTTTTTCAGGTGATGCTTTTATTCTTCCAGGAATTAAGGAATGATAATATACATCCTAATATCATTCTGCTTTTTTTTTTCAGAGAAGCCTTAGGACCAACTGTCCTCATTTCTTGTTCCCTGTGAAGAACCCCTGGCTCTAATTGACCCCATATCTAAGAGAGAAACTCTGTTGGCTTTGATTTTGTATTTCATCTATGGTCAGCTCTGCCAGGCCAGCTTGATAAAGATTCTAAACCCTCAGGATATATAAACTGCTACTCCCAGTGCTTCCAAGATTAACTAATGGGAGCCCTCCAGTCTGAATGTAGCCACCCTTACTGTTTGTAGGTGTTTTGTTCCAGCACTTCTGGAAGATACCAGAATCCATAGATATTCATGTCTCTTATATAGAAAATGGTGTACATCACACATTCTATGTAAGTCACCTCTAGATTATTTATAACATCTAGTCCAATGTAAATGCTATGAAGATAGTGCTATACTATATCATTGAGGGAATGAGGACAAGAATAAAGTTAAGTGCAGATGCAGTTCAGCACATGTTCTGTCTAAATGCTTTTTTTTTTCTATTTTTGAACAAAGTTGGCTAAGTCCATGGATCCAGAACCCAAGAAGATTTTAATTCGACATCTTTAGATTTGCTTATCTATACAAGAAGAATAAGTACAAGGCTACTGCGTAGATTATAGGAGACAGCATCTACTATGGAACTTAATCAGTGCCTGACATACAAGTAGTGCTCAATAATTGGTACAGCTGCTTTGATATTGGTATGAACTGTTGTGATTATAAGTCACAAAAGCCTAGATCAAGTTCACTTATGATGAGCAGTCTGGATTCAGAAGTGTTTGGATCTAAAGGCGCATCCACAGCGTCACTATGGTTCTCTATAGAGCCATTTGGCTGCATAGTCTTTCTATTGGATCATCCTCAGGCTGACTGCCCCCATGGGATGATGAGATGGATGCTGAGGCATCTTCCCAGCTGAGCAACCACAGGAGAAAGGGATCCCAAGAGTCTTCTTAAAGTCCTGTAATGGAGTTGCGTTGGCCTGACTGCATCACTTCCGTCCCTGAGTCAGTCACTGGGGCCAGGGAGTACAGTGCTCTAGTTGGCAGGTCTGGATCCTGTGTACATCTAGGTCAAGAATAAAGGAGTGGCAAGCCTCCAAATAGAGATGGAGAGCCAGTTGTCAGAAGTATGAATGAATGTCATAAAGGCCAAAACCCCCCCCCCAAAAAACAAAAATGAAAACAAAGCAACCAAGCTATTTCATTTCAGGGACTATTGTTATCGTTGTTATTATAGTTCACTATTTGTTTTGTATGACTAATATTTACATCATCCTCACTCCTCTACACCAAACAACTAGTACAACCTAGAGGAAGAGAGTGAGTATAGAGTTCAGTAGTAGAGCTGAGTACCTGCCTTTAAATTCCTAGAATATTATTCCAATGAACAACCAAGCTGGCGAAAGAAATCACAGAAAACGGTGGACCCATTACAACAATGAAATGTACAAGATGCTATGTCGAAAAACAAACGTTACAACCTTGGCAGGAGTGGGGGGAATGAGGGTGGGGGGTGGGGGGGGGGAGATGGTAGAGCAAGGATAGTAAGGGGAAACAAAGGAGGAGGCAACAATGCTTGATAAGAAATGTACTCATTACCTTGTTCTGTATGGTATTTTCACAATAAAAGTTATTAATAAAAAAACAGGAGAAAGAAAAGATCTTAGATAGGAGGAAATAAAATCAAAGAGCTATAGAAGAGAATAAAGCAAAGCCTGAAGTGTCCATCCTACGAGGTGAATAGAACACCTTCCAGAAACAAAACCTATCTTCATGGCAAGATGTAAAACATATTAGAGTTGCTAAGTTTAAAAATGTCACTGTATGTGAAAATAAAGCTTAAATGGCCTCCCAATGCATGCATTTTGTATCCTGTTATCTTTTAGCATGGTCACTTGTAGCTATGAAACCAGTCAACAAATTTTCCTGCACAGGAAGTCCATTTCTACAAACCTCTTTACTTCAGTCACAGTTAGTGAGTCGTTTCCACAATAGTAGTCTAATGATGTTGGCATAATCTAACATTTTTTTCCCTTCCCATGGACTTGAGTAACAGAAATAGGCAATGTGCATATTGAATTTCAAAGTTCAGGTGCTTTACCTGTTAGTGAAGCATTGATTATTTCTCAATGCTTTCATACCCTTGAACAACTGGTTTACTCTAAGATTAGTAGTGCATACAAGCATATAAACATATAATAGCATGACTCTGAAACTAGTAATTGAAGATGAGCATTTCTAAATCTTATGTGTAACCTGCTCTGTCAGCAGAGCCATCTCTGGCCTCTGTGTTACAGATGTCTTTGAGAAAACTATAAAAACTATGTTGTTCTCAGAAATTTATTTTCCTGTTAAAAATCAGTAAGATGTGACATGAAATATGCTATAGGTTAAGCCTCTGTGTGTAAAACAATTGGATAATTGCAGATGAGGCAGATTATTTAAGCCATCTGGCTATTTTACTTAAAAAGCATCCAGATCAAGTTCGCCATAGCCCATGGAACTTAGTTCAGGAACTCAGTTGAGTGGGCTGAGCAAATTGCTCAGCTTCAATGTAAGCATGATATCTGTTCTCTATTTAGCTTTTTTTAAAAATTATTTGCAATGATTATACCCTATAGCTTTGTGTAACAATTTTCTTAAAAGAATAAATACATATCTAAGTTGAACAAGACTTTTTTGTAAGTTTTTTATTGTAAAAATGTTGTACAGAGGGGTTACAGTTACATGAGCAAGATAATGAGTACATTTCCTATTGAGCATTGTTCCCTCCTCCTTTGTTTTCTCCCTACCATGCCTTCCCTCCCACCTCCACAACTACTGAACAAGACTTTTTTGAGAGGATTAAAGTAGGGTTTTTTTTAAAACCATAGAGTGGTCTTCTGGGGAAACCAGTCCAGTATAATATGAAGTTTGACAGGTTCACCAAATAGAGATAGAATAAAATGGACTCACATTCCTAGACTTTATTATACTTTTCAAAACATTTGAAATGCAGTCATGCTTTCTCCAAACTATTCCACAGCTCAGGTAGGGCTGACATCTACCACATTCAGTACACACCATACTGAGGCATACTTTTTCCATAATACATACAGAACGAAAACACTCTTCCACCCATGTTGCGAAAAACAGTCGTTTCATTTATTAAGCCCTTTTTTCTCTTTCATATTTTGAAGGGTAGTGTAGACCAGACTTAAAAACATGGTCCAGAGAAGCAAGAAATCATTCCTCCAAGTGTTTATTAAGTGAATCACAAATTCATTCAGCATGACTGCTTACCCAGAGCAAGAAAGGCAAAATGGTAACAAGCTGTGAGCCTCAAGTACCTTCAACTTTAGGATCCCTCTGGAGAAGGGTCACAAGTGTAATCATTTTCAGCTGGCTTCCTTGCTGCCACTGTCAATGGAAATACCCAGGCAGGATGGATGCACTTTCCGGACTAGACTCTGAACCGACCTAGACAGCCTTTGGAAATGCAAGATATACTTTTCCTAAAGCTTCTTAATTTTTCCCATCCCTCCCTGATTGAAAACATCATTTATCCCATTACAGCATGTGGAAAGAGGGGAGAGAGAGAAGCAGATGGATCTGAATTTGGGATAAAAATTACTTTATAAGCTTATTATTCTCATCCATAACAGATGACAATTTTCTTGTCAGTTAGCTGATTCCAGAACAGAATCACCCAGAGAAATACTAAGTTCTATTTTTCATGCTATTTATCTTGAGGACCACAATGAGACATGTATGCTTACATTTAATAACTGGGGATCCATAGCTTGCATCTTCCTGGGAAATATCTGGATATTTTGTAGAGTCCAGTTAGCCGTTATTTTACTGACCACACATGAAGAATTCCCTTCTTTCACTTACATTGTGGTGAAGTCTAAAGACTTAGACTTCTTCCAGTGTCTGAGAACTGTCTGGAGACCTTTGATCTAAAGAAATCTATGAATTTGTCCTATTCCTCATTTGTTTGGATGATAGCTACTTCTTCAATGGTATAAATACCCTCTATAGGCAATTAAATGAACTCTACCTTCTCCGATTGGGAATTCTGTTTGAAATCTGAAGATGAAGGACAAAGGACAAAACGAATCCCTGAAACAAAAAAAAAATTAATGTGAGTAAATGCTAGGTTCCAATGACTTTCCTAGCTGCTGACATCAGCAATATGGTTCTTATTATGCAGCTGGAGTTCAGACCAGGGTACTGTCCAAGTATCATTTCCACTTTATGTAAAGAACATGGATTCAGTGAAATTTCTATTGAGCTAATGGGTAAGATTTAGAATAAGTCTCTCAGCCATTTCGACAAATTAGTGAGGTGACTCTGGTTTACTAATTCATTTCCAGAGGCAAAGATGAAGTGAAAAAAAATTGACTCAGTTTTAATGTAATGTAGTCAGAACAAACTGGAGAGTAAGCTATGAAATTGTGGCCAAGAGAGAATTTGTGTGTAGACAGAACACTGTATTCCAATGATTTATAAAACAGAATCATTGAGATAGTTCTGAGGCACAGCAAAGAAGGAACTCAATCTTTTTGAAAAATTTTCCCTCTCCTAGAGGAGGCAGAATTTCAGCTGAGCCTAATTTCTGCAGGCACAAATGGAATAAGAGTATTGCAGCAGGAAGGTATACCCAAACCAAAATAAGGTAATAGGAAAATAGAGTTGTATCCAAGGAGCTGTAACAAGATCACGTAAGAATTAAAACCACGACTACCACCACCAAAAACCAGTCAGACCACATAGTCAGACTGTGTTTTGGTGGCTGCAATGGAAGTAGAAGAAGAAGAAAGAGCCAAGAGTGGTTCATTTCCCCTTCAAAACAAAGTTTATCTTCTAAATGCAATGCCATCCTAACAAATTAGACATTAAATAATGGAATCAAATGACCATTGGAATTTTCTTGAGTAGTATGTCTTAATTTTGTCTTAAAAAATAGGTCAGAGCTCACATTTTTGTTACAATTGGATTACCTGGAAATTAGCTAGCTTCCATAACCTGTTTTTCAAATACATTAAGATAACAATAAAACCTTATTTATCATGAACCAGATTGTTACTTAGAAATAGAAGGCAAGGACTATATCAAGGAGGGTCTTTGAGGTGCTCTAATTATATCAGCATCAAGTAGTAATTAAGTGTGTGAGCTCTGTACCTGCTCTTACGCAGTTTGAATTTTTGTGCTGCCACTTAGCACCTGTGTGATCTCGGGAAAGATTCTAAGTCTTTCTGAGCCTTGGTTTCCACTTCTGTACAAAGTAAAACAGAATGTATTCCTTACTACTAGATGAGAGATGTATTGATTTATATTTTAAATATGTTTTAATTGTTACTAACTACATTAGAGTGTTTTATTGGATACCTGTGGTCTCAAACACCCATTCATTTTTAGAATATCACTCACTAGGACCTCGTCCCCAATGCCAGTTGTCTTGAAGACTCCTATAGTCTATGCTCTTGTCATTTAACCTCAGTAAGTTCAAATCCTAGAAATGTGTCTTTTATAATTATTTGAAATTCCTTCCTACCCATCCACAAACAGCAGGTTTATTTTTCTTTAATAAAATATTGTCACTAAGAAGAAACAGGCTTGAGCACACCACTTATCCCAAGGCTAACTCTTGTCCTCCGTGTTACGGACTTGAACCTGATGTTCCCAGGCACAGCAATGCTGAAACTGATAGTCTAGTCATGCAGGGGATTTTTCTGACTCCGTGTCTGTCTCCCCATGGCTGTTTATTTGTACTGCTGTCTGCTTCAGTTTGGGACACTGACCTTATAAGTCGCTTCCCTAGCTCAAGCCAGAGAACTAGGAGTTTCCCTCTGGCTCTTCTTAACAGCCAATTGGAAGGAACTGGCTATTGATTCACTGTGGAATTGGAATTGGGTAGGAAGTGGGGGTGGGAACTTTGGGGTGGAGAGAGGAAAGGAGAGAGAGGAGACGGAGGGGAGAGTATGTGTGTTAAAATTATTGCCAAGCCAGCTGTGGCTCTCTGGACAGCTGAGTCACAGACAATCGCACAGTTCAGTTGGAAGGCAGAGTGTGCATACTAACCCTTGGGTTCTGGCTGGAGCAGGGGACAGTTAAAAAGTTAAAGTACAAGAAGCCACTATTTAGTCTCAGATAATACTTCATTTTGAGACACTTCCCCACCCCATGATCAGAGGTAAAAAGATAAGAAGCTAGGTCCCCTGCAAATGAGATTTTCATGTGGTTAGTTAAGAATCTTTTGAAGATACCTGTTACTGTCATTTTTTTTAAACACACCAATTCACAGTAATTGCTAGAAGATGCTGGCTGCTGACTCTTTATTGGAAGTGGCTAAAGATTGTCTTAAAATTCTGGCCACTGAGTCATAAGTTCATAATCAGCTGTGACCTGATGGGTTTGGCAGTCCCCGATGCACAAGAAGTCCATTCTTACAGAAATAATTGAAGGGATGGTCACGTAGCTAAAATTTGTACATGAGCACAGTGGGCCTCACAGTCCTGAGCAGATAAGTTATTCCATGTTGAGTAAGATGTTCCCACTACAGTAGGTCTATGCTGACCTTATTGAATAGGTCACTGAATTGTTGAAGCCAGGATGATCTGCATGAAATCAACTCTTACACATGAGTGCTGCTATCAGGGAGAACTCTCTATGTTCATGGGCTCCATGTTCATGCTGGTAGAATTTCCCACAAATCCATGCCTTTCTATTTTTATCTTTTTGCCAGTCTTGGGACTTGAACTCAGGGCCTGGGCACTGTCCCTGAGTTTCTTTTGCTCAAGGCTAGCACTCATGTGGTTACATAAGCCACAGTACCACTTCCAGCTTTTTCTGTTTATGTGGTACTGAGGAACTGAACCCAGGGCTTCATACATGCTAGGCAAGCACTCTACCACTAAGCTACATTCCCAGCCCCAAATCCATGCCTTTAACACTTAGCTGAATAAAAGTTAGGCAGTTGTATTTCTATTGTCTCTTTCTGTTGCTGATCTTATTTGTACCAAGCTCCCTACTCAGATATTGACTGAGCAGATGGAAGGGGTGTGTGTGCGCGTGTGTGCTTTTAATAAAAAGATAAGCACCACAGCTTCTACTCTGCAACGACTGGAACCTTCTTCACCCGAGGCCTCTGTTACCATCTTTCTCTCTCATCTCCCAAACTCCACACCTTACATATGTGGTTAGAGGTTCTCCATTCTGGCAGTATTAGAATCTCATAGGAGGTCTCATAAAGAACAAATACCAGGCCCCATCTACCTCCCAATTCTCTATAGGTTGAATTCCTCTAGAGTGGGCCCTGTGCAGGGGTTATCAGAAGTATTGCTACAGCTCCTGGGATGGTTCTGACATGAAATCATCAGCTGCTTCTCATGTTTTCCCTCCCCTAGGCCAAGAAGCCTCCAATGTCCATCATGTCAAGGTCCATGACGTTTAGGCACAGTTCTTACATAGGACATGGAAAATATTGGTTCACAGTCATTTCTGACAAGCATGATTAATTTTATTTTTTACTTTGTTCCCTTCCCAGGAAAAGGCCAGAAGTCTGGATTGTGGTCCAGACCTTGCCTGCACAAGTAACTTACCCTCTTAGAAGTTGTTTTTCCTCTCAAACAAAGTAAATTATTTAAATGAGCTCTTCTTTAAGTTCTCTGGCAATTTTAGACTATCAGGATTATAAAACTCAATAGCCTTGTACCTGTACTATTTTAAAATTATCCCATTATGTCTCAGCAGTGGGAGCTTGGCAGCTCATTTTATCTTCTTCAAAGCCATCCTCAAATTCGGTATGTTCAAAAATTAAGTAGGAGGCTCAGGCCAGGTTTCCCAAATCTGTTCGGTGGAACATTTCTCATCCATAAAATGTTCCATGAAGAAAAGGTTCCCAGGACATTGTCCAGTGAAAGAGGCAAAAAATCTTAAAGGTAATGGTCAGGGTAATTCCTTTGGAACCTAGAAATTACAAGTTGTTTGACCATGTAGCATAGGTACTTGTTTCTTGTAAGTCCCACCCATCAACATTCCACAGCATGGTTGTATTTGTTGTTCAAATCTCTTCCACTTTCTAAGTTCAGCACAAACAAGATCAAGGCATAAATGAGTTTGCAAGTTAAAAGATGACATGTAAAATAGATGATTTATTCACCATTTTCTCCTGGTCTTTAGTTGCTTTTCAGCAACAGATAGTGTCTGACAGCAATGTCTTCTGGGACGTACATACTTTGAAGAAGGCATTTCAGTATATACATTTTTTTTTAATTTAGTGAGGGGAAGGGAAATAACAAAATGCTGAAATAAGGATACAGGTTACCATTGTATCAAGGAGATGTACAAGACACTATGCTGAAAACAAACTTTACAACTTGTGGGGGGAGGGGGAGAGCGGCAAGGGGGAGGGAAGGGGATAAACAAAGGAGAAGGTAACAATGCTGTATAGGAAATGTACTCATTACCTTACTCATGTAACTGTAACCCTTCTGGACAGTATCTTTACAATAAAAAACATAAAAAGGAAGGCATTTCATGTTTTCAATTAAATAAAATTCCTAGGTCATTGTGGATCAAATCTAGAATGGATTCTGATTCTTTTGATGGTAACATATATGAAGCTAGTCAATACAAAAAGAAATAAATAAAACTCACTTTCCTTAGTTTAATCAAGTAAGGCCAATACCACATATGCAAAGAAGTTCAGAAGAAACATCTATGGGGAGATAACATGGAGTTTCTAAATTAGGACTAGAATAAGAATTTCCAGCTGGCCAAGTAACTTGGGCATTGTACTTATATATTCTGTGCTGTGGTTTTATTCACTGGTGCAGTGGAGGTAATAGTTGTCCATAATTAGACAATTACTTATTATTTAGCCCTAAAGAATAAAGATAAATGGTTAATACACTTAAGGCACCTACAACATGGTAAGCACTCAGCTATTCTTTATGATTATTTTGATCACTTTGTGATCAATGTCAAACAGTTTGTAGACCTGTTTTATAATTCTGGCCCACAAAATGAGTAGTATTGTAATACTGAATGCCTTTATTAGGGCACATAGTCTTTAGTTAGACTTAAGATCACCTGTCTTGTATGAAACAGTCCATTATATTCATGCACATTACCTGAGTTCACATGTAGACTTACCAGCACAGAAGTCTTCAATGCCATGTTTCAGTGCTTATTTGTAAAAGTGCTTAGCAAGTAGATAGTTGGGGCTTTCATAGTGCTTGTTGAATGAGTATTCATGAGTACACACACACACACACACACACACACACACACACACACATGAAGACAAACCAATACCCATTATTTGTATATTTTGCAAGGAGCTGTTTGGCTTCTCAATCAACATCTTCAGGAGAGGGTGTACATTACACTCATCATATTTGGACATTTCTGTTTATTGCTATTTTATTTGTACTCTGAGATCCAAGTCCATTCTTCAATAGCTTTTAATTATCATTCAGCCCTCTATTATTTTGAGGTTGGAAAACATTGGAGGAAAGCTTTCAAGACAGAGACAGAAGTAGCAAATATTAAGACCAAGTGGCCCTCAGAAAGTCATGATCCCTGTTGTGATCCCTAACAGAACATATATAGTTCCTCTTAAGAATCAGCAGGCACTTACATGGTAGCATTTGAGGGTCTCTGCTGCCTGGGAATGACTACCTTCTGACAGTCAGTGACCATCAAAGCTTCATTCCTTTGAATTCTGAAGAATTGGAGTCTATCAGATACTATTCTCTTGAGATACAAACATAGCTTCCTTCCTATATGAAGCTCCTCTTGATTCTAATCAAGGATTTGGTAAGGATGAAGATGACTGGAGGAATGGGGAATGATCTAGGTCATGAAGGAGGGCATGTTTGGAGGATGTGAGCTCAGGAGGGAGTTAAGAAGGAGGGAGTTCAGAAGTAGGGAGAACTGGAGGCACTCTCCCCTACTTAACCAGAAGGCCAGACACAATCCATCCAGATCCAAGCCTGGCCTCCTCAGGATATTGCTCAACACACCCTTAGGGAAAGGACAAGGGTGGGAGACAGGCAGTGGCTAATGTAATGAAATCAGCATGCACGAGACCATTAAAGGAACATGATAGAAGAAAAATGCAAGTATTAGTATACTTTTAAAACATCTCAATCCTAGCTGGAAATAGTTTCAGGAAAGTGAAATGATACAAGTTCCTCTTCAGACAATAGAAATCTTCCATCACAGATTGCTTCTCTCTCTCTCTCTCTCTCTCTCTCTCTCTTACCCTTTTGATCACAATCTCCTTGGGATGATGGAAAAAGTAAATCCTATCCTTAAAACAAAAATGCTCTGACATGGAGAATTTTGCATACAACTTCTAGCAACACCCACTGAACCAGTGCATGGACCCATGTTTAGAATCTCCGCTTGCTAGAGAGATGTGTCAGATCTTCATCTTCCTGCTTCATGTATCACCAAAAGCACTCCATGAGGATCAGGAAAAGGTAGACATGTCTTGAGATTATTAAGATAATGGGAATAAACCCAATCAATTCTCTCTGCTTGGGCCCAACAGAAAATAAGCTGGATTTCCACAATATATAGGACAGAGAACAGGATCTTCAAGGGAAAGTTTGAGTTCAGTCCATCTGCTTTCTTCAGAGGTATATAATATTCACATGTGCCAGACACTGGGATATCCAAGCTGAGTAAGTTACAGTTCTGTTCTGAAAGGACAATAGATTTTAAGAAATGTACTGTTTCAGTTATCTGTTGATAAATAACATTACATCCAAACAATGTTTTAAGAAATAAACATTTATCATCCACATTTTCAGTGGCCAAGAATTTGGGCATAGATTAGTTATGTTGTCCCTAAGTCAAGGTCTCTTTGGAGACCATACACTGTCAGTTGACACTGCAGTTATACAAGACTCAAATGCAACTGGAGACTCTGCTTCTGAGCTCACTCACATAATGGCTTACCACGTGAGCTTCTCCATAAACTGTTTAATGGTCCTGATGACATGGCAGGAAGTGAGCAGAGAGAGAGGGAGAGACAGGGTACCCGAGAGGAGTCAGAATGCTGAAATAAGGACACAGGCTGACCCATTGTAACAATGAGATGCACAAGACACTATGTTGAAAATGAACTTTACAGCTTGAGGGGGGGAGCGAGGAGAGGGAGGAGGTGGCAAGGTGGGGAAGGAAGGGATGGTAGGGGATAAACAAAGGAGGAGGTAACAATGCTCGATAGGAAATGTACTCATCACCTTACTCATGCACCCTTCCATACAGTATTTTTACAATAAAAACATAGTTAAAAAAGAGAGGAGTCATGACCTTTTTACAACTTAATCTATGAAATGGCAGTCCTTCACTTTTACCTTCCTCCAAGCAGGGGAAGATTGTTACAGAGCTATGAATACCAGGAGGTAAGGGACATTTTAGAGTTTGCTTGCCCTACTTGGAGACAGAATTTTAACAGAAAAACAATCAAAGGGACTTACTTTAGCTGCTATGGAAGAAACAAGAGGGTCTCCTGAGCCAGCTGGGGGATTAAGAAGGAAGCGTACTAGAAGAGGAGACGAGGCTGATTTGCAGCCTGACAAAGAGAGGAGGTGGGCAGCCAGTAAAGGGAGGAAAAAGACACCGCCATGTCTGAAGGGGTGCGTATTGTTTCTGCCTGATGTAGACTGACGGATGGCATAACCCTTATATGGGCAATGAAACCATTCTGATAAAAGAACTGAAAGAACTCAGAGAGCATTCTTTCAAATGACTCTGAAAATAAGCCAGTCACGTGGGCTAAGAGTCCATATCCATTAGTCTCAGCCTCTGCTACACTCATTCCATTCTGACCCCATGGAAGGCCACTATGCCTCAGCAGCTCCCCCCACCTGGGATACTGGGCCTCCCTCCCTTACTCTGGATGTTTGCTTCCCCCATCTTTAAGAACTCAATCTGGATGCAATGCAACTGTAGAGACTTTGCTGACTTTCTAGTCTTAATTAATGGAGCAATAGGGAAGAAGGAAGGAACAACAAGGAAGAAATCCATGGAGTTCGCCGGAAGCTTTCCAAACTTATACAATGCAGGGACTAGGTAAGGATGATCTGGATTTGCAGCATAATCCTTCCTTGTAATAGGAAAGTATTTTAGTTCATTAGGACTCCTATAACAAAAATAATATGGACTAAGTAGTTTAAATAATGAATATTTAGTTTTGGAGTTTGGAAATCTAAGATCAAGGCATGGATGTATTTGGTGTCAGGTGAGGGCTAACTTTCTGGTTCATGGACACCTGACTTCCTCCTTGCTATATCCTCAAATGGTGGAAGGGAATGGAGAGTTCTTCAGGGCTTTGTGCTCTAAGTACATCGACTCCCTCATGACCTAATCATCTCCTAAAGAACACACACCAAATACTGGGACATTCAGGAATGCTGAGGATTCCATAGAAAGCTGGAAGGATCAGGGTCCTCTGTCTAGGTACTGCTATATACAATTTGAGGGGAAGAAATCAGCACCCAGGCAGCACATGCCAATCTCCTATCCAGCATAAAATATGTCCTTGGTTGCAAACTGGAAAAATACAAATGAGTAGAGAATATTCAGGAAGATAGGAAGGATGGTAAAAGAATTTAGCCATTTGTCCAAGCAAGTATACCATAGCACCAAAAGAATAATAAGATATTACTTCTACCACCAACTCCACAAAACAAAACACACACACATAAAATGCATGTATAGTCTTCTAAATTATTAAGATGAATTAAAATTAGCATGTTATGTTGAAGAAAGCACTGAATACACAATATATTTCAGACTATTTTTCACTACTCCAGCCCAATTTTTGAAAAACTTGATAGGAAAAGGATACACACACACACACACACACACACACACACACACACACATACACACAATGCAAATCTAACTAAAAGTCTATTTAGGAGGAGAGGAGGAAGGGGGATGGGATAAAGAAAGATAAAGGGTAAATAATTTGGTAAGACAAAGCAAGTATACATAAAAATGACATAACTTCAATGAAAACTGCAGATCGTTAGGGAATGGGGAACAGGGAAAGAGAAGTAGACTGTGTGGGGAGGTGGGTGCTAGAAGGATGGGCTAAGAAGGAGGGTGAAGAAGGTTGATTACAATCAAAATGATTATTTGCAATTATGAAAATAGAAAACGGCTGGGTGGCAGTGGCTCACGCCTGTAACCCTAGCTACCCAGGAGGCTGAGATTTGAGGACTGTGGTTCAATGCCAGCCCAGGCAGGAAAGTCCATGAGAATGAGACTCTTATCTCCAAGTAAATACCAACCTCCCCACCCCAACCAAAAGTGGAGTCATGGCTCAAGTCATAGAGCACTAGCTTTAAGCAATAGAAAAAAAGAGCTAACTCAGGGACAACACCCAGGCCCTGAATTCAAGCTTTAGAACACACACACACACACACACACACACACACACCACATGAACAATGAAACCTGGTATTGGTTTGGGAAGGGGGGAAAGGAAGCAGGGATACTGATAGAAAGGATGATATTGAATAGAATATATTGTGTAAAAAAGTAAAATCCCTTCTGTATAAGAATGTAAGCTAATAGAAAAGAATAATATTTGATTATCAGAAAAACAGTCTCTTCGCCTGATGGTATCTAACACATGGAATACTGTTGCATTAGATACTGTCCTTCCTAAACATGAGTTTAAAAGAGTTCACTTTGTAAAATTGTTCTAAAGGTCCTATGGAGAGTATTTGTCACATTTTGAAAGTGAATATCATCAATAGCCCTAGAACCAAATATTAATGGCCAGAAGCCATTGGCATGCCCAGTATTATACATGTAGTTTACTTTCTCATCCAACAGCCCCTTTCCCATCTGAGTTTTATGAAGCAGTACCTTGAAACTCCAGCAAAGTGTGTCTGTGCAAAATATCAAGAGAAATCAGGGGAATCTCACATCCACTGACATGGGTAGGTGAAGAGCTAATCACCTTACTGAAGAACAAGAAATTAAGATGGTGCTTGCTCAGTCCATACTAGTCAGAGGAATAGACTACCCTTAAAAAAAAAAGACACAGAAATTATTGGCTTGGACAAATAGACTAGCTACCTTATCAAGTTCTACTGCTAGCCAAAGGATGACAGATTTAGGCCTTTAAAACCAATTCTGACAGTACACCAACCAGCACCACCTAGTGGAAGAGAAGAATTTATCAACTGACCAGAGCTCTCACAAAGGTGGTTTTCGGCTCAGTTCTGTTTGTGGGAGCTGACTCTTCACCAGGTGTTTATCAGATAAACATGGGAAAACTATCAGAAAAGAATGTCATTGAACCATTTGTAAGGAAATGGAAAGAGTTGGAGAGGATTATGTTAAGTGAAATAAACCAGACCCACAGAAACACAGATTGCATGTTTCCTCCCATTAGTGGGCACTAGAAAGTGACTATAAACCTAGAAATAAGCACATGGGTGGCACCCAAGCAGTTATAAATAAATTAACTCAAGTATAGCTATATGACAAACTGAAGTATTGCTATATGGTAAAAAGTTCAGTACATAATCTACAAGCTAAGGAAAGTGAGGGAAAGGGTAGGCTGAGAGGGATGAGTGAGAATGTTAAAAAGGATACCATTGATAAAAAGGCACTGTGTTCATAAACTATTCTGTTGAATGGCATCTCCTCTGTACAACTACCTAAAGAAAATGAAAGTATATTTTTAAAATGATATAGAAATGAATATGCTGAGAGATGAAAAATTTCTGGCCTATAGAATGCTCCAGAAATGTGAGGAAAGAGAACTAAAATGAGCATCAAACATCACTGGAACCGTAATTTGTAAAATTAGGAAATATCTACTAGAAAAGATCAAAGGAGATTATTTCTTACATTTGTAAGATTCAATATATTAGGAGAGAAAAGTGTGGCTTGACTGGTAGAGTATTTATAATTAACAAGCATAAGACCCTGAGCTTAAACCCCAGTAAGGGCAAAAACAAACAAACAAATATGTATACAATGTATATATATATACATATATATATATATACATATATATATAGAGAGAGAGAGAGAGTATGTATATATAGAGAAAGAGAGAGGAAGAGGGATTGAAGGAGAGAGAGAGAGAGGGAAAGAGAAAAATCTAATGACATGGACAAAACAGAACAAAGAAGGTAGAAAGGCTTAAGGGGACACAAACATGTGGTTTGGGCTCTACCAAATCAGCAGCCCTTTGCACTAAGTCAGTAGAAGGAAGGTTATGAAAATTATTGATGAACAAGTGATTAACATTAAAAAGAGCTATTATGAGCCATGTTGCTCATGCCTATAATCCCAGTTACTCAGGAGGCTGAGATGTGAGGATTGAAGTTCAAAGCCAGTCCAGGCAGGAAAGTCTATGAGACACTGATCTTCAATTAACCACACAAAAACCAGTATGGAGCTGTGGTTCAAAGTGTCAAAGTACTAACCTTGAATACAAAACTTAGGAACTGAGCCCAGGCTGAGTTCAAACCCCATGACCAAAAATAAAAAGAAACAAAAAAAAGTGCTATTATGGAAACTTCTCATTGAAAATCATGCTCCAACTCTTTAACACAGACCAGAAAAAAAGCTCTGTAACTTCTGCTTTTAGTACTCTCAATTTTGATAAGAAGACTGGGGGAAACACATTGTAATCTGAATAATTACAAACCACTCTTGTACCAGATACTAGTAGGATGACAGGGTTGGTGAACAAAACCATAATTGAAATAGTTGAAAAACCAAATTTATGGAATAGGAGAGGTGATATGGAAATCAGGAAAAGTGGCAACCACGGACTCTGACCTCATACTTGTCTCTGCTCTCTCTGTGGGTCTATGGGACTGCCTCACTTTTTCCTACAGTTTTCCCTTTGTGGTAAAAAAAAAAAGATATGATCACTGACATTTTGAAATTTCTCCCTTCACAGTTTCTGTCACTGAGAGAGGAGTCCCCCTCTCCCCAACTCTGACTATCAACATTCCACACAAAGACACTGACTATCCTAGCTGAGATTGGATGTCTCAAGGGTGTTCAGTTGGTAATATTCCATAACTCCCTGCCAATTGTGGCACAGAAGCACTCCAGAATCACCATTTCAACCTCCCAAGAGATCTCATATCAACCACTTTCTTAACTCAAGAGCCCTACTTCATTTTAGGCCCCATTCCCAAACACCTCCCATAGATCCTGACCACCCAGAATTCAACAGAGATGGGTCACTGAGATGTGAGGGTATGGGTCACCCAGTTCCCACCCATATTCATGCTGAAGAGAAAGATAGCTCTAAACAAGAACATTAAACCAGAATGAAATGGAATCTTAGTATTACGTGCTTGTTGGATTAAGAAGGCTGAATGCACTTCTACTCTGCCTTTTTATGTCTAAAAGAAGTAGAATCATGCCCAGACTCCTTGGGTAGTGAGAAGGGCTGTTTCCAAAGGAAGATTGCTAGTTTGGATATGTGAACAATGAATCTAAGCTTTGTTGTGGCTGTCTTCTCATTCTTAGTCGTAACTCAAAGTTTCAAAAATGATAATCTACTCATTGTGGTTCTACTTTTGAGTTGTTTTTCCTCTGGCCTAGGAAGTTGGAATCTTTTCTACCTCACACTCCAAGGCCGGACACTTTTGTAACCAAAGTAAGTGTAATGCAGGTCAAACAGTCCTTGACAGTGATGCCAAAGAAAAACAATAGATTCAACCTTCAAATGATTGAATTAATTTGTTCTTGTCCTAGTTTTCAGCTTGTGTAATAGATAATGGGCTCTGAAAAGCAGTCTAATATAAGATAGCATTCTAAATTGTGACTATGATTTGTCAGGCTATAAAAGATTCTGGGGGTAATATCAATTTTCTCTTTTCTGTCCTATTCAGATCAGGATTTATCAGCCAGTAATTGTAAATGAACTCAGTAGGGTGGTGGCGAGAGGAGATCAATTAAGGAATGATACAGAGGAGCCCAGTGTATGGCTAACTAATTTCATTACTATTGTCAACAGTTATTCTATTTCAGCTCACGGTAAGAATTGAAAAGACATTAATATAAAGATAAAGAGATTCCATCTTCAGTGAAAAAGAGAATACCATTAAGACAATAAGATGACAAAATTTAAATAAAAGAAAACAGGGGATTATCCACAGGAAAAGTATTCAAAGGAAGTGGGGCAGATTTATCACTAGGTACTTGTTCAAGCTAACAACCTGCCAAAATGAAATTCTGTCTTGGGAGAGATTGAGGTCAGGGTAGACATGCTGACAGGTAGGTAGAATCACAGATTGAGGTATGGGTTCAATTGCCTTAAATGGACCATGCTTGGGATTGCTACAGTCAAGTGTTTCACTGCAGACTCTAATTCTCTTCTACAAAATAACTTCGTGGGGCTGGGAAGGTGGCTCAGTGGTAGAGCGCTTGCCTTGCATGCTTGAGGCCCTAGGTTCGATTCCTCAGCACCACATAAGCAGGAAAAAAAAAGCCAGAAGTGGCGCTGTGGCTCAAGTGGTAGAGTGCTAGCCTTGAGCTGAAGAGCTGAGGGACAGCGCCCAGGCCCAGAGTTCAGGCCCCACAACCGGACCTCCCCCCCCAAAAAATAACTTCATTCCCATTCTGAATAGGATTATTTTCAAGTCTTTGGTACTAAAACCAAATTTCTGATTCCAGTATTAAAACCACAAGAAACCACAAAATAATTTAAAGTCAACTGTATCTTTTAAGATCTACTAAATCCATAACATCTATCAAACCACTAAAGATAGTGGTATTGGTCCTTTGGGGGTAACAGCCATACCCATTTTGACATAGTACCCTAAAACCCTACTCCGTTCCTCCTCATCTGAAATTGAGGGGTGCCAGGTGTGGAAAGCAGCATGCTAGGGAGGAACCTGGGCAGGTATATAGAGGAGAATCTTCTGTGAGAGGCTGAGCATAGCTGAAGATGAGAAACTGTTCAAAAGGGAGAACACAAGAAAGAAGTACACTCTTAGGATAGATTAAAAATCTTTGAGTCTACATTATTAGAATTATATTCCAGATTGAAGAGAATTATTCATTAATTACTTGTTAATTATTCATTATTTAATCCATCAAATATGTATAAGAAATAATTATGGAAAACTGTGGATACAAATATAAAAAGGCACAGTAGCATTCCCAGGGAGTGTGTAATTAATGAGTTCTTAGAATGCTAACCAGTTCTCTGCAGTTTTGAATCGATTGGTGAATTTTCCTTGATCTTGCTTTATCTATGAGAAAGTGATCATCTGCACCCTTCAGTCTGGCTATGAGGATTGAATTAAATGTAATACACAAGATACATGTAGTGTACATCTTGTAAACTTACCTAGTTATGGCCTAAAAACATGTTAATTTTATTCTGCCAGAGTGCCTAGTGAATTACTAATCCCGGAAGAGTGTCACAGAGCAATGCAATCAATATAAAATTTTATTTCTTTCCCAGCAACATAGTTGGAAAACTTTAGGATGTCCAGGAAACCAGTGGCTTAAATGGTTATTTTCTTATGTTGGTGTCAGTCTCCTATTTGGAGTATTTGTTTTAAAGTCTTTTATCTCGGCTTAATTTCAGGTCAACAGACAATAATGAGAATGAGCAGCATGCCTGGAATTTCTACTTTGGCCAACTAAGCAATAAGACTATAATAGCCAGTGAAACATGCTAGGCCTATGTTCAAATATAGTCTGGTATTGTCTGTAAGATTAACTTTTGGTCCAGTGGGGTAAGTCCAATGTCCTGGCACTGATGAGTTTCCATGTAACATTTATTAAAAAAATTTTTTTTGGAAGTCCAGTTCCCACTCATTGGCTTTCCTTTAAAGCAGAATGGGGAGGGGACCTTTTCCATTCTATTTTTAACTCACTTGCCTATTTTCCTTCCTATTATTGCATATTTACAGCTCTAGAATTAGGTTTAGTATTTAGTCCTCTGTGCAGTAGTTCCTTCAAAATATATGAAAGGGCTATTTTCTCATTTCTGTTAATTATTTCAGGAGGCAAGCGGTAAGAAGGCTGCAGGGTGCCTATTGCTTTGCTCTTTCCAAAATTGCTTATAAGTTTTCCATGAAGAAATCTAGTAAGTAAAAATAAATCGAACTATTGTTGAACAGCAGCATGCTATCCTTATCCTCAAACTTCTCTTCAGAAATTCATTCCACTTTTACAGATGTGTGGTCATACCGTCATAATTGAAAGTAGTCTTACCCTTATTCTAAACCCACCTATACATGGGCATTAACTCTACTTGAGCTGTATTGTCTGCATTCATCACTGAATCTCACCCATCCTGACATCTGAGAATTTTCTCCTAGCTGATGGAGCCTAGAGGAGAATGCCAAACCTAGGGAAAACTAGATCTTGCCTGCTATTTCTCAGGCCCTTGTACACTTACTAATCCTGGCATAAGTGGATGTGCCAGCTCAGAATCCCAACACCAAATATAAAGTCGATAGGAAGCACAGGACTTAGATATCAGGTGGGTATTAGGATACAATAATAGTCAGTGTATCTCTATAAAGAATGGTATTGCAGAAATGAACAACGCTTTTAAACAAAACCTTATACTTTATTATTAAGATGTACACAGAACTTTCAAGGATATTAACTTGTATAAACTCTACAAGTTAACCTGGGCAAAAATCCAACACCTAAGAAAGTTAGACAGTTTGCTCATGATTACACAGAGAGCCGGTGTTCACGGGAACTGGATCTAGGTTCTCAAAATTTCATCCCTTGCCCTCCACTCTAAATTAAGAACTTCCACAAATCCTCTTGCACATACCCTCTAAAGCTCCACCAGACTGCCTCTCTCTTGAAGAAAATGGAAACTGCATTTTCATTCAATGAAAGTTATGTTGTTAGAACACACTTAGTCATGGGAGTACCGATAAAGGAATATATTATCTCCCTAGCATTCCTTGGTCAGAATCATATTGCACTCCCTCCTACTCTTCGAAGTCCACCTTGTTCATCAAAAGTTGCAGTGGAATCCAACATTTACTGCTGGGATCACTCGATACTTCATCATGAATTGTTTTATGCACTGTAGGGGTTATTGACTTGTGTTATTACTGTACCATTACTATTTAATTTTCCAGATATGGACTACCCCCAAACTGGAGGCTAAGATTATGAAGAGAAAGTCTGAACAATGTTTTAAATTTTTAATTCTTTTTTGTTTTTGGGTCCAGTCGTGGGGCCTGAACTCTGGGCCTGGGCGCTGTCCCTCAGCTCTTCAGCTCAAGGCTAGTGCTCTACCACTTGAGCCACAGCGCCACTTCTGGCTTTTTTGTTTCTGCTTATGTGGTGCTGAGGAATCGAACCCAGGGCCTCATGCATGCAAGGCAAGCGCTCTACCACTGAGCCACCTTCTCAGCCCAAATTTTTAATTCTTAAGATGTTAGTTAGGTTGCTGCTGCTGATAAACAGTCACATAAATACAGAACCAGAGAAAATGTATTGTTAATCATTATCCTCTCATTTTCTACTTTTTTTTGGCTGATATGTCTTAATTTGTTGGGTTGTCATATGGCCCAGAAAGGCCAATGAGAAGTCAATGAATTCTTTGTTTCTTAGAAATACCAGGAGAAGAGAACTTGCTGCCTTAACCCACTTCTTTCTTCGACATATATAGGGGCATAAAGCCTGGTCTTGCGGCAGCTATAATATGATATAAAGTATCAATCAAGCCGGGGGCCGGCTTACGCCTGTAATCCTAGCTACTCAGGAGGCTGAGATCTGAAGATCTCAGTTCAAAGCCAGCCCAGGCAGGAAAGTCCGTGAGACTCTTATCTCCAGTAAACCACTAGAAAACTGGAAGTGGCACTGTGGCTCAAGCAGTAGAGCGCTAGACTTGAGCTGAATTGCTGAGGGACAGAGCCCAAGCCCAGAGTTCAAGCTCCATGACAAAAAAAAAAAAAAGGAAAATGTATCAATTATTAGACTGAGATATTATAGTCAAAAAATGATGTGACAGAAAACCAGAAAAAGCAAGCCTATGTCTTTGATTATATCAGTGAGCCACTATTCCAATGTCAGCAATTGCTTCCATTTAGTCTTTTTGAATGCGATACTACTTGTTCATATGGATGAAGCCTTTTCTAACAATGATAGGATGTTTTCAAAATTAGATTACTCATCTTCTTTGAGCTTCCCAAGAGACAAAATGAAAACATAAAAGACATTTAAGCTGAGTGTCAGTGGCTCACACCTATAATCCTAGCTACGCAGAATTCTGAGATCTGAGGATTGTAGTTTGAAGCCAGCCTGACAAAAAGTCCATGAGACTCTTATTAATTAACCACCAAAACTCCAGAAATGGAGCTGTGGTTCAACTGGTAGAATATTAGCCTTGAGAAAACACACACACACACACACACACACACTCAAACTCAGGGACAGTACCCAAGCCTTGAGTTCAAGCCCCAGGAATGGTACATGCACATACAAAAAGATATATTTAATGAATTATTTGACATTGTCTTTGAGGAGAAAATATATCAGTTCTTCAAGAAAATTCCTACTTGTCATAGATCTTAGTCCCTTAAGAAATGTCTCAGATGGACACCACAGAGAGATACTGAGTTGGGGTAAAAAATATTAAAATCTTATTGTATATTATATGCAATATTAGATTTCAAATGGTTGTTTTTATGGTACCTTTTAATGTAAATTGATAGTATAATATCAAGCTTTAACTCCATGAAACAAATATATGAAATTATTTAGGATATTTGATCATATAACTAAGTATTATTTATATTTCTTTGCTTAAATAATGTTTGATCTATCTAAGTTGCCACACAACCAATGGAGGGTAAGACATAGTTTTCCTGTTGTATAAGATAAAGTTGTCTAATAGAAACAAATAACTCTACCTTGAAAATCTCCCAAAATATTTCTACGGAAGAAAGAGACCTTAGTAATTTGAATTTATCTGCTTCACCACTCTTCTTGGGTTCTATCAATTAAATAATTGCTTACCTCTCTTTTCCTGGTCAGAAAGAAGGTCATTTAATTGGGTCCTAGAATATCACACAAAACCAGCTGGTCCATTGCTGAATTAGGGAAAGAGGAAATACTGACTCAACCCATCTGAGCAGAGAGCAGCGTGGGCAGAGAGGGTCAACCTTACACATCTTTTATTGCAAAATAGTTCCAAATCTCTTGAGAGTGGATTAGTGGGAGAGAATAGATTACACTTCTGAAGTAGAAGCTATCTAGGACTGGGACCGGAAACAGCTCTTTAGTAGAGCGAAAAGGGTGGAGAGTTTGCCCTTTCTGCAAACTACCATTGGACTTCTTTGGTATCTGTGCAGCATTTGGGGGTTTCTAAGCCTTTGCAATCTGAAATCATTAACAAGAAAACTGGAACTAATCTTAGGCTTGGCGTTTTGTCTTGGGAACAGAATTGGAACAAAGATTCTAAGTGACTCACTGAGGAAATACTTGGGCATGCTGCACAAGATGAGAGCAATATTTTAACAACAGGCAAAACATGTATGACATGGAGAAGAATCATAAACGAAAGGAAAATAAATCAAAGAGTCAAGAAACCAGGGGAAGGCTCACAGCAAGAGGCAGACACCATTTCCCTGGAAGTGAAATGCCAGCACTTTGGAAACAGAACATACGTGCCAACATTATCAATGAACTTGAGCAACAAGAACTAACCCCACCAATTTGCCTTTCCTTCCTTTTGTGCTTGATGCATGCCAAATGCTTGAATATAAAGTATCCTAATGGTTGGAAGAACGTTTTATAAATTAAGAGCTCTGGAAATATGAGCCATTATCATTCTTATTAGGGAAACAAAGACCACCATGTTACCAAACTATGACGTCTACTGGGCAAATAGGTTGCCTGGAAGGGAACAAAATACTTGCAGAAAATGAAAGGCAAACGAAACAATTTTATTTTCAGTGTTTAGTCTTGAACTATGAGACAGCCTGCTACTAATAAGAATCTCTCTTAACTACAGAGGTGTTAGAGTTGTGCTATCCCTACAGGTAGAATGTAGTTTTCTACACTCTTTCGGAGGGACAGAAAATGTGAGCCATAGCTCACATTTATGTGAGTTCACAGCTCCTAGGCCTGGGCTGGAGATCTGCACTATGACCTTCATTTCTCTCATAGTCATGGCAGACAAGGATCACCATCTCTGCCTTTGCTAATTTAATCAACAGCATTAGGATTGTTATCGACACATTCTTCCAGGAAGCCACTATCAACTACTCAGAGTTGGAACATTGAGCTGACACTTAATTGCTCTCTTTGTCCTGGACTCTGAGAGTGATATTTTGGATCTCAACTCAGTCTCTCTGGAAGACAGTTTCCAACTCCGTAAAGCACGTGTAAAAAAACAAGAGATGCTTCTTTAAAAATGGTGGTGGTGATGATGATGATGATGATGATGATGATGATAAACATCAAGAGCCATAATAATGATTATAATAGTGTCTGCCATTCTTGTATGTTCCAGGAATTAGTTGAAGTGCTTCACATGCTCTTGTTAGTTCCATTTTACACGTGAGCTCACTGAGTCAGTAGAAGTTCATACCCTGTCCAGATTCAGAATTTACATGTGGTTCTCTTTGACCATGGAGTTGGCCCTGCTTACTATAGAATTTGAAGCACAACCAAAGCTTTGTGACATAGCTACTAATCTGCTTCCACTGAGCGATTTCTCTAAATGAGAGAAGGAAGCCCGGGCTTCCTTTTCTCCAGGAAGCTGATGGCTATAGCTCCTTCCTGAGTAGTCCACATTTGGTGGAAGTTTCCTGTTGCTCTAGACAGTGTAGAGAAATCCTGGTCGTCTCATACTTCTTCAAAGTATTTGTTTAAATTCAGCACAGTTCACACAGTCTACACAAAAAGATTTTCACAGGAAATGAAGATGTCATCTCTGTATTTTGCATGTAGTCATCGCCACTCTCCTCACCCCCCCACCCACCCACTTACAGATCTCAGTCAAGGCCTGGCTGCCTGCACACCAGGCAGTGAGAAAACCAGTCAGTCAGTCAGACCTGATGGGGTTTCAAGAGCTATTTTGGTAAACGTTCACTTAGAAAATGAAAGTTTTTATGTAGATTCTAGATAACATTCTAGTCTTGGTTACATCCGGGAGAGAGGTTTTTGTGTTTGATCTTTCTGGAAATGTGATTATGGACATGGGAACAAAGCCAGGGGAACGAAATGAAGGGTTTACAGTTTTCCAAGGCTTACTTGTGAAGAAAGACAGAATTAAAACAACCAACTTCAAAGTGATGACACATCACACTTTATCAAAAAACCCAAACAGCTTTACTATTTCCTGCTCTCCAGCAAACTTACAACGATAGTAAGAAAGAACAGACAGTAGCCAAACATCAAGTCATTTTCTCATTATTGTAACTTAGGAGCCAGGTATGTTTCTCTTGTATTTATTTTTTTCGCTGTATGCATTAAAAGTGTGAACATGATGTTCCTATACACATACATAAAGGGAAGTGATTCCTATATCAAGCGAAAGAAAATCTTCATTCTCTCATGTAGTTACCGTTTTGTGTGAGCTAAAAGTACCTAATATTAGCCAGGCACAGGTGGCTCATGCTTGTAATCCCAGCTTACCCAGAAGGCTTAGATCTGAGGTTCACAGCTTAAAGCTAGCCCAGGCAGGAAAGTATCTCTCTCTCCAATTAGTCATTTAAAAAAAAAGCTAGAAGTAAGCCAGGTGCCAGTGGCTCACACCTGTAATCCTAGCTATTCAGGAGGCTGAGATCTGAGGATCACAGCTCAAAGCCAGCCCAGGCAGGAAAGTGTCTGAGACTCATCTCCAATTCACCACCCAAAAAGCTAGAAGTGGATCTGTGACTTAATTGGTAGAACTCCAGCATTGAATAGAGCTCAGGGACAGTGCCCAGATCCTGAATTCAAGCCCCAGGATTAGCGCGCGCGCACACACACACACACACACACACACACACACACACACACACACACACACAGAAGTATATCTGTGGCTCAAATGGTATAGCACCAGCCTTCAGCAAAAAAGCTAAGGGACAGTGTGTAGGTTCTGAGTTTAAGCCTCAGTGCTTGCATATACAAAAAATTACCTAACATGTGTTCTTGGTATATTCCCAGTGTAAATTCAATACATTTCAGTGTAGTATTTAGTTCTATCACTAAAGTTATGTTCACAATGACTACAACTGTAGACCCTTGACCTCACCTTCCATTTCCTCACCCCTGGTAAGCACTACCCTATTCTCTGTTTCTATGCATAACGTTTGATTTTAGTTCCAATTCTATATGCAAGTGAAATTATGCACTACTTTTCTTTCTGTGTCTGGGTTATTATATTCTATTACGATTCAGATCAATCATGGATATATGGTACATTTTAAAAACAATTGGTGAGTCAATGGCAATTATAAATAGTGCTGCAGTGAACATGAGAGTGAAGACATTTTTGCAAGATCATCATTTCATTTCCTTGCCTATACATGCAGAAGAAGGATTGCTGCTCATACGGCAGTTCCATGTTTAACTTCTTTAAAGGTCTCTATGTTGCACTAATCTGCTTCTTTTTTCCCCCTTCAGTCGTGGGGCTTGAACTCAGGTCTCTGTCTCTACATTCTTCAGCTCAAGGCGAGCACTTTACCGCTTGAGCCATAGTGCCACTTCCAGTTTTCTAATTGTTTATTGAAGATAAGAGTCTCACAGACTTTCCTGCCTGGGCTGGCTTTGAACTGTAATCCTCAGATCTCAGCCTCCTGAGTAGCTAGGATTACATGTGTGAGCCACCGGCGCCCGGTTCGGCTTCATTTTTGTCAACAGTACACAAAGGGCTGGGAAGGTGGCTCAGTGGTAGAGCGCTTGCCTTGCATGCTTGAGGCCCTGGGTTCGATTCTTCAGCACCACATAAGCAGAAAAAAAAAGCCGGAAGTGGCGCTGTGGCTCAAGTGGTAGAGTGCTAGCCTTGAGCTGAAGAGCTGAGGGACAGTGCCCAGGCCCAGAGTTCAGGCCCCATGACCAGACCCAAAAAACAAAAAAAACAGCACACAAAAGTTCCATGACCTCTATGCCCTTGCCAATACTTTTTATCTTTTTTGCTGTTTTGTTTTGATTTTTCTTTTAAAAATATGTATTATTAAATAGTTGTATATAAGTTAGGTTGTGAGAACAATGTATCTTGATCAATGGAACTCCCTTCTTTTGTTCTCTTCCATTTTTCCTCCTGCCATACCTACCCTTAAGTTACGTAGTTCAATTTTTACATAATGTACATTGGTTATAATGCCTGCATTTGCCTACCCTTCCTCCTTCCATTCATGTTCCCCCTCATTTCCCTTCCTCCAAATATGTTTCTACTTCCTGGTATTCATTTTGTTGAACAATTCATTCGTTGTTCGGAGGAGTTACACCATGGGGACTCCTCCCTAAGCATGCCATCCTTTAGTCAGTTTATGTGTTATCCTTTATCTGTTTCATAAAAGCCATTCTCAGAGGTGTCAGATGATATCTGATTAGCATCTGTCAGATGAGGCGAAACTGCACCCAGCTCTGTTCTTTAGATTCTTCTCCATTTCTGTCTCATCTCTGCTTCCTAAAGCAACCTCCTGTTCCTGATCCCTTTGGCTAGCTCTGTTCAATATTCACATCCAAACTTGCCTTTCCTGAGTCTCTTTCCCTCTATATCATTAAAAGGCCAATAAAGGAAATCTATGCAAAATAAGAACCCAGAGTTAATAATGTTGTTATTTCTTACAGCCTTTTAGGATCACTGGGGATCCCTGGGAGAAGGAGTTAGAGTACAGAAGATGAGGTATCACAGTCTCATATGAAAATATCAAACCTGGAAGGCATCACCTCTGTGTATGAATAAGGACAGAGAAGCCATTGAACTGAATTTCACAAATCGAAGTGGAAATAAAATAGAACAAAGACTCCCTATCTAAGAATAGTCCAACTCCACCCTGCAACTATGCTATACTTGCCTGATGCACATAGCCTAATATTTTACGGGCAAAGGTCACTACCAACACAACAGAGGCTTCCATGTGAGGATGCTGCGGTGTGACAATTATCAGTCTTTATTGTATAGGGCATATCTGTGGCTGAGCCATTGACAAGAACAATCATGGGACCTTGCTAACATCAATACTTTGAAAAGAGCTTTGCCTGCTTTAAAAGTCTGCTCTCCATTGTATTAAAACAACATCACTGAAAGTCATAATTGAGGTGATAAAATGACCTATGTGTCTAATGATAGCCAAGGTGCTTCTGATTTCTGTTTCTGTTTCCCAAATGTGTAAATGTGGGGAGTAAATTAAAGCTACTCTGCACAAGAGTTGTAATAGGAGGCTGTTTCTCATTATTGTCCTGCTCCCTCTCCTGCCCTATTTCTGATTTTGATAAGGGTATCTTGTCTCCAAAACCATATTTATCTATGGAATCTTAAAACCTTAGTAAAACCTTACTAGATATTTTTAGATGTTTGTGGACATCTACTCAGGAAGCATTCATTATGCAACAAAAAAAAAATGAGAAAAAAGTCAGGGCGGAAATGGGAGTCAAAGGAAGACTGTGTTTTGTATCAAACAGACCTAAATTCAATTTTCTTCATCCAGTTTTGTAACCAAATATGAACCCTAAGGACCTGTGTTCTCTGTGGAAACACTAACACACTGTTTTTTTTTTTTTTAAAGACATGTATTTAGAACCTATTTTAAAAGTTTACAGGTTTTATTTCTGCATTGCTAATGAGGAAACTAAGACTTCCATGTGGCTAATAGTGGACCTTTCTTGAATGCTTCTCATGTGCCATCCAAGATTGGTCTAAACACTATACATGGGATAAAGTTTTATAGAGTTAGTGTTGCCAATAACCGTTGTTTTTTTTTTTTTTTTTTTTTTTTTAACAAATAAGGAAGCAGATTCACAGCTAGAAAGGAGGGGTGGAGCCAGAATTCAATTGCAGGCATGTTGTATCCAAACTCACTAAGCAGAAGTTTGTAGTCCCCTTCAAAGAGACACTTCCAGTGACCTTTGCTCTCCAACTGGGCCCCAATTCCTAAAAATCTATTCCCTATGCACTCATCAATGTATCATCCCACTGATGAAGGTAGTGTCCTTATGATCTAATCACCTGTTAGCTTTGGGGCAAAGCTTTCATTACATGATCTTTTAGGGGAACACTTCTACATAAACCCCAATATTCCTACAGGGATCGCCAAAGGGTTCCTGCCCATCTCAGTGCAAAATTCAATTCAAGCTATACCCAGAATCCCTAAAACCTCAATAGTTCCACTGTTGTTCAAAAGTCCAAATCCAGTATGTCTCCTTTGAGACTCAAAGCAAACTCTTGTGAACAAGGTAAAAAAAAAAAATTAAAGCCAATTACCTGCTTCCAAAATACAGTGGCAGGACAGTGTACACGTGCCTATTCCAAAAGTGAGAAATAGGAAAACTGATCCAAGTGACACCCAAACCTAGCAGGGCAAACATTAAACCTTGTGGCTTATCTGGTGCAGAGACACACTCTGGTCAAAGCCTTCAGAAGTTCCATTCCTATAGCCTGGCTGGTTACAGCCCGGGTGGCCTCTCCTTGGGCTGGATCCACTCACTGCTGGTAACTCTTCCATGGAGAGGTGTTGTGTAGCTATAGTGAAGTGGTAGGAGCTACGTTTGTAGGATGTCATCAAGTTGCTGCTCATCCCTGCCTCTTTCTCCTCTGAGGAAACAGGAGACTCTCTCCTCTGACAGTGCCTAGGCCAGTCATTCTGTTGAGAAGGTAACACGTGGTTTTAAGTGGTATGGGTACTGGATTTTTGGCTAGCGTGTCGATCATTTCGGTGTAATAAGTCTGTTTATGGGTCCTAGAACAAGGGCCTGAGAAGTCCTAAGTACTACTCTCCCTCCAAGTGGTGTTCACCTTGGTCTTCAATTGACTTTTTCAAGTGACTTTTTGCAACCTTTTGTGACCTTGTCAATGAGCGGTTTGTCAAAGCTGCTGACAAGACAATTTTCTTAACTTGACCTAGAAAGCTGGGGCAAGTGTTGCGTATCTCCTTCTGAGGATAATTCCTGGTTCTGCTGTTAGAAGGTGAGCTGTGGCTCATGGTTTACTTAGCCTTTGTAAATAAGACGTGCAGTCCTTTTTTTTTTTTTTTTTGGTTTTGTTTTAGATGACTTGGTGTTATCTATAGTAGGACCACCAGGGACTAAGGATGAAGTATCAAGGTTGAAATTCTGGACCTTATCAATGTTCATACCAATTCATGCAACTTTCATTTTATTATTGTGTTTTTCCCCTTCCCTTACAATCTAAACTAAGAAAATGAAACATTGTTCCCCCCCCCCACCCCCAATCTCTTCATATTCTGCAATGGCAGCTTTGTGTTTGCAGCAGTTACCAAATACATGAAGTGTTGTTCCTTGCTATCTTTTCAATGTTCTCAAAGTCAAAATACACTAGTAATATCTACTTTTTCATTTCTGATATCAGTAATTACACATCAATAATTTACTCTGCTAGTCTGGCTAAAGGTTCATTCATTTCATCGATCTTTTTCCTTTATTGTTTCTGTAGTTTCTGTATCTTCTATTTCCTCTATCTTTATTGTTATTTTCATCCACTGCTAGCTTCAGATTTATTTGGTCTCTTTTTTCTAGTTTTTTTTTTCAGGTGGACTTAGATTGTAACTTTTACTTTTATTTGATTCTAATGAAAATATAATTGCCATGCCATGTATTTCCCCCAAGTCACTGCTTTAACTGCATTCAAAAAATATGGTACATTTTAACTTTAATTCACTTCAAAGTAATTTCTAATTTCTCTTGAGATAATATCTTTGATCCATTGATTATTCACAAGTAGTTTGTTTAATTTTCATTTCATTGGACATCCACTATTTTGTATTTTGCTTCTTATTTAATTCCATTACGATCTGGTTGAACTTCTAATTCAGGTCTTATCCCCCAATCTGAACACTACCATTTCCATAACAGAGAGTTCACATAGCTACTACATACATCCCATCCAGGATTTATAGTTGCATTTGGTAGAAGAGATGGGATACCATATGCTAATCCCATCTTCCTTGGGACCAGAATCCTAAGTATGCCTTTAAAGTTATTTTTAGATGTGTTGTTATTTTCATTTCATCTGGAGTGAATTTTTGTACTATTTTTTGTACTAATTTTTGTATAAATTGTACTATTATTTTCATCTCATCTGGAGTGAATTCATGCTACAACTGTTGGTTTCCTTACTTCTTTTTTTGAGGGCTATCTATGAATGTAGTCTTAGGTTCAACTTTACATTTATGTTATGGCCTTGAATAAATCACTTATCTAAACTTGGTGTCCGTATTTCTATCTATAGAATGGGAACATAGATCAAAGATAACAGTGAGTAATTTATTAGAAAGGTATTACGGTAATCCCAGAAAAAAATGACAGATCAAACTAGGATAGTACTGATGATAAGAGAAATAGGCTTTGGATTTCCTACACTCATTATTGATGTAGTCTATCCATCCTGATACTCAAATGAAAAAGGGGATATGATCAAATAAACACTGTTTCAGTTCTTTTTCTCCTGCTGCCCCCAAACTAACTTTGTTAAACTTTTAATATCAGGAACTGGTTATGTTTATTCTTGACAAGAGAGAGCTTATAGATGGGGTAGATTAGGACTAGAGATAGGATAATTGTCTTCAAATAGCTAAAAGACTAATGGAAAAATATATTTTCACAAAGTAAGTAGCCATAAATAGGACAAAAAGAAAGATATTATTAGGAATCAGTTTAGCTCAATACTTGGATGCTCTTTGTGATGATTGTAGCTGTCTAAAGACAACGAGCAATCTTGGGCATGAAGGAGAAGTGGCTGCTGAAGATGTCCAATTGATGCTTTCCATTCCTTTCAGCTCTCCATTTAATGAGTTCCTACTCTAATCAAGTTTTAGTGTTAAGTGAACAAACATGTGAAGGATAACTGTGCTTGTGAGAATGCTTGTGAGAACTTAAGTTCACATTATTCGCTTTATTTTGTTTGTCCAAATACAGCTGTCATGGAAGCAGCCCAAGCCAGTGGCAGTTATTTTATCTGAGAATTTATTCAACTGTGTCTTTCCTTCCTCAAATTTATTTTATTTATTTAAATTTTTTTTTGGTCAGTCATGGGGCTTGAACTCTGGGCCTGGATACTGTCCCTTAGCTCTTCAGCTCAAGGCTAGAGTTCTACCATTTGAACCACAGCACCACTTCTGTTTTTTTCTGCTTAGGTGGTGCTGAGGAATCGAACCCAGGGCCTCATGCATGCAGGCAAGCACTCTACCACTGAGCCACCTTCCCAGCCCCCCTCAAATTTCTTAATGCATAATTTGGAAAGTGTTTGTATGTTAAGTAGTCTATATGCATTATCTCATTATATTTTTAGAGACCTGCTATCATTATCAGACAGATGAAAAAAACAGAACTTGAAGATGGAACTGTTTGCCTGAGCTCTCATGACTAACCATGATAAGCAAAATCATGATCCCTCAGAGAAGTCCTTACCTTGATTCCCAGAGCATGTGAATATGTTACTAATTCAAACAGTTCAAAGTAATCACAAGTGTTCTTATCAGAGAGAACAAAACTGGAGGTCCAAGCCATTGTGGGAGTTGTGACTAGAGGTCCAAATCAGAAAGAGATTTGAAAACACTATATTGCTTGCCTCAAAGACAAAGCAAGAGGCCAGTATCTACATTATACAGACAGCCACTAAAAGCTACAAAGGAAGCAGACATTACCATAAAAAAATCCCAGAAGGAGATGCTGGCCATGATAACATCTTGGTTCAACATCTTGAGTATGATCCATTTTGAATTTCTGACTTCCAAAACCGAGAGACTCTTAAATTTGTATTGTATTGAAGGATGCTTGGGGCTGTTACAAAAGGAAGATGGTTATAATTTGGGTCAGGAAGGGCGAGTAAGTAAGAAGAGATCCAAATGGTGAAAAAGGTACATGATGATTAACTGGTAGGAATTCCAAGGCAAACTTCACTCACACTTGTCCTTTGGCTAGTGTGAATATTTTAACTGGAGACATCAAAGCAACTGAACTATTGTGCCATTTTCTGGCAACAAGAGGAAGCTGAATCCCACAATAAGGATCTATTTTCACAAATCCTCACTCATCTCAAACCATTTTAAAAGAACTTGGCTCACAAACTCAACCAACCACCTGTAACATACTGTTCTGATTGCTCTGTATGCTTTTCTTTTGATGAGCACAGTCACTTTTCCCATTAGAACTCAATATGCACTTGAACATACTGGTTCTAACCATAATGTACCTGGACACCTCAAATATTCTTTACTTAATATTCCTAGTAGAATTAATCTTCCTGTCTTCTGACACACTTATTATGGCTAATTGACATCTAATGTAGCAAATCTTTTAGTTGAAAATTGTTTTTACATTTGCTTGTGAGCAATATGTGATCATACTCATTGAAAGCACCCAAAATTCTGACCATCAGCTTGTACTAAAAAGTTAATAGTCATAAAGTGTCTTTTCATCAGCAGATCATCTTTTATCAGACTTTCCTTCCATTTAAATCAGGTAAAGAGAAAACTATCTACCTTTACATCAAGCTTGATTCTTTACTTATTATAGGGACTGTGGTAGTAATTTATGATTAAATCAAAGCTATAGTGAAAATTATATAAAAATGTTCATTAGGTTAACAAAACCCATAGATCTAAAAATGTTTTAAATTTGATTTTACAATGTCATTCATATTCAAATGAAATGAAATGTCTGAGTGTAGCAACTCAAGCCTATAATCCTAGATACTTGGGAGGCAGAGAATGGGGGTTGTAGTTTGAGGCCAGCCCAGACCTCCCCTCACAAAAAATTAGACACCATCACAACCAATGGCTGGACATGGTTGCACACACCTGACATGCACAATGGGAGCACAATGGCTGCATGCAGTGGTGTGTGCCTGTATCAAAATATGTGTGAAGCATCATGGCTCCGGACAGTGATAAGGGGAAAGCACAAACAGGAAGGTCATCCCGACTTGCTTGGGCATAAACTGAGACCTTATCTCAAGATAATCAACATCAAAAGTGGGTAGAAAAGTGGCTCAACTCATAGTTTCTCCCTAGCAAACAAAATGCTCTGAGTACTATCAACATTCTGGTACTGGCAAACCCACAGTATTTCCAAAGAGAAAAAGAAAAAAAAATCTTGAAATGAACACCTTAAACTTGGACTAAAATAATATTAATTGGATTTTTTGTATTAGGGGAAATGTATGAGACCTGAGAGTAAAACTTTCAACATTGATCAGAACATTAACAGTTATTAAAATGGACATGGCAGTTTGCCACATGCGATGTTTTTGAAAAGTTAATAAGATATTCTTTGTCCTGGTAAATATGGTCACTAGATAAGCGAATGATCAATTATGCAGGATAAAAAATACAAACTAAGCACTAGAGAAAGGGCATCAGGAGTAATCAGTATTTACAATATGAACAAACATTCTTCCAATGCTATCCAAAGCATTTCTCTGAAAAGATCCATGGCAACTAAAATCACAAAGAGAAGAGGTAGGCAGTTTCTCAGAAGTTTGCTCATTTTGCCCCTCTTGAAAAGGTCTAGATGAATAATCAAAAGAGATTTAATGACTGTCCAGTAAGTGTTGGGTCCTGTGCTAAATGCCATAGGCTAATGCAAGAAATGGATGTCTCCAGAAGGAAAGGGTCTGATTGCTTATGCTAGATGAGTAAAAGGACAAAAAATATAATTGGCCAGGTATAGAGTACAGGTAAAAAAAAATAGCACAATTTAAGCCAAGCAACATCCATGAAATGAGACCAAGAAAAACTGAGGGTATGAGTCAATACCGTTCACCTCTTCATTTACCAAACATGAATGAAGTAAGTACTCACCGTCTCCTAACCCTGTGCCAATACTAATCTCCATAATAGAGGGAGCTTAGAAGAGCTCATATCTCTGCTGAGGCAGGTCAGAGAAGTCTTCATGAAAAAGCAGACCTGAAAGATTGAGTGTGACCGATCGCAAAAAGAGTCAAGAGATGTAACAGTGTAATAGCAAAGAATGCACAGGACAGATGGAAAATTTCAACAGCTCTGTGTCACTGATTTCAGGAAAACCAGCTTTTTACCTCTGAGATTGGTGATACATGTTTGATGACTACTGATGCTAAGTCCTTGTTTAACTAACAATTCCGCCCCCCCCTCATCTTAATGGAACATAAAATAGTGTCTTACAATCAATGGAGCATCACACTTTATGAAATATAGTAGTTTATGGAAGTATAGCAAACTTTTGACTAGGATAACAGTAGATCAGAAATGCATAATGATTCATAGTTAATAGTTTTCGTCATTTTCTTTGAAGAATGTGAATTCCTTTGAAAGATTTTCAGCAGATTTGTATACCACATTACCCCCAAGTCCCTTAGAAAGCTAATGACATAAACTGGCCAGGTTAGACATAAGGTAGCCCGATCTAAAGATATGTAAACAGAGGGAAATGTGACAGGTTCAGGAGCTATTTTAGAATATTCAATCTATAGAGATCTACGACAGAGTGAATGGCAAGTGAGAAAAGAAAGTATTTCACAGATTTTCAGGTTTCTGGTCTAAAGAGTGTTTACTTAACAGATGGATGCAGTATAAGTTTTATCAAGATGGGCAATACGAAATGAAGAATGGCACCAAGAAGAGGAATGGCTACATGTTGTAGAAAATGTAGGTGGACATACAAAGTTAGTGTTATATCAAAATCTGGGACTGAAGTTAGATTTCTTTTTTTTTTTAATTTAATTTTATTTTATTTGTGAACATACTGTACAGAAGGGTTACAATTACATGGGCAGGATAATGCGTACATTTCTTACCAAGCATTGCAGCCTCCTCCTTTGTTTACCCTTCACATCCCTTCCCAGCCTCCCCCCTCCCCCCTCAATCCCAATCCTTCTTGAAGTTAGATTTCTAATCAGTGTAGAACCTAGACTTTTGGTGGTCGTTTTATGGTTGGTAAATACAAACTGCAGCCACGGGCATGCAGTATACAGAGTGATAAAACAAAGAGGGATGATGGAAAAATCCACAGAAATTCAACCTCAAAGAATCAGACAGACCAGGTGCTGGTGGCTCACGCCTATAATCCTAGATACTCAGGAGGGTGAGATCTGAAGGTTGAGGTTCAAAGCCAGCCCGGGCAGGAAAGTCTGTGAGACTCTTATCTCCCTACTACCAGAAAACTAGAAGTAGAGCTGTGGCTGAAAGTGGTAGAATACTCTCCTTGAGCAGAAAAGCTCAGGGATAGCACCCAAGCCTTGAGTTCAAGCCCCACAACCAAAAAATAAAAATAAAAACTCAGAAGAATGAGTCACAGCACATTTCCCTCTCTGTGTTCTATTTTGCATGAACAAAATATCTGTAGACAAAATTATTTCCAAGAAATTGCCCTGGATATCTCCTGTCTTCTTTCCTAGCAACCTAATTTTGCATCCATTCTCCTGGTTTCTGAATGGATTGTTTAGTACCTGGATTTAGTACAGTAGAGGTAAAACTCAGAGAAGACAAAAAGAAAATAAAAACCTTAATGACAATATCAAAGTGCTAAACAAGCAGCAAAGGTCAAAGATGAAGAACAGTTAAACGGAAGGTGCCAACAGACATAAGAAGGTGAAGTTTCAATGCCTAAAGATAAATTATTTTAATCCAATTCATGAACAGGATCCTTGTGTGGGAAGTTGAAATGGATTGTCCTAACTTTTCCTAACCTTCAGAATGTCAGATTATAGAATTTGGATACTTTAGGTCATGAAACAGAATGCTCATGATCACCTGCCATGGATCCCAACTCTCAACATTGCTGCACTGGGGATTATGTTTCCAATGTACCAGTTTTGGGGACACAACTGTTCTTGAAGAGTTAATAGCATGTATGAGGAGTATGTGTCTATGGAAGAAAATGCCCCAGTGGAACACTGTTGTGATATAAATACAGCTTTATTTAAAGCTTGTCTTCCTCTCCCACCTGTCCTTGTGAAGGTTGGTATATGAGTCATCACCCACTGATTGGTTCTGCCAAGAGTGTAGCAGCTATGAGAATTGGAGTGAAGACTGATGAGAGAGAGAGAGAGAGAGAGAGAGAGAGAGAAAGAGAGAGAGAGAAAGAGAGAGAGAGAGAGAGAGAGAGAGAGAGAGAGAGAGAGAGAGAGGAGAGGGAGAGGGAGAGCACTCCCAATTTGAGCTGTTTGATTTGCATTCACTGGGTGAGACTAGTTTTGGCTTTTTAAAGCTGATTGTAAGTTATCATGATTCAATGTGAGTGAATATCTCTAGAAATTCATTTCCATCTTCTTGAACATAAAATGCTGTGTGCAAAATGCTTGTGTAGAATATTCCTTTTCTTCTAAAAATAAAAATAGATTCTTACTCTTTCAATAAAAAAAATCTGTTACTCATACTTGGAGTCTTTGTGTTTTCAATAGGAAGACTCCATTTTCTTACAAGCTGGAGAATTTTGAGAACCAAGCTTGTCAAGTACATCCTCTCCTCCCCTCCCCCACCGCAAAGGGAGCGGTTTGATTTTCTTTGTTGGATAAAGGCTGACAAGAAAATAAAAACTTGGATGGGAAGGGGAAACAAAGGAGGAGGCTACAATGCTTGATAAGAAATGTACTCATTATCTTGCCCATGTAATTGTAACCTCTCTGTACAGTATTTTCACAATAAATAAATAAAAATTAAAAAAAAAAAGAAAAGAAAAACTCAAAACCAAAAAGTAGACTGGTTTCAAAAAAAAATCTTTTTTGGTTTTCTTGGGTTTGAAGTCAGTGCCTTATGCATGCTAGGCATGCATAAGGTGATTGACCAGTTGATGCACACCTAGAGCCTCTTTTGTTTTATTTGTCTTTCAGACCTGAGCTCCTCCGCACTGTAGAGTTCCCACATTATAGTTGGCCACTCCCTCTCTCTGCCCAGATCTACCTGCATAAGCAGGTACCTCACTACCAGCCCCAGAACTACCTGCCACGTGAATAAAGGCAAACATCATGTGCTCCCTCTCCTAGGGGAGATATGACACCTCTAATAAACCTTATAATAATCTTCCTCCTGTCCCTGCCTGCCTCCATATGGTCCCCAGGGATGGTTGTGAAGGATTCTAACCCTTTGACTTACAATATTCCTACTTTATGATAGTACAAAACGGATAGCATTCTGTAGAAATTACACTTTGAGTTTTGAACTTTGCTCTTTTTCTTGGCTAGTGATAAGTGGTTTTATAATTGCTCAGGATACAAGGTACTGCCAGACAAGCTCCCCGTCAGCCAGCATATCGTGAGGGGAACTGCCCCGTACTCTACAGACAACTGTGTTGCCAAGCTGTGGTATTCTTTAGGTTAGTTGTATCACGTGAAGTTTTCAATGTACAGTATTTTCAACTTACAATGTGGACTTATGGGAATGAAACCCTATTTTTAGTTGAGAAGTATCTGTGGCTCTAGGTAGTCTTATAAGGTATACTTTCCATAAGGTATATTTTTCCATACTTTGGGAAATCTGTAGACAGAGACACAGAACATTAGATAAAGCATGCTGGGGATCATAAAGGCATGTTAGGGGAAAGTCATCAGCTGAACATTATATTCTCACGCTAGGTTCATGCCCTTAAACATCATGGTAGAGACCTGTTTGAGTTTTATTTGATGTAAGTTATGTACACACTGATAGCATTATCCCCATCTATTTTGTTCAAGGCTGTATTCTTCAACTTTTTCAGATGTTTCCTCAGTTTCTCTTCTCTAAGACTTCTTCTTTACATACATTCTCAGGTGGCTTCTGTTCTTAGAAAGAAATACCTTTTACATGTATATCAAATCTCATTCTCTTCTTTCACTACCTTGGAATATTCATTTGACTATAACAACAACAACAACAACATAATAATAATATAAGGAGTGTGCATTCTGATCTCTATTTCAAAGCTTGACTGAGACCACTTTCTTAGAAACCGTTTAAGGCCTCCAAATCACCCACTCAATGACTCTCTGTAGCTTTTTTGCATATACCTCTGCTACTTTTGACTTTGGATCACACCTTCCTTAAAATTCCCTGCTCCCTTGAGGACTATGGTATGGTAATCTAGTGCTCATGGGTCTTCCTCTCTTCCCATTTCTCCCCTACTCTTGTGCTAATCTCATACTCTGGATATCCAAACCATGAATGGGTGATCTCCAGGAGTTTATTCTTGGCCTTTTCTTCTGCATTCCTGTCTTTGCTACATATTTGATGATCTTCCTATACCCATAGCTTAAATTACTGCCTCCCTTTGCATCTCTATCTGAACTGGGATGTCTGGGAGAACTAAGCAACTCCACCCAGAGGCTCACCATGTTGCAAAGAAAAGCCAGTTCATCTCTCTCACTTCACAAGGAGGACCTTGCTCCCTGTTAGTAAGGACCTGGAATGCACAACTCCAGGATCGATGCGATTCTAATCCTGCCTGTAAGAGCTAACAGTTCAAGTGGTGACTCATGGCTCATAGCTCTGTAACAACAAAAAACATTAACAAAGACTTTGAAGTATGAACATGAATCAAATGGGAAAAGAAAGAACACTTCATATTTTATGTCTGCTATCTATTGACTAACCAAGGCACGTTTTCATGTACTGCTGATGTAGGCATTCCTTTCCTTGTTGCTTGTTTCAAAAGAGCCACTATAATTTACCCTTTTCAGTAAATTCCACAGGAGTGGATTAGATTGTCCCTTAAGGGTCTCCAGGGATTGCTGCAGGAAGTGTTTCTGACTCCTCCTCTTCAAGGAAGACATTTGAGCTTCTCTTTTCATCTTTGATTAAGAACATATATACTAGGTCAGATTTTTACTCCAGTGACAAAACAAGAATTCAATAGAAAACCAGAAAAAACAACAACCTGGAAGAATCATCCTCCCGCTTTTACCACAACTGAAAGAATGGGCAAGAGATTTTTTTAAGGCAAATGAAACATATCTGAAACACACAACATAGTATCTTCTTTGTCAAGATCTTTAAGAGTGGACAACTACACATTTTTTCCTTGGTAACTCATTCCAGCAAAAGAGGTTTAACTTGCATTCAGAGATACTTAGTCAATATACAAAGTCTCTGCTTCTAACTTGTTGAGCTAAGCTGGTTTTCCCAGTCTCTCCCTGAGGAAACAAAGGATGGTAAAATTCTTGTGGGTAGCCTGTTAAGAAGGTGTGAACCCACTGCCAATGAGTTTATACCAAGGAAGAAGCCATTGAGGACAAAGCAAAGAGAAAATATGAATCTTATATCCTGACACATAAGGAATTTATTAATTAAATGTACACAAAAGAAATTAAGATTGCAGAAGGAAGAGGAGCACAACAGGAAGAGTAGAATGGGGGAGATCATCAAATGCTACACTGAAGGAAGTTGGAATTATAGTGCCTCTAAAAAGTTTAATACATGACTGAGACCTGGCCAGTAAAGCAACTCTCTCAAGTGGGCAGATTCTAATTAACCTATTAACAGTCCTCTTTACATTATCATTCTTTTTTACATAAACCTTCACAAACAACCCCCTCTTCAGGATTTCCTCTATAGTAGAAAACCAGACTACATGTGTCTGTCTCCCTTTACTGCACTGCCCTTGCCACAGATGACATCTTTGTAAGGAAAGCCAGTAAAGGATGTACACAGAGTCTTGACAGACCTTTGTCTCCATTTAGTTAGTGTCTGACTAAGTTTGACAGACCTTTGTCTCAATTTGGTTAGTGTCTGACTAAGTTCTTGTTTGTCCTCACTTTGCGGTTAAAGAGTTTTTACAAGTTTGTTGGGAATCTCTCTCCTCCCTTCCTTTAAATGTATTTCACTCTCTTTATTTTTCCCAGTTAATTGCAATCACTTTCCCACTTCCTACAGATTTCAACTCTGAATGAGATTGTCCACTATAAAGGGGCCTTGCCCACAGTGTACACTCAACAAACACTTGTTGAATGAATAAATGAATGAGATGCTTTCTAGACAAGAGTCAATTCAGTTCCTCCTCTTTGTCTAGCTTTTCACAGGGGTGATTGAGAAGTAAATCCTTATAGACATATTAGCCATTTCCCCTTTGCTGTCCCTTCCTCTCCTCTCCCCTCCCCTTCCCCTCTTTTCCCCTTCCCTTCCCCTTTCCTTCCCTTCCTCTTCCCTCTGCTCCCCTACCCCTCCCCTCCCTTTCCCTTCCTTTTCCTTCCCTCTCCCTCCCTCCCTTTTTCCTTCCTTTCCTCCTCTCTCTATCCCTCCTCTTCCTCCATCTCTCTCTCTTCTTTTCTTCCCTAATTAAACATGCAGAAAACCATATTTGAAGATGACAGAAATTTTTGTGATTCTTTTTGTCTCCCCAAATCACTTCAGGGAAACAGTACTACACTTAGTTTTTGCTGTCTCTTTTTCTCTTCAGGGAGGAGGGCAAACCAGTTTGTACACCTTGGTCCTCACCTTCCAGAGGTCTGGTTTTTCCCTTTCATCTGCAGAAATGTCCTGTCTTCCACATATGATAGAAGAGCACGAAGGAAGATCATGCAAAATAGTCAAGCCTAGCTGCAGTTTCCATCACCCACAGTGTGAAGCTGAGAATCAAGCAATAGAGGCCATCCTTGGAGACCAGGGACCCCTATGGCTGAGAGCTGGCAGAAGCTCCACCTAACCTCAGCTCAGGCCCAGGCTAGCACTGACAAGCAGTGTGACCCAGAATAAAGAAAAGAACTTTTCTCAGATCTCCTTTCTCTTCAATGAAATGGGTATAAGTATCATTTTCCCAGTAAGAACACAGGATTTTCGTGACAACCAAAATGATGCAAAATCAGAGCCAAAAATAGATGAAGCAACAGAGGTCTAGAGAAGAAAAGGATGGAATCAAATTTCTACAGCTATTTTTCAGGGTTGATCCCATACTGTTCTCCATGCTTCCACTATTCAGCTCAGAGAGCCTAAGACTCCACCACTAAATACCTGTATGTGGAAGTACAGGGGAAACTACAATGTACTAGATTGAGTGTATTATTATTTATATTATTAATAATATTATTGTAATTATTGCTACTACTATTTCATGCTATATATAAGAAGGTTATGGGATCTTGTCCTCTAAATATCATGTCTTCAGAAATAAAAATGCAAACACTTTGCTATTTTAAAAAATCAAAAATTTCCTGTTTCCTGGCTTTAGGTTTTAGTCACAAGCAAAAAACTACAGCAATGAAATCCGTTGTGAAGCATATTTCCTCTTTACAGTTACCTTTCTAAGCGCACACTTATTCATTTTAAAGTAGATATATGACTCTCCTCTAGCCTCTCAAATCCTGGATGGGCTTTAGTCACAGCAAAGAGCATAGGTAGAGCTCTGGGTGGGATCTGAGTAGGGTGATGCCAAGGGGAACGGGTATCTCCCTGCACTTCACCTAGAGTTATACAATGATTAAATGAAGCAGGAGAGAGGAAGGGCAAAACAACTGGGCATGATAGGGATAAAATAGGCAAACTTGGGAAATTTTTAAAAATTACTATTTTGCTAGAAAGGAGTATAGCACCTCAAAACAGATGCTTGGACTTGAAATTTTTCCAGAATGGAACAAATGAGAGGGCTGGGTAGATGTAAGATTAAGAACTGAAGGACAGGGAGAAGGCACTGAAGAGCCACTGGCTTCGAAGAGTTCACGTGTATTTTGAGCACGTTCACATGTTTCATTCCTCACTTTCAAATGTTATCTCTTAACCACACTTATTTGTCTATACTACATTTCCAAATGCATGGAGAAGTACGCCTATTAACTAGCTCCTAGGAAAAAGAAAGGAAGAGGCACACTGATAGGGACCACCAAGACTTAGGTAAAGCTCCTTTGATAAGTAAACATTTCTGGATGGAAAGAAGGAAGTGAGAGAGAGCTACACAGAAACCACGGCACCTCTAGAATGGCATTAAAGGGCAACCCATGGCCCACACTGGAAACCCAGTCTTAGAAAAAGAGGTTTCATTTTCTGGCTCCTTTCTGTTATCTGCCCTAGGAGTTCAACATGTGTAGAGTATGGAACGTCACAGGATGTCATTGGAGACAGCATAAGAACATTTACAGTTCCAGCATTAACATGTGACTGGAGGAGAAATGCCAATTTTGGCTTTCCATGTACACAGGTATGAGACATACACTGAAGGGGCTGGAACACTCAGAATGAGCAATTTTCCTGATGATAAGACAATCATGGGGCTGGGAACGGGGCTCAGTGGTAGAGTGCTTATCTAACATGCATGAAGGCCTGAATTCGATTCCTCAGTACCACATAAACAGAAAAGCTGGAAGTGGCTCTGTGACTCAAGTTGTAGAGTGCTAGCCTTGAGCAAAAAAATCTCAGGGATAGTGCCCAGGACCTGAGTTCAAACCCCAGGACTGACAAAAAAACGGAGAGGGAGAATGTATTCATTAATTGCATGTACTCATTTATTAATTACTCACATAATTGCAGTCCCTCTGTATATCACTTTTATAATAAAAATAAAGTAAAAATTTTTTAAAAAGACAATTATAGTTACACACCCTCTAGCACTACTCCACCATTTTCTAATATACTGTAGAAAATATATCACTGACCACAATACTAGTGCTTCCCCTAAAGAAATACAATAAAGGGGCTGGGAAGGTGGCTCAGTGGTAGAGCACTTGCCTTGCATGAATGAGGCCCTGGATTTGAATCCTCAGCACCACATAAGCAAAAAGAAAAAAGCCGGAAGTGGAGCTGTGGCTCAAGTGATAGAGCGCTAGCCTTGAGCTGAAGAGCTGAGGACAGCGCCCAGGCCCAGAGTTCAGGCCCCACGACCGGACCTCCCGCCCCCCGAAAAAAAGAAATACAAAACACCACACATGAATTTAAACTTTTCTAGTAGTTACATTCCTAAAGGTAAAAAGAAACAAATGAGATTAATCTTCATTTTGTGCATTATGTTGATATGCAAACAAGTTAAAATAACAGATATTGTACAATTCTGAGTTTTAGCTAATGATGCTAATGGCTTCCATATTGGATGGCACAGGTCTAAAATGGTTACTTGTTTAACATATGGATCCTCTTTGATCTAGTTTTTTTTTTTTTTGGCAAACTGTACTTTAATCTTGGTGCAAGAACTGTTGACATTGTTCCGTCTGACATATCACAGAACATAATATGTATCCTTAAAGCAAAAATAAATCTTACACCTTGAAAATTCGGTGATGTTTGTGAATCATATTAGTGTGACTTGATTTACTTTTGAGAATAAATGAGATAGTAAAGGAAAGAAAGGTGAAGAGAAAAATGTTTTTCAAAAAATTCAACAAATAATAACCAGAATGTCTCTTCAATGAATACAATAATATATCATCAAATCAAAGCACTTTGAAACCTGCAATTCCAACTCCTTAATAGAAATGGATAGCCAAAATAGTTTTTGGTTCAAAGTGACCTAGAAACTAATGCCACGTTTTTTCTTTGACACAGACAGGCGCACACACACACACACACACACACACACACACACACACACACACACGTTTATGTCATATAAATTATAGAGATTTTGTTTCTGTATTTCTTCAGTGTCCCATTTATTTATTTATTTATTTATTTATTTTTTGGTCGATCGTGGGGCTTGAACTATGGGCTAGTGCGCTGTCCCTGCTCTCTTCAGCAAAAAGCGAGCACTCTATCACTTGAGCCACAGTGCCACTTCCGGTTTTTCTAGTGGTTTGTTGGAGATAAGAGTCTCACGGACTTTCCTGCCCAAGCTGGCTTTGAACTGTGGTCCTCAGATCTCAGGGTCCTGAGTAGCTAGGATTATAGGCCTGTGCCACGGGCACCTGGCTCCCCCTTATTTATATAGTATGCAAACTGGTGGTAAGAATTAAGTAATCTTGCTGAGCATTGGTGGCTTATGCCTGTAATCCTGGCTACCCAGGAGGTTGAAATCTGAGGATCACAGTTGAAGGCCAGCTGGAGCAGGACAGGCCATTGAGATTCTTATCTCCAATAAACTACCAGAGAAACAGAAATGGTGCTGTGGCTCAAAGTGGTAGAGCACTAAACTTGAGCAAAAAGTTCAGGGATAGTGCATAGGCCCTGAGTTCAATCCCCAAAGACTGACAAAAAAAAATGTAACCTACCTTTTCATTACATTTTTATCACTGTGATGATATATTGTTAACCGATGGGTATGAACTAGTTATTTTTATGTTTGCAAATGTCCCATGTGGTTAAAAACAACCTCGGTTTAGTTTTAAGGTCATTGTCAAAACAACTAAATTAACTCAACTGAACCATGGGCATAGAGGATGAAGGATAGAGCTTTTGCCTTCTGGCAGAATACCTCACATTTTTGAAGGACAGCCAAGACCCTTAAAGTACGTGCATTTGCATTCTGCAATGAATGTAACAAACAACAACAGAAAACATAATTTAGACACACTTCCTTTTATTAATTTGCTTTTCTGAAGTCAGTTGTAAGTGCGTTGATTCCCTCCTACTCTTTGTTTTGTTTCCCCTGGGATGCTGTCTAACCACAATGGAGAACACAATTGGAGAACATAAGAGGATTGATTTGAAAATGTCATGAATGTTGTTAATGAACTCCCATTGACATAAAAGATTCATTAATTCATTCTGTAGGCAACAAAGTTTGCCATATCTAGGATATTTTGTAGGGAATGAATCTAAATGTTGGAAAAGGCAGATAAAAGACATTTTTGAATATTTTAATTTTAAAGCGAAATAGCAAAAGATGTAAATCCGAGGGTTAGAGTTGCCAAAATACACTAGGTCTTTATGGCTATAGCATTTTAGCTAAACAGCTCAGAAAAAAAGAATCTTTGACTACAGAAGAGTTTTCTTTTCATTTCTTAGTAATCTCAATTCCATGTTAAATCTTCAATTATAACTTAATCTTTACAACTTGTAGCACATTTGTTTTAGTAATCTAGAAAGGATATAAGACTGCATATTGCTTAAATCACTCGGTCTATTATAAAAGATTATTTTAATAACTGATGTTAAATTTACTTGATTTTGCACAGTTGTTTCCAGTTAAGTCAAAATAACTCCTTTGGACTACACAGAAAACCAGGAAGATTCAAAAGCAAATGCTTTGTAAAGTGGAAAAGTGCTATTTCAAACTTCATTGTATTTTTCCATTGTGCAATATATATCAGAATGTTTATGGCATTAGTCTTGATCATACCTGGTCTATAAGTCAGATTTATACTGAGATTTTTAAAATTTTTCCATGCAATGATCCCATTTATATCTCCTTTGTCAAGCAAAGAAATTGAAGAGCCTTTATGAGGTATCACATAGTCCAATTCTGCAAAAAACAATCTGGCTTAAGGACATCATTCCAGAATTATGGAAGTTTCTAGTCAGAAACTGTTCTTAAGTGAAAAGGAAAAGGACTAAATTTCATTTAAGGACAAAAGAAATGAAAGATTCAAGAATCTTTTATGTAGCTCGAATTCGTTGCTACAATATACTACTTTTAGTATAGTGAGAAGAACTTCAAAGTTGCTATTGCTGAAAAAACATTGACTGTTTACTGGGTTCACAAATTAAAAGCAAGATGAAAGCTGACCTCTCTCGCAGTCACTTTGCAATCATTTTAGGTCCAGAAGGGATAATATTTACTGAGAAGCATCTTGTGACACAAGTCACACTTCCCCTCAGTCAGGCAATGCTTCCTCCTTATCATTTTGTGGCAAAACTACACAATTAAAGGAAATTAAACAGCCATAAACTCTGGACAGACCATTTGACAGTCAGTTAGTGACTTGGACAGGCAATAATGCTTTGCTCACTCCCATCAAGTGATTAAAACAATAACAGCTTCTCTTAAACCCTCTCCATAGACAAGAGTTAAGATATTGGTCAGACAGGCTAGGCTTATGAGTGAGACTGTTTAACCTCTCTCCCTGTGCCCCAGGTTTTGTCTATAAAACCTAAAGCTTATGTCTGTGTGGTGAAGATGGCTGGGAAAGTAGTGAAATGCTGTCTTCCAGTGGCATGCCTATGCCATGAACTCCTTTCTGTTGACCTGAGGTGTGAAACTCCTGGACTTTGGGCATGGGGTCTAAAACTCTGGTTTCAGTGTCTTGGATAGTCAATGACTACTTATCTGATAGCTATAGTTAAAAGGTAATGAAACCATGCCTTAACTAAGTGGGTGTATTAAAAGAGAGCTCTCTCAAAACTTCAAAAAGAGAAATACTAGAGAAGACAAGGTTTGAGTAACAGAAACTCTCAGGAAGAGGAGTTTAGAGCCCAAAATGAGGCGAGGAGGATATTCAAATTCTGAGAGCCCTGGTATTGGGATGACTTTAGGAACATGGAGATCTAACAAAAATCCCCATTTAACCTTCTAAAGATGAAGAATTCTCAAGTTATGTATAGATGTGGTTAAGAGATGGTCTCCTGATTGCAATGGTTTTAAATCTCTTTTGATTTTTTAATCTTTATACAAATTTTATCCAAGCATAACTAACCTGTAATAGAAGCCATAAATATACTTGAATGAAGATTTGAAAATAGATGAATAAAGATAAGGGAAGTGTCACAATTCTAGACATGAGTCTGTGCTCAGGTCTAGGCTCAAATACTGCTAAATAATAAACAAGAATGGTCCAACCTCCAGGCATTAGTAGCTCACACCTATAATTCCAGCTACTCAGGAGGCTGATATTTGAGGATGATGGTTAGAATCCAACCCATGAAGAGAATTCTGCAAGACTCTATCTCCCATTAACCAGTGTAAAGCCAGACTGGAGGTGTGGCTCAGGCAGAGGGGGAAAAACTGAGCAAGAGTGTGAAGCCCCGAGTTCAAGCCCCAGTACCAGCACAACACAAATAAATAGAGCTGCCAAAATTAGGAGAATAACAATCTGGGCCTCAATATGGCAAATCTGTATTGTGATCTCCATAGACTTGCTTCTTATCACCAATTTATCTTGTGAAATACCTTGTTTCTAGCTAAGCTGATCAACATTGCATTATCCAATGGAAAATGAAAGCTGGGTTGAGTCAATAAACACACTGATTATGGAAGAAGTTAGATTCGTTCCTGAGTGTTCCTAAATAGAATTTCCAAATAAAGCATACATCATATTGGTGGTAATTGGCTTCTGACTACAGCATTTTTACAAGACTGGAGATCACTAATGAACAATAAGAACAGGTTGGTCTTGTGACAACCTTGGTTTCCTTGTGTGAAGCTCTGTGAACGTTATGACATGCCCCTTGGAATGAGGCCTCATCTCCCGACCTCAATGGATGATCAAACTATATATCTATAAAAATCAGACATTTCTCATTCAGAAGACTAGGAAGAGAAATTCTCTTCTGAGAAAAACCATCAGAGGGGCTGGGAAGTGGCTCAGTGGTAGAGCGCTTGCCTTGCATGCATGAGGCCCTAGGTTGGATTCCTCAGCACCACATAAGCAGATTAAAAAAAAGAAGCCAGAAGTGGCGCTGTGGCTCAAGTGGTAGAGCGCTAGCCTTGCGCTGAAGAGCTGAGGACAGCGCCCAGGCCCAGAGTTCAGGCCCCCGACTGGACCACCCCCCCAAAAAAAAATCAGACTTTCTTTATATCTTTTTTATTTTATTTTATCAGTCACGGACTTGAACTCAGGGTCTGGGTACTGTCCCTGAGCTTTTTCTGCTCAAGGGTAGCCACAACTAGCTACCTTGCCACTTCTGTTTTTTTAGGTGGTTAATTGGAGATAAGAGTCTCATGGCCTTCTCTGCCCGGGTTAGCTTTAAACCACGATCCTCAGATCTCAGCCTCTTCAGTAGCTAGGCTTTCAAGTGTGAACTACCATTGCTGCAGCTCTATAGTTTGATTTTTACCATGCTATAATCAAGGCACCCTAGCCAGTGCTATAGGACACATAAGCTTGTATAAGTCACACTATTTATTAATGATCTATCACAATCCTGTCTCTACTGCAAAGCATGGAGTTTTTTTTTCTGTATATTGGGAAACTCTTACAGAATATTGCTATGAGTAATAGCTTTGAAAAATAAGATGGGAAAGCTACGGTAAATATATTTCGCTTTGGAATATACTGATCTGTAACTAATGAATTAAACATACCTTCCTGTGGGTCAATAAGATGAGAGCTGACCATAAAAATGAAATAGCTAATACTTGCTTCCCTAGACAACATTAAGAAATTATTCCAACACGTCTAGTGCAATCTAACAGGCCAGGTAGGCAATCTATCTTTTTATGAACAAGAGGAGGGATTGCTAGAAAAGCTTGAAGCAGCTGCTTGCTTGGTAATATAAGGAATCACTTGTGGACATTTTCCAACTCTGGGTTGAGTTCTAGCTTGTGACCAATGAGAAACTACTGGGTGTTCATAAAGATGGAAGCAGAATACAGCAGTTGCCGTTGGATCTTTGTGATGATAACTTTGAAAACTTTCTACAAAATAGCTTAGGAGTGGGAGCACAGAAAGGCAGGGGAAACCAAGTAGTAATATCTATATTGCAAGTGGAGTAGAAAGGCCTGGGAGGACAAACCTTGAGAATTGCTTTGAAAAAAGCTTTCAAAACGTGCTGACTAAACAGATACAAGGAAGAAGTGAAAAAGAGAAGAGTTAAATATGACTCCAATTTGGACTTCAAGTTACCGAGACCAGAGTAATATCATCTATAGAAATGGGGAAACTGAGAGGCCAATCTGAGGTTGGGGTCAGACAAAATTAGTCAGTACAAACAATCCTGATATATACCGATCATTGAGCAAGACACTGGGGACACAGAAACTAACTACATGATCCTGTCCTCACGGAGTTCACAGATGGGGGAGCACCAATTACATATAAATAGTGAGTGAACTATATAGGAATAGAAAGACAAGTACATTCTCGAAAATTGCCAAAGAATAGCCAACTTTCTGTGCTGCAGTTTCAGATTTTTTAAAGGTCCAAGCCACCTTTGGTTTTAAACGACCTCAGAAAGCTTTCAAAGTTCAGAAACCATCCTGTATTCCTAACAGCATTACTTGCAGAAGTAAAAAAAGCAGAAGCAACACAGATGTCCATTGACCAACAAATGAATAAAATAAAATGTAGTATATGCATACACTAGAAAATGATTCTGATATAAAAGTTAATGAAATATTGATTCATGCTATCACATGGAACAACCTTGAAAACATTATGGTTTGTGAAGAAAGTCAGTTATAATATACTACATTATGTTTTGTTTTTGTTTTTTTGCTTGTCCTGAGGCTTAAACTCAGGTCCTGAGTACTGTCCCTGAGCCTCTTTGTGCTCAAGTCTAACACTCTACCAATGGAGCCACAGTGCTACTTCTGGCCTTTTCTGAACAGTTTACTGGAGATAAGAGTCTCATAAACTTTTTTGCCTGGGCTGGCTTCAAACTATGATCCTCAGATCTCAGCCTCTTGAGTAGCTAGGATTACTGGTGTGAGCCACCTATCTCCTGGTTTATGATTCTATTTTAATGAAATGTCCAGAATAGAAAAATCCATCAAGAAGGAGTGTGGAAAAGGATTTTAAAATATTTTTTTTTCCATCAGATGCTGTGAGTGCCTACAATGGGAAACGAATTGAGTTTGATCTGAAAAAGTTAGCCAAGCAGAAAGAAGAAAGAATCCCAGACAGAGTGAAGAGCTTGTGCCAGGCTGGATGCCAGGAGCCTGGGATAGAAGAAAGCCTGAGATGCTAAAGGTTGTGGAGGGATTGACTGCGATGGACTACCCAAGTCGCATGACCCTTCATCTAGTTTTAGATGCTGTATGAGGTCAGGAGAAAGCATGAGTATTGAGTGTTCATCAAAAATAGAAATGGTCACTGAGAAGGAAGAAAGCAGGAAGGAAGAACTAAGGCTAAGAGGTGCCTTAGACTAAGAGGTGCAAGGTTTTGTTTTGGAAGAGCTGATGCAGGGGCCACTGTATGGAAGCCGGGGAAAGACAAAGTGACAGCAACATCAGAGGAGAGGGTTGAGGATGCTCAGCGGCCCTGTCAATTCCCAGGGCTATTACTGAAATCAGAAAAAAATTAATTCAAATTTTTATTGAATCTGTCAATACCAGCTGTGTAACTCCCCCTCCTCACATGAACACATGGGGAAAGTGACTGAAGATCAAAAAAACCTCATCCAGAATCTCACCCTATCCCCAAAGAACCAGTGGGATCAGATGGCCATGAACTTGAGATGCATTCCTCTACCAAATGGTAAAGATATAGGCTCATATTCTTAAAGTGATGTCTAGGGCAGAGGGAAATAAGTAAGAAGGAAATAATATTTCCACAGACATATCTTCTCCCCAAAATTCATTTGAACAGTTATTTTTTTAGGACTAAATCAACTTTTCCCTTGGAATTTTTAGCAGAGGCTGATATGAGAATAATGATGATTTTACATGAAGAGTTGATTTGCCCATTTATTGTATCTTAGAGTAAGTCAGTCCTGAAATCCATTTAATTGAGCAGAAACATGTTCCTCCTTTTAAACAAAAAAATGCTGGAGCCAACAGTTCCTCTGCTTTTAGCACGTATGCAATAGAAGGCTTCCCTTTCCTTTGAAACACAGAGCTCCATATTGAGAACGATTTCTACAAACACAAAATGAAAGTCTGCTTAGAGGAAGCAACATGTTCTTCCCAGTACACTAACAAGAATGTCAAATGATGCCATGAACTTTAAGGCTTTGTGCGGATTCATATGAGAGGCCAAGGGTAAAGTGCACGAAAATGAAATTGAAAAAATCTTGAGACATTTAAGATACTGATGCAGCTTAAAAGCTATTGGATGTTGAATTGGTTTTCTATCACAAATCTGCACAAGATTTAATAGCTTAACACAGTCTAATTGTTTTAATTGATCTCCCACAGGCCAGAGACCACAAACCTAAATCTGTTTTACTGGGCTAAAGTCAGAGTGTCAACAGTGCTGTTCCTGTCCTGCAGCCTGTAAGACAAAATCCATTTCCTTGCCTTTTTAACTTCTTTTTCCTGACTGCCTGAATTCTTTAGTTATGGCCCCTTCATCAGTCTAACTTCTTGCTGCTTCACGTATGTCTCTTTCCTCCTTTGACCTTCTTTCTGTCCCCCCTCACAGGAGGACCATCTAGATAATGCAAGAAAATCTCATTTTAAGATGTTTCATTTAATCATATCTGTGAATACCTTTTACCATACAAAGTGACATCATTGGGTGCTGGAATCAAGAGCTGGATATCTTTGAGAAGTCATCATTAGGGCTGGGAAGGTGGCTCAGTGGTAGAGCGCTTGCCTTGCATGCCTGAGGCCTTGGGTTCGATTCCTCAGCACCACATAAACAAAACGAAAAAAGCTGAAAGTGGCGCTGTGGCTCAAGTGGTAGAGCGCTAGCCTTGAGCTGAAGAGCTGAGGGACAGCGCCAGGCCCAGAGTTCAGGCCCCACGACCGGAACCCCCCCCCCCAAAAAAAAGAGAGAAGTCATCATTAGCCGATGCAGATATCTTCCCAGACTTTGATTTGATCTACCCCACCCTTTTATTTCATTGAAAATTAATTCTACAATTGCAAGAAAATTGAGGTCCCACCAACATGTCTGTATAATAATCCCTAGACAGGCTATTTGAACGGGGAATAGATACTATTTTTTATTTTTATTTTATTTTATTTTTTATTTTTATTTTATTTTAATTTTTATTTTTTGTTGGTCGTGGGGCCTGAACTCTGGGCCTGGGTGCTGTCCCTCAGCTCTTCAGCTCAAGGCTAGCTCTCTACCACATGAGCCACAGCACCACTTTCAGCTTTTTCGGCTTATGGGGTGCTGAGGAATCGAACCCAGGGCCTCATGCATGCAAGACAAGCACTCTACCATTGAGCCACCTTCCCAGCCCCTAGATACTATTTTTAATGAATATTTTATTAGGAAACAGATGCCCTGCAAGACTCTGCTTGAGGAGGTGCCCAACTTAGTTGAGCTAAGGTTGGAGCTGTGCATCAGGGTGATTTTTGAGAACTGACTTAAGAATTCAACTGTGCACACTGAAATGACAGAAGCCAGTTTAGTCCATATTTCAGACTCAAGGCTTATTTGTCATATGTTTGAAGTTTATAAAGACATTTAGAAAAGTTTTTCCAACCATTAAAAGTTGCCCATCATTTCTTCCTGTCACACACAATATCACAAATGGTTATGAAGAGGGCCCAATGGGGAAATTCAAAGTCAAGATTAATGCCCCACTTACTCCTATAAGTAAACTTGTGGTTCATTTATCAGCTCCCACTAAGTTGCATTAACTGTGTCTCCAGACTATAAATCATTCTTATTAAACCAGAAGAATTCCAGTGGGGAGGCTTGGCATTCTAGCTGGGGACATGACAACTCATCCCAAAGACTCTTAAACCAGAGGAGCCCAGCGTTCTTTGTTAGTTGTGATAACCAAAGTTAAAATTCCTCAGTCACTACTCGTCAATTTTTCTCCTTCATCAACAATAGTTCAGTTTACATCTGTGAAATGTTACTAATATCTTTAATTTTCCATAATGAAAAAGACTAATTATTTTAAATATTTTTAGCATACAGTTCCATTACCTTCCACCCTCCACTATGCAAAGTTCAACCAAAAAGAAAAAAATGCCTACTGCCAAACTACTCTTAGATCTTTTCTCTTCCTTCCTCCCTCCCTTCCTCCCTCCCCCTTTTCCTTCCTCTCTCCCCCTTCCCTCCCTCCCTCCCTCTCTCCCTCCCTCCCTCCCTCCCTCCCTCCCTTCCTTCCTTCCTTCCTTTCTTCCTTCCTTCCTTCCTTCCTTCCTTCCTTCCTTCCTTCCTTCCTTCCTTCCTTCCTTCCTCCCTTCCTCCCTCCCTCCTTCCCTCCCTTCCTTCCTTCCTTCCTTCCTTCCTTCCTCCCTTCTCCTTTGAGGCCAAGGGTCTTTTTTGGATCATTGAAAATATTAAAATGCCTAGTACAAATAGGTGTTATGCTTTCTATAAAGATCTCAACTGCAATGGCTGCATGCTGGCACCACAGTCTAAACCACCCATTGTCCTTTGTATGCAGCTGCTGTGCCCCTTCGCGTCAGATAACCACAGTTAACATTCAGTGAGCAAACATGGCCCCATTCATTCCATCAAGCAGTGAATAATTCATACAGCAAATTTTACTCTGGGCAAAATACACTGACCTCAGGAGGCATTAAAGTATAGTCATTCAAGAAACAAAATAGTTATTCATGCTTTCAATGTGAACCATTAAATCTTGCCAGTTAAATTAAAGAATGAATTAATTCATCAGACATATCACACAAGTCCATAAAAAACACAATTGCATGAGCAAGTTTCTTACTTGGAGTATTCTTACCTGAGAACAGAAATACCACTCACTGTCCAGCAAGTCTAAACTGGTTGTTGGAGGGAGGTGGTTGGGGAAGTCTTGCTTCCTTTGTGAGAACCTTAAAAGAAAATGGTTTCCATTCATCATTTTTATTTCATCTTCTTTCTGTCCCCCTTCCCTTTTGGATTTAACCACCCACCCATAGCCAAAAAAATGGCTCAAGGGCAACTAACTATTCTCTATAGTAACTACCCTTTGCCTAGATATGAAGGACTTCTCTATAGTTTGCATGTGTTCTATTGCTGACTGTGTGTCCACGGTTTGCTTTTTAGAGTGTGGATGTGATTGGTGGCTTCACTTGCCTTTTGGAATTCACTTTCCAGAGCTAAAGATAGTACATTTGGTGATCCTGAAATTGTGGTCCCCTTTGGCCTCCAATCTCTGCTTTGGCCTCCGATAAGAAGGGTCTCCCTCAGACACCTGATGTAGCCAAGAGTCATTCCCAATTAGGTCTCCAAGGAGAATAAAAATTTATCCAAAAGATGGAGCAAGAAAAAAAGAAGTTTTCCAAACTGCACACACATGTGTGTTTTCCAGCCAGCTTTCTCCAAGCAGCTGACCCAGCATTTCCACTTGAGAAGGGGAAGACCCCTTGGCCTCATTCTCTCAGCACCTGCAGTTATTAAGCCTTTACTGTAAAGGCTGGCCTGTGGGGTTAAATGTTTCCAAGTAGACTTGAGAAATTGGGGGAAAGCTGGAAGCATCCAAATACACACAAGAGGGAAGAATCAGTCAAAACTCCAGGCAGGAATGTAGAAATCACCATTATTAACATGGTAATAGCATCATCATATTTCTATCTCCTCACTCCTTCCTCCAAGGTTGTAGGTTCCAGTTAAATAATAAATGCTCTCTAGTTGATATTAGATTTTTAGCATCCTATAGAGTACGTGTTTGAGGTGTGAGATATATTTATGTAGAAGAATGACCAACACTTTAAATATGTTAGTTTACTGAAACACATCTTTAGTCCACTTTGATAAACTTAAAAGACATGCTCAACTAGGTAGAAATTTGATCCATAGGACTTCAAATTTTGTGTTCTTTAAACTGCCTTAAAATGCCAGGAGATAATGTAATCTTCCTCCATAGTGTAGGAGGGAAGAATAACACTTATTCAAAATATTTATTCAGTCTTCACACCAAATCTACCTTTTTCCACTCACTCTCATTTTGTTGAACTCTTCTCTGGCTAGTCAAATCTCTTTCTGCATCTTAGAATTGCCAGCTATCATTTAAAAGGCACTTACAATCTATTAGGAGGTATATATGAATGGTAAGAATGAATAACCACATTGTATTTTCAAAAAAGTGCCAATTCTCACACTGAACCAACCAGTTCTGCATCATTGTAAATTTCAAACCTTCCAGTAGAAGAAATCTGCATCAAAGCATTTGTTTTTGTGCCGATCAATAGATACCCAGAACAGTCATGGATTAACAGATTTCAAGCTCTTCTTGTTCCTCTCCTCTATCTTTTCTGCTCCTATATTCAGTACTCAGAAGAAAGAAAAGGAGAAATGCAGTGCTTCACTTGCTTCATTTTAGGTGGATAAGTGACTTCAACATAGAATTTTTTTTTTACCTTGCCCTCTATAAAAAGTTAGTGAAAGGCTGGATACGGTGACTCAAGTCTGTACTCACAGACAGGATAAAGACAGGCTATCACTATTCAAAGTCAGCCTGGGCAAAAAGAAATTGTAAGACTCCCTATGAACCAATAGCTGAGTACAGTGACATGTGCTAATTACCCCCAGTGACAGGGAGAAGTACAAGTAAAATTCTAGTCCAGGCCTGCCAGGACATAAAGGAAGACCCTATCTTGAAAATAACCCATGCAAAAAAGGGGTTGGGAAGTGGCCTATGAGGCAGAGAATCTGGTTAATCAATGTAAGGCCCTAAATTCAAATCCCAGGGGAAATGAACAGGAGATCTATCAGACATTATTGAAATAAAACTTATTTTTTTAATTCTGGGGATCAAAACCTCTTATGTGCTAGGAAGTCTTCTGCCACTGATCTACATTCCTAGTTCTGAAATTTGATTATTGACTGTGAATTACATAATGATACTGGTATCTGCTATGGATGTTAAGTATCTGGTTTTGATAATAATACTATGAATTTGCAAAAGGATGTCCGAAATCTTAGAATTCTTTTTTTTTTTTTTTTTTTGGTCGGTTGGTCATGGGGCTTGAACTCTGGGCTTGGGCACTGTCCCTGTGCTCTTCAGCTCAAGGCGAGCACTCTACCACTTGAGCCACAGCGCCACTTCCGGTTTTTGAGTGGTTTATTGGAGATAAGAGTCTCACAGACTTTCCTGCCCAGGCTGGCTTTGAACCACGATCTTCAGATCTCAGCCTCCTGAGTAGCGAAATCTTAGAATTTGTATCCTGAAGTGTTAAGGAATAACTTGAGATGATATCTCTGATTTACTTCCCTGCCATTCAGGAAAAAAAAAAGAATGTGAGAGAGCAAAAGAAAAAAAGATATGAAAGGGGAGTGAGACAGACAATTAGTGGAAAATCTAAAGAAAGGAAACTTCTGGTATGCAACTAACAACTGTTCTAAGAGTTTCAAATGATATCAAAATACAAAGTGACAAATACAAACATGAAGGAAATACTTTGCAGCTCTTGTTTAAAAAGCCCTGGTTAGTAGGAAAGAAGCAATGGTAGAGATGTCCTAGGCAAAGCCCCTCAATTTGGAGATGAAGAAGTGAGGCTTAAAGTTGGGTAAGTGGCCGCATGAAAGGCAATGTACACACAATAGCAGCGCATGCTCTGTGACATCAGCTTTGACACCTTGATGCACACTGTGCCTTTTTTGCTCACATATATTTTCTTGAGTGGTTTCCCCTCACTCCATCCAATGGCTTACTCAATATCCCTCAACTCATTCTATTTTTTAAATTTAATGTTATTGTCAAGGTGATGTACAGAGGGGTTACAGTTGCATATGTAAGGTAGTGAGTACATTTCTTGTCGTTGTTACCCCCTCCCTCATTCCCCCTTCCCCCCCCCCCCCCCGCCACTGCCTCCCTCCCATTCTTATACATTTCTCTAAAAGTATATTCTTTACATGGCACACTCATTCTGCAGGATGTTAATAGCTATTAAGTCTGTCTGTCCTTGTTTGACCCTATATCATCCCAAGCTGATTTGGCACAGACTTCTTCCGTGGCCTTTGCTTGGCCTTTAGATTGCTAATATGCGCACAATGTAATGGGAGGGGGTGGAGAATGTGCATCATTTTGCAAACATACTTGGATAAGAAAGTTGTTTGTTTGTTTTTTCAATTCAGTTTCAGGAACTACATTCTAGCACATTTTGGAAAAGATAATAAAGAACATAGAATAGCCAGTGAGTATAAACTAGATGCCACATGTCATTTCCCCAGTGTTTCCTGAAACAGAACTTCTTATATAGTATTATAATGGTAGGGATGGAAGATAAGATTTTAATTTATAAACTACTTCTGTGGACAAATCGCCAGATTGCTTTGAGTCCATTTCTTCCTCTTTAACAGAGAGGGGTGTCTATGTCAACAAGTGTTTTGCAGCTTCTTGAATATTATTTGTGAACATTCTTCATACTCTTTAGGTTACCTAATCACTGTTTAAACATATATGCAGCATTTGGATTGTACAACTAAAGGTTGGGAAGTTCTATTTTTAGAAAAAAATTAAATCAAAATGTTCACACTCTACTCGAGTATAAAGAATGCGTTTTTTGCATAAAAGGTGATCGGACAGGGTAGTTTGGAGAGAAATTGGACTACAGTTCCAGACTCAGTTAACAGGTGCTTTTGCAGTTCAATCAAAAGGCAAAGGATAGTGTAATGGGAATTTTCAGATGCTCAGAATTGTTTGACACAAAGGGGGAGTACACATATTTGTTTTAGGCTTGTTGTTTCTTTGGCTAGGTACACCAATACAATGTTCCTCCATTCACATGTTTTGTGATGTTTTAGCCTTAGCTGCCTCAAAGGCAATTAGCTTTGTACCTAGGGCAGAAGAACCTTTTCTAATGAAGAAAAGCTTTTCCTAAACCATCATCAAAGCACTCACTGCTTAGCTCTAGTTTTAATCAACCCACTTGCCAATATATAAGCTGTTTCTGCCGTGATTTAATTGTAGTTTAGTTCCTCATAAATAGAACATATTTCGCCCTCAAACTTCTTTTAAATAAATAACTTATGATCACAAACAAGACCATACTAAAGCTACCAGCACAACTATGTTTATTGCAGCATTATTTACCATAGCTAAGATATGGAACCAACCCACATGCCCCTCAGTAGATGAATGGATCAAGAAAATGTGGTATATATACACAATGGAATTCTACGCCTCCATCAGAAAGAATGACATTGCCCCATTTGCTAGGAAATGGAAATACTTGGAAAAAATTATAGTAAGTGAAGTAAGCCAGGCCCAAAGAAACATAGATCCCATGGTTTCCCTTATTTGCAATAACTAGTATATGTCTGAGACAAGCAGAAACTGTTAGATAAGTTGATGTTAGGTGAAATGAACCCCAAAATAAGAGTTCAAATGTTTTTTCTTGCTTGCTATTGTTTCTAACATATTTATTTATTTATTTTTTAATTTAATTCTAACATATTTATAAGAAGATTTCTTTGTTTCTTTGTATGTACCTCCCCCACGGTATAACCCCTGTTTTCACTGGATTTGATGTTGGTATAATTTGTGAAGGGGAAGGGAAAAAACCAACTGTTTAAATAGGGATACAGTTGGACCCATTGCAACAATGAGTTGTACAAGATGTCATGTCGAAAAACAAACTTTACAACTTTGGTATGAGGGGGTAGGGAGCGGGGGGGGGGGGGTGTTAGATGGGAAGGGATGGGAAGGAGAAACAAAGGAGGAGGCAACAGTGCTTGATAAGAAATGTACTCATTACCTTGCCCATGTAATTATAACCCCTCTGTATGGATTTTACAATTAAAAAAAATAAAAAAAAATAACTTTTTCTATTGCTCTTCACAATGGTTTGAGGTAAACTTGACTGATCCTGCTACTCTGTGGTAGAGAGGAGAACACTAAAGCCCAGGCTGGGAAGCATGTTCTTCAGCTGAGGTCACAGGACTGCGATGGGTCGAACTCCGGCTATCCCTACCCGTGGGCTTTCCCATCTTCCATCCCAGCATCTTGCCTACAGTACATAGGCACTATCAATAGTGAGGCAGTCTCTTTTCCCAGTGATTAAAAAGTAGTGCTTTCTCCGGTGTGGGAACCCTAAGCCTCCCCCAAACATCTCCTGACTTGGGTATTTCAATGCTGGAAACTAAACCAGCAAAATTCTTTGGTGGGGATCCAACTCAGGGCCTTCCACAAACTAAGCAAGCACTCCTACATAGCACTAGATGCTTGTGTTTTAAGACCAGGCCTCATTATATAGCCAAGACTGGCCTTTAATTGAGTTCATCCTGCCTCCACCTCTTAAGTGCTGGAATTAATAGGAGTACGCCACCATGCCAATAGTTTCCTTTTTTAAATTTTTTTCTGGCCATACTGGGGTTTGAACTCAGAGCCTCACATTTCTTTCACAGACATTCTACCTCTTGAGTCATGCCCCATGACTCTCAAACTACTGAGATTCTCTTACTTGTACCTCCTGAACTAGCTGGGATTACAAATGATCGCCATAACACTGGGTTAGTTCCTTTTATTGGAAACCAATGGACTAAGGCTTTCCTTACAGAATCTAAGCACAAACCTGATGAGAACTCTGGGATAGGAAGGGAAGGAAAGTTGTCCAGACGAAGGAGTTGAGGAGGTGGCTTAGGCTAGGCAGATCTTTTTCCTGGTGGTTAAGAGGGAAGAAGTCAGGGCATGGCAAAGACTCCTATGTGCTTGTGCACTGGGCAAATCTGGCAGGGAGCCATTCCGAGGTACTGCTTTTCCAGGGCCCAGGAAGTATCTATTTGCACATATGAATTCCAGAGCGGATGGGAGGTTTTTATTGAAGCTCAGAGCCCAGAAGGCCACAAGCTCAGTAAAGGAAGTGGTGGAAACAATTAAGAAATCTAAGCAGAGGGCCACAACTGTTCTTTCAACCACATCCGATACTTGCTTCAAATTGTTATGCAGGACAGTAATTGTCTCCTGGGAGGGCAGGAGGCAACTGGGCCGAGCTGGCCTCTAATAGGCTTTCAATAGCACAGCACCCTCATAAATAGTGCATATTGTGAAACCAGAATTTTCTCCTTTTCCAGTGGATCTCTCCCAACTCTCCTTCCTTTAATTAAAGAAATGTGGTTTACCAAGAAACCAGTACCTCTTTCCATAAGTACAGCTTAAGAAGAAAAAAGAAAAGAAAAGAAGATTCTGTGGTGAAGGAGTGAGCATTCAGTAGCCATCCATGCAGAAGCTGATATAAAACCGATGTCATGCTTGCTTCCAGTCATCAGTGCTGCTTGGTGATTTTCCAGTATCGCCCTGCCAACATGTGACAAAATTGTGTCCTGAAGTCTGTGAAGAGAATGGTGTTTAATGCACCACTGAGGTTCAGTATGGAGGGATGTGTCTTGCCATGAGTTCTGGTTTCTCACCAAGCCTGACTTGTTACCTGCACCAGCCCTTCCAGTAATTCCCAGTACATTTCCAAGTGCCATCTGGTGGATTTCAAGGGAAATTGTAGCAGGCTTCGAACAGTCCACATACTCAAGTGCTGACTTGTTCCATTTTATCCCTCACCACAGAGAATCTTGATGACACTTCTAGAACATCCTTTCTCTTTGTCATTTCTAATTGATTTGCTTGTGGTCTCTACACATCTATTAAAAACAAAAACAAAAACATTCACAGATGGGAGCTGGTGGCTCGTGACTGTAATCCTAGCTACTCAGGAGGCTGGCATCTGAGGATTGCAATTTGAAGCCATCTTACACAGAAAAGTCTGTAGAGTCTTCCAATTAACCAGCAAAAAGCCAAAATGAAGGTATGGTTCAAATGGTAGAGCTTCAGCCATGAAGGGAAAAGCCGCCTATGAGCATGAGGTTCTGAGTTCAAGCCTCAGTGCCAACACAAAGATTAGCAACAAAAGTACTCATATTATTGAATGAATGCACAAAACATGCAGAAAACTAGAAAGGTACATCTAATGAAAATGTCATTTCTCTGGTTGCCCAACTTGCCCAGGTCCTGGCTGTAATTATGTTGATTTTCAACGAATGTTAGCATGCTCAACACATTGGCTTACTTTGCTTTTGTCCTGGGACTTGACCTCAGGTTCCCTTAGCTTTTCCTACTCAAGACGGTTGCTCTACCACTTGAGCCACAGCTGACATGGAAGATACTCTACAACATAGTGAATGGAAAACAAACAAACAACAAAGTAGAACTGAGCATTGGTGGCTCATGCCTACAATCCCAGCTACTCAGGAAGCTGAGATCTGAGAATGATTGTTCAAAGCCAACCTGGGCAAAAAAGCCCACGAGACTCTTACCTCCAATGAGCCACTAAAAAAATGGAAGTGGAGTTGTTCACAAGCAATACTTTTTTATTATTGACAAATGTTGCTTTTCAATCTGTGCATTTTTTGCTTCATAGAAAATGGAATGACCCCAGGAAGAGTACATATATGCATGATATATATTTCCATTCATATATATGATACATAAATATATAATATATGATATATATGTATATATTCATAAAGCACCCTGAATAGGAGAGGCTCAGATCAACCCTTCTTGCCAACCAAACTTGTCTCTAATCTCCATGATCTTTCTTGAGTCTCCATTCACATTGAAAGGATGAAATTGTTGTCAAAGAGCAAATAATTGGACCTCAGATGACTCCTTTCCAAGTCTGCTGTATTGATCCATCTACAATCTCTTATAATGTAGGAATAATTTTGCTTTTGACTTGAGGTTCCAATTTTAAGCTGAAAAAGAAAGTTCTATCTTAGTGCCTTCTTTTAAAGACTTTATAAATAGAAAATACTATTTTGTGTGTTTTTAACTTATAATGAATGGATTCAAGGGCTATCTTTTCTACATTAATATTATGATGTCTAGTGCTACCCGTGGTTATACCAAAAAGACCTAGATCAATTATTTTAATTGTTGTCTGGCTTTCTACTGTATACCATAATTTAATCTTCTCTGCTCATAGATATTTGACTTGTTTTCAACTTTTTTATTATTACCAACTGCAACAACTTCCTTGTCTCTATCCCCTTGGGTACATGGAAAGTAATACATTCAGGATATACACTTAGAAGTGAATTTGTTGAGTATGCACGCTTTCAATTTTAAGAGCTATGGAAAGAAATTTTCTAATTTATACTCCCACAAACAAAATACTAGATTTCCCTGTTCTCTAAATAGTCACATCCTGGTAAAACATGTTATGGCTGCAATTCTTAGTTTCACTAACTTATTGAGAGTAAATAGCATAGCATATCATTATTTAAGAATGGATTTCTCTGATTACCAGTGAAGGAGAAGAACTTTTCCTATTTTTAGTCATCGTTTTTATTCAGGATTTTTACAATAATTCCATATGCAGTTGTAATAAACAACATAGATAAATCCCTTGTGCATTTTCCTTCATTACTCCCTTTGCAACATTTTGCAAAATCATAGTATAACATCACGTCAGGATATTGCCATTAATACATACAAACACATTTGGATCTCTGCAGATTTTCTTTTTTTAAAATTTTATTTTATTGTAAAGATGCTGTACAGAGGGGTTACAGTTACATCAGTAAAATAATGAGGACATTTCGTATTGAGCATTGTTACCCTCTCTTTGTTTTTCTCCTTCTATCTCTTCCCCCCTCTCCCACTTACCCTCCCCATGCCTCCCCCCATGTTGTTCATTTCCAAGATAGTGTCTTGTGCGTATCATTGTTGAAATGCGTCATCCTGTGTCTTTGTTTCAGCGTTTTGTTATTCCTGATGCAAATTTTCTTATACTCATATTATGTGTATTCTAACTTTTTTATTATTGTTGTTGTTGGTCCTGGAACTTGAACTCAGGGCCTGGGCACTGTCACTGAGCCTTTTTGTGCTCTCTACCACTTGAGCCACGTTGCCACTTCTGGGTTTTTTGAGTACTTTATTGGAGATAAGAATCTCATTGACTTTTCTGCTCTGGCTGGTTTGAATCATGATCCTTAGATCTCAGCCTCTCGGTTAGCTAGAATTACAAGTGTGAGACATAGCTCCCAGCTTATTACACCTTTTTATTTAAATTATTATTATCTAGATTTTCTTTTCTGAGAAATGATTGTTTATTCTTATTATCTCTTGATGATTTCCTTTCAATCTTTTTTAATATGCTATAGTTGTATATATGTGTATATGTATATGTATAGAAATCTGTTGCCTGGTTTATTGTTACAAATAGAGCATGTTTGCTCTTTTTTTTGCTACTTATTTTAATTTCATTGTGACTTTTAGAATTTTTTGAGAAACTAAATTCTATTATTTTTTCAGTTTTTTAAAAAAATATTTTATTGTAAAGACGCTATACACAGGGGTTACAGTTACATGAGCAAGGTAATGAGTACATTTCTTGTTGAGCATTGTTCTACCCTCCTTTGTTTTTCTCCTATTATCCCTTCCTTCCCCTGCCTCCCGCACTCCTTCCCCAACCCAAGTTGTGAAGTTCATTTCCAACATAGGGTCTTGTGAGTATCATTGCTGCAATGGGTCATCCTGTGTCCTTGTTTCAGCATTTTGTTATTTCCCTTCCCCTCCCACAATTAGATAAATATATATACAAGATGCAAGGTATCAACTACAGTGACAACAGGGGATATACCATAAGAGAAAGAACATACAAAAGAAACAAAAAAATCATATAGTACATTAAAACCTACAACAACAAAGAAAAACCTCTTTTGTCCCTATCTTGGGGTTCATTTCACTTAGCATCATCTTATATGGTCATATGTACATGGCTTTTGAGCTTTTCTGATCATCTGATAAGATTATCCTAGATGTATACTAATTATTGTAAATAAGGGAAACCATGAGACCTATGTTTCTTTGAGTCTGGCTTACTTCACTTAATATGATTTTTTTCCAAGTCTTTCCATTTCCTAACAAATGGGGCTGAGTCATTCTTTCTGATGGAAGCATAGACTTTCTATCTATCTATCTGTATATATATATATATATATATATATATATATATATATATGTATGTATATATATATATATATATATATATATATATAATCACAGTTTCTTGATCCATTCATCTACTGAGGGGCATCTGGGTTGGTTCCATATCTTAGCTATGGTAAATAGTGCTGCAATAAATATACTCGTGCTGGTAGCTTTAGTATGGCCTTGTTTGTGATCATTTGGGTAAATGCCCAAAAGTGGGATTGCTGGATCATAGGGGAGCTCTATGTGTAGTCTTTTGGTGATCCTCCATACTGCTTTCCAGAGTGGTTGAACAAGTTTACATTCCCACCAACAGTGCAGTAGGTTTCCCTTTTGGCCACATGCCCTCCAGCATCTGTTGTTATTAGATTTCTTGATTATAGCCATTCTAACTGGGGTGAGGAGGAATCTCAATGTTGTTTTGATTTATATTTCTTTTATGGCCAGAGCATTTCTTCATGTATCTATTGGCCATTCTTATTTCCTCTTCAGAGAAGTCTTTAAGTCTTTAGTCCACTTTTTCAGACTTAATTTAAGCTTTTCCTTTCTTGTTAGAGAAACCATTGTCTACTTTGAGATCATAGTGTGTTGCTCAATATTTTCTTCTAATACACTGAAAATATTTTATATTTTGTAATCCTTTGGGAGATTATTTTATATTCAATAGGAGGTGGTGCTCTAGCTACTTTTTGTATATGAACACCTATTTTTCTTATGCAATAATTATTGATTAGTTTATCCACATCTTTCTGATCTGTCACTGGCTTCTATTATTCATCTAGGGACTGAGTGTAACTTGGTTTCATTCCTCACCTCTATCCAGATGATCTGTTTATTTATCCCTGTGAAACACCACCTTGATTTTTTTGTTCTAGCTTTATGCTTGATTCTAATGCCATATAGCACAAATCTGCATGCTTTATCTGTAAGAAGTTTTAGCTGTTGGCTATTTTTGTTTATCTTCTGACTCTTAACATGTAACATTTTTTAAACATCATTAAAAATTCAATTCACTTCTTAAAAAATTAATTTATAGACAGCTTTTATCTCTTCTTTTGAGATTGCAGTATTATTGTTTTATGCGGTACTAATAGTTTTTTGGTATAAAAAAACTACTGGTTTTCTATTAAATTATAAAGTTTTTCTCTTTCTCTCTTTTTTAGAAGTATGTCCTCATCTGAAAGATATGACAGCTACTGTTGTTCTTAGTCATCTTTTCTTTTTGGTTCTATAATTACTTCATTATGTCTAGAAACATCGCTATTATGAACTGGGTTTTGGAATTTATTGAGACTCTTATGATTTAGTGTGCTGTTGGTTCTTATAATTGTTCAATTAGTGCTTAGGAAAAGTGTAAGCTTGATCTGTGGGCTACAAGTTTCTTTATCTACCATTAGATCAAGCTCTTACATTAGGCTGCACAAATCTACATTTTTTTTTCTAGTTTTATTTTGTCTACTTGATCGATTAGGTTTTTTCTTTTCCTTCCCTCCCTCTCTTTCCTTTCTGTGCTTAAGAATGAACCCAAGGCCTCAAGCTGTTAGGCAAGAGCTACACTTTCAGTTTAGTCTGTCAGTTTCTGAGTGTAATACATTAAAATTTCCCATTATCATTTCAGATTAATCTCTCTTTGTAATTCTCTTTTGTATATTTTGCTGTCTCAAGGCTCATAATGTATATACCTTGATGGATTGCTAAACTACCCCTTTGCTTAAAAAATACAAGTTCCCAGAAAACCTCGGTGTGTTGAAGAATCATGTAAGTTACAACATGCTTCAAACTGCAAGTCTTAACATATAATTGACCTGCTTTTCCCTTGGACCACTCTTCATATTATGGTCCATGTATTTATAGATCCTATCCACTGGCACAGTATATAAAGAAGATAAACACATTCATCTCTCTTTATTAATTATTATAGATTCAAACAATTCTGAACTTGCTTTTGTTGTTCAGTTTAAATACTATTTATCAATAATATACCTGAAAATGCCCAGGAATATAGCTAATATGAAATTAGCATGTCTTTTCACTATTTCCAGCCCAGTTTGGACTCAGCAGTATCCTCACTGGCCTTTAACGGCTTCTTGTAGTATGTGTAGCCTTTCTGTACATTTAGATAAATTGTCTCTGGAAAGATCTGGACCAAATCCCATAGTGCTCTAGGATGTTCTATGGGGAAAAGCTTGAGACTCAGCTTGTCTGGTAATCAGATTCCAAAAAAGAAGTTATTGACTATGTGCTTTCTGTGTCTTTGTTTTGGACTGGAAGTTTGGCCCAAGTGGGAGAACATCAGCCATGAGTGAAAAAGCCAGGCAAGAAAGAGAGGTCCTAAGTTCAACCCCATTACCAGCATATACACTCACAAAAGAATTAACAAGCAAAAATATTAAACTTCTATGTTTTAGTCTTTTAATAGATTAAATGAGGATAATGTTTCTTCAGTGACTTGTTTGGATCATTAAATTTTTTATAAAATATTAAGGTACTCCCAGAACTTAATTATTTCTTCTTTCTTTCTTTCCTTCCATTTACACACTGTGACTCTGCCTTTGACCTTATAGTAGAACTACAAGTGTAAAATATCATTGTTGTCTATGCTTTCCTAGACTGAGAAGGCTCCTTGAAGGCAGGGAATAATTCCTTTTGTCTTAATGTCCACTACAAAACTTAGAACAATATTAGATGCATAGTAATAGACTTTAGAAAATGGTGACTTGTTGAGAAAAGAATACCATAGAATTTTCCTAAAGAAATAATAGAACGATGTTTTTAGGTAGGATGAGAGAAAAACACGATAGTTACTTTTGGAGTAGCAAAGACTTCTAAGATTGTATTATATAGGTGACTTATTCTCTGGCCTACTTTTCAATTTATGACACGCAGAAGGTCCTTTCGTGCAGAGCAGGTTCAAATTTCTCTGCATGAGAAGGCTTTCATGCATCCCTCATCTCTAGTTCTGGGATCTGAACCCATCTGAAAGCAGTCAGTCCTATATTCTTGCTATTGATCAGTGTAGAACTTTCAGAGGTACTGTAATAAGATCCTTCCCACGTTTCTGCTTCTACTCTTTTAGCTTGACAGCTTATGAAACAAAAAATGGCCAAGACTTGCAAAAATAGGAATGAAAGAGTTAACAGAGTTGTGGTCCTTAACACAAATCTCTAACATTGGTCTTATTGAACTCCAAGAAATGCTTACAACTCATCACTACTAAGAATCTAATTAGACATTTATTGCTTATGTAATTCCAAATTAATGGCATAGAAACAAGATTTATATCTCACATATTTGTTACACCTCAGCACTCTCCATTTTAATAATCAATTGGTATTTTGTTAACACACATTAACTATCCTATTAAAACTAAATTAAATGCTATTCTGATTTGATTTTATTAACTAAATGCTGGCAACACTAATGAGGTACAGGCCATCTAAATCATTATAGGACAGCCAAATTTGGGCCTTCCTTTTAAGTGAAGTAATTTCAGAGTGAAAAACAAATGAGCAGATGTGTTCTTTGAGTTGACAATTTCATAAATACTGCACAATTCAGTTATGATGGATTTCTAACCAACATTTCAAAAGACTAAAAGAAACTTTCAGAATATTCATTTTTTTCCTGTTAAGACTGAGCTAAATATTCCTTAAAGAAGAAAATATTTCACTCATACCTTATGTTGTAAGGTTACTGATTTTTTTTAGAAGAATAAGATAATGTTGCTTAATATGAAGACTTTAATTTACCTCTTTTTGGCAAAAAAAAAAAGAGATCTCCCTGAAATAAACAAAACACAACTCCTCAAAGCAGTCGCACATTTCTATTTGGGTGGAGAATTGGATTTTGTTTCACTGAAGAACTGAAAGCTTAAAAATAAGTTGCACAATAACTATTCGCTCAATTAATAATAATCAAGTACCTGTTATGTTCCAAGCTAAGTAGAATAGCATCCTATAATCTGGAACAAATATCCCTGAAGCCTTTTAAACTCACTATGACAGGACCTAGTGAACAGAAACATCTTGACAAAAATGGACTCATAATTCCTTTGCTTTAAGGCTTCATTCAGAAGCATAACACTTGGAGTTCATTCTTCCACACTGTAGGTTCCTTGTCTTGAAACATTAGAATAGTTGAAAGTAGTATCTGTGACCCAGCAACCATAGTAATAAATAAATAAATGGATAGATAAATAGTTCCAACCACGGGTCTTGGGCAAATGATTCCACTGGCAATTCTTCCCTTATGGGTTGCCAAACAATGATTGATAAATAAAGCTTTTTATTCTGCAGCAGAGTTCAAACAATTCTAACAAATTTCTAATTGGAGCTTTGTGGTAAGTGGAATAGTGTTCATGTAGGGAACCACATTCTGGTTTGCAAGGGAAAATTTGCATGTTTACCTGTTTTCCTGAACCAACGGTTAACAGTGCTAACCTTCTCATTCAAAAGGTCCTAACGCTGAAGATAAATTATATAATCAACGCGAGTATGAACTGTGAGCTAGTGGCAAGAGGTATAACTTCCAGTGGAGTTAGGCTGAACCATCCTCTTTTATCTCCCTACTTTTATCAGTCAAAATGAGTCCTATGCTTAACATATTCAATATAAAAATTTTCTAAAGTTTTTTTTATAAATTTTCTAAAAATTTTTCTAAGATTTTCAAAACTTTCTGGTTTTCCTACATCTGGGATTATCTATCACTTTGAACAAAATCCCACTAAAATTCAACCTCATGTCATGGACCAAATCAAAGAGTTGATGCTTCTCAATCTATTAAGATACTATCCAGGGGCTAGAGAATTAGCTCAGGGCTAAGAACACTTGACATATAATCATGAAGCTTTGAGTTCAGACCCCAGCACTCACCAACAAAACAGCAGCAAAATGATGTGATCCAATGAAACCTTTAAATTAGACAAAATGGCGTAAGAAGAGATTTAAGCCTAGGAGCACTTGGAGAAGTCTGGTAGACACAAGTTTCTAACAACTGAGCATATCTACCCAGACATCTTTCAAAACAGGAATAATAATAAAATAGGTAGAATGCTGTTTTTCTTTTTAAAGAATTGTACTGCCAATTAAATCAGATCAAAGAAAATCCTCAAGACCTAAGATAACCCTCTCTTCTCCACTCTTTCTGTTTGAGCAGAAGTAGAGAGAGAGAGAAAGTCCTTCAGCTTTCTGGGAGATCATGTGTTACAGTTTTCTATTGAAATACAAATGAAGATGACACTGAAAAAGAAAGTTCCTGAAGGACTACTGGGGAAATGTCTGGGGAGTTACTTACAAGGAGTTGAACGGAAGTCCAATCAAGGAATAGTTTTCTCTCCTAGACAACATCTGACTAAGTAAATTTCAGAATTGGAAGAGCCTGTAACAGCTGCATGAGTCCCAGCTGTATAGAATAAAGCCACCATCCCTGATCTACAGCAGAATGGTTATGTGAAGGGCAGATCACTTTCTGCGGTTCTTCCTGTAGTTTCAAATTAAGGATAGTTGCAACCATATCTGATATACTATTGCTCTACTAGCAGTCAGTACCACAACAGATGAATTCAAGGCAACACAGTTTCACTCACAGTAGAAAGTTAACTGGAATATTTTCTGGAGAAAATACATTCTATTTGCACAATATTGATAGGAAGCCATGTTGGGGTTCTTCTCTTGGATTTTTTTCCATTATCACATGGACTATTCACAACCCTTTGTGATAGGCAAACACTTGACATGGGGTGAGACCACATAGACTCAGCTTTTAGGGAGACAAGTTGAAAAATGGTATATATGATAGAAGACAGGCACATGTTAAATCAGGGAAGCTGGTGGCTAAGTAACTTGCATTTGCAATGCTGAGCCTCCACAGCTCTGGCTCGTTCCTCTCATCTAACTACAAAATCAGAGAAAGCATATTGTTGAAGCTTGAACACTTATGGGCAATTTCTATTCTTACGCTACTGATATTGCATTTGTGGAACCATAAGGGATCCCTGGTGGCTGATTCAACACGTAGCAATTTCTAGAATTTTACTTTACATCCAAATAATGTGTCCTGCTGAACAGAGTGTTGCCTTGTACAGGGACAAGGTGATTTAAAAATCAAGCTCAAGTTTTATTTACAATAAAATTCAAGATAAAATAATGTTTTCCTGCTAGGTGATGTTAAGGGTATGACTTGGAGGATGGAATGCTAAAGAATTAAGAAAGTTACCGAAGAATCATTGGGTGTTTTTACAAGCATGCCATGAATACAGGCTCAGATGGGGATAGTGTATCCAAAGATTAGCAGTGGTAAGCCATGGATGATTATAAAATTGGAATTCTTAAAATTAGTAAGTATTGGGAAGTGCAGTCTTTTCATCTTTCAATCACAGATAACCAATGAAAATAACAAAATACAAATCAATCAAGAATGTCCTCAAATCTTCATTTTCAATAAACTGATCAGCTACATAAGAATTGTGACAAGTTAGCTTTATTATTTTTAATTAATTATAATTAGTGATAAATTATCTATTTGATGATTACCTTAAACAATAAAGCAAAATAAGTAGCTAAGAGGTTAATATTTTTAAAGTTTTAAAAGTAATATGTGTTTTAAAAGTTTGAAAAGTTCTGCATGAACAGTCTGAGATCAAAAAGAAAAAAATAATCTACAGATGAAAGTACAAAAACATTAAAACTTTTCCTTGTGAATGAGAATATAGAAACTGAATATTGGAGTATAAAATAGTAAAAGAAAATAGTAAATAAAAAAGAGGAACAAACACTCCACAACAGCAAAATACAGAACATAAAGGTAATGTTTGCACACACACATATATGTGAACACACACACAATAACTTTCTTTTTTTGGGTCCAGTCCTGGGGCCTGAACTCGGGGCCTGGGCACTGTCCCTCAGCTCTTCAGCTCAAGGCTAGCGCTCTACCACTTGAGCCACAGTGCCACTTTCGGATTTTTTCTTTTTGCTTATGTGGTGCTGAAGAATCGAACCCAGGGCCTCAGGCATGCAAGGCAAGTGCTCTACCACTGAGCCACCTTCCCAGCCCCCACACACAATAATTTTAATTGTGTTAATATGTACATATTTTTAAAGTTTAACTGCAACATTGATAAAAATGAGAATGGAATACCTTTTTATATATAATGACTGCATCAAACTGATACTCTCGGAGTCTGTAGCACAGAAAATATTAATAAATTGGTAGGACCTTGACTGGGTCAATTTGGTGATAAAATTTAGCCTAACTTAGACTTTCATATTACCTAAGTTTATCCAGCAGGAAACATCATGGCTACATGCTACAGTAGATGCTGTTAGGGACCACTCCTATCTCTTCTATTAATGCTACCTGAATTACAACTGCCTCCCTAACAATACTCTGCCTGGTATTGTTTTCTGGAAGGAATTATGCCAAATGATGAGGTTGACTGGAAACTCAACTCTCCTGGACACAGACCTCAGCCAAGAATTGACAGAAGTTAAGAATCCTCACCGTTAATGGAGACAACTGTGAGTTCAGTCCTGTCTTTTAAAAGTAAGAGTTGACTGAAGATTTGGATGACTTAACACTACTGACTTGACTACAAGAAACCATATGCTGACTTTCTCCTTTTCCCTTTCTCTTGTCCTTTACTGATTTGTGGATGCTTCCTGGATTACTACCAAATAAATTACTTATGTTTTAATGTGTTTCCAAGTCACCATGTGGGAGAAATGAATGTAACTGAATGTTTATCACCATGTTATTTATAATATCAGAAAACTGGAACTGTGATATGCAGGTAATAATAATAGGTCCTTCAGCATTATGATACAATAAGCACTCATTCAAATATGAAGAAGAATATTTAGTGTCCTAAGAAGGGACGTGGGATAGTGGAGTAGTTATGATCACAACTTCTAGAATGAGATATTATCTCAAGGTTTGCTTCCATCAATAGCTCATTTGATGACTTTAGGCAGATACTTCATTATAAGTGTCACTTTCTTGACAGGTAAAACAAGAATGGCAGTAGTATCTCACAGCATTACTGTGATGATTAAATGAGACAATAGTTCCTATAAAGTATTTAGCCTAGTGTCTGAGACACAGTAATAATCATTATGGCATATTAATCATCTTGACATAAAGTTTAAGATACAAGTTTAAAAGATACCATGTTCCATCACTGTCACACACACACACATATTCATAATACATTCATATGCATGAATTCTCACATATACATGTTTACAGAGTAGAAAATGGGATATATATATATATATATATATATATATAATACTAATAGCATCTTTCTAAAAACTAAGATAATGGATATTTTTGTGTCTTTCTTTGGTTTTATATTTATTACTTTCATATTCTGATGACAAGAGTTACTTACAATAAATTTAACTCAAGAAGATACAGTAACCAAATTTCTTCACAGAAAAATGTCAGGTTTTGGTCTAAAGTGAGCTGATCCTTGTTGATGAAATTGAGGGAAACGCTGTCACAAATCTTCATGAATAAGGTTAAGTGTCTTCAGTCAGGAAGATTTTCCCTTCAGATAATGTTGATGATGGATGAATCTCATTGTTCATTAAATAGAATGTCTTGTCCCAGCCCCATGCAAACATAAATACTACCAAAGACTGAGCTTGACTAACTCTAGCATCTGAGATATAAAATAGTTGACAGTTTAGGAACTTTCCTTCTTTAAACATCAAAACCATCGAAGAATCTTACAGCCTGTTTCATGGTATCAAAATGAGTGAGTTGCTTCAGGAAGATTGACATTGTGTTAAGCTTTCCTTCCTCAGAATTTCAGATTCCATTAAGTTTGAGCCACTTTACAAATGGACAATAAATCCAATAGCTGTATACCTTTACCCTTAACTGATGAGGTATGAATAAAAATAGCTGTGCTCTCTTGAGCAAATGAGAAATGCCCTCTTCCAGCATGTGCAGATGCATATGTATTAATCAATGTTTCTCATTTGAGGGCTCTAATTGACACTCACCATTCCCCATGAGTCTCTGATCTGAGACTTAAATAACTTTCTGCTATTCATCCATCTATCTGGATAAAATAACCTAATCTGTATTGTCAGCTTCTATGTCTTCCAAGTAGTCCAGAAACTAAAATTAGAGGATCAGAATTTTTTAACCTATGATTTGATCACTTTTAGCATTGACTCATGTAGTTAATTGGAAATTTTCACAGTATGGGTTCTGATGAATCATATAATGAAAATTATATAATGTTATATAATGAAAGCACCAAAATCCTTTAGAATTTAAGAGAAAAAGTATGAAAAAAATTTAACTTTGTCCCTATAGATGCCCTTGTATGAATTCTGTGCCTTTTTTTAGGTTTAGAGCAAATTTATTAGACTGTTTTACCCACAGGTGATTAATGCATTCAATGCATTAATTAATTAATTAATCAATGCCAACAAGGATCCTGCAAAGTGAGCCATTCAAATAACCTGCTGAAAGCATTTAGCTAGGAAAGATATTAAGAGAAATTTGGAGATTAAGGATGAGGGCACATTAAATACAGAAAGTGTGATGAAGAACCTAGAACTTTTGACCAAGAAGTATAAGAGGCCTTGGTGTTGAATGGACTACTAAATAGATCATATGAACATGAGCATTTAACGACTTCTCTCTTCACTTCAACTATTGTGTCCTTACAATGCAAGTCCATAAAGGAATAAATGGCTGAATCTCTAGTTCTAAGATGATAGTGATTCTTTGTTGAGACACAGACAATCTAACAATCTGGAGTTTGTAGATGAAAGCCAAAAATGAGCACATCTGTGACATACTAATGAAAGACAGGAGGAGGAAGAAAGCTAACATGAGTTGATGTGGTCATTTCTATGTGTGGGCTCTGCACCAAGAAACTAGTGCTTATCTGTTTAGTCAACAAATAGTTATTGAACATCTGCTGTGATTAATGGATGTACTAGGTCCCTGAGATATCACCTTATGGAGGATAAAATCCCTTTCTCCTTATATCCCAGCAAGGGAGACAGAATATCCCAAAATTAATTTAATTATAATTCTGTTCTATATTGTGAAGGGGTAGGACAGGCACTTTGAGTGGGAATCTAAAGAACAGGGACCTTTCACAGCATAATGGATCATATCAGAAGGAAAATCATATTTACAAGGAATCATTAAGCATGAATAGAAATTGGCTGGGCAGAGATGAGTGCAGTGGCTCATGCCTGTAATCCTAGCTACAGGAGAAATCCCTTAGGCAAAAGTTTACATCTTTAAAGGTGGACTTGGTAACATGTGCTTTTCATCTCAGTTCCACAGGAAAGGTAAATGGGAGGATCACAGTCAAGACTGACCTGAGTGGAAAGTGAGACCCTATTTGAACAATAACTAAAGTAAAAAGAACTGAGGATATGGCTCATGTGGTAAAGCACCTGTTTAGCAAGCACCAAGTCCTTGAGTTTATACCCTAATAACTCTGGACAGCAGATGATAGAGCATTCACAAGGACCTAAAGCAGAAGGTAGGTTTCAAAGTTCCTGTCACCTTTGGTCAATAGACAAGACGTGCACAGATATTTTATTTATCTCTTAAATTACTTATTCAGGATCTTCTTGCTAATGGCTGGGTGGTAAGGTTCAATACTAAGTCTATGGAAGTTGAAGACGCATGTATTTTTCCTGGCTGGCAAGGGTAGCTGATTCCTTTTGACTAATGTACCTCTATCTTTCTGGCATCAGGGTTGGATGACCTAAACATGCATTCTGTTTGAGTTTCCCATCTTTTGGAAGAAAGATCTGTTAGTAGGTCATCAGAAGGAACCATGAAATATTTATCCAGGGCTGGGCAAGTTCTGCTAAGAATCAATTCTACAGCACTCAGGGGTAGTAAAGAATGTCCTTTGTTCCTAGAAAGATAGCGTGAGGAGGTATTCCTGTGTTTTACAAAGCTCAAAGCAGCACTGGGCATTATATTTACCATGTGGAAAAGATCATCATTATGACTTATTTACCATCTTTAAAGTTTCTAGTTGCTACTTAAAAACACTTCTAACCAACTCCCAATGCACCCGAGTTGATTATAGTTATTATTAAGCTGAAAGTTAAGAAATTGCTCATAAGAAATCTGCATCCTGTCATGTACCAAAGCCGCACATATTTGTTCAGATCCTTGTTCTCAGAGTGTAGGTAAACATTTCCCCATGTCAGGGGGCTTTTCAACACTTCAATGGCATAGTGGGAAGCCCTTTCGAACCCAGAGTGCAATTACTAAAACTTAAGGTAAGTGGGGAGGGGAACAGAAAACGTGATTGCCAACCCAAACAAGCGAGGTCCAGGGGACGGCTTAAGTTGCGCATTAAGTATAATCTTTTGGCTTTGACAAGAAGGTGAGGTGACCAGTAATTAGCCATTCAAGTTGAACCCTAAGCAGCGTGACTTGGATGGGAAGTGGGCGGCTGCCCAGCCCACAGTTTCTGGCATTTGAGAGCTTTGCAGGCAGGAACTCATCTTGAGCCTAATAAAATGATTTACTAGAGTGAAGTTGTTAGTTTGTTTTTGAATGTGCACAACTGGGTTTGGCTTTTGTGTTGTGATGGTTGTGGTGGTGGTGGTTTCTCCGGTGGGACTCAGAAGAAAAACGTGGTCCATCTTCTGTGACCCCTCAGTCAGGAGCTCACCTTTCCTCACTTCTTCAACTCATCCAAATGAGGGCTAGCCCTTGCTGGCAGAAATGGAGATGGATCCCTGAGAGCTATCAGCAAATCTTACCGTCAGCAAGGCATTCAACAAACAACTGAAATAAGTGTGAATCTCCACTTGTAAGTTTTTGTGGCCAGGAAACTGCAAAACTGTTCTGATTTCCTGGTGTCAAATTTAAATTGAGATGGAGTGTTATCAGCCCATCAGGCTGACAGGAAATGTAACCCAGCCACAACTGGCCTCCACCCATACCCCACACACCACAGCTCTGGATGAGTCTTGCAGAATACAAGACATGGGGAGGATTAATCCAGTATTTTGTCCTCTGTCTACACTGGTTGGTGCTGATATGCCAATGGTCTGGACTCCATGTTCACTTTAGGTGCCACCTCTGCAGCTTTTAGCCCACATATGGGGTGCAGGAATCTCTGGTGAGTCCCACTCCTCATATCTAGCCAACTTGGGGACACACCTAGCCCTTGCTTCTGAGGGGTACAGTTTATCTTCTGGATCAACACACAGAATCCCAGGAGCCAGTCACCACTTTCCAGTCTGAGGAAGCAGACTCTTGTCCTTCTATAAAAAGAAGACCTTCCTCTCATTTTTTTTCTGCCTTAAGCTTCGAATAACAAGACTACCTGTTTAGAAGGTAGAACCACAAAGCTTTCAGAAAACAAACACAACTGAATTTGTGGGGGTCAGATCCCTGTACATGTGTGTGTGTGTGTGTGTGTGTGTGTGTGTGTGTGTGTGTGTGTGTGTGTGTGTGTGTGTGTGTAGAAGAGGAAGTGGTGGCTGCAACATCTACCTGAAATCAGGTGAGGATTTCATACATTCAAAATCTCCCTGGTCTACCTTGGTGATAGGAAACGTTTAGCCTTATCAGAATTGCTGAGTGAAACTCCAGGGAAATGTCTAAAATCCTTAGTAATCAAAAAGAGGAAAAAGCTTGGTGTGGTGACACACATCTATAATCCCAGCACTTAGGAGGCTGAGGGTGGAGGATTTTGAATTCAAAGCCAGCATGAGCTACATTATGAGATCTTTCCTCCACCCTTCCCACCAAAAGAAGATGGGATGGGGATTTCCAGACTGGTCTGCAGAATTGACAACATTCCAATTTAATAGGAAGCCACTATATAACTTCTCATAGGTTGAATGGTTTTATTTGTTGAAAGGATGAAAAAAGGAAAGTAGTTTTATGCAGGGATTAAATTTAAATTTAATTTTTATTATTCTTCTTTTCTTTTGTGTTCTTTGGCTTCCCTATTTCTGTTGATTTCTGTTAGTTTAGGTTCTGCCAGTTAGATTTAGACTGGATTGTGCCCTGGGGCCAGGGAAGGGGGGGTGGTATTTGTAGGCAAGTTAGGTTTGAATGTAAAAGCACAGAGAAGACATCAAGAACAGAGTGGATCTATAGACTAAAACTGTTATTTGTGATGTGTGTGTGTGTGTGTGTGTGTGTGTGAGAGAGAGAGAGAGAGAGAGAGTGTGTGTGTGTGTGTGTGTGTGTGTGTGTTTGCTGGTTGTGTTTGCTATTTGTACCTCTCTTAAAGCTTAAAGAAGTCTGCTGCATTTGACCATTTTATGTATCAATCAGCACTCCTCATATTCTATGAATGCTGTGATTTGGACAAGGGCTTCATGGCATTCTCTTTGACTTGTTCTCAGCTTGCATCTGTTCTGCTCACAATATTAGAAGAACCATGGCCATTGTCACAACTTTTGATGCTATATCAAGTGAGATAGCCACTCTTGAGAGCTATTAGGGGATGGGCAGATCAATACAACTACAGAGAAACCACTCAAACCTGGTCATATTGGGTTAAAAGTAATGTTATGTGAAAGAAAAGCTATAGAATGCAATAGGCATGCCCTGCTATCCCCAGGCCCCTCACCCCTGATTGCTGTTATAGGCCTACAAGGAGGGAAATGTGAAAACAACTCTTTGCATACAGAAACATCCTCTGTCTCTCCTATGGGGCCCTGTGTGATAGAGTCATAACAACTGCAAGGCCCATTCTTCCCGCCCTGGTAATGGCTCCACCTCTATCCTAGAGCCTTTGGGAACACCAGTCACAGTTCACCAAATCCTTTCCAGCTCTGAAAAGGAGAAAAGGGCATCACCACCACATATGCTAGTATGCAGAATGAGGAAAGCATGGAAAAAACCCTAAGTAGTGCTATCCTACATTCACTGAAATAAAGAACTCAGACATCTTTCCTAGGCGAGAAACAGAAATTGCATTAGTGGACTAATTACTCTTCAGACTATATATCACTTTGCCTTTCATTCCATTCAATATTAGTTGCCCCATACTAAACAAAAGGCCATATGCTTCTTTTACATTTCTCTAGACATCTTGAATGGTAAGTGTTAATCTGATAGGTGTCCATTGCCTGTGACCTCCATCTGGGTATAATTTTCCATAGTCAACCCTGATGATCTGCATTTTCTCCTTCAAGTCCCTCCTCCAAACCCACTACTGTGGATCTTGCCTTCACATTATGCCATTAAAAGCTCCAGCTGGAAGGAAGTGCCTCTGAATGGAATCCAAGAGAAGAAACAAAGAAGATGGGAACCAGATGCCATTTAAGTCATCTTTGTGAGTCATTCTTTTTCTCCTGGAGTGTCTCTCTCCATTCAAGTCTCTTTTCCATTTGAAGCCCCTACACATTTGAAGCCCCATCCCTCAGTCTACTGATGCCTTAGTCATCCTCAGCAGACCTATACCTATTTGAACCTGCTATACAGCAAATGTGGACACAGCATTAAATAGCTAAATGTCCACTAGTTAGGTTTTAACATAAGATAGTCATTTCCTTCTCGAATCATTTACCGACTTTTTCTGGCCCTTTGCTAACAATCTCCACCGTCAGGTTTGAAAATGAACGATTCCAGTTTGATAAGATTATATACCTTCGAATTGGTAAGGATTCAAGCTAATCAACAAAATAAACAAATAAAAATCCTCTAACCATAAAAAGTTATGGTCAATTGGTCATTTTCCTGTTTTTGAAATGTAACAAGTTGATTTCTATGTGATAGATCATCTCCTTCTTGAAGTTGAAGTCATTTATTTAGCAAAACAAAGAAACCAACAAAAATCCAGCTAATTTACAGAAAAACAACAACAAAAAACACCAGAGGAATATCTTTTCCACAGTAGCTTTAAGAAACAAATTTCAAAATTTTTCCAAAAGAATATTGAATTAAACTGATGGTTAAAAAATGTGATGATTGACAAGAACCAACGTTGTTTAAAAAAATAATCCATGTGCCTACTTATGTATACAAACATTCTTAAGCACACACAAACTGGGTACACGTGTATTTAAAACACCGGAGTAACCACATGCATTTAATTATCATTCTCTTCAAAAATCTATTGAATTACAGGCACAAAGAGAATAACTTCATAATTACAACAAAGACAAAAATGATAGCCATCAGCAGCAGAATACTGATGACTTTCTGGAAGATAGAGAGGAAGTGAACAATACTGATGGGAGCAGAAAAGCAGTATTCCAGATCTTCTCTGAAAGCCAAAGGAAAAGTAGAAATATTTTTCCCAAAGAAGCCATGGCGAAATCTCCACCTGGGCCATTACCAGGTTCAGACCTCAGGATTGCAAAGAGCAGCCCAAAGGCAAATTGTTCGCTCTTCTCTGGTTGTCCAGAGAATGGCTGCCCAGCTGAACCTTGCTAAGAGAAGAACCATGCATACAAGAGAATTCCCATGGACTAGCAAGAGAATTGAAAAATCCTCACCCACTCCTCAAAATCTGCTGTCTTAAGAAAATGATCTCTAAGCCAAGTATTGGTGGCTTACACCTGTAATCTTAGCTATTTAGGGAGGACTATGGTTCAAGGCTAAGTTAGGCCAAAAGGTTCACAAGACTTCTTCTCAACCCATAGCTGGGTGCAGTGGCACACAACTGTCATCTCAAAACACATGGGGTTGGGAATGGAAGGATTTTTGTTCCAGGTAAGCCCAATCAAAAAGGTCCTTGAGACACCATCTCCATTGAGGGTAACTGAACATTGTGTTGGATGTCTGAAGAAAGTGAATTACAATTCGGGGGGGAGGGGCACGCAGGGAAGTAGGACCCTATCCTAAAAATAACCAGCAAAAATCAGGGCTGGAGGCATGGCTCTTCAGTAGTGTGCCAACCAAGCAATCACGAAACTCCACTTCAAAGACAAAACACAAAAAGAAGTCTTCCTCTAGGAGAACTAAGGCTCCTTAAATAACCACAGGCATCCCATACTGAAACCCTTTGTATTTAGTGTTTTAAAGGAGGAAGAAAGCCATTTGCACGATCCCCAAGCTCCCGTGTCAATTGCCATATCTCACACTTATAGCCAGTCCCAGCTACAGCATGATGTTTCCTGTTAGATTTGACTGTGGCATGTCCCCTATCAAACTCATAAGGATATTTGAACACCACAGTGACCCTGTGGAGTGGCACTGGGCCTTTAAGAAGTGAATAGGAGTGGTGAATACATTTTTCATGGCTTCAAATGAAGCTGCCCCTCAATGTTTGCCTCTTCTACGCACACCATTTCTTCTTCTGTCCACCCTGAAATGAAGGGGCTCAAGCCATCACCAGAAGCCAAGCAGAGGCCAGTACTACACACGTGGACATCTCAGTCTCCAGAACAATGAGCAAAAGTAAGCCTCTTTCTTTATAAATTACCTGCTAGACATTCTTTTATAGCAGCAAAAAATTCACTAAGAGGATTCTTTACTAAGGAAGCAAAGCTGACCACTGGCAGAGCTACTGTACTACACAGCCAGCCTCTTAGGAGTTACAGTCATGTGTAGCACAAAAATATTTCTGTCAATGACAGACTGCATATACAATGCTGGGCCCATAAAAACATGAAGAAACTGAAAAGTCCTGTGGCTTAGAGATGCCGAAGCTGTCACAATGTCCTAACAATGCATTATTCACATATCTGTAGTGATGCTGATATAAACATACCTACTTTGCTGTCATTGTTGAAAACTCCATCAGGAAACACTATAGTAGTGTCAACAATCTCTGACACATTGAATCAGACAGTAGAGGTTTAAATATATCATTCAAAATCGCACTACAGGAGCCCGTGCCAGTGGCTCACGCCTGTAATCTAGCTGCTCAAGAGGCTGAGATCTGAGGATCGTGGTTCAAAGCCAGCCCGGGAAGGAAAGTCCATGAGACTCTTATCTCCAATAAAACCACTAGAAAACTGGAAGTGATGCTGTGGCTCAAGCTGGAGAGTGCTGGCCTTGAGCTGAAGAGCTCAGGGACAGCACCCAAGCCCAGAGTTCAAGTCCCATGACCGACCAAAAAAAAAAAAATTGCATAACAGGGATCTATGAATACAAGTCCTGAAGGCAAACTGTATAGGTTCAAATCCCAGCTCTGATACTTAAAAGTTAAAGTACCTTAGACAAGTCATCGATCTTCTGTACTTAAACTCACTTTTCTCTAACATGGTAAAGTATTCAGGAAACAATCTCAGGGTTGTTGTAGGGCTATAAGCATATAATAATCACAACATAATGATGGAGTTTTATTGTGTATTCTTCTCTAAGTTATTTTCCATTTTTACCATTTGCATATAGCTTGAATATATGAGATTTATATATCAGGGTTTACATATGTTATGTAATGTTTTAACATTTTACTTATCATGTATGTACACATGTGCGTGCACACACATAATATATATATATATATATACACATGCATATACACATTCTGCTCATGAGAATATAAATGCTTTCATTTTCTTCTTTGTACCTTCCTGTGCTGCCAAGTCAGTATAGAACTACTATGTATCGTCTTTATGACCACAAAACATTTATTTTTTAAAGGTATCAGTGTATTTTTATTGTCTTTGAGAAGTTCCGATTCAACATGTCAGTTTATGAGTGCAATGCATCTTGACTAATGAAGACACCAGCATATTTTCAGATGACAAATGTGCTACATCTGAATCATTGGCTTTTGCTGATTTAGTCCATGGGGGCCCATTATATAACCCATGTGATTAGCTAATCAGGGCTTTGTGACCTCTTTCCCGGACTATTACAAAATCCTCCTGGCTGCCCCCGCCCCAGCCCTACCCAAGCCATCCTCGCAGTATTGTCTGACCAGTACTGCCAGAGTAAACCTTGTGCATTACATTTGTTCATGTCAACATGTCATTATTTTCCTATGCTTTTACAAGTGTTCCATTCAGGGCATCATCCACTAAAGCTACTCATTCTTAGATTGCCTACCTTTCTAGTCTCCTAAATCTGCCACTGTGCAAAGTCTACTCAGAGGCTATAAGGAAGAACATTTGTCTACCTTCTCTCCATTTCCAATGGAGAGTCCCATCCATTCTGGAAGATCTGCTGCCTCAGTTGCCTGTGTCCCAAAGCCGAACTCAGAGCCCTCATTCTACCCAGTATGTCTGCCTTGGGGGCCTGTTTCACTGAGCAGCAATTATGTGTTTACATTCCTGACTCACCTTCAATTATGGCCTCTTTGAGGATGTAGTATTTTGCCTTTCTGTGTCTAGCCCAGCAACTGACCCCAGAGAGTCCTCAATGAATGAATATTACACAAATGGGTTCGAGAAGAAATTATTTTAAAATGCCTTTTACAATCATAGTTCAAAAATAAATGCTACAGAAAAATAAGAAAACTCAAGTAAGTCAAAAGCAGAAAATGTGAAGCACACATAATGCCACCTCTCACTAAATTTTAATGTGATAGACCAGAAGTTCTCAAGCCTTTTGCTCTATGGTATTTCTAGTATTTCGTTATCTTTTTTTAGTATTTTAGAACAAAATTATGTTTATTACATAGCTTGGCCCAAACAACTTAATAATAGTATAATTTTGAATGTCCAACGTATTACTGTGTTTCTCTGGAAATGTTAGATGTCTGGAGCAGGAGAACGAGGTATATGACAGTACTCCAAAATACATTGGCACATAGTTTGAGAACCACTCTGGTCTAGACTTATTAAAAGGATCCTTAAAAAGCAAATATATTGTAATTATTGTACTGACTGTTTTGTTAACTTATTAATATTTAATAATGAGTAGTAACTTTGCTTATTGGCAGCCGCTTATTTAACAATAGCTAATATTTCATGAGTACTTAATATGCTCTTTATGAGGAAGATAGAATATTACATCATTATCTTCCTGAAGAAGCACAGATTCTGAAATTTTAGGATTATACCAGTGTCTCACTGTAGGTGATATAACCTAGCTGTGAGCTCAGGAAATTGGAATCTAGAATTCCTGTTATAGACGATTTCACTCTAATGTTGTTAACATTCACCACCGCATTTTAATGGGGGCCTTTATTGTGAAAAAACATTGTCGTTTATTTAACAAAATCTCAAATATCCATTAAGTCATTTCCAACTTTTTACTATTTCCAATAGCCTTGAAATGACCTTCTTTCTAGCTATATGCTGTCATGTTTATTTCCTTGGGGAAAATTTCTAGAAAGAGAATTTCTTTGTGAAAGGGCAACATGTACAAACTCCAAGATTTTTCTCAGTGCATATTATCCAATTATTCTGGAGGGTTTGGACATGTTTCTTTTTTAAAATTTCATTTTATTGTAAAGGTGATGTACAGGAGGGTTACAGTTACATAAGTTAGGTGATGAGTACATTTCTTTTTGAGTAGTCTTACCTCCTCTCTCATTTTTTTTTTATTGTGAGAATACTGTACAGAGGAGTTACAATTACATGGGCAAGATAACGAGTACATTTCGTATCAAGCATTGTTGCCTCCTGGTTGTTTCCCCTTCCCATCCCTTTCCATCCTCCTCCCCTCCCCCCACCCAGTCCTCCCCCTACCCCCCACCAAAGTTGTTAAGTTCATTTTTCGACATGGATATGTTTCTTTCCCACTCTTTTTAAACTTATCATCACAAATTTTAAGTATTTTCATTACTAAAAATATTAATTACTGGTAAATCAAGGAAAAATACTGATACTTCTTGTTGTTGATTAATACTGTTCTACGTTTAATGTGGTTTTGCCTTTTTTATTTATTTTTATTTTGTTTTATTTTATTTGCCAGTCCTGAGGCTTGAACTCAGGGTCTGGGCACTGTCCTTGAGATTCTTTGGCTCAGGGCCAGCTCTCTACCACTTGAGCCACAGCGCTACTTTCAGCTTTTTCTGTGTATGTGGTACTGAGGAATCGAACCCAGGGCTTCATGCATGCTAGGCAAGCACTCTACCATAAGCCACATTCCCTAGTTGTGCATTTTTAATAGTCAGAATTTATTTTTTTACTTTAGAAGAGCAAATCAAGGCTTTAGAAGCAAGTGAAGGCTGAAAAAGCCCTTTGTACACTCAGCTAGTCCTATTTGTATTTGACTTAAGCTAGCTCATAACACAAGATACTTTGGCAATGGGGGTGACAGAAATACAGTCTATGTTAGCTATTGTTTCTGCATCCTAGTCCTCCTAAGACTATAAAATAGTCTCTCATTTTAGAAATTCCACAAAAACCTCCCATGCTCCTGGATTGGGAGGATTAACATTGTGAAAATGGCAATACTGCCAAAAGCTATCTACAAATTCAATGTAATACCTATTAATATCCCAACCTCATTCTTCAATGAAACAGAAGAAGCAACCCGAAAATCCATATGGAAAAATAAAAGGCCCCAGATAGCAAAAACATCCTTAGCAGAAAGAACAGTGCTGGAGGAATATCAATACCAAATTTCAAACTCTACTACAAAGCCATAATCATCAAAACAGCTTGGTACTGGCACAAGAACAGACCTGCGGACCAATGGAATAGGACTGAAGACCCAGAAAGGAACCCACAGACCTATAACCACCTAATCTTTGACAAGGGAGCTAAAAAAATAGAATGGAAGAAAGACAGCCTCTTCAGTAAATGGTGCTGGCAAAACTGTAGAAAACTAAAGCTGAATCCTTATATATCACCCTGCACCAGAATCAACTCGAAATGGATCAAAGACCTCAAAGTCAAAGCAGACACTCTGAAAACATTACAGGAGGGAATAGGAGGGGCTCCTTCGCACAGGCCAAACTTTTTTCAAAAAAGACCCAAATCGAAGAAAGGTTGGACAAGTGGAATTGCATGAAACTGTAGAGCTTCTGCCTGGCAAAGGACATAGCTAGCAAGATCAATAGAAAAACACGGATTGGGAGAAGATCTTTACTAGCCATACAACAGACAAGGGTCTCATATCTAAAATATTCTTAAAACTCAAAAAATTAAATCCCCCAACAACAAATCCTCAGAGAAACAACTGTCTGATAAATAAGTGGACTATAGAATTAAAAAGGAACTTCTCTAAGAGGAAATAAGAATGGCCAATAGACACATGAAGAAATGCTCAACTTCTCTAGCAATAAAAGAAATGCAAATCAAAACAACATTGAGATTCCACCTCACCCCAGTTAGAATGGCTATAATCAAGAACTCTAATAACAACAGATGCTGGAGGAGATGTGGCTAAAGGGAAACCTACTTCATTGTTGGTGGGAGTGTAAACTTGTTCAACCACTCTGGAAAGCAGTATGGAAGATCATCAAAAGACTATACATAGAGATCCCCTATGACCCAGCAATCCCACTTTTGGGCATTTACCCAAATGATCACAAACAAGGCCACACTAAAGCTACCAGCACAACTATGTTTATTGCAACATTATTTACCACAGCTAAGATATGGAACCAACACAGATGCCCCTCAGTAGATAAATGGATCAAGAAAATGTGGTATATATACACAATGGAATTCTATGCCTCCATCAGAAAGAATGACATTGCCCCATTTGTTAGGAAATGGAGAGACTTGGAAAAAATTACATTAAGTGAAATAAGCCAGGCCCAAAGAAACATAGATCCCATGGTTTCCCTTATTTGCAATAACTAGTATATGTCTAGGACAAGCAGAAGAGCTCAAAAGCTATGTACATATTGTTAGTATTATGCTCACCTTTGGTCCCCAGCTCCACCCAGACCTGGGCCCCCTCCCATTCCTGGAGTTCCCTCCATACAGCTGGTCCCTCCCTCTCTCTGGGCAGACCCACCTGAGCTCCCATATACCTCACTTCCTCTCCCCCAGACCTCCTGCTACCTGGATAGGGACAGGTGCCATGGACTTCCTCTTGGGGGAAATATGGCTCCTCTAATAAACCTTGTAATAATCTTTCTCCTGTGCCTGCCTGCCTCGCATGGGATGGATGTGTGAGATCCTCCTTCACATATGACCATATAAGATGATGGTAAGTGAACTGAACCCCAAGATAGGGACACAAGAGGTTTTATCTTTCTTGCTATTGTCTTTGATGTATTTATAATGTACTATGTGATTTTTTTTTTTGTTCTTTTTGTATGTTCTTCCCCCATGGTCTAATCCCTGTTTTCACTGTATTTGATTCTGGTGCCCTGCATCTTGTTTATACATTTTTCTAATTTGGGAAGGGGAAGGGAAATAACAAAATGCTGAAGTAAGGATATAGGTTGATCCATTGCAACCATGAGATTTGCAAGACACTATGTTGAAAACAAACTTTACAACTTTGGAGGGGAGGGAGGAGTTGGGGAGGTGGGGAGGGAAGGGATGGTAGGGGAAAAACAAAGGAGGAGTTAAGAATGTTCCATACTCATGTAACTGTAACCACTCTGTACAGTATGTTTACTATATATATATATATATATGCATATATATATACTAGAAGAAAAGATTCTACAGCAAAGAATGCATTTATGGGATAGAGGAGATGAGGTAACAATGGATAAGGATTCAGAATCCCATGGGCCCAGTCCTGTGTCATAGGTTTAACAGCTTTCAGTTTACACTTGTTTACTAAAATATCCAGTTCTTCCAGTCACAGAAATGATTGAACGATGTGAAGGAAGGAAACTGTGTTCTTAGGATTAGCTATCTGGAATATATCCACCCAAGTGATCCACTCTAATTGTATAATTTTCTTCTTTAAAATCTAGTCCCAAGCGGTCTTCTTCTACATACAATGTTGACACTTTAAGTACACTCAAGTTTCTTTTATTTTGCATAGATAGAAGCATTCCTCCAAAAAGATATACGATAATTTCATACACAATTCCAAGACCCATAGCATACTGCTATGTAGACCAGTTTAAAGGAAATCTCTTTAATGTTTTTTTGAACCTTGGCTAATGCAAAAGCTTAGTGAACGAACCAGCGCTTTAATTAACATCAACTGTGAAATAATTATTCTGAGGATGGCTAATTTTCCTAGAGCTATCAACATTTTCCTTTTAATAGGTTCCTTGATTCCTCATACAGATTGCCCTGCCTATAGCCAGCCATTACTGAAGGTGCTAATAGTTTAGAACCACAAGATTTTCTCCCTCACAGAATGCATCCTGAAGAAATTCCCAGCTATCTTAAACAACTTCTTCATTCTTTTCAACCCTGAATTGTTTCAGGGTTGAGACTAGCTATTTGATAATAGAGAGACACAGTTCTTGGTGTTAGAAAATCTAGGCCAGCACCCCCCAACCCCCAAACAAACTTTGGACCCATCACACTTCTCTGAAACTCATGTTCTATCTTGTCAAAAATAAGAATAGTGAAAGGCAGGCTCTTATCCTACCTACCTGACAGGTCTATTAGTGAATTTGTATAAACACACCTTAGGGTTAAAGGTAGATGTTGTTTTTATTACTTCATAAGCATCCTTGATCCAGAATGAAGAGAAAATTTCCTACTCCATTACTTAGGACCATTCAGAATGTGGGCCGTTGGGAACAGGGTCCCACTTCTGAGAAGCCTCAACCTCAGCTGGATGCACAGGTGAGCTGTCTGTGCAAGTTCCTCTCAGGCACAGGTGAAGCTCTTTTGGAAACAATGATGGTCATTGTTCTGCTGGGTGGGGCCAGAAAGGGGGAATGTCAGTCGGTAACCACCCGGTGAACCTTAGCCAAGCCCCTGCTGTGGCACGAAAAGCTCTTTCTCTTAAGATTCGATTTTCTCATTAAGAAGTACCAACTAAGCTGAAATGGCAGTGGTACCTAAGGCAAAACTCTGAAAACAACTCTGGAGAGGCAGGTTCATAATGCCACAGCAGGGTCACAGCAGATGGAGGCTGAATCCTCTGCCCCAGTTTCTACTGCTCCGCTGCCACCAGCCCTCACCCTCACTCTCCACCGAACAAGTTGTGCCGCAGGAAGACGAAGAGCCAAGCTTTATCTTGCTGCCAAGCTATGAGGACCCTTGAGGCCAAATTAGACAAGCTATTAACTAGCAGCTCAAATTGGGCAACTTGAGCAAAGAAACAAGCACAGGCAGAGACCATGAGCAGAACAAGGGCAAAAAACTGCAATACGATGGAAAAGGTAGCGACCGAAACCATCAAGAAAGAGGAGCTTTAAGAGTCCAATGTAGAGACATAGGAAGAAGAGATAACCAAATCGCAACATTCAGCTCAGATGTAAAAGAGTGCTCACAGCTTAACCTGCTTTACGCGGCTGCCATTTTTCTGAGTGCTTTGTGAACTAATAGCTCACCTAAGGCAAGTTTAGAGATCTCCAGGCTGGGCCATGAGGAGCTGTCCCCAGTTGAATGAAAGAAATAAATGTATGCGTTGTTCAGTGTTCACTCCTTTTGTTCTCCAAATAATCCCGTTTCAATAAAGATCATCCTGCCTTGATTTTACCTGATGATTATAGGATAATGAACTTGTATCAGAGAGGCAGTGCGTATACTTTCTAAAGGAGACATTCTCAAGCATTAATTCCGTTTACCAAGAAAAATATCCGGAAAATGTTTATTTAAGCACAAATCACACACTTTAAATGGCTTCTTTACTTACACACATAAGCCATATTTACTAGGCATTTGTAATTAGGGATTTGTGTTCATTTGTTTGTTTTGTTGTTTTGTTTTTCCCCCTTTTCAAACTCATTTTTAGAGAGAGGCTTAGAGACTGAAGCAGAAGGATTGCAAATCTGAGTCTAGCCTAGGCTATATACCAAGACATTGTCTCAAACCAGAAATAGAGAAAAGAAGGAAGGAAGGAAGGAAGGAAGGAAGGAAAGAAAGAATGATAGGAAGGAAGGAAAAGAGGGGGAAGAAAGAGAAAAAAGATTGTAAAATAAAAAGAAAAAAGCAAACAAAAATAAAAAATATATAAATATCAGGACTTTTAAAGAAGAGCTGGAGATTAAGAAGAAAAATTAAATTAAGAAAGTAACTTAATTATAGAAAATATAGAGTAGAATGAAACAAATATTAACAATGTACCCGTCCCATAGCTTGTAAATTCCTAATATTTTTATATTCTCATTTGAGATTTAAAACTTTTCTCACAGAGTACAAAACTATAAAACACGAAAGTTGAGACTCAACAAAGTAAGTTCCTAGCTTAACAAGGTAAATACCCTTACAACCACAACTGGGCCAAGAAACAAAACCATTCTTCTGACTTTAGTACAAATCACCAAAGAGGAACCTGAGACAAAGACAGAAAACAAATAATCAATTCTGACCATCTATACCAAAGTAACACAACTAATAAATAGAGTCATATGCAAAATCTAAAGTCCAAAATAGTAATAATTTCTCTTGGGTAATAAAAGACTTCCTCTACTCCCCCGTCAGTGATTGAGAACCTTCCTTCCCTCTCATGCCTGGACTCAGCATTTTCCAAACTGGAGTCATTCTGGCATTGTGCAACCTATTCCACCCACCCCCAAATGCAAAAGCACACTGCATGTTTCTGTAATTATTTAACTAAAGTTTAAAAAAAAAAACATTAAGCTGGGTAGTGTTCAGGATGGGGGAAAATGATTACAAAGTGCACCCAAGTTCTACTTCTCCCATGAGTGGCTTCACTTTGATGTCAAAGTTACGTATGTTTTCATTGAAGTTAAAGACCTGCATTGAACTTAGTTCAATGTATAAAATAGTTCCTTATTCCATACAGATGATAGCTCCACTGCACGGGCCCAGATAAAATCAACACTTTCATTTTATGTACCCATAATCTCTTAGATTAGAAAGAAACTTTAAGGCTTCTTAACCTTTCCTTAGTTGGTCTTTCTTGATAACTTGTAATCGATAAATAGTCTGTTATTTACAATGGACACTTGATGCACTAGAACTCTTTGAAGTACATTGAAAATGTGTGGAATAAACACAATGAAACCCTCCATATAATGAAAACGTGCTAAATATATAAAGAGAAATAAAGAATTCTTACTGCAAGTACAAGCAAAGCAACTCAAAATTGTATAGGCAAATAGGGGAAGTTAGAGATTCTTGTAACTAAACTGAAAAGGAAAAAAGAAAGATACTAATGACTACAACACTTTTAAATTATTTTTTCAGTCTTAGTTCTACTTCCTCATTGCTTTGTCTGCTTTCTTTTTCCCAGCTGGCCTAGAGAATCTGAAGACTGGAATCATACCTGTATGATTTTGTGTGTATGCCAGTTCTGGGGCTTGAAATCAGGGCTGAGTGCCATCCCTGAAGTTTTTGTTCAAGGTTAGCACTCTACCACTTGGGCCACAGTTCCACTTCTGGCTTTTTTTGTACTTAAAGATAAGTGTCTCATAGACTTTCCCACATAGGCTGAATTCAAACTGCAATTCTCAGATTTCAGTCTCCTGAGTAGTTAGGATTACAGATGTGTGCCACCAGTGTCTGGCTTGGGCTCACATTATTTTAACCTCCTCTTCCTAATGAAATATGAGTTGTCTTTCCACTCCTGATGTGTACAATGGCTAAAACTCTGCAAATGTACACTTACAATACAGACATTAGGTAGTACGCAATGTTTTAATGTAAGAAGACTACTGGAAACAACTACTGAATCCTACTTAATAAATGCAAGCTGAAACATTTATCAGTAAGTATACTAATGTCTGCAATCTACTTTTAAATGTACCACAGCTAATTTGTTAATAGCTGGACATATGAATGTACCAGATAAAGCAAATGTCCTACAATGTCAAGTCTTTCAGTTTTGTTGTATGCTTGAATTTTTTTTTTTTTTACTGAAAAAATGTCAGAGCTGGACAATTAATCCAAAAAGAAGCTGTTACTTAAACTAGTTTTAATCCCTACTCAGTCCTGACCCTGTGTGAAGAGTGTCACATTGAGTACTCAACTTTGGTCAACTGCTTGCTATCAAACATCTAGTGTGCTGCTGGGCATGGTGGCCCAAGGTTGTCATCCTACCTACTTAGGATAGATGGGCTCAATTTCAATCATTTGTTAAATATTGGCTTGAGAGTGAATTATTTTATGCCATTTAGCATCTGGCACCTATAAAACCCAGATTTTACATTTTAAAATACATTTGTAAACATAGGTTTTTTTTTTAAATTTTATTTTATTTTATTTGAGAACATACTGTACAGAGGGGTTACAATTACATGGGCAGGATAATGCATACATTTCTTACCAAGCATTGCAGCCTCCTCCTTTGTTTACCCTTCACCTCCCTTCCCAGCCTCTCCCCTCCCCCCCACCCAATCATACCCCCCCCCCCACACCGACATTGTAAAGCTGGTTTTGACATGACATTTTGTACTTCTCATTGTTGCAACAGGTCCACCTGAATCCTTAAACGACTTGTTTGTTCCCGTCTCCTCCACATGTTATACTGACATCAAATATAGTGAAAGCGGGGGTTACACTGTGGGGGAGGGACATACAAAGCAACAAAGAAATAATCTTATAAATGTGTTAGAAACATGCATGAAAGAAACAAAAACATTAAAATACATATTTGAGGGTTCGTTTTCCTAACATCACATTCTCTGACTTTTTCCGCTTGACTCATACCTATACTAGATATTGCAAATAAGGGAAACCATGGGACCTATGTTTCTTTGGGCCTGGCTTACTTCACTTAATATAATTTTTTCCAAGCCTTTCCATTTCCTAACAAATGGGGAAATGTCATTCTTTCTGATGGAGGCATAGAATTCCATTGTGTATATATACCACATTTTCTTGATCCATTCATCTACTGAGGGGCATCTGGGTTGGTTCCAGATCTTAGCTATGGTAAATAATGCTGCAATAAACATAGTTGTGCTGGTAGCTTTAGTGTGGTCTTTTTTGTAAACATTAGGGTAAATGCCCAAAAGTGGGATTGTTGGGTCATAGGGGAGTTCTATGTGAAGTCTTTTGAGGAACCTCCATACTGCTTTCCAAAGTGGTTGAACAAGTTTACATTCCCACCAACAATGAAGTAAGGTTCCTTTCTGTCCACATCCCCTCCAGCATCTGTTGTTGTTAGAGTTCTTGATTTTTGCTGTTCTAACTGGAGTGAGGTGATATCTCAATGTTGTTTTGATTTGCATTTCTTTTATGGCTAGGGATGTTGAACATTTCTTCATGTGTCTATTGGCCATCCTTCTTTCTTCTTCAGAGAAGCTTCTCTTTAAGTCTTTCGCCCACTTATTTATTGGGCAGTTTAAACATAGGTTTTAAATTGAGGTCTGCAGGTATTGGCTATGATAGGTTAGACAAAGTTAGCTTATTAAGTTAGTTTATTTAAGTTAGGTTGAGTTAGCCCAAAGAAGCTAGTCTTTTCCTCCCAGCCATACAATTGTTCTTTAATATATGCTGATATATTAAAGTATATATCCACATACTAAATTATTAAAATCTCTCTCTTCACCCCCATCACTGTCCAACTTTTTGAGATTGGACTTTATCAGGAATTTTAATAGTTAGCATTAGGAGGTAATACACCCCTGTCTAGAAAATTCAAAACACATTTGTATGTTCTTAATTGACAAGAACATGAGGTCAGGTTTGCTAAATGAAGCCGTGTGTCCTTGGCTTGGCTGAGAATTGACACACATAAGCCAAGGCCATCTCGGCCTTCTGTCTTTTCCTATTTGATTTAGGAACATCCTCGATGGGCCTGTATTCTTTCCTTCACTGTCACCTCCCACACATCAAAACCACTAACGGACTGCTCATGTCAGTTCCTGGCCAGAGCAGGCAAAGAGCAATTTCCAATCCAGCTCTTCCACCCAGGCTGGTACCAAAGCCCAGAACTAGAAAAAATGACCGACAACTGAAGATTCAGCACACAGCCTTTTTTGGCTTAATCACCGCACCCATTAATTTCTATAAGATCTACAGCAGTCATTTTCAGATTTTATTACAGTTTTCTGAAACCTTTGCTATGTTTCTATCTGCCTGGCTTGCTAAGGTTACATAGACACATTTTAGTAGCAATGATAACAAATGTCTGTTAGCACTTTCATGGTCTTATTCTACATCAGACATGATGCTACTCTCTTCATATATCATAAACAGGTCATCTGATCTTCCCAATGACTCAATGATGTGGTTCTTACTAACTATTCCTTTTTCCAGATTAACAGTGACAAGTCACGTACAAGTTGAGCAATTTACTTTAAGTCACGTGGCTAGGAAGTAATATGATTGTGAGTCCAATCCAAACACTATGCTTCCAACTAATTAACCTTTGAGCAATCGGCCTCATACTGTGCTATAAGAAGGTAAGTGTCTTCTCAAGATCAGAAGTAAGCAATAAATAAATACCTGAGTTCGCTACTTGAAGTTCTGGGTTCTTTTCTAGTACAAATTGAATGGTGAGATTTAGGAGAAATTTTACACACACATTCACAAAACAAAAGAAGAAAGAACCCCATGAAAGTGTAATGATTTCAGTCTTCCCATTCTGAATTCATAGAATTTAGTTAAAGGTCATAAATTATGTCTGAGTAGGAACTATTCAAAAAGGAATATAAGATTTAGTCAGATAAGCTCAACACCAATCATTAAGAATATAATATGTGTTATGTATTAGAGTCTGTAGATCTCTGGTGCCAAGATTATAGTACACAGAAGATGCTGGATCTCTCTGTCCCACTATTACTGCTTATATATGTGGAGTTCCTTCAATGGTATGACTAAAGCCAAGGGAGACAGAAAACAATGAGAATAGCAAAACAAAATCAGACCTCTACTTTGAATCAGTGACTTTTTATTATAAATCTTATGTAGTTGATTATTAGTTATGATGAAAATCTTCAAAGACATAAAAAATAAAGAATAGGTATAACAAATTCCATGTACTCAGCAACTCACACTTGGTTTTTTGCCATTCTTTCGTGGATCATTTTGGAAGTTGCAATTGAATAGCTTGGACCCAGGTTGGATCTCAAATTTGTATCTTCTTCAAAGCTTGCCAGTGATCCTCATGAGCTTCTAGGTTAGAACTATTTTACCTCTCTGGTCCTGGAAGTAAAGGCTGTGCTTGCCTTTAGATATTTCTCTGGTGGCTTATGAGAAGTTTGAATATCCAAGACAGAGTGATCTGTGAGGAAAGGATTCGTTCCAGTTTTAAGGAAGAGGCTGCGATGTGAGGACAGAGACAAGTGTAGGTTAAGTGAAAAGTAGGGTGGCTGAGGCATCCAGAGAAAAGCAAAAATAGGAAAGCAAGGGCTCAGGACCAAGGGGAAAAAGTAGTTTCTGGAGATCAGCGTCTACGGACCATACGTGAGGAGCTGTGTGACAAACACTAGGATTTGAAGTCATTTGGCTCAGCTACTTTTAGAGGCCAAAAAGAAAGAAAAAAACAACAACCACAAAACCCAGAAATGAAGGGCTTGGAGGACTACCGTAGCCTGTCTCTTCCAACCTTCCAATCTCCTACCATACTCTCTTCTTGATCAAACTCAGCTGAAAGCCAGGGGGCAAGTCCAAAGACCCAAAGACACAGAGAAGGGCAGAGAATGCGTCTGAGGAGAGGAGCCAGGTGGGAATCTGCAAGGGCAACTTCAATCCTTTCAGACTTTGAAGTGAGAAGAGATGATCACCTCTTCCTGGAGCCAGTTTGATGATTCTCAGCCCAGGAAGAAGCCAAGTCTAAGAGCAGGAAGATCTCCTAATCATCATTAATACTGATGAAAACCCTTGTCATACAGTCTTGCTGTGTGTGCACAGGTGTTCCTTCAGAGTCAAGTTGTACTCTATGGGGGCCAAAGTTCAAGGACTATAATCACTGCTTATTTAAGTTGTCACTGTGGAGAAGCCTGGCTTAATTTTTTTTTAAGGTAATGTTATTTTCTGGTCACAGGGACATTAGTTCTCAGTGAAATGCAGTGAAAGGTGATTACGTTCTTGTTGCCATTTAGTCTCAATTTACTAACTAAAAGGACAATGTTGGGGTTCTGATCACAGAGGTTTTTATGGAGCCCATTTTTCCCCTTGAAATCTCAAACTCTATCATTTGCAAGTTGTTAAAAAAAAAAAGCTAGTATTTCACTTTTCAAGGCTACAATGGCATTTATTTGCTGGTTAAAGAGCATGGAAAGAAAATAACTCCCAGGTTGAAGTTCATGTTTTTAACTCCATCTCCCCCAAGGGACACAAATATGCACACTTGCACCTCTAGCCTCTGGAATCATACTCGGCAATGGAACTCCATAAATTTAGGGAATTGTAACCAGAAACTCCAAGCACAAGGCAGCAGAGCCCAGGAGAAAGGAACTGTTTAGGGCAGATGCCTTTGAAAGGATTCCATGAGCAAATGGCATCAAGTCCAAATGGAGGGATGATCAGAATAGCAATAGACATTGAAGAGAGAATCAGCACCATTCTTTCCAAATCTCAGAAGGAATGGAATGGCTCATGATATGCATTCAAAGGTCAGAACTAGAACTAGTCATAGGAAAACTATGGATGATAAAAGTTAGTGACTGATTTCTTCACGGCTCTCGTGCCTAGCTCAGCTCTTGGCATGAGGACATGTGAGATATTTGTCGAGGGGATGGTGATCACTGGCATGGGTGTCAAAGATGCAATTTGTTGATTTCAAGACTCAGGGTTCAAGTTAACACCTTTTGGAGCACTGCTGGGAAGGTTGCCGAGCACATACATGAACCCAAAGGAAAACTGTTCTGCTTCTGGGATGGATCAGTTCGAAAGCTAATGTTGCTCCTTTGGGCCAAGGTATTTATGATCAGAAGTGGGGGAGAAAGAAGTTATAAAGGTCACTCTCTCTCTCTCTCTGTTTCTGGGGACTTCGAGGAGTAGAAGGCAAATCTCCAGTGTGGGAGACTAAAGGTAATCTCTCAGATTGTACAAACAAGAAGTCAATAGAAGGGAGGGACCCTTGAGAAAGAATCTGAGTATTTTTATTTGATGGAAGACTCAAGATTGGAGTGCATTACAGCTGGGGCTGGGAGTCAGTTCTCCTGAGGCAAAGGTGTTTCTGAGAGGTACGGGCACCCACAAAACATTTGCTTAGTCGTTGATATTTATGCACCCAAACAATCAATCCCTCCAAGCTTCTAAAGTTATGAAAAGGAGCGCACTGCTTCAGCCCCAGAAAGCATAATGTATGCTTGAATATTGCCCTCCACCCAATCCACCACTAAGTGAACACTTTTAAATATCCTCTTGATTTTGCATACGGTTTAATTAAAGAATACAATCTGATTGCTCATCTGTACTATAGCTGTGAGTCAATGTGTGGAATTTATAAGAGGGCTTGGGTTTATCTTTGAGTATTCACTTTAACAGGGAAAATTTTCCTCTTCTCTTTCTGCTTGAGGTCCTGGCTCTTTAAATTCTATCCTTATTGGCAGACTGTTGTCATGGAGAAAAATAACTTTAAGTAGTTCTTTTGGAAAGCTTTGAGATGCTGTTCCCTGCTATTTAAAGATCCACCAGTAAAGCAAAAAAGTACACTCTGCTTCCATATAAGGCTCTGCCACTCCAATGGGCATGGTTCTATGTGCATCACAGTGTAAGACAGGTCCTGAACAGCTGGAGATCACAGTTAGCATGTCTACCCGGCCTGGGAAAGCAAAAGGATGACAAAAATCAAGACTGCTTATCCGAAATCTTCAGTCTATTGGGTCCCCTACTCATTATGAACAGAAACAAGTAAGACCAGCCAATTTTTTTTAAACCTATTTTGCTTCTGACCTGGAATATTTACTCTATATGTCCGGTCTCAATCTACAAAATCCATTTCCTTACCAAGTCTTAGTCAAGTACTCAGAATCTAATTTTTTCCCAAATCCAATTCACAAGCACATACTATATACATAAAATATATTTATTTCTTGGCTAGGGTCTGTAGAGGAGATTCTGAAGTATAGAACAATGTCCCAAGAGAGTCTGATTTGAGAGCTAGATCAACACAGACAAAAACAGATGAAATGCCAAGTGATATAGAATATTAGTAGTTCCTACCCTTAGACTTATTTTCTCAGGAGTTATTTTTAAAATGCATATTCCCAAGTGATTATATCTTACTAACCTAATAGGTAGGTCTCTAAACCTCAATTTTTCTCTTCTCTAAAACAGGGAGATAGATGGTCTTGTTGGCTTCTGATGATCTTTCGCTAACACACTATGATTTTATCATTTAAGAGATTAATATGTATGGTTTAGGTAAAGATCAATGCAAAAAAGTCAAGGGACTTGGGAATAATGTTCTTAGGAACTAAGAAATTCCAATGGGCAGGGAATGGCTTCTAGCATAGACTGTAAAATTAGACATTAGATTCAAATTGCAGTTCAGCAAAGTACTGGCTAGCCAAGAAATTTTAATCTGTCTGGTTGTATCCTTTTTATCTGTAAAACTAGTAATGGAGTAGAATTACTTCATTGAATCCTTATGGCATGGTAGATAAAGTACACAGCAATTGCTTACTGAACAGCATGAGCATTGTTCTTCATATTAGTGGAGAGAGGCGAATAAGGAACTCCAGCTGAGCAACTGTTATTGAGTTCAGCAGAAGAGGGGAAGGCATCTGGCTTTAAAGGAAGTGGGGCTGTGGCTGGCATGGAGTGAGTCTGCCTTTACTTATGTCAGAAGAGGTATGTCATCCGTGTGGGAGAGTGCTTGCTTAGCCAGGGCAAGGCACTGGATTCAAATGACCACCACTAAAAAAAAAAAAAAAAAAAAAAAAGCTAAGTTACTGCCATGCTAGAAATTACTGCCCATTTTGTTCATTATAGTAATATTCTATCTCTGTGTAGAAATGAAATGAGCTCATTCTTCAGTGAACTGACATCAGAATTTAGCTTTGCTGAGGTTCTAGGGAGAAGTGTATGGAGAAAGTACTAGACATGTAGCAAGAGATATTGCAGGGGATGACAGCCCAGAAGGCTTTGACTTAATGTCAAAGTTCACAAATACTCTAAAAGAAATCTTATTCTTGGTTTTTTATTTATTTACACTTGAGACTAAGCAAATTATTTAAATTGTTTTCCTAGTTATCAAAAAAATGAGTTGCCTACTTGAAAAGGCAATTTTCCAAATGAATTATTTTGCTTTGTCAAATAAATATGATTGAAAGCCATGTCTTTGGAGACTGGATCATTTTATTCATAGTATTATTTAATGAACAGTTAATACACACATGAAGAAGTTGTTGGACATCAAGGCAGTATTTACAAGTGAATGAAATTAGGGATTCCTGATCTTCCTTTCAGAGATTTTGATTCTGTAGTTTTGGAGTGAGGCCCAGGATCTGATTTTAGCAAAGCTCCATCTGATTCTGAATGATCACACTGCATTTTTAGGAACCCTTAGTATGGGTGATGCAAAGATGAATAAGGCAATTTTCCTGCTACAATGATCTCTATCATCCTCTTTAAATGCAAGGCATTTTCCTACTTCCGATTTCCTTCTCTCTTCTCCTCTTGTTCACCATATGTATACACTCTGTACAAGGTGCAGTGTAGGCAGGAAGATGAGAGATGTCTACTCTCCAAAATCACGTGTATGTGAGTGTGTGTGAGAGAGAGACTCACAATGGTTGCCACTTATATGGCAAAGTAAGTATAAGCTACCCTCTTACACAGGTTCATTCAATGTAAGAGATCCATCTAGGGGAAGTTCCTCACCCAATTCAGCAGCCTCTTAAGTAAGAACATAAGATGGATGCAAGTTAGCAACTGAAATGCAGAAGAGGCCAGTCACACTCCTCCTACTTCATGAAACTTCCCCTAAGAAAGCTTTCCAAGTACCTGCGAAAAATGTACTAGGAAGGATGTTTGGTGATAGTTCCCACCCACCAGTGATTTGCTAAGCTTCAAAACATTCAAAAAATGCTGAGGTAAGAGGATTTTGCAGAATGAAACCAAACAGGTCACCACAGAATTTTGCTGGTCAGAGAAGAAAATAATCTAAGGGAAATATTTAATCTGATGAAGTATCTGTTTCCTAATTCTAGCTCTGCTACACCTCATACTCATGTTTCTGTCCTTTATCTGTCTTGTTTAACATGTGTGCTTATTTTGTGTGTTTGTTTGCTGGTGTTGTAATCTCTCCTCTACCTTCTATAACAACTCCGTGAAGACAAATTATTGCTCCCCAGCTTGTCAGCAATGATGTCACAGGATCAGTGGACACTCACTAGTTAGGAAAGGAGTACATGAGTAAATACATACCAAATTTTGGTAGCATAGTTATTTGAAATTCACAAAGCCTTACAACAATTGTCCTTCCATCAGGCTCAGGAGGTGTATTGCAAAAAGAAGGATATTAGGTATGGAAATGTTTGGCAAACAAAATGTATCAAGCCAAATAACACCAGGCATTCCGTGTTAGAAACATTAAACGAGGTTTGGCTCACTTTAAGGCAAGTTGATTCATTATCAGCTGTCACCCCCTAGTGGTAAAAAATAGTCTTAACAGACTTCTATGGGTTTTGTTTGTGTGTGTGTGTGTGTGTGTGTGTGTGTGTGTGTGTGTGTGTGTGTGCGTGTGCGTGTGTAAAAATGATTTTATTACCAATCTCACAACTGTTAATAGATGTTAACACAAACACAAATACATCCATGTATGTTTCGAAGGAAAATGTTTATGAATTACTTCTTTATTTTGACGTAAATCTGACAATGTGTCGACTTACTGCAAAATGCAGCTACAGATGAAAATAACATACTTACAACCCCCTTAGAATCTTACTCCTGTCACACTTGCTTGTGGAATTCTTTCCTAAAATATAATTAAAATAGCCTTTATTCTCAACATCCTCTAGAGGCTATTATCAAAGTTTTATTTAAAAATTGACCCTTACCTTGTGACATGCAGAGAACTTCCATGATTACATAGATCAACTTCTCAGAGAAATTTCTGAACAAGACAATTTTTAAAATGCAGGGGAACTCAGCCAAAGTACTGCAAACAAATCATTCGTAGCAAAACACTTGCTCAATGGAATTCAACCATATTCTCTATCCTACACCTTGTCCTGTTTCCTAAAACACTCCCAGACATACATATTTCTAACAATGAGTATATGCTGTGGATGACTTTAAAATAAACTATCCAAAATAGTGTCTAAGTCTAAAGTCACCAAGTGCAAAATATGTTTCTTTTCTTGCATATACATGTTAAATGTGGCATGTGACTCTCTCTTAGCTGGAGAGATAACAGTTCATTTATGAGAGTTTATAGTGAGAACTCATTTGTTCAAAGGACCCACTGTGTGTGTTAGCAGTGTTTTTTTGAGTACTCATTATGTTCCATACATTGAGTTAAGCATTTAATCCTCCTGACTCCTTTAATGGAAGAGACTCTACTATCAACAATATTTTATAGGTATGTCTGTAGAAATGTATTAAATTCAGGACACAAGATTGCCAGTTGTAGAACTAGAACTTCATAGTGTCTGATTGGCTAACATTTTAGCATAGGGTTTTTTCCCCCAATTGATTGGTTGCACAAAATACCAGACATGAAGCTAACAGGAGTAATGATGTCATCCATCAAGCATGTTGGCAAGATTCAAAAGGATCCGGAAAATATTTACCTTCTATTGAATAAAAACTGCATGGTAGCTGGGCGCTGGTGGTTCATGCCTGTAATCCTAGCTACTGAGGAAGCTGAGATCTGTGAATTGAGGTTTGAAGCCAGCTCAGGCAGTAAAGGCCATGAGACTCTAACTACTGAAGAGCTAGAAGTGGAGTTGTGGCTCAAGTTGGGAAGCAAGGGAGAGAGAAAGCTCAAGGACAGGGCCCAAGCCCTAAGTTCAAGCTCTAGAACTGGCACACAAAAAAGGAAAGAAAGAAAAGAAATTAATCGCTAAGGGCATCAATCATTAATTATTAATCATTAACCATTAATCCCTAACTGCATCAATCTTGTTCAACTGCTGTGGCTAATGAACACAAAACAATGCCTCATGCATAAGATGACAAACAATAATTTTGAATGTATGAATAAATTAATTTCCTCAATAAATAATGCTGAATAAATGAAAATAAACTCATGATGTTTGCATTTTCACTCTTCTGAACAAGCTTGCTCCAAAGTCCCTTGTGAGCAGATGGGTTCATGAGCTGAAATTTAAATTCATTAAAGAAGCCTGCCAGAGCTCGTGTCCTGTAAGGGTAACACTATTTTTTTCCCTGATGCTTGATATACCTCAGAATGTGGACAGTCCATGAACTGATGCAGGTTTTCCTTCCCATGGGACCAGTTTGGTTTAGTCTTCTGAGAAAATGAGGTCCTGCCCTGACCAATGCTTACCTTGCTGCTTGACGTCCTTGGTACCTCAATCCATTGACTACAGAGTCCATTGGTAGGTCAAAGAGAAAAGGTTGAGAAACTCCTGAATTACTTGAATTTCAGGATAATAGGTGCTTCTTGAAAGTTGGTGTTAGTTTAGGAGGTACAGAACATAGTTTTTGTGTAAAGTTGTATTTATCCAAAACAATCTCCACATGAACTTTGATTTAGCTGAAGACCACTCCCATCAATTCCTCTACCCCCCAAAATGTAACTTGATTGGGTTTTTATTCGATTCTTACTTCCCTTTGTAGGAGGAGAAAGAAAAGAAGCAAGGTGCGTGTCCCGGGAGAACCTTGGTGTGTAGAAAGCTCATTGAGCAATCTTAATGTGGAAAGATCTTACTGTTGATGTAATCTTGTGTTTCCCAAGCCTGTCTGAACATCAGAGTCACCCCAGGATCTGGTTAAAATACCAATTCTCAGGCCTCACCTTGCTGATTTCAATTCAACAGCCTTGGGTGAGGCCTGGTGTGTTTGTATTTTTAACACTGATGCTTATGTTCCAGCAAATTTGGGAAATTTCAGCCTAACACATCCCTTTTATTTACCAAATGCAGAAACTGAGTTTTAGAAAAGCTTGACTGTTCCTGTCAGTCAGTGTTAGGAATCTTCGGTTGTTTGACCTGGATTCTTTCCCTGACTCCACTAACTCTACATCCCACTGTTTAAAAAAAAGATATAAAACACACACACACACACACACACACACACACACACACACACACACACACACACACACGGCAACTAGGCACCCCAAAAGCCTAACTCCCTCACTATCTGAAAACATTGGTTTTCTTCACTATTTCCTCATTGTGAAAACTCATTTCTCACAAACTCCATTGGTAATGACTTCGATGGTCATCTATATTATTAAAGCAAACGCTACAGATGACATCTCAGGATGCTGTCATGGCTTGTGAAGGTAAACTTCAGCCTCCAAATTCTAAGCTGAACCTCTGTTACGTATTATTTGTCTTACATGGTGAGTGAACAATCTGCTAAGGTAGATGTGTCCTGAGCAGTAGTAGTGTGTGTGTGTGTGTATGTTTGTGTGTGTGTGTGTGTTTACTAACCCATTTTCATTAATGCAGTTCATCTGTCCACAGATAATTTGCATGTCTTTTTCATAAGAAGGGCATCATATTTCCTTACATTGAAATGCTTAATACTCTCAATCAGAGAGACAAAAATACCTAGCCAGCCTCAATTCTTATAAAATAGAGCTTAACTGAGGATTCAACTGACTTTAGGAGACTCAGCTTGCTGGAATGGTCAAGTTGGTGAGTCATTTATCTATCCTCTGAAGGAATTTATTTCAGGATCTCAAATTCCAGGGGCCTCCAAAACTCATTAAATTGTTTGGTAACTCCAGAGGTCTAATAAAGCTATCAAGCAATAGATAATACCAGGAGCAGCCCACAATCTAGGATGAGCTTGTACTTCCTTTTATTTGAGTTCTCTAGTAAATCTAGGCTTTGAGGGGAAACCCAAAATGTGAAGTGGTTTTATTAGACATAGGCCCTTAGGTTTGCTAGGCCTCATAGTGACAGGAAAATGAGTAGTAATGAATGTCTAAAGTGGACTTACTGGGAGTGAGCTTAATATGCATTTTAGGTTTATAATGGAATAGTCTAGGGACTAAAAACATTCCATATTATTTGAGTCAAGGAAGTTGTTATCTGTGATTTCTTCAGTCTTATTGAAATATTTGAGTCTTTGAGACCTTCAAACATCTTAGTTGATTCTTAAAAAATTATTCACCTTTCATCTAGTTTTGTTTATTATTTTGTAATAGTAATAGCTGCTATCATTTACTGATATAAGCTACTGGTATCATCACTCACTGAGCTTTTTCATTTTATGCAGTACTGGACAAAGTTGAAAACATGGAGGTACTAATTCACATTAGTCTTAAAAGGCACTAGCCTTTTAAGGTGTTTATAAGTAATAATTTTTCAAGAGGAAGAGTTATAAAAAGAACCCCCTAAATGTCAATGGTCAATCTACTAATTCTAGGCTAAGGGTCTATTTTAGTGAAACACTTCCTGGAACTCAGACTGCAAAATTAAAAAAGACAAAAGTCTTTCAATCCATAGGAGCAACATCCATGTTATATCCTCTTTAAGATTGCTCTTTACCATTGAACATTCTGAGGGGTAAATTAATCAAACTATTGGCCAATAGTCCTCCTTAAGCAGATGAGCAGTGTCTGAGGTCAGATGACAGAGACAATATGGGAAGTATGAAAAACATTGCCTTGAAATAGCTTGCTGCTCCTCATCTTGCAGCAGTGCTAGTCTGAGCAAAGGTTGTACTCTTTACCAGAAGTCCTCATTCAGCTTAAAGACTTAAAGACAGGGGGGAGAGGGGGGGGAGGATGGGAAGGGATGGGAAGGGGAAACAAAGGAGGAGGCTACAACGCTTGATAAGAAATGTACTCATTATCTTGCCCATGTAATTGTAACCCCTCTGTACAGTATTTTCACAATAAAAAATAAATAAAAATTAAAAAAAAGACTTAAAGACTTTTTTTTCAGCTTAAAGACTTTCTTCCTACTAGTGAGAAACCTGAAGTCCATGAAGTGATTTGAGCCTAGTATCATGGTATGTATTGATAACTAGCCATAACACGACCTTGGGGCTTCCATTCTTCACCTTATGAGTGTTATTTGGGATCTCATTTTCACTGTTGGAAGCTTTATTTCAGTAAGAACACTGCAGAAGAGCAACAGGTGGCTCACGTCTTAGGAGGTGGAAAGCGGGAAGACTGTGGGTTCAAGGCCAGCCCAGGAAAAAATTATGTGAGACCTCCAGCTCAACAAACAAGTATAGCTGTCATCCTAGTTATAAAGGTGTAAGTAGGAGGATCATAGTCCAAGCTAGTGCAGGCCAAAAAACAAAGACAAAGACAAAAATATGAGAGCCTGCTTTAAAAAAATAAAGGAAAAAGGGCTCTGAGAGCCTGTTTTTAAAAACAGAGAAGAAAAATGTCTAGGGACTTGGCTCAATGGGTAGAGCCCTTCCTAGCAAGTGAAAGGTCTTCACTTCATACTGTACTACTGCCAAAAAGTAAAAATAGTTTCTTTTTTTTTAAAAAAGAGGAAACAAAATAAAGGACAAATGTTTTTTCAGCTTATTTTAAAATGTCAGAATAGAAAACTTTTTAGAGTGTTCTTTCTATAAAATCCTTCTGAAAAAAATAACAGATTTTTGACCCATTTTTCTAAGCAGATATGTATTCTCTGTTTTGGGTTATCCTTACCATTGAAAGATAACTTATACATACATGTCACATGTATGTATTCATCATGTATAAATTCATCATGAACACTCACTCCCAGAAGTATTGTGGAATCATGATTGTAGCACTGTCTGATCTGCAAAATGCAAGGTTTACACATCAGAGGGAATTGGTTTAAAAAATTATATTAGAGCCAGGTGCTTCATGCCTGTAATCCTAGCTACTCAGGAGGCTGAGATCTAAGGATTGTGGTTTAAAGACACAGTCCTTTCCTGGCAGAAAAGTCTGTGAGACTCTTATTTCCAATGAACTACCAAGAAAAATCTAGAAGTGGAGCTGTGACTCAAGTGATAGAGTACTAGTCTTGAACAAAAATACTCAGCGACAGTGCCTAGGCTCTGAGTTCAAGCTCTAGGAATGGCACCAAAAAATATATATATACATTTAGACTATGTTGCTATTTAAAGAAGAGAAAGTGTCTATAGTTATTGAGATAAAGCCTTTTAAATATATGTTTAGATATAGCTATGTTAATATAGAAAATTAAAGTTATAGTGAAATGAAATACTGCATTATATAGGATGGCTTTATTTACTTTTAAGTATTTATAGACATTCATATGTACAGAAAATTCTGGAAGACTGTTTTACTATTAGCATGAATACTTAGCCATGATGTCATTAGGGTTGACATCACTGCATTTTCTTTTTAGGGTTGTTAGTCAAAATCAGTAGATTTGACCTATTTGTAGGAAGTCAGTTCTCCTAGGTTAGCCTGCCAAGACTGCAGTAAGGTCATGTTGACGAAGCAAAATGGTGCAGATCTTAACTTTTACCAGTAGCTTGGATTTCTCCCTTTGGCCAAAGACACTAAAAGCCATTTAAAAGGGAAACACTATAATTACATCCGGGGTTACAAAGAAAAATAGCATCATAATGATAGGATGAGATTCTTCATCCCTATTACCACCTTCAAAAACAGGTGTGACAGACACTCATCCAAGAGTACACCTAAGGCCACACCCTGTTTGTCCTACTGTGTCTTGTTTATCAGATACCTTATGCTTGGTGTTACAACAGAAAGAAAAATAACCAAAGATATTTCACCCAACAAGCTATCTAGGTTAGCTGTGCATTTGCCTAGGCCAGAAAACATAGCCAGCATCTTTCTCTTTCCTGTTTGGATAGGATTGCACTTTCCTCATGGGGGCAGGGAAGGAGTGAGTGATTTTTATAAACTTCTTTAAAAAAGTACCATATTTTTTTCCTTCAGGATTTGGTTTCATGGCAAATGAACTTTCAACTACTATTCTAATTAGGATATATTGTTAAACTTCAAGTGAGGAAGGCTCTAGTCTTCCCTCTGTCTAGAAAATGGGAATCTCACAAAAGTGTGATAAAACTTTCTCAAAGGGCTCAGTGGTAGAGTGCTTGCTTAGCATGCATGAAGCCCGGGCTTCAATTCCTCAGTATCACATAAACAGAAAGAGACAGAAGTGGCCCTGTGGCTCAAGTGGTAGAGTGCTAGCCTTGAGCAAAAGCAGCTCAGAGACAGTGTCCAGGCTCTGAGTTCAAGCCCTAGTACTGGCAAAAAAAAATAAATAAATAACTTTCTCAAAAACAACACACAGAAAATACTTTAAAAAATATCTTGGAGCCGGGCGCTGGTGGCTCACGCCTGTAATCCTAGCTACTCAGGAGGCTGAGATCTGAGGATCGCGGTTCAAAGCCAGCCCGGGCAGGAGAGACCGTGAGACTCCTATCTCCAATAAACCACCAGAAAACCGGAAGTGGCGCTGTAGCTCAAGTGGTAGAGCGCTCGCCTTGAGCTGAAGAGCTGAGGGACAGCGCCCAGGCCCAGAGTTCAAGCCCCACAACCGACAAAAAAAAAAAAAAAAAATATCTTGGCTCTTATTAAACACATGCCTTCACATATTGTTGCCTTCTGTTGAACAGTTACATTTATTATTCTATCCAAAGCAACAAATCAAAGAAGCAGATATAAGCCTCATGTTTGTGACTCACGCCTATAATCCTAGTTATTCAGGAAGCTGAGAGCTGAGAACCATGGTTCAAAACCAGCCTGGGCAGCAAAGTGGCCATAAGACTCTTTTAAAAAAAATTTATTGACCATAAGATTCTTATCTCCCATTAACCACCCTAAAATGGAGGTGGAGCTGTGGCTCAAAGTAGTAGAACACTAGCCTTGAGCAAAGTGCTTAAGAACAGTGCCCAGGCCCTGAGTTCAAGACCTACAACCTACAAAAAAAAAAAAAAACAACCAAAAAACAAAGCAGATACAAGTACAAGGACGTTCTTCAAATTATTAGTACTATAGTAGAATCATACTTATATTGGATAAGAGTTAAAACTGTAGAGAATGTAGATGACAGAATTATACAGTATCCTTAGAAACATGAACGACAAGATTGCTAGGAACTATGCTGAACAATATGTTTCAAATTTTATTATCTACATGCTGTCATGGTTACTTGGATGTGGAATGACTGTATGCTGGGACTGGACCTCAGTTAGCCTCTGTTAAGCAATGCTCATGTGAGTTCATCATAGCTCCTTCAATTTTTCCCCAGTTCCAATGATGACTCCTAGTGGCGGGCAAAAAATCTGCTTCAGTCTGTCCTAGTTTCTGAGAGAAAGGAAAGTAACAAAAATCACCTCCCAATCAAGAGTTAAGAGGCTTGTCTCTTTAGTTATTGAAACTTCCTAAGATATTAGAAAAATAAATAAACATTGTACTTTCTAGTACTATGATACTAATACATTGAGCTTTGGGAAGCTTGGATATGACACCAAGAAGGTTCCATTCTCCAACAATAACGATATACACAGAGAATCTAGCAGTAATACGTCAATCCTAACTTCTTGCCAATAGTTACATCTATTTGTGTATCATCTACTTTATTCAAAAGTTACAACCTAGTTCTTCTTGAAGACTAAGCCGATGTAAAGGAACACAAGTGCTTTCAATAATCCTTAGGGATTTAAATGGCAGATATGCTTATAGTCATCCAGTTTTTTAACTGTATGCTTTAAGATCCTTAGAACTAGGTGCTAGTATACATGAACAGATTGTCTCAAATGAGAGTCAAAGTTGAAACTGAGGTGTATACTATCAGATCTTTTTGTCTTTTTTGCAGTACTGAGTGTTGAACTCAGCACTCTACCACTGAGTCATGCAGGAGTTCTTTTGCTGTTAGTTTGTCTTTCAGATAGGGTCTCGTGCGTTTGCCCACAGTCCTCAGCCCATGTTTCTCCTGTCTAGTCCTCCTGATTACAGATTTGTGCCACCACACCCAGCCTGTAACATACACTCTTACTTCTATCTACATTCACTGGTTTACAGGGAGCTGGGAATCTTCTTAAGAGAATTCAAATCACATCCATAACTAGAGTTGACACACATGGGCATGTCTGATTGGGAAATTAAAAGCCCATAACACAGGGAGGTGGACAGCATAAAGGTGGGCCATAGCCAGTTCCTACTACCTAGAGAAAACACATCGTACACCTCTCTTTGCAATTCCTGTTCAACTCCACTGTCAGAAAAATTAAAACTTACTCTTTTTTACCCTTCTTTTAATCTTGTGAAAAAGGAAAACATTTAGAATTTTGATTCACATGAAATCTATTTTTGGTATAACCAAAAAGATTAAGTTGACTGTTTAAGGAACAATAAACTCTTGAAATTAAAGTAATTCTGCTGAAGCTTCAATTTCCAAATACCACCATCCTTTAGCCATTCTTTAGCCTCCTATAGTGCAAAAACATTTCCATGTTAGCCGGGCGCTGGTGGCTCACGCCTGTAATCCTAGCTACTCAGGAGGCTGAGATCTGAGGATAGCGGTTCAAAGCCAGCTGGGGCAGGAAAGACCGTGAGACTCTTATCTCCAATAAACCACCAGAAAGCTGGAAGTGGTGCTGTGGCTCAAGTGGTAGAGTGCTAGCCTTGAGCTGAAGAGCTGAGGGACAGTGCCCAGGCCCAGAATTCAAGCCCTATGACCAACAAAAAAACAAAAAACAAACAAAAAAAAACATTTCCATGTTAAAATACATCTGAGAAGCCAGTTGCCAGTGGCTCATGCCTGTAATTCTGGTTACTCAAGATGCTGAGATCTGAGGAGCATAGTTTGAAGCTAGCCCAGGCAGGAAAGTCTGTGTGATTCTCATTTTAAGTAACTACCAAAAACACTGGAAGTAGAGCTATGGATCAAGTGATAGAGTGCTAGCCTTGAACAGAAAAGCTTAGAGATAGTATCCAGGTCCTGAGTTCAAGCACCAGGACTAACACGTACGCGCGCGTGCACACATACACACACACACACACACACACACACACACACACAAACTATATTTAACTATAGGGTAATTGATCATTTAACATGGAAAAACCACTGGTTTATCCCTTGGTGCACCTTGGGTCAAAGAAGCCTTGTTTCATAAAACATGTTTTATATTTAGGGAATTGATTCCCAGGTTTATTTATATCAGAAACACATAGAGATATGTATATAACACAGACTTGGAATCCCATTCCTAAATAATGGAATCAAAATCAATGAGGACAGCATCTTGGAATTCCTTAAGTTCTCCGTAATTGATATTTTGCAATAAATAGTCCAAAACTGTCTCTATTAAACAAGATTGCACTAGAGAATTCACTCTATGAAAAATTATTTGAATGAATACTTTCTCAGTTCTCCCAAGGTTGAGACATAGCTAGTTCCATTCTAGATACAGAGAAAGAAGTTAGTTTATTGCATATAATGGAGTTCAGAAATGTGGGTTAATTCCTTCCCCAAACTGGTTGACAAGGTCTTGTCTACAACCTGTTATAATCACTACAATAGACATAGGCATAGTATTTTCTAAACAACCCCTCTCAAACAAAAAGCCACTAGCTCTTCTTTACCACCTCTTTATCTCATACCCCTTATAAACTGAGCATTACAATGTTTAATTTGGTAGCCAGGGTAAATATTAGAATCAGAATAAAAGTGAGCCCCATTGGACAGGCACATTTATTTGAAAGCTTTCAAGTTAGAATTCTCCCAGCTTTGCTCTAATCAGTTTAATTCATCTTTCTGTTGCTGCTGCTGCTGTTTTTCTTTCTATACATAATATTTACTGTGGTCTGTTCTTAAAAGCTCATTAGTATAACAAAGTGATTTGTAATCAGACCTATTTTTCTTCATCACAACTCCATGCCCATTTTTTGTTGTTGTTTACAGTTCTTTCCTTGCACCAGTATATCCAAAGAAAGTATAATATGCTGCAGACTACATGAACTTGAATGCATTATGCAAGACTAGGGACATTTAATTTTGAAAATAAGAATAATTTTAATAATCTGAATAACCCAATGTATAATCATAGTGCCAAATATCATGCTTATTATTATAATTATTTCCCCCTTTCTAAATCAATTGGCTTGTAAGCTCAAAGCATGCATTTCATTATATCCTAATTGGATTCACAGAGCTCTGATCTCCTGGTAACCCTAATCCCTGTTACAAAATGGAAAAATCATCATTAAATTTGATTTACATACTCCTTTTGGGTAGTGTCACCTACATTATCCTCATGGCAAGGATTTTCCATTAAAATTTCTTTTTTGAACTAAGAACTCTAGTCATTTAGAAAAACCAAATGAATACATTTTATATCCTTGTCAGAGTTAGTGTGAAAAATTAACACTTGCATTGCTTCTATCAAAACCAATGGAATATTAAGCCTGAATTGCTGAAAATTCTGGAAGAAATTCCAAAGCACATTCTTCCTATCAGTTATCCTACAAAGAAGGTACCTACTTTGTTCTACTTGTTAGCCTCAAATTTAAGAAATGCTGAAATTCAAAACATAGTGAATTAACCCTTTTAGGACACTTGAGCTATATTGTTGTTTAAGAGCTTCTATTTGCAAATGTTTCAGTTATTAGACCAAGAATTTTTGTATTCGTGTTTTGTTTAATGACATGCTACATAAACATAGTTGGGAATTGTTGATATACACTAACATCTGTGGGGTATCTGTGAAATATTAATTCTCACAAAAATTTATTTGACATAATAAGTCTCTTCCCCACTGGTGCTAATATTATGTGTGAAAGCATCTATGAATGTGCCTGAATATTTTCTTCCACATAAAGTCATCAGTGGATCTGTGTCATAGGACCAAATAGCAGAGCAGCTTACACAGTGATCCTGATCATCTATATGGCCTATTTTATTCTAGACCCATTCAAGCCTGGCAACTTTAGTTACCAACTAGTAAATGATTCAAAATAGCATCTGCAAGTGTGGTGTATGTTGCCTTTAGTCTTCAAACAAGTCCAGTCTGAAATACTTAATGATTTCTTACAAAATATAGCATTTGTATTCTTTTTTTTCTCTTTCTTTTTTGGTTGCGGGGCTTGAACTCAGGGTAGGGGCACTGTCCCTAAGCTTTTTTGCTCAAGGCTAGCATTCTACTCCTTTGAGTCACAGCACCACTTCACAGACTTTACTGCCAAGCTGGTACCAAGCCATGATCCTTAGATTTCAGCCTCCTGAGTAGTAAGGATTACAGACACGAGCCACCTGCACCCGGTTTTATTCCATTTTTAAATTATCTTTAAGTAGGGCTGGGGATGTGGCTTAGTGGTAAAGTGCTTGCCTAGCATGCATGAAGCCCTGGGTTTAATTCCTCAGTACTGCATAAACAGAAAAAGTCAGAAGCAGTGCTAGGGCTCAAGTAGTAGAATGCTAGTTTTGAGCAAAAGAAGCCCAGGCCCTGAGTTCAAGCCCCAGGACTGGCTAAAAAAAAAACCCAAAACAAAAAATAAATAAATAAAACAGAACAAAAACCAAAACAAACAACAAGTTATCTTTAAGTAGTTGTACAAAAGAGTTGCTATTCAACAAAGCAGTTTATGAATGCAATGCACCTTGATCAATGTCATCCTTTCATTATTTTTTCCCCATGCCAACTCCATTCCTCCTCTCCATTCTCTTCATTTTGTAGGATGTGCATTGAATTTTATGGCTGTATTCGCCCCCCTGTCCGTATTTAATGGGGCATCACACTTCCCAGGCTGCTGGACTCTAGAAGTTTCAAGATGACTAAGGTGATATTCCATGAACTTTCTGTGGGCATTTCTCCCTCTGTCAGCATGCACATATATGTGTGTGTGTGTGTGTGTGTGTGTGTGTGTGTGTGTGTGTGTGTGTGTGTGTGTGTGTGTGTGTATGTATGTATATATATATATATATATATATATATATATTTTTTTTTTTTTTTTGGTCCGGTCATGGGGCCTGAACTCTGGGCCTGGGCGCTGTCCTCAGCTCTTCAGCTCAAGGCTAGTACTCTACCACTTGAGCCACAGCGCCACCTCCGGCTTTTTTCTTTTTGCTTATGTGGTGCTGAGGAATCGAACCCAAGGCCTCAGGCATGCAAGGCAAGGGCTCTACCACTGAGCCACCTTCCCAGCCCCCTTGCACATATTTTTGTCGAGGCATTTAAGCTATTAGTTCTTTCCTCCTTATCAAGTTCTGTCAGTATGTGTCAGCCAATGACTAGCATGCTGCCCTTTAGAACAGTGATTTCCTACCCACTTCAGCATCTGACATAGCTCTAAAGTTTTAGCAGTGTCCACATCTGTAACATCTGTAGTTATAATTGTAACAACCACTGTCATTATACCAGGTGCATCTATATTCTGTGTAAGCCAAGCAAATGAGTTGATGTTGACATGAAAGAAATCAATAATGACCACAAGTTAATGTGTCACTGATTTTAACAGTGATTTAACATGATTTTAACATTGGGTTATTCAGATCACCTCGGGATATAGTAGTAGCTGTTTATTACTATTTAAAGAAAGAAATTCTGGGGCTGGGAAGATGGCTCAGTGGTACAGTGCTTGCCTTGCATGCCTGAGGCCCTGGGTTCGATTCCTCAGCACCACATAAGCAAAAAGAAAAAAGCCGGAAGTGGCACTGTGGCTCAAGTGGTAGAGCGCTAGCCTTGAGCTGAAGAGCTGAGGGACAGCGTCCAGGCCCAGAGTTCAGGCCCCACGACCGGACCCAAAAAAGAAAGAAAGAAAGAAAGAAAGAAAGAAAGAAAGAAAGAAAGAAAGAAAGAAAGAAAGAAAGAAAGAAAGAAAGGAAGGAAGGAAGGAAGGAAGGAAGAAAGGACGGAAGGACGGAAGAAAGAAAGAAACAAACAAACAAATAAAAAGGAAGAAAAGAAAAATTCTGAGGACTTCCAATGGGCCATTCCTGTAATGAAAGCATTTACTGCAATGGTGAGAATGCCAATGGGAAAGGATGTTGTTAGTATCTAATTAAACCAATTTCAACCATGATGTTAGGGATTAGCACAATGTGGCCAGCAGAACATCTAGGCTGTCTATGAAAAGGACTCACTTACTACTTACATTCCAGTGTATTCCTTCTAAGTAATGGACCATCAAAGTGACTGGGATCTTCATGGATTTGCATTGGCCTAAGGATATGATGCAAGCCACCTTTGATTCCAGTTTTAATCAATTAAGTAAATGGGAAAGACCAGTTGCTTACCACAACAAATCGAAACTTACTGTTAACTCTTGAGATTACCTTGGCTTTCTCCTTACTGGTCTAGCATACTTTTAAGCCATTCCCACTCATGTTCCCAAAGTTTCTGACAACTTAAGTCAGGTATGTCATAAAATGTAGGGGCATTTAAGCTATCCCCCAGGGACTTGACTATGTCACAAGTTGCTCCCCTGTCATAAGTTGATGATCTCTTTGGTTGTGGATCTGGAGACAATGTAGGTTAGGGGTGGAGCTTAAGAAAAATCAGCATTCCCTTTGCAGCAATGGCCAAGCAAAGTCACAGTGGAGTCTGAGGGAAGGGAAGCCAATTTTCCTCCCAAAAGGAAAGGGAATTCATTAGGATTTGAGGGATTTAGATTTATGCAAAACCACCCAGATTTCCCAGCTCAATCCTTAAGGTCTCAATCAATGCTTTAATTTTCACAGAAGATAACTATACTCACATTGTAATTCAGCAGCCTGCAGAATCATTCTTTGTGGTTTCAAGGGACATTGACATCACGATTACAAGATGTAACGCATTCATAATTAGTAACACAGTCATAATTATGCTTTCTAAACCATGCTAAACCCCCAAAATTCAGGGTCTGAGCTTATACAATCTCTTGGAATATCCCATAGTCCTTTTGTTATTCTCACCATAAGAATTAATTGAAATTCAAGTGATTTCCAAAAGGCTTCCTCTTTTTATCAACATAAATTAATTGTATAAAAGAGTTTACTTGTGGTATTTCCATAATACATTTGATGTACTTTGATTAACTCACCCCTTTTATTACTCTTTCATAGCCAGCCCCACCACCCTGAAACTTTATTTTTTATTTTTTTGCATTACTAAGAAGGGTTGAACTCTGAGCCTCATGCTTGCTAGGCTGCTGCTCTAGTACTTAAGCCATATCTAGCCCAATTATGCTTTACTTATTTTTCAGGTAAGGGCTCATGTTTTGTCCTGGGCTAGTCTTAGACCATCATCTTCCTATCTATAGTTTGTTTCTGTTCTTGAGAATCAACAAACAGGAACCTCCACATCTGGCTTGTTAGTTCATATAGGATCTCACCAACTTTTTTTCCCAGCCTACCCTTGAACCAAAGTCATTCTAATATCTGCTAAGAGTGACCTAAGCCATTGAACCCAATGAAGAAATCTTAATAAGTTTATAATTTTACCTTTATACGAAGCAGTTCAAAAAGTTGACACAGGGCTGGGAATGTGGCTTAGTGGTAGAGTGCTTGCCTAGCATGCATGAAGCCCTGGGTTCCATTCCTCAGTACCACATAAACTGAAAAAGCCAAAAATGGTGCTGTGGCACAAGTGGCAGAATGCTAGCCTTGAGCAAGAGAGGCTCAAGGATAGTGCCTAGGCCCTGAGTTCCCCATTGCTCTCCAAAAATTTTTCCTTGATAGATATATTATCCTGAGCAAAAATAGATAAAAGTCCATAAATGCACATATTTGCTAATGTAATCAATAGGCTATCAAATTACCATTTATCAATGACTTTGAAGATAAATGTGTTCGGAAGTTTGTTTTCTAGAATTCCTGTAGTTCAAAATGTTTTATCAGTGTTCAGTCAGGAAGGAAAACAGAAATACTCTAAACGTTTACAAGGAAATGACAAGGGCCAGAAGAAAGTCAGGAAGTTGATGATTAAGACAGATAAAGTGTTTACAAGACTAACCAAGGACAAAGAAGAAAAAAGTAAACAATATTAGGATTGAAAAGGAACAAAAACATACTTTCTAAAGTTTAAAACAACAGAATATCGTGAACTACTCAGTCCCAAGGAACTTGAAAATTTATTTAAATGGGTATTCAATGCAACAAAATTGACCAATGTTGATGAACCAAGGACCTGAATAAACCTAATAAACAATGAAAACCTGAATCAAATTTCAAAATCTTCTCATAAAGCAAATTCCTAGGTTGTTTTACAGGCATGTCTTAACAAATATAAATTGAGCAATAATTTCATATTTGTACAAACTGTTCCAGAAGTAGCAAAATCTAGACTAATTCTGATATCCTAAAATAAGATAATGTCAATACAAAAAAAGAAAAATTTCAGGCTAATAAAGTTCCACACAAAGGCAGTAATGCAAATAAAACATGCAATGCAAATAAAACACATAATGACCTACGACTTAGTCCAAGGATTCAGGTTTAGCTAATGTTATAAAATAAGTTAAGATAATCTGCTACAATAAAAGATTAAAGGAGAAAAACTAAAAATCAAGCAAATCTCCTAAAACCAAGCAAATGTCCTTAGAAAAAGAAATCAACCCTTAAAATTTATATCTCTATATCCATTTATGTTTCATGCAGTTAAGAAAAATGCTTCCCAAGATAGAAATTGCTAGGAGTCATAATAACTTGAAATAGGTACACAGCAGAAACCTATAGTAGTTATTATTCTCAGTGGTAAAACATTAATTAAAATATGAAGATATCTTCATGACCTTAGATAGAGAAGGAAATAAAATAGCACAGTATGTAAAGGAAAAGACTATTGATAAGGGCTTGGGAAGGGTACAGTTGTAGAACACTTGCCTAGCATGCTCAAGGACTTGGATTTTATTCTCCAACACCACAAAACAAGCAACTATTGATAAATTTAACTCTATTAACATTTTGATCTATTCATCCAAACAGAAAATGAATGGAAAACAGAGTGAAAGAAAATAAAGAACTACAGATTAATCTTAAAGAAGACAGAAAAGAAACAGAAAGCCAAGCCAATGAGAAAATGGGCAAAAGGCCTAAATGGGCACTTATAAAAGAAGGAATCCAAATGGTCACAGTCTTAAGAAAAATCTCAGCCTAATTTATAATCATGAGACGCCAATGTACACTCATGCAAACAGTGCTGGAAGGAAAATAGAATAATAGCAACCCTCAGTCACTGCTGGTATGATGATACATTGCTCCTATCACTTCAGCAAACAATTTATAATTACTCACTAAACTTAAATGTGCATTTCATAACATAGAAATTTCACTCTCAAGAGTTAATTCTTGTGTATTTCCACATCGAAGAATGTCTGAGTATCTGGACACTGGTGGCTCACACTGTAATCCTAGCTACTCAGGAGGTTGAGATCTGAGGATCATGGTTCAAAGCCAGCCGGGGTAGGAAAGTCTGTGAGTCTTTTATATCCAATTAACCTCCAGGAAACTCGAAGTGCAACTGTGGTTCAAAGTGGTCGAACATTAGCCTTGAGCAAAATTGCTCAGGGACAGCACTCAGGCCCCTGAGCTCAAAACCTATGACTGACAAAAAAAATGTGTGAGAATGTTCTTAGCACTATTGTTAATTCATTGTTAGAGTAGATTTTTAAATAGTTGTGGTACATTCACATAATAGAACATCTCACAACAATGAAACTGAATGAACTGCAGTTAATAAGTATGACATATAACATTTATTTGAGAACAAATAAATTCAGAGAAAAGCAGAGAAGGCATGTACAGTAAAAGCTTATTTTTTTCTAAATTTCTAAGACAAACTGAAGAAAACATTATTTGCAAGGACTTTTAAGTCATTAATAAATATTTTTTATTGCAAGATCAGTCACAACTGAGTGTCTATTATATTACTTTAAAAATACACTCATACATATTCCTTTGTATATAAATAATACAGTTCACATTTTAAGGTAATATATATGTTTCTTTAAATAATTGTTAAAACTGTTTAGAGCTCTCACTATTTACTCACGATTGTGCTAAAATTTTGTGTGGATTATCTATATAAATCTTCAACAGCAGGGTTATGATATAGGGAACATGACTAACTATTTTTACATGAAATGAAAACCCAGAGAAATTAAATAACTCATGAAATGTTAATCTGACTACATAGCCCAAATCCAAACTAGTCCCCTCTTTAAGACTGAGACTGGCATATGTCACAGGTTATACTATCTTTAGTAGAAAACAGTATCAAAGAAGGATGAACATATTTGTTTTTGATTTTTGTATTAGTGATTTTGTGACTGCATAATGAAATTCCTGCAGGCTAGCTTTATAAATAAATATGGCTGGTTTATTTCATAGTCTTGGATGTTCAGTGCCTTGGTATTGACATTATTCAGTTCTGGTGAGGAGTCTTGGCTGTGTAACTTCATTGCAGAATCGTGTATATCAAAAGAACTCATTGCAAAAGAGGAAGGCAGAGTCTGTGGTCTCCAAAGTACTTTTGAGGGCATGAAGATAATGACTTAAAGACTTCCCAGTTAGCCCTGCCTCTTAAAAGTCTAATACCTCCTACCATCAACATTGTGGGGGCACATTGGAATCATCTGGGGACATGTCTAAAACCTTAGTAGCTTCCCTTTCAATAGAAATCTTGATCAGCATGAGTCTTCATTATGATGTTCAAATATCACTATTGTAGACCACTGAAAAATTAATCATTATGTTAGAGTCCAGCTTTTATTCCTTTGTTAATTTTTACATTTTTTCCTACATTTCCTATGAGTAAACTGGTTCTTTAATATGTAAAACATTCCAAAATCAAAACCAGTAAAACAAGTAAATTCTGAGAAGTCTCACTCTCATTTCTCTTCCTCTGAGAAATGACCATTTTGTTGGTTTTTAGTTTGCTCTTCCATTATATCCATTTAAAATATATATATGTATGTATATTTCTTACTCCACATTTTCTCGTAGAATGAAAGCTACTATTTATTACAATTTTCATATCGACTAATTTATGTGTGTGTATAAATATTGTAAGAGACATTTAAAGAAAAAAACACTTGTGATATGCTCTTAAGAACTTTCAAATTTAATGAAATTTAGACATTCAGCTATAATTACTTCACTGACTAGCACACTAAGTGATATGTCGGAAGGTTACCCTATTCAACATCTCTCAGTTTCCCCCAGCATAAGAAAAAGGAGACTAATGGTCTCTTAGCTCTGCCATGAGTGGTGGACGTGAAGCACATCTAGATTGATTTAGATAAATACATATGAAGAATGTTATCAAATATTCAATATTTTGATTAAGCTGATCTCATTTTCACATTGTCTCATTTTTCTATGCCAACACTTTAGTGGTAAAGGCTGCAGAAAAGAATTTCAGCTAAATCAAGCATGACATTAAAAACAACAAAAAAATGAGGATGGACATTTTGCTCATGTTTCTACCAGTTTCTAGTTATGAAAAATCATTGCATGCTTTATTTACTGTGATTATTAATGGTATTTTTGATGACTAGAAGGTACAAAGTACCAAAATGGTCTACTTGCAAACTCTTCAGACAAGATGCACAGTAATCATCAGCATTAGACTGAAGCTTAAGTGAATATTTTATGTAGTGATACAAAAATAAGGAGAAAGCATCCTAATGTTTAGCTTAAGTAGCCTTGAGTACTTGAGGACCAATGTTAGAAGATTTTAGGAGCAATATAAGTGGCCATTTGATAAACAAAATAAGCACAATTATTTAGGTCAGTTCTCTTGAAGAGGAATCCATATTTTAATATTATTTCCAATAACTCTTATGCTAACAAAAAGAGGTCTATTTAGAAATCAAATCATCTGAAATTCTCTGGGCTATGGGGTTAGAGAGGGACCTGCGTTCAAGGGTTCTTATAGTTGGTTTGGAGAAGCACAATGAATTATACAACAACCTTACATTCTATTTTATATGTCTGCTCAACTCCACCCCACCCCTGTAAGATTTCAATAGAAAAAGATTATTTTGAGCTATAAAGTGCCACACAATGACTTCAGAATCTAAGACTTTTCAAACATTCATTCTTTTTTGTGTTTATTTTTAAAAGTTATTATCCAAGAAATTGCAAATAGTAAGCTCTCTTTTCCGAAATTTGTGGATTCAGTATTAGAAAAACATGGGCATATTTTACCTCGAGTATATTCTTTGGATAACAGCTAGAGAAAATACTTTCTTTTGGTGGGAGAACATTCATGGGTACAATCACTTCTTTTCCACCAAAGCCCTTTCTTCCATTTGGCCTTGTTTTTACCTGATAACTAAGTTTTGGTTTCAGACAAGGGATTCCCCTGCCCTAACCCAGAAATGTTTGATCTAAATCAAGTGGAAGCCCTGGATATTGGGTCCTGGATTGGGACCTCTGCTGGAGAGGGACTGAGACATTTACACAGAGCTGAGGATGAACCAAGAATAAATTCAGAGGTGAAACCAAGATGAAGAAAACCAAGCCAATTATGTAATATAACTGTCAATCCAGAAAGTAAGTCAAGAATATTGATGACATGATTAGTAGTAGACCCAATGCTTCTTTCAAGAATAATTCTGGGGGCTGGGAAGTTGGCTCAGTGGTACAGCGCTTGCCTTGCATGCTTGAGGCCCTGAGTTCGATTTCTCAGCACCACATAAGCAAAAAGAAAAAAGCCGGAAGTGGCGCTGTGGCTCAAGTGGTAGAGCACTAGCCTTGAGCTGAAGAGCTGAGGGACAGCACTCAGGACCAGAGTTCAGGCCCCACGACTGGACCCAAAAAAAATAAATAAATAAAAGAATAATTCTGAACACTGTAAATGGAATAAAAATTATCCTTTTTAAAGGATAAAATCAGCAATTGTTATATCAAAAGGCACAAAATGATTCTTTCTCAAGTGGGGAGAATTTTGGAGAGGCAAGTTGAGTTCTAAGAGATTGGAAATTCAAGGTTTTCCTAGACTACACTTGGGAAGAATAATCAGCAAAAGTTTTAATGGTCTTATAAGACCTCAAAGGAAGATTCAAGGCACCTCAAACGTACAAGTCCTCAAGAAATTTGCTCATGTCTAAAGTTGTGAGGACAGGAGATTGAGAAGAGTAAAGCAGAAGAAAAAAGTAGCTTGCTTTGCATATGGACTTGTAATCAAAGCCTAAATCTGAAAATCAGTGTTTCATAGTGCTGATTATGCCAGAGGGTGCAAACATAATGACTAGACTAAGCAATCAGTTGGAAACCCTGACGGACAATACTTCAGGGATGGAAATCATAAACAAAGTGAGATTTTCCAAACCAGCCACAACCCAGTCCCATCACTGATTATTTTAAGGTGGTTGGTTTGAATTCCATCTGCTTAGTACAGGAAGGGTGCTCACATTTTGGGATCCTATACAATCTTTATATATACTTTCCAGCAATTAATTTAAAAAAATTAACATGATATGAGTCAGGACATTACTCAAAATCAAGAGAAAAATAAAACAGAGCCAGAACCCTGGATGAACTCAAACATTGGAGTTATCAAAGATTTAAAAATAACTACAGTCTGGAACTGTAGCTCAGTGATGACACACTTGTCTGTCATATGTGAGGCCTTGAGCCTTGAAGTCGGAGTCTTGCCCTCTTACTCAGCTTACTTGCTCATAGATGGTGCTCAACCACTGGAGCTATGCCTTCAGGCTGGCATTTTGCTGGCTGATTGAAGATGAGAGTCTTGCAGACATTTCTACCAGAGACAGCTTTCAAGTACAGTCCTCCAGGTCTGAGTGTCCTGAGTAGCTTGAATTACAGGCACTAGCCACTGGCACAGGGAGATATTTTTAATTTTAGTTTTTATTTTTATTTTATGTAAAGGTGATGTACAGAGAGGTTACAGTTCCATAAGTAAGGTAATGAGTACATTTTCTTTTTTCCCACTTGCCTTCCCCTCCTGTTCTTTTCCTACCACCCCCGCCCCAAGTTGTAAAGTTCATCTCCAGCATAGTGTCTAGTGAGTATCTCTGTTGCATTGGTCCACCATTTTATTATTTTTTTTAAATCACATCTAAGGCCATTGATAACCACATACACCAAAAGTACTTAGTGATGAACCAATTTATTCCAAGGAGTACATCTGGCACTGGAGATATGCTAGGGACAGAAAATGTTAAGTTGGCCCCTTATTTATGCAAACAACCGAATAGCAGGGGAGGCAGACATGAGTCAAGTAATCACACCGTGAAATATCAAGGTGGGGGGAGGGGATGACGAGGAGGCATATAAAGCTCTGAAAGTTGGCAAGTTGATTTGGGGAAGTGGCTGCTGACCTGAAATTTAAAGACAAAGTAGAAATAAGTCAGGTGAAGAAGGAGAAGGGCAATTCCAAGCAGAAAGAATAAAATCAGGGTTTCCCAGATGCTGAGAGGGAGCTGGAGGCCAGAGGGAGTCACGCAGAGGTGTGCGGCTAGCTGGGTGGAGAAGCAGGTCGGAGCTAGAGCACGATGGGGAAGGTTACTGTCCACTCCCTTTTCCTTACCCCACTCTATGCTTCTTGGAATTTATGCTTAAAAGAAGCCAGGTTTCCTCCACTATGATGTCAAGAGCACCTCATGTGAGGATGAGATTAAAGTGCTACATTCCTGAAAGTTGGGCAAGAAGAGTTTCTTTCCTCAACAAGAATTTGAGATTGAGAAGGTTGAGATTAAAAACCAAATAAAAATAGCTTTTGATTCTTTTAACATGTATCCAACTGAGGTGAATGCAGTGCCACTTTCATCAGTCAGCAAATTGCTAACATGTTATTTGCAAAATCATGTGCACTAAGCAACAGATTTCAGTAATTTGAATGCTGTGAATGTTTGGCAAGCTGGGGTGGCCAACAGTGGTCAAGTTTAGGTCTCTCATAGTGGCTTGATTAAAACAGATGCAGTAAATGATAGTAAATATTAAGTGGAACTTTAGGACTTTGAAAACCTTTGCAAATTCAATCAATGCATGTCTTTTAGACTATTCACCAGGTTTGTTACCAGTGAGGAAACTCAATGTTATGAATGAGTGCTGAGTAAGCCTCAGAAAAACAATATTCTACTTTTCACTCTGGCTCCTAGAAATTTTTTCAAATTTCTCAAGACCTTCGTTCATTGTAAATATGGTGCAGTCGCCATCTTAAGTTTTTTTTCCAAGAAAATAAAAAAGTTGAATACTAATCAAAATTACCAGGCAAATGCCTAGAAGAAGGCATGACATTGGACTCTGACATATTAGTCAGCATTTGTCAGTTCGACATTGCCAGGTTCTTCCTCTGTTGGAAAGAATGGCTGTCAATTCAACTGACACCAGAGGAAGGGGTTGGCTGGCATTCAGGAGTCATGTTCTAACAAAAATGTACCTTCTCTGGCAAACTGAAACCACACTCTGTGAGGTAAAATGCTTCTGTTCTCAGAAGCACTTCATGCTGTGATGTGTGTCTCCCATTTCTCCAACTGCTGCTTCTCCACCTGCTAAGAGAAGCAAAATTATACCTGCTCATTCCTGTTTCAAAGGACTCTACAAACATAAATGTGGGTATGTGTTATGAAAAAGTTTACAAAGCCCAAGATGTTGATATAAAATCTCCCAAAGCAATCTGCAGTATCAACACTAAGTTTTATATGACCAACATCTGTATTAATGTAGCTGCTGTTTAGCTACCACTTTAGCTAGAACTCTTATTATCTTTTTACCTATCTATATTATTACCTAAGATTATCTAAATTTTACTATATTATCGATCTTATCTATGTACCTATCAAGCTAGCTGGTTCATTAACATACTAGGGTTTGAACTCCAGGCCTTCAGTCTGCTAGGCAAGCATTCTACCACTTTAGCTACAATCCTAGCCATAGACTAAACTGCAGAATCCCAGGGCTATAGTTTCCGATCCAATATAGAATCCCACCAACCATATAAAGTAACTCAGAGACCAAGGGCTTGCTTTAATACATGATAACCTCTTTTGTGTGAACACTTAGAAATTTATCATTCAAGTTCAGGCATTTTTGCTCATGCCTATGTACCTGCTGTTTAGATATGAAGATGTTGGTCTTGTCAACAGGCAAGACCACAAAAACCTGTAGAAAATAAACTAAATCAAAACAGTGGTAGAGCAACTGCCTGATAAGCATGTGCCCCTGAATTCAAACTCCAGTACCACCAAAGAAAAATAGAAAAAAATTTCATTCAATGTTTGGATTTCTGTTTATTTACAACTCTCTCTCTTCGATTTCAATAATGCCTTGATGGCTACAAAGCAAGTATTTTTCCATGTGACAGTTCAGATCTCTGAGGACAGTTACTGTATCTCTTTTCACGGGACTAAAGTCATTTATCATTTTAGGCAATTGCCACCACATATGCCAAATTTTCAGAGTCCCTATGGCAGGGTGGGCAGAACTCAGCCTACAGATGAGGTTCCTCCACTGGCTAGTCCTTTTCTATCCTGGAACAAGAGCTTCAAATAGATCATAGAGCAACAGCCTAAGTAACTCTTTCTTAAATGGAAATTTCATGTGTGTCCATTTTACTAATACAGAATGTAGACCAAAAAAATTTCATTCCACAAAGTAAGAATCAAATCCAAATTGTTATATGCTCTATTTGAAATACTTGAAATGTCTCCCGGCTTATGTTGAGGACTGTGCATATAAGCCATCCCTGGAATTCATTTGTGAAGGATCTACACTATGCAGGCAGTATACGAGACTCATGCTAATATTCTCCGGTGAACAGGTATGTTACGTATTTCTCAGAAAGGTATCACCATGGCTCAGGGGGTAGAGCCATGAGTGACAAAAGCCAAGTATAGTAAACACAGGATTCCAATGCTGTAACTCCTTTGAACAACTTATACTTTAGCAAAATGAGCAAGAAACCGAAATATGAGTTGTCAGGAGGGGATTGAGGTCATGAAGAGGAAAATGTATAGAGAGGGTGAGAAAATACAGTTTTAATATTCAACATACCTATGTAAAAATGGAACCAGATAACTTGAGGGGAAGGGTGCTGTTGGGGACAAATGATGGAAGAGATGCATTGATCAAGATGGATTGTACTGGGCTGGGAAGGTGGCTCAGTGGTAGAGCGCTTGCCTTGCATGCCTGAGGCCCTGGGTTTCATTCCTCAGCACCACATAAGCAAAAAGAAAAAAAGCCGGAAGTGGTGCTGCGGCTCAAGTGGTAGAGCGCTAGCCTTGAGCTGAAGAGCTGAGGGACAGTGCCCAGCCCAGAGTTCAGGCCCCACGACCGGACCACCCCCCCCCAAAAAAAGATGGATTGTACTCATAAACTGATATACTGAATAGAAACCTGTACTTAAAGGTAATTTTTTTAATTGTAAAAGACATAGACTATAAAATGTAATTTTGACCTATAACCTAGTGGCCCATTGATTTTAATACCAGTGAAGTATTAAGAGAAACTTAGAGCAAATGGAGTCCCCTAAATTTTTATAATTCCATAGCTCTTAAATGACCAATGGCAGAGTGATTCTGTCAGTGATTTACTTCTCTTTGCTGTCCAGTCTAATCACTCTTCAGGCTTCGCAATGAGTAGTATCACTGATGTGGGCTGGGATGTACACTATGAAATCTGCCTATAATTTTTGCTGAGAGTTGACGAGTTTAAAAAATATGATTTAGGAAAATGACTCATAGTTGTGGAGGAAGATGGGGAAATGCCAAATGGGTTGGTGATGAAGATGTCACAGCATGACCATATGCAAAAAGAACTTTTGGATATAGACATCAGATGAACAGAAACAGTCAAGATAAGTTTTCAAGAATGTTTATGGGTGAGCAAGGTCAAAGTGATTATTACACAGTGTGCAGCTTATTTTGGAAGACCATTTTGTACACTGTTAATGAACCAACAAACCTGGCTTCCCCAAAACCATTAAACAAAACACACCAACACATTTGTCAGAAATATAGCTTTATTATCATAATATTTTATAATTAAAAATTTCTTTTTTAATCCTGGGAACAGAATATTCCAACTTCTATACAAGTGACCCTGCAGAATACTGGGAAACAGTGTCTAAGCAGTCTGAACTTTGCAGATAAAAAAATCTACCATTAGGTTTGGGAGAAGAAAGAAAATGGAAAGAAAGACTGTTCTTCCCCACATAACAAATAATAAAATTCTATCTATTCCCCAGTTTAATCTTGACCATGTTTTCCCAGAAACTTTGGTGATGTCTTCAAAAAACCCCACTGCCTCAATTCTAAGGCTGAGTGCCTGTGGTGGCAAGGAAACTTTTAAAATAAGACCTGAAGTGGACCATGGCACATGCTGCAGGCCATGAAGTGTAAGTGGACACTATTCCACATTTCAAAAGTAAATTTGTTGTCTCAAAGGTAGTACAATATACACAAAACATTTCCTGGTATGGGGATAAGAATTCAGTTGAAAATTTTCAAATTAATGTAACAAATAAATCCCCAAATTATTTGTCTTGCTTAATACAGAGAGTGTAGATATGATAGCATGATGCTTTCCCAAGATCACTGGTACCACTGTCAAAGAAGGCTACTATGTCCTTTAATCGTGTTAAATGAACATTTAAAAGCAACTTGAGTTATCCGAAATAAAATGGAAAAAAATAATCTAGCTATGCAAACTTTTGAAAGAAGCTGTCATTGCATACATTACAGAACGAAAGAAAAGCATGCAATACAGCCAAACAAGTCATGTTCCAAAATGTTCTAAAATGCAATGGTATAAGCATCAATAATGTAAGCATAAAGAATAAAGAACTTTGGAGGAGATTAATTATCCAGATAAATAACATCATTACATTTTTTTACAGTATCAGCCTAAACAGTGATATTCATAGCAATAATTTTTCCCACTTGATAACTGCTAAGTATCACAAAAATGGTCTATCCCCACAAGTTCAAAGTCAAATCAACCACTCAAAAACACGTTCACTATACTACACTGAAAATATTTGAAAATGATAAGTTATGTTTTTCATTTTTCTGGCATTTTTAGTAGCTGTTTTATCACCTATTTTTAATGTGCTGCTAATCTGATGCTTATTGCAATTACAATCATAATCCTACTTATGTTAATTAGGTTACAGTTTTAATTAAATAAGAGAATTCAATTTACATGAGCAAACTTAGATCATTTTAACCACCCACCACAAACACACACACACTTTCTCCGTGAATATTTAAAAATAAATTAATATACTTGACATTTATATTTTATATGTATGTTATATATATTTATATATATTTATAGACAAAATTATTCTTGCTTCTAGAATGATGTCAACACTTTTAAATTCTGCCTGAGACCTGATGATGTAACGAAATTTAAGGAAAAGAATTCATGAAAATTTGTTCCTGTAGAAAATGTTAAAACAAAAGGTTCTTAAAAGTTAGTTCTTACGGGGTGCTGGTGGCTCATGTTTGTAATCCAAGCTACTCAGGAGGCTGAGATCTGAGGATCACAGTTCAAAGCCAGCTCGGGCAGGAAAGTCCGGGAGACTCTTATCTCTAATAAACTACCAGAAAACTGGAAGTAACACTGTGGCTCAAGTGGTAGAGCACTTGCCTTGAGATGAAGAGCTGAGGGACAGTGCCCAGGCCCAGAGTTCAAGCCCCATGACTGAAAATAAAAGTTCTTTATAGAAATGAAAGGCATTTAGGGAGAAGAGTGTCATATTCCAGATTTTACATGCATTGTTTATTTCAGAAATTACTTTAGAATGCACTGTACAATGAACACCTCAAGTACTTGGTTGAAAGAAACCATGCAACTTTGGGTCTGGATCAGTTTGGTTAACATATTTTTTCCCCAAGTCTTTCCACTTCCTTACGAATGGTACAGTATCATTCTTTCTGATGGAAGAGTAAAATTCCATTTGTGTATATGCCACATTTTTAAAGAATGTATATTTTAGTTTTACAAGAGCACAAAAGCAGCAGGAGGTGAGTGGAGCTGCTGGTACAGCAGGTAAGCCAGTGAATAGAAGGGCATACCTATAGTGGAGAAAGGGGGGAGGGGAGGGAGAGGGAGAGGGAGAGAGACAGAGAAGAGGGAGGGAGGGAGAGGGGAGAAGGAAGGGGAGAGAGGGGGAGAGAGGAAGAGGGGAGGAGAGAGGGAGCGCACATGTGCTTCTGGCATACCAGGGAAGCAGGTGTTTGAAGACTGAGCCATACCTGCAGCATGTCCAGAGTGGTTCCAATGCACTCTGTGTGGCCTCTACTGGCATTCTTTGTACTCAGGCACAACACCAATGGTACTGTTGATTGCAAGGGTTTTATTGGCTTCCTGACCACAGCCACAGAAGCACTTATTAAGAGAGAGGTTCACAGCATCGTCTGAGGATGCAATGTATTCAGCTAAAGAAGTCATCATGGGTGTGTCAAGATCCAAATACACATGCATGTAAAAATGTAAAATCTGAGTCGAACAAATAAACTAAAACACGATCTGTCAAAATGAAGACTGAAGACTGACTGAGCAAATCGCTTAAGCGATCCAAAGATGAGAGTCTTAATTAACCAGAATACTCAGGGATGAGGGAATGAAAATAAATTGCTATTTTGGAGGCTTTCAAATAAACTGAAGGTTAAACATAATTATATATATATATATATATATATATATATATATATATATATCTCACTGCTATCAAAAGAGCTTTTTCTATTTCTTTTCCTTCTCTCACAATGTAAAAGAACAGTGGGCACAGGTGAAATTTCTCCCAGAGCCTGACATCTTGTGTAGAATTGGTCCTGAGTATTAATGATCACAATGTTCAGACTGAGACACCCTACTGGACACTGGGCCAAACTTCCAAGTTGGAGGTTTATTTTACTAAAATTATGGGATAGTTTTTTCTGTTGTGTGTTCATTCTTTAGGTGATTTGCATCTAGAAGGAGGCTGTCTTACAATTCTGGTTCACTAGGATTCCCCTTGGTTAAAATTCTGGTTAATTGAGTGCTTAAATGTGTTACATTCTTTGCTTTTCCAATATGTCTCCCTACAGGATATATCCAAAGAACAAAACAGTTTGCCCTTACAACAATGTTCCTCAGAGCCCAATGGTGATGCTCCCAGAGCCTCCCACCCTTTTAGATGATGTTCACAATGGCAGTTGGCTTCTTTTTAGCCATTTTGGGCCTGAGGTTGCCTTTCCGGCTAAGCCCCAGCAACTCTCCTTTCTTGGATGATCTGCAGAGTTCTCTTGCGGACTCAGCTTGCTCATGAATGGACTTGGCAGGCTGCATGCCGCCTCTGTCATCCTTGGCTTTCTTCAAGAAGTTTCTTCCCTTTGGATGGAAATGGGCCTTGAGATCGGGGTGGTTACACACAGAATGTGGGTGCCCTCGGCTTCTACAGAGGTTGGGTAGGAACGAAGAGGTGAGCAGACAGAGAGACGTTTTTAAACATTAAAACAATTTTAAGTACTTGTTGCACAACCATGTCTATATCCTACCATGTTGAGCATGCAGATATTGGTAATTTTCTTTTCCTAAAAGTTCGTGTCCTCCATGATTTCATGATACTAAATTCCCAAGGAAATAACACCAATTCTATTACCAGAGATAAAACTGAGGCACCTTTAAGCAGCAACCAGAATGATACATAGAGATGATGGGACCAGATCCCATATCTCTTGACTAAGTACTACAAAGCGAATGAGAAAAATCTATTGTACAGATAAGCAATGCAGTATCCACACTACATTAATAGTATCATAGAGTTATCATGAGTACACTATACCCCAAAAAGAGAAAACTACACCAGATAAGACCAGAAAAATACTACGTTAGTGTATTGGAGTCTCATCAACAGTTCACACATGCAGGTTAACTTTCACCTAACCTTCTCAAATCCACTTATAAGTAGCATATAAAAATGCAACAGTGAAACATACAACACAACCATTATTCAATGGCCCAAGAATAAAAAAGATATACATACAGGCATCTGTGTTTCTTATTTGAGGAGATATCTGTAAGCTAAAGGGAAACAAGTAAGAAAAACATTACTTCTCTTGAAGGCTGGATGTGGTTTATAAAATATTGTGCTTTTAAGAAACTGCATTTTTATTAAGGAGATAAGAAACATATTAGCATTACCATAGCACCATCTATCACATCAGACTTGTTTTTGTCTCTGTTTCCTTTGGGAGCTTCTTGGGCACCTGTTCCCAGTCTTCCTAGAAGTTAGCATCAGCAGAACTTAAATTTTTCCAAAAGCTGAAGAGCTTCCTACTATATCCATCTTAGAAATGATGGGCCATCATTTCTTGTGTGATCTAACTGTATTTGAAGCTAATTTACTATAGCAGTGGCTGGTCACAAAGTGTCAACTAAGAGGAAACTGGCATAAAATCTTTATTGTCTAAAGCACATCATTTCTAAATGAGGGCACATGAAGACCGACCTCATGAATGTCCCTGAGGCCATCTATCTTTGAGATTATTTCCACTCCTAATAGTCTATGCAATAAAATATCTGCATATACTTTGGTGCATGGGCTCAGAATGTCTTCATTCGCAGAATAAATTGGTAATTACCATTTGTGATCCAGATGTCATCCAGCCATTTATAGACAAATCAAATGAATTCCCAGCTTTTAGCTCCCAACTTTTCCCCTCCCCATAGAACTCTCAAATGTCAATGTCAAGTCTCATCAGTAAGTAGACTGGAAGAGGGAACAATAGAGAAAATGTGGAAAATTAGTCTGGCCAAGACTATTTGTGAGAGATTGATTGCAAGATCCCCTGAGGATACCAAAATCTGTGGATGTTCAAGTCCCTTATATAAAATGACATGATATTTGCATATAACCTATAAATATCTTCCTATAAACATTAAGTCACCTTTAGGTTACTCATAATACATAATACATGTAGTTGTACAAAGTTATTTTATTTCACTATTTAGAGAATAACAAGGAAAAGTCTGTGCTGATAAGTACAGATTTAATATTTTCCCTAAATACTTGCATTCTGCAGTTGTTGAACCCATGTACATAGAACCCACAGAGAGAGAGCCCACTGTATTTCTAAATTATAAGCATAGTGTTTCAACTTGCTATAGGTTTCAGGCAACTGGCCAACTCAGTTAGATCTTCTCCCACAGAACCTTTCTATAAATGGCAGCACCACATGCCCACTTATTCAGAGCAAAGCCTTGGATTCCTCTTTATTCCCTTTTTTCTCCTTTATCTGCTAAATCTAATCCAGCAGCAAGGCCAATAGTTCTTATAGAGCCTACCTGAAAACACATCATATGCCCTTTTCTTGTCTCTACTTCTAATGCTGTCACCCAGCAGCCATTCCTCTGGCTCCCCTCCAGTCTGACATGCCCTCCGATGGCTTCCCTGTGCACTCAGGAATAGATCTAAGCTTTTATGTGACCCGAAGGTCTGGCTGGACAAATCCGTCCTAACTTGCACCTTTTCTTACTTTACCTTTTCCTATTCAACCATGCCAAGCTAGCTCCCTCTGAAGGCACCTTTCCTTTGCCTAGAACATTCTATCTCCTACAGAGCTTCATTCGGTCTGCTCTCCATGTAACAGTTCAAAAGCTGCCCCTTCTGGGCCACCTTGAGCAGCTCAAACATACCATCTTACTTTCTGTCTAGACAGTGGCTCCCACTATGTGAGAGTGGCTTGGTTTACTTGCTCACCTACCATGATCCCTCCTCATTGAGAGCAAGGACCTTGTCTGTCTTGCTCACAGAAGTTTCCTGGGTATCTACTAAAAGCAACACCTTAAATAAATATGCGTTAAATAAAGTACCGCTAAATTAGCAACCTGCAGGGAATAAATGCGATGCTTAAAACAGGATTATCCAAGCTGTTCCCTGACCTTCCCATTTGAGCAGTTCTGTGAGTGATTTTGGCAGATGGTATATTAGGTCACTTTGTGTCTAATTTGACAGCATTTTTCAGAGCATAAAGATAAAATATCTGAGTAAGCACACTGTATTTTTAGAAAACAGCCAGGTGAAAAGGAACATAAATGCTCAAGGGGATTAAGGGAAAGAACAGACGCCAAAGCATTATTTCGGGTAAGGCAGTAAATGTGAGGGGATGGAAATTTTCCACAGTACAGAAGAATGTACGGCTAGAAGTCACCTTTAGAAAGAAGTAACTCACTTACCAGTCAGGCAATGGCAGCTACCATGCTCAGGAATGGAAAGGAGGCAAAGGGAAGAGCAGACGAGAAGGGAGGTAGGAGGCGATATGAGGGGAAAAGAAGATCCACACTGGGCTTGGATAACACGAGAGTAAGGTAGGAATAGCTTTTCTGACTGTTTTAGAAGAGGAAGCTCAGGTGTTGCAAGCAGGAGGGGTTGGGGTTGTGACCGGCAGTCAGGCAGAATGTCTATACATCCCGGTACACTCTGAGCATGGAGCTATTCTGGGTGGTTCCAGAATCCTGGGATCTGGAGTGTTCTATATTTTCACTAAGCTGGGTCAGCTGGGCTAACAAACATAATTCAAAGCTTTCCCTGATATAAGCATCCAAGTTATTCTGTACATCTGCAGCCATAGCAATCCCAGAAGACCACATTAAGCACTCTGGTTATATCAAATACATGGCTCATTTCATCGTGGATGTATATTATCACAGAATAAATTAGGTTATGAAATAAATTTAGTCTATAGAGTCTGTAGACTAAATCATAAAGTAGCACATTATGGTCTGAAGTGTGGTTTAGGGGACAATACATAGAGAGAAGAGGAATTTGCCCAAAACTTCTAGAAATCATGAACCCATTCTGAGTCTTTCTCCAGCTATATCTAGGCAAGCTGTATACCCTGTAGCTATGATTAGACACTGACAAGACTTACAAGGAGGAAAGAGATCAACTTGTTGGACTGACAATCTCCCCTTTCCTAAGAGTGTGTATCTGTGACACATAGAAGGTCACAGACACACACCTGAGAAACAGTCAATCAATCATGTAGTTGGAGATGAATACTGGGCTAAAACCTGAGCTAGAACCAGTTCATTCTTTTCTGTTCTGCTCTGATTATGTAAAGTTCTGTAGCTTACATACTCACCCGACATTGCCCTAGCTTACATACTCATACTATATTACTGGAAGGCTGAGTGTACATTTTTATAATAAACATTGTGCAAAATTTCATTTTCTTCTTTACTTCTCCTTTCCTGTCTCCTTGGCCTTCTTGTTGCCTCTCTCCTGCCTTCTTTCTCTTACTCAACTGCCTTTCATTTCATTGCTCCTTCTGGATAATTAGTTTCTTATTATATCATTATTCTTCTTTTAATCCCAACTTACAGAAGTTCAAACTAAACTTTTAAAAACTAATTCGACCTTATTATTCTGTTGATAAACATAAATACTTCCGATTCTTTCCCTCATAATATAATCCACTTGGGGGAAAGTAAAAGGATTGTTCCAAATCTTCTAGGAAGGAGGTAAATTAGAATAAAGTTCAATACATAATAAAATATTTCAAATAGACCACTTTTGGCTATACAAATATCCTTTCTTTGGGAACTGTATAGAGGGAAGATGGGACCTTACCTGCCTCACCCGCAGTGTGATTAAACCTGCTCTGACACTGCCAAGAGACTAGGATTTAACTGAGGCTTGACCACTGGGCCTTTCCCGCTTGCTCCATGTAGAGTACTAGCTATGAATTGCTCATAGCTAGTACTCTACCACTGGAGTCGCGTCTGCAGTTCTAGTTTTTTGCTAGTTCATGGGAGACAGAGTCTCTTAGACATTTCTACCCAGGCTGACTTTGAACCTTGATCCTTTGGGTCTCAGCTTTCTGAGTCATTAGGATTACACAGTTTATATTTCAAACATTTCAGATTTTCCAAATATGAATGAAGTTGCTTCCAATTCAGCATGGTGTGGAGGAAGAGGAGGAAAGAGTGGTAAAGTACACAATTAGGATTTAGCTTCCTCTGGCTATCACGTCCCTCAAACATGCACAAAGCAGTGTTTTTAAATGACACCTAAAGAGCTTTCACCAGCCACCCAGCTACTCATCCCTCCATCTTTGGCCCATTCCTACGGTGCTTAAGACCTCACATCTGCAGTTGAACAAATGGGACTTACCACGTGCTCGCTGATGTTACGGCTGAGGCCCACGGCCTGCTGGCTTTGATAGTACTCTAACTGCTTTTCTGCTAGCTCTACCCGTTGCAACAGATTCTCAATAAAGTCATGGAGTCGAGCTTTCCCCTGAACCTCCTTCTCAGCCGCTGCTTCCAGAAAATGGTTGAATGTTACAACTTCTCTGCAAGGCAAAAATGTGAGAACACAAAATGAAAAAAAGAGAGACAGGAATGAATTCATTCAACACATACTGAGGGTTGTCTATTTTGTGTTAATTATGATCCTAGACAAGGCAGTTGTGGCAGTAACAAAACACAGCATCATGTATGCATGTAGAGGGTGAATTTTGGTACAGGCAGATAGTCATGCTAAAATGTAAAAATAAATGCATGTCTAATGGCAAAAAGAGCTACCAAAGTTGAAACTGGATGCAAAGAGGCAAAGCAGTAAGAGGAAGGAAACAGGTAGGGAAAAAAGTAAGGGATGATCTTCTGGATGAGAAAATGTTTGAATAGAGGAATAAGCTATAAGGACATCTAAGAAAAGTAAACCAGGTCAGCCAGGGACATGCACATGAGTCAAGCACAGCCAGGAGACGTGTGTGTGGAGAAAGGAACTAAGGCCTTACTGATCACTCTAGATAGGGTAGATGGTTTTAGATAAAGTGCTTGAACTTAAATTTTAAAAGCCTGGCTGCTGGGGTAGAAAATTCTACAGAGAAGGCAGGTATAGAGGCTAGAGACCCAGATGAGTACAGTGATGAAGTACACTAATGAATTGCTTTACAGGAGTATATTTCTGAGCTAAGGATGAAATAACTCAAACACATGATGTCTACTAGGGAAGCGATTCCAGCACTGACATAGAGAAGCAATGGGTAGTTTCCTTTATGAAACTAAAAAACTGAACAAAATAATGAAATAAAATATACCGAGCAATGTTGTTTGTTAAGTATATAATTCATTACAGATTCACAAATCCAGGACATTTGTAATAACCTTATTATGGCTTTCCATTTTCCATTTATTTGTAATAAAAGTATGAAAATAGTTTGCTGCTTGTAAAATGTTATAATACACGTTAACAGTGTGAAGAAGGAAACAGCTGGAACTCCATTCTTTTGAGCTCAAACACATGAACGTGGACAGTCATCTTTTCTATCATCTCTTAAGGAATACACGCATCCCTTCCCTTCCTTGCTCTCTCCTTCAATTCCCCTTTTCTAGACCTTGTTTTTCCAGCAAACCATCAGGTACTCAGCACTACCAAAAGATGTACATGGGAGTAACATAACCCATCAATTAATCTGGTAAATTGAAACTCTTGCACAACTACCTAAAGATACCATTATTAATGATGATGTCGATGGTGATGCTATATAGGACCACAGTTCATCTATTGCTTTTATGTACTAAGAAATTCTTGTCACCCTCTTGCATGTTCCACCATCCCTACTGGGGCTAGTAAGCTGCATAATTTTACTTTTTACTACATGCTGGATTCAGTATTCCCTTTATGTGTCTTCAAACTTTCTCAGCCTCCAAGGAGTGGCCACTCATTGTCTTGACCACACTCAAGTTATGCAGTCAAGACTCTAAAGACTTTGATCATTATTCTATCAGACTGCTCCAATATCGATTAGTGAACTCTAAGTTTTATGTATCTAACATCATCCGGTGTAGACAGTCAATTCATCGCCTCTTGTCTTCCTTCTCAACTCCAAGTGATCTTTATTTTTCACGAAGTGCAATCATTTCTTGAGTATTTAGGGGAATCTGACTCAGGAAATCAGATTTACAAAAGATGTTTCCAATATGACTGGGAATAGTTCCCAACTCCTTTATTCTGTACAACTAGTCAGTGTGGTACTTTACAATTAGTCAGGCTTTTTCTCTTGCAAATATATTATGTCACACTTGGCCACACAGAAACTTTACTAACAGTTTCTATAGAGTCATACCTCTCTGCAAAATCTTGGTAGTTATATATTCATTAAACAAAAGAGAACAGATTGAGTCTAACAATGATTCACCAACGAAAATGCTCATGACTCCACCCACCTTTTGCTAGCTCTTTGTTCAGGCTGAAACACCAACCCCTAATATGTAATAACTACACTAACATTCAGTGCCTAATATATCGCCACATAAGAAAAAGACTCCTTTTGGGAAAGGATTTTCATCAAAAAATTTCAAGCTTGTTTCCATGTTTGCATGTGAGCCCTCAAGAGAAGATGTTCACTTTCCAATGTCCTACTTGTTCAGACTAGGAGCAGAACCAGTTTCCTACATGGCTTTGAAGCTGTGTGTGTGTTGTGTGTGTGTGTGTGTGTGTGTGTGTGTGTGTGTGTTTATTTTTGTATTGTTTTACTAACCTACAGTATCAATCCTGCCATATGCTTTGATTTTCCTTCACGTGAGTAGCAGGCCTTAACTAACAACAAGGGTAGAAGGCCCATACAGGTACTACACAGACATTGTGTGGATCCTAGTAAAGGAATGAACAATATCAAAGATGAAAAGCCAGTAGAAACATGACCTAGAAAAAATATGGCTGCCATATCTTCTTTTGGACATTGAGGCTTTAATTCATTTCCTTTGGACCTAAGCCCATTGAAGAGATTTTTCTGGGTGATATTTAGAATAACTGAATCATAAAATAGTTTCTAAATTGTACTTACAGGGCAGAAAACAAAAGTTAGCATTTTTTCCCAGTTCATTTTTTTTTTTTACAATATTTGCTATTTTTATCTTAATACAGAAATATTTCACACTTTTAGAAATTATAAAAACTGGACAGGGCTTTGTTCATTCAACTGAATATGTATCAACTACACATATTCAAGTAAATATTTTTGTAGTTAATATTTATGCAAGAGAAGGGGAAAAAATTCTACAAACCAGAAGTAATTATTGTCAATGCCCTTGGTATTTTTTCTAGTCATTTTTCCCCTGCATATATTTACTATTCTTGGGGTTGAAGACTATATAGTCTAACGTATGAAAAGACACCAACATCTGACAACTTAATCTCATGGGATTAAAACCAAAGGAACAAATCTGAATACAACACTGCTTATAATTATAGCTGTATGTTTAAATCAAGTAATGTTTCACTACTGGTCCCATAGAAAACCTTGAAAATTAATGTTAATGTTGGTAGCTGATCATGGAGTGTTATGTCATGTTGTAGAAGGATCTTTGTCTAGGCTCCTTCATCCAATTATCAATAATCTTCATAGTTTTCAACCAACACAGCAGGCAGTGATGCTAACCTAATGTCAATTTGTGAATCACATCAATTAGGAGAAAACAAAATAAAGATTACTGAAGTAAACCTGATGATTTAGTATGATTTTTGTCTTAAAAGATAAGTTAAACATACAGGACAAGAGTTGGAGGTGTTCATTGTGCTGGGATTGTGTGAAGTATCTTTATTAGATGAAAACTATAGCCAAAGTGAGTGACTAATTGTAGGATAGTAGGTGTGTATATCTCAGATCTTCCTTCCACATCCTGTTCATTTATAATGAATGATCTCCAGAACAACCTCTTTATTTCCCCTTCTTTACCCCAAGGCAAGGAATCTGTGACATTTTCTGAATAGGGGGAAACGAGTTTGATGAGATTCTATCTATAACCTCTATAATAATGGTATTCCAAACAGTAAAATGTCCATTCAAAGTGCAAAAGAGACCAATGGATCTCCATTTAAGAGAACAAAATGCTCGCTGTCATGATTTCAGATCCTACATTACTCCTAATCTTCAAGAAATTACCAACTGCTGCCTTTCGGCAATAGTATCTAAACAGAACATGCACCATTACCTGAAAACAATGTCAAAATATCCCCCCCTCCCCATTTCTCTACTACTGTGTATTCGTGTGCACTATGCCTTCCGCATGTATTTACCAAAACAATGAACAGAGACTGGATGTAGACCACTGAAAGGTCCGTTGGCTTCTATGAAGCCAGACATTAAAAATACTCACAAAAGTCTTAGAACACCACTAACTTGTTTTTGGAAAATAATTACATTTTTGTATGTGAACAGGTGGTGAATATATATATATATATATATATATATATATATATATATATATATATATATATATATATATATGGGAGAGGTAGAAAAGAAACAAATACTGAAATGCACAAGTACAAGGCTGAGTTGAATATGACTAAGAAAAAGAACAATATGATACTATCAGAGGGTTTGGTTTGCAGCTCTCACCCTCTGACTCACAAAACAGAAGCTGGAAGTCAGATGAGAAGATAAAGACCAACCTGAGTGAAATTCAATTAGGATTCAGGTATAGCTCAGCTTTAGGAAAGTTACCTGGTTCTAGGTCACTTCTAGCCCCATCTCTGATTTCTTATTTGGAGAAAAAGAGATTAAACATTGTTAAATCTAAGGATTTATGGAAAATATGCTTACTTAAAGCATTACTGGAGAGTGTAAGAAAGTGACCTTGAAGGTCATTATCATGTAGAACAGTCTGCAGACCTGAGAATCTGACAGTATCCCAGGATTCATGGTGGAGGTTATTAATACAAGGTTAATAATCTTGTATTTTTCAACTAACCTAGCACCGATGCCAACCTCATTTCAGTTTGTGAATGTATCACATCAACTAGAAAAAAAAACTGAAGGTGAGCATGGTGCTTTTATATCATTGTGTTTTTGTTTTAAAACTCACAAGACAAAGTTTGGAGAGGTTCAACACACTGGTGTGGAGTAAGGCAAATGTATTAGAAACAGATGATGCTAAGTGAAGTGAACCCCAAGATAGGGACACAAGAGGTTTTTTTCTTTGTCTCTCTTGTTTTTAATGTACTATGTGATATGGTATAACCAGCTGTCACTGTATTTGATTCTGGTGCCCTGCATCTTGTATATACATTTTTCTAATTTGGGGAGTGGAAGGAAAATAACAAAATGCTGAAACAAGGATACAGATTGACCCACTGTAACAATGAAACTTGCAAGACACTATTTGAAAATGAACTTTACAACTTTGGGTGGGGGAGGGAGGAGTTGAAGAGATAGGGAAGGAAGGGATACTAGGGGAAATACAAAGGGGGTAACAAATGTATCCATTACCTTATTCATGTAACTGTAACCCCTCTGTAGTGTATCTTTACAATAAAAAATTATAAAAAAAGAAAAGACCTTTCTTATACAAAAGAAGCTCTTTCTAAATTTAATAAAAAAATACTTGTTCACTCAGGTGAACAAGCGTTACTTTTTACAAACATCATGTTTGTAAAACATTGTTACTTTTTACAAATTAGATAACATTGTGTTACTTTTTACAAACTGTACCCCTCAATTGCATCTTCTGAGAAGAGTTCAAAACAACTTAAATTTGAAAAAAATCAGAGTTACACTATTATGTGAACAACATTACCTAAAAACACATTTAAAAGCAACAGAAGCCAAGCACCTATTACTCACATCTGTAATCCTAGCTACTCAGAAAGCTGAAATCTGAGGATCATGGTTCAAATCCAGCCTAAGCAGAAGTCTGTGAGACTCTTTATCTATAATTAGCCACTAAAAATTTGGAAGTGAATTTATACCTCAAGTGCTATAATTCCAACTTTAAGTGAAACAGCTAAGGGATAGAATCCAAGCCCTGAGTTCAAGCCCCGGTACTGGCACACACACAAAAATAACAGAAGTATGTAGGAAAATACTGTGGTAGTCAACACAACTGAACAGACATGAAAGCTCTGCATTATTAATGAAGGACTACATATCAGCCTTATCCCCAAACCATTTTTTATATCTACATGAACTCCCTTTCTGACTTAGCCAGACTTACATCTGGGCATCCTGTTCCCTCTGCCAGGATCTTTTTCCTTACATTTGCCCGAGTCCCCACTCCTAACAATCTCTCTAACCTCAGGAACTCTTGCTAGGAACTATGCCCAGACATATCCCCAGGGGTAGCTGAGATGCTGCCTGTGTCCTCCACATAACCTCAAGGTGCCATTTACTTCATTCAATCAGAAAATAGGTGAGGATCTAGGATCCTGTGTGCTCCTTCATTAGGATACACCAGCAGCTCACATGAGCTCAGAACACCACAGAGGCAACAAATTCCTAGGGAATATCTGAAATGTACAACTACAATTGGAAACTGTTAAGTATCAATGAGCTCTTTAGGTTTCTTTTTTTCTTTTATCTTTTTCCAGATACTTCCTGGGACATAACACTTATGAGTAATACACAGGTGCCTCCTACAGGAGTGGGGGTTGGGATCTAAGATGGGTATCTCTCTTCCGTTCTTAAAAACCACTCGAATATTAGCCTCTTCTCCCCAAGGCAAAGCTCTCTATCAAGTTATTTAAATTTCATTTTACATTACTGATTTATGAACTCTTCAGAGGTATATGAAATGATAAAAATACCTTCAGCTAAAAATAGTCTAGCTATTGATCACAGAGCACCTCAGACAGAATAAAGTGTCAGCTCAAGGCAAATATGAAGCAAGACTCAGCACCTCCTGCCTAGCACCATGAGCCTCCTGGTCAACTCGAAGGGTAGAGTGAGCTCATGAGCTTCCTGTGCAATAAAACACAAGCTGGAATTCTACCCTGGGCCCCATCTAGAGCCAGGGCCCATCTCTGTTTTTTGCTTCACCTTTTCTTGAGCTTTTCAAATAAACCATTATGGTTCCCAATTTCCTTAAAAAACTGTTTAAAGAACTGTCTCTCTCATGAGAAAATAAAAATGTTCTTACAGGTTCTAAGTAGGTCAATATATTCTAAGTTGCTCAGGTAGGATAGAGCAAAGAAAGGAGAGATGATGAAAACTGAAGACATCGAAAATTTCCCTGGGTTTCCAAATTTTACCAAAAGGGCATCGCTGAGAAAACATGTTTGACAGCTGGTTTATGCTAGGCTACTTTGTACTCTGCATGGGATATAGCTTGGAAAGAGAGGCCTTCATTTATAAAGATGAGCAAACACTGTGGAGCCAACAGACCCTGCTGTCCCATTGAACTCTGTATGTAACATGTTTCCTGGCCTGCTTCCTCGCTACAGATCAGGATGGACAGACTGTCTACTCACTGAATGACTTAAGTAAATGACAAGAAGTCTGAGTTGTACAAGCAAGTTACCAAGGTAATGGTGCCTTTTAAAGGCCAATACTCCACAGCCAGCTCTGGAAAGAAACCTAAATGGACATTGCCAGCTCCTGCTGCCTCTCTATCTGTGTCACTGAGCTCTAATGGTTTGCTTGATGCCATCTTTCTTTCAGTCTATAAGCTCCTTGAAGGCGGGCACTTCATGTGGTTTTCCACACTGCATAAACCAGAACAGAGCAGCACCTGGCACAGCAGGCTCTCGGTAAATACTCCTCCCACAGGGCTCCAGGATGGGAACAGAGCAAAGGAGGAAGGGAAAAGAGAACTGGATTCTGTGTACCGTACCTCACAAAGCAGTAGGTTGGAATCACAAAGAGGTCCCTCACTGCCATCAAAGCTTGGCACTGACACATGCCCCATCCTGACTGAGCAAGGACATCCGGAGAGCCAAGTTAAAAGCCCTTGTTTGGAGGTTAAAAGCCCTGGGCTGGGTGTTCTGGAAGCTTAGTATCACGGTGATACTTATGATGCCACTGTTTTCCTGCCTCCAACACCTTTGATGACAGCTGACATTTTCTTTAATCACATCAGAAAAATAAATGATGTCATTGTGGCAGCCCTCTCAAAATAGCAATATCCAAAATGGGCCATGCTCAGAATTACATAAGCTCTGATGCTTTAGGCAAATATCACATTTTCAGAAGTATGGTAAGGACACAGTGAGCTAAATGGAAAAGCACACGGCAGGGAAACTGCCTTCCGTTTCAGTGTGCTTCTAAATCTTTGTTCTTGGGCAAGTCAGTCCACAGCTCTAGTCCTTATTTTCTGTGAAATCCTCTCTCTGTGAAATGAGTGCGACACTCTGAAAGAGACAAGAGGTACCTTTCCGTTCTAAAATTTAAAAATTACACATAGCCCCTCCAGGAGCTATCTTTGACAGCCCACCCAGCTACCCTGTCAATGCCACTGTCAGCTATTCCACCCTTCCTTCTCATTTCTTCTGGGTAGAAATGTCTCTCTAGGTAGAAAGGTCTGTTCTCGAATGATTCATCCACTTGAAACTGTGGTTTACATTTAAGCACTTTCTAAAGCTACCTTGCAGTTTGGTATGGTAGCACATACCTGTAATCCCAGCACTGGGGGATGGGAGAGAATGAAGCAGGAAGCTCTTGAATTTGAGAGCAGTCTGAGCTACTTAGTAAGTTTGAGGCCAGCCTGCATTTAGTAGCAAGACCCTGTCTCAAAAAGAAACAAAAACATCAGTGAAAACCTACCCTGGGTTTGAATATGGTTCTGCTCATGAGTATGCTTCATTTTTCCTACAGAGAGCACAAGCACTTAGGGTAAAATACCACCGATTTCAAGTTCTCTAGACATATCTACATAGTGCTGGCACTTCCCAGGTGCACCACCAGCAGTTTGAAAACTTCCTGGCCTACTTGTGTGCCAGAAAATTTGGTATTGCTGTTATCATATTATCTCTAACCCACAACAGACCAACTCAGTTCCCAACTAAATCCAACCTTACTTGAGAAGAGATACCTTACTGCAGGGTGCCCAGGATTGATTTCCCTGATTACAGACCCTGCTACCAACAGCTCTGGGTGCTCATCAATAAGTAAAGACATGGTTCAGCAGGACTTTTTAAAGTTTCACTGACTTGGTAAATAAAAAGGACAACTTCTTTCTAGTGCTTTCACGCCAGAAGCATGCAGACTTCTCTCTGGAGGTGAAATAAGACTCACTAGTATACAAGGACAAAATATTGTCACTGCAAACAATCTAACAGCATCCTGTTTTCTCACACATAAACATACACGCATGTATGCAGGCATGCATGTGTGTGATCACACACACACACATATCTTCCATAAACCAAGTCGATTGAATCTAAAGATGATCTCAGGGCAGATACAGCCCTGGAATCTTTTAAGCAGTCTGAAGAATTTTTAAAGTTCAGGAGAAAATGTGTAAGCATGAAAGCCTTATTGTTAATGCTAAATACTACATGAATTTATTTTTAAGTTAGCAAGGATTTATTTTAGTATGATGGGTTGAAATAAGGAGAAATGAAAGAATCATGTGCTATTTGCTATGCAGGAAATAAGAGTTAAAACTCGCCTGTTTTCATTTTTTTTAACCAAATTTGCCATCTGTGCCTCAAAGGGTGTATTTCAAATAGGACAAATAACAATCTACCCCTAAGTGTTCATATAAAGGCATTTGGTAGGGAGCGCAGCTGCTGGAATGTTCTTGGCCAAATGGGCTTTCCTTATCTGAAAGACTAATGAGATGCCACCCTCTGAGGGAACATTGAGACATGAAGGGGCTCAGCCCGGCAAATCCAGTCAATCAACCTGGTACCAGTGGTGTGGCAAATGGGCAGCTGGCTCTGCACCCCCATTCAGATGGCAGGAAGAGAGGCAAAGCCAGTCTCTGCAGACACTGAGGGCCCTGTGCACAGTCACTGTCTCAGACTAAGAGCCCCAGTGTCCTTCCTGGGGACAAGACCCTCTCAGTTGTATTTCATACACAGAAGGAGTGATTATTTGAGGTTTGAATACAGAGACTGACAGGCTGGGCCCAAATGAAAGCTTAAAGAAAAAGACTTTGTTTATAGTTAAAAGATCAAGACAATGTTGCTGTATTTTTATTCTAGTTCTCAAAATTCAAACACCACTGCTCTCTTCTGTTAGCTTAAAAATCACATATTACAAACCAACTCATGCTGATAGTGTAGCTCATTGGTAATGTGCATATTTAGCATGCGTGAGGCCCTGCACCATGAATTAAATAACTAAATAAATATTAACCTGGAAAATATTGAAAACAAAGATGCACATGGATATTAACTTTAGATTCTGTATTTAGTATTAGGAAAATAGAGCAAAACTGTGTATTGGTTAATACAATACCTGGTTAAACTGATCTTGATGCATCCATACCATGGGATGTCATGTATCAGTCAACAGGAATGGCGTAATTCTGTCTTTAGTACACAACCAATACCTGAGACACAGTAATGCTAAAACAAAAGTACTCCAAGGACAAGTAGCAAACTAGTATATGTCATGATTACTTTGGAGAGAAAAAAGGAACTGTATATATAAATTACATATGGCTGCAAGCACACAGGAAAAGTCTAAAAGGGTGTTCACTAAATTTAAATGTTGTCTCTGAGAATGGCAGAAAGATGCTTGGAGAAGAAAGGATATTTTCTTTTCTTTTTGCGGGGGAGGAGGGGATCAGTCATAGGGCTTGAACTCGTGCCCTGGGCACAGTCCCTGAGCTCTTTGTGCTCAAGGCTAGCACTCTGAGCTACAGTGCTGCTTCTAGTTTTCTGGTAGTTATTTAGAGATAAGAATCTCACAGACTTTCCTGCCCAGGTTGTCTTTGAACTACAGTCCTCAGATCTCATCCTCCTGAGTAGGTAAGAGTACAGGTATGAGCCACCAGTGCCCAGCTTTTTAACACATATTCTGTTAATGTTTTGTTTTACAAGTCTGCGATTTTCATTTGATGCCTTGGATTAAACATAATATAATATTATTATTGACCTATTCACAAGCGATTTTTATTTAGTCAATCATTTTAATAATAAGACATTCTTGAACTCATCACTTCAAGCAAAGTAAATTCTAGGCTTGTCCCTATACATAGAGCAACCTCATCTGCCATTTTCCTAGAAGGGCCACATAGGTCACCAGAAGATGAAACAAACAGCAACAACAAAAAGAAAACCACATTTTCACTAGAGATCATCCCCCTAGGAACAAAAAAATATTAGTTGCAGATTCAACTTCATCCTTCCTATGTAATTTTTTAAATGTCTACTAGTCTGAACAAAAGGTGTCTTGGTTTCCCTTCAAGGTAGAATATAAATGTTTAATGATAGCCAGTAAAGAGTCCTTAAATACACAGGGTTTCTCAGGAAGTTTTAATTTCTATATTTTAAGCACAACACAAGATAGAAAAATATCAGAAGGCAAAAAAAAGATGAAAATAAATAAATCCCTATAATAGCACTCAAATTTGTCCTTTCATCCTATGAATTATGAGCCTTTACTTAAAATAAAATCCGACATTCTGAATTTGCAAATATGCTGAATTTTTATGTATGTTTTTCTAGTTTAGGTCAAATATAGACTTACAGATAAGGAAGTACTTCTCCAATTATGAAGCTTTTTCAAATAAAAGTTTCTATGATGACCTTGTTTGAAATGAGTGCCAGCTCTTTGCAAACAGTCAAGACTTGTTTTAGTGTCACGCATCATTTTATAACTGTAAAATTCTCAAACTTAAAACACAGAAATCTAAGCTGGGCACCAGTGGCTGACACTTGTAATTCTAACTACTCAAGAAGCTGAGACCTGAGCATCATGGTTCAAAGCTAATGCGGGTAGAAAAATCCATGAGACTCTTATCTCCAATTATAAAGAGAAAGCTAGAACCGGAGGGAGTATGTAGTGACAGAGCAGCACCCGTGAAGAAGAAAGCCATGCAAGAGCATAAGGCCGTGCGTTCAAGCCCCAGTACACACAAAAATCAACAACTTAGATTTCTATATCAGAAAAAACTCTTAGTGTCTCCTACTCCCAAATATAAATTATAATTAAATAGATCTTTCTTCAACTATTGGTGGCTCATTAACAAGGGCAGATAACCCAAAATGGCAAGCCAAAGTTATTTGTACTTGAAACACACTATTTTACTTGAGTAAGACAGTAGCCCATATTCTTGACCGTAAAATAGAGACAATTAGGAGGAAGGGTTCTCCTTGTACACCTTCTGTCTTCCCATTCAACTCAAGCTTACACACAATTTATGCTAGGAATGGATCCCACCATGGGTAATCTGTGTTACTCCTCTCTGTAAAAATATTACCTGTTGTTTACAGTCTCCAAGGTGACAGATACTTTGGCATTAATAAATCCTCCACAGCCATTGCACAGAGAGTGCAAATAATATCAGAGCCTCACACCTGCTTGCTCAAGTACATCAATGAAGAATGCACCAAAGATACTTTCAAATGACACACACCAAACCTTGTTTAACATTTGCTTATAACTTGGGGACCCTAAAACAACGGGGTTCACATCCAGTTTCAGCACCACTTACTCTTCTTTCCTAAGCAGCTCCTCTTCGGATTCTGTCAGGCGCTGCTTCAGCGCAGCAATCATTTCCACAGCCACGTCCACCTGTCTATTCAGGGCCCGCTCTCGCCTCTGCACTTCCTGTTTCTTCTGAGTCAGTTGCACAAAAGCTGCCCGAACTTCCAACAATTCAGCAGTTTTCTGGGCCAACTCTTTGGTGAGCTTATCAATTCTTTTCTCAATGGTCCTATCCACAGCCTCTACCATCTGGTTGAATTTTTCTCTGACATGTGCCTCAAAAGCAGCTTTGGTATCTGGAGTAGGAAGTCCAGGACTTGACCGGGGCCCATGCAGCGAGTCCGCCCGGATGTCCATCGCAGTGTAGGTCTGCACATAGGACACCGGCCTCTCTGCCACCACCTCAAATGGCTTCCTGTCCTTGGAGTGTTCATGTGAGATGCTATACAAGTTAACATAGGTTGGCCTTGGCTTCGCCCCATTGCCTCGACTTTGTACTTTACCCTGTCTCAGGAGTTCTGAAGGAGTGAGAGATGGAAAGATGCTGCATTTTGTCAAGAGGGTTCTTTCTTCGTAGCTGTGACTGAATTCCAGATGGGCCCTCAGAGATGACAAGCTTCTAAATCTGGTATGGTCTCCACACCTCGGGCAGCGGAATGGCAGGCATACAGCAACATTCTCAAAGGACTCCTGCCAGGGATATCTGCTTTCCTCAAAAGCCTTCTGTTGCATTACTTTAAAGATCCTGGGAATGGAGAGGAAAATGGGTAGTTTACATGTCTGTATTAAAAAAAAAAAAAAGATGTGCTCCTGAAACAATGGCCACTTATCTCCATGAGTGCTGTGGCTTTTGGCATAGATTGTGTTAAAATCAAAACTTAGAGATCATAAGCCAAATCTAATCACATTTTTTTTTCATTTCTGGAGCACCTACTATGGCTTTTGTACATTGGAATCTCTTAGCAGAGATGCTATGGCCTGCAATCCCCAAATACTTATTACTTGGGCTTTCCAGAAAAAGCCAACCTTCGCCTATGATTTCAAAATGGGGAGGGGAGGTGGGTAGGCCCTCTTCTTTGTAGAGGAGCAAATCAGAGCAAGGTAGTAATGAATCCAAGGTCAAGTGGAAAATGGCAGATCCAGAAGTCAAGTTTCTTGCATTCTGAATACTGCATGCAAAGCTGTGCCCTACTTGAATACAAGCGAGGAAAACTCAAAGCAATCGTCAAAATAAGCCCTAAGAGAGCAAGCTCAGCTTTTCCCAAGTAAGGAGAAGATTACTCAAACAAAGTGGCATTAGGCACACCACCAAGCTAAAGGTTTTACAAGCTGGGATTTTTTTTTACCTTTATAATTATTGGTGTGCGTAACAGTAGTTCCAGACTGGAATTTTACAGAAATTTGGAACCCAAAGTGCCAGATACCACTTGATGCAATCAGGGCCCTCTCCAGGATAATAATACAATGTTCTGGATGTATCTGTGCTGTTTCTGATCCTGTGTTAACATGACAATGTATACAGATAGATGGCCAGGTAGATATTAACATAAAACTCTTGACAGGAAGTTCTTGTTTCCTGGCATGAATTTATTACCTAGCAACAGATGACTGTTGCTAGCCATGTGAATCTATTCCCTCCTGGAATGGTTTCTGGTTAAGTGTAACTACCACCGGGCCTATGGTGAGGATGCCCAGAGGGGCCCTGAGGGTGAAACAGCAACTTTATAGGGTCTTAGATGGCTTCAAAAGCAGAAGTGGAAAATGGTCCCCAGATAGCCAGGTGGGTAAAGCTGTAAAGCTTCTAGGTTAGCACGCCTCTACCCTCTCCCCCCCCCCCACCCCAGTAGGGAACCTCTTTCTTAGGCTCTATTGGGATGTTTAAACTGCTTTTTTTTGGGGGGGGGGGTGAGGTGCACACCCAGACCTTAGATGTAAAAAGATAGCATTCTAGAATAGGAGATAGGTGGCATCTCTGGGTGGGGAAAAAACGAGTAACCACGCAATCCTTAGCACGCAGGCTTTTATGGGCCCAGCGGAAACCCCAGTCCACAGGGTTGGCAGGAAAGCTTCCATTTCTTCTGCCAGAGTAGTGCAGGCTGGCAGTGGCCCTGCCTGGAGCTGGGGATGGATGGGGGGTCCCAGCTCCGTCCCCTGCCCCCCCTCCCAGCTGCGCGGCGTGCCGGCCCCAGGGTGCGCACCGGTGTTCCCGCAGGTGGGGGCGGCGAAGCCGGCGCTCAGGCTCCCCGCGGGGCTGCGGGGCTGCGGGGCCGGGACCCCTTCCCCAGCCCCGGGCTGCTCCCCTCCGCGGCACCCCCTCGGGCTCGAGCCCGGGCGCGGGTACCCAGCGGCAGCCACTCACCCGACTTGTTGCTGCTGCCGCCGCCGCCGCCGCTGCAGCCGCCGCCACCGGTGCTGACGCTTCGGGAGCCCAGCGGTTTTCAGCAGAGCCGTAAATCAGGCTGAGCAGGGCCCGTTCTCCCCCCACCCCCGCACCCCACCCCCGCACCCCCCTCCCCGCCGCACCCCCGCGCGGGGGGACCCGCGGCGTCCGGGGCGGAGCGTGGCGCGGGCTGGCCGGCCGGCGGGGACGGGGGCGCGGCGCCTGGAGACTCCCCCTCTCCCCACCGAGGCCGGCGGCCTCCCGGGGTGTCACCTCCCTCCGCGCTGCCCAGCTGCAGGGAGACCCCGTCCCCTCCCGCAGCTCAGGATGGCGCTGACATCACGCGAGGGGGGAGATGCGGGGATCGCTTCTCGGAGGGGCGGGGGGTGGAGGGGAGATGCGGGGCCACGTGCCAACCCGCGGGCGGGCGCGGTGCGCTGCGCTGCGCTGCGCGTCGGGCAGGCCCAGCGAGCTGTTCTGCACTTTGCCCTTACTGAGGCCCCCCGGACGCTGGGCTAAGTTAACCGGCAGAGCTGGATTTAGGGTTGTTCTCCACCTGCTAAGGCTACAGAACTCGCACCCACATCTCCGAGGGCCACCTTTTGTCCCCAAAGAAAAGATGTATGATCAAGAGGCATTTCTTTCCTTTCCAGGGATCGTGCCCTCTCAATTGGCTGGATTTTAGTTTATGTTTGGGGAGGGGGGGGGGGGAGGGAAGTCGTTGGGTTTTGTTGTGGTTCTTTTAATCTTATTTAGGATACTCCTAGTCTTAACTCCTAGTCTAAACTCATAAAATAGGAAACCAAGATACAAGTTATTTTTCGATTTTTTTTTTTCTTATCTTAACTTTCCAGGAGTGTGTTCTCAGAGGCTGTTACAACTGATTTTTTTTTATTACAAACCAGTTCAGTAATTAGTTACATATGTATTTTTTGCTTTATTTGAGGAGAGGTTTGTTTGTGGACAAGTAACTCCTCACTTCAAGCTGGGGAATCAGATTTGGTTAGAATTGTGGTTCTAGGATTTCAGTCCTGCTTCTAAGACCCGAGTCCAGAACTTCCTGTATTTGGGATTCCTCATTAATGACAGGAGACAGTAAGGACCCGTATCTTCACTTAGGAGTAGGGTTCACAGAGGATGGGGTTTCCTGGTGGTTCACAACCACACAGATGAGTCATCTATTAGTGTTATTTAATTTATTGTTTTAGTTGTTAATTTCATAAAAGAGAAGCATGTACACCTCTAAAATATCAGAAAGAATGAATATGCAGTCACCCATCCCCCAAAAATTGTGCTGGGGGTATGTTCGTTGACAATATTACATTTCTCCAAAGTTACTTTATTTATTCCAACAATTCATTTGGTGAAAATAATTGTTAATTAAGCTGAAAAGTTCATGTTATAGCAGACCAGGTTATCTTGAGGGGAGAGAGCAGGGTCACACTAGTTTACCAGTTATGGCAGAAGGCAGCAGGAGCTTTGTTTTAGAGAGGAAAAGCTCTTGGGTTCACACTCATCCCTCCCAATTCTTAGGCAGCTTCTTCACTTTGATTTTTGATCTTTGAGTTCCTCCCTGGTTAAATCTAAGGACCGAGTCTTTTCTCACTCAAAGTGAGCATTGAGGAACTGTAAGTATGATCCAGTTGTTGTGGAGAAGGTCTGTGTAATACACACGCTGAGCATTGTGGGACCTTCCTTTGTGAGCCACAGGCACTAGTGTAGGTTATGGGAGCCTTTCCCAGTGTCCCTGGCACCTGCTACTCCCGTGATAGCTCTGTGAGAATAACCTGGCGACCTGTTAGTAATATATCTTATTTGCTTCCTACCTGCCCCACTGACTCAGAAACTCAGAAGTTAGGCCCCCAAGCTAACTGGGGAGAGGGGGCTGGGAAGGCTAGAGGAGGTTGAATTCTGATGGATTGTACAGTTTAAGAAACACTGTTTTATGTAGTACTTCTTCATACATTGTGTCCTATGAACAAGTCAGGTATATTTCCATGAATATATGTTTCTCAGTGCTGAACACTACATTATTTTATTATCTCATTAGGCCTTTTATCATCAGTGAGGTGGGCCATACCTTGTATTTCCAGCTTCAGCCACACTGACATCCCCGTACCTACAAGCCTAGTTTCTTCCCAGCTCAAAAACTTTACCTAGAAAAGTTTCCCCCATTATTCAGGGCTCAGTGTAAACACTCCCCCTCCCCATCTCTGAAGTTAGATCCCATTTGTAACATTTATTACAACAGAACCTTTTACAGTATAATTTGTTGTTTATATCATCTATTTAATGCATATACTTATTAGTTTTTAAGTAGTGTGGGGCCTGAGACTCTTGTTGGTCTTAGAATGTATTCCCAATACCCAATACACAGTGCTGATCGTATACAAAGAGCTCAAAAATATTGTTAAAAGAATAATTGGGAGGGCTGGGAAGGTGGCTCAGTGGTAGAGTGCTTGCCTTGCATGCCTGAGGCCCTGGGTTTGATTCATCAGCACCACATAAGCAAAAAGAAAAAAGCCGGAAGTGGCGCAAGTGGTAGAGCGCTAGCCTTGAGCCGAAGAGCTGAGGGACAGCGCCCAGGCCCAGAGTTCAGGCCCCACGACCGGACCCCCCCCAAAAAAAAACCAAAACAAAACCAAAAAAAGAATAATTGGGAAAAAAACTGATGCGCAAAGAAGTTAAGTAATTTTCCCAAAATCACACCTAGAAAGCATTAGAACCAGGACTCTAAATTCTAAGCATTTAACCATAATACTCATTGCTATTCCAGTGTTTTTCCTTAATTTTTTTTGCGGTGATAGAGGTGAACACACACTTACAAGCAACCATGCTACTACTGAGCTACAATCCCAGCCCACCTTTCCAGTCTTTGACAAAGAAAATAAAGTTTAAATTCATACAATTTGTAAATACAATCAGAATTAGAATCCATATATTCTAATGACATAAAGATGTATAAGACATGATATGAGCAAATTAAGTTAAAAGCAAAGTAAGTGGGAAGTATCTAAAGGGTTGACCTCATTCCTAGTACACAGTAGATGTTCAGTAAATGTTTGCTGAATGAATGATGTTCACATCTCTGGCTCTACTGAGCATTTACACACATATCCAGTGTTTCTCAAAGTGATACCTGCGGAACCCAGGGAACTTGTCATACATAGTCAGATGCCTGATAACTTAATCTGTGGGCATGAGTCTTGAAAGTTTACTTTTCCTAAGTACCTCTCATCTCCAGATGGTCATGGTGGTTACTACCGTAACCATTAATCACATACTTCATTGGCCCTTGTGCACAACAAAAAGTGTTGCTCAAGAAGTAATGAATGTTCGGTAAGTCTCACCACTCATAAATATCGGAGATAGGAAGAGTCTGTAGCCAATTCTGATTCTCAAAGCCAAGAAGAGGAGAGGAGAGGAAATGAATATAGGTGAAATGGAAACCAGGGAGAAAAAGAGCTGAAGAGAAGAGGAGGAGAAGGAAAGCCACTTTCTTGATATGGAAGTCAGAATTCATTCAGAAAAGGAAGAACCTGCAAGCTGAGGTTGTCAGGTCCCAGATGGAAGACCTAGAAGCTGAATGGATATTTATAGTCTCTTTCCTCTGTTGATTCAGGACCACCCACTCATGGAGGCCAGGATGCTGCCTGTCAAACACAGGTTTCTCAAACCAGAGAGGGTATTCTTTTTTTAAAAACAAATCCATTTATGAAATATGCTGATTACATTTATCAAAAAGCAACCTTACAGAGCTATAATACAGCCCCCTCTACAATGTGAGTAAGAGCACCAGTGAAAGGCTTCCAAAGAGAACCAGATCCAAATCCTGTCACTTTGGTCCTGTCTACAGCCAACATCTGTGTGCAGTCAGAACACCCTGGGTTGCAATAGTCCTTTGGATTCGAACAAATCATTCCACATAGAGTGCAGGCAATTATGCAAATCCAGGGCCACATCATTTTCTAAAGAGGGTATGGGTGGAATTGCAACACTCTGACCTTAAGTGTTAACTTTTTGTTGTTGTTGTTGGTCATGGGGGGCCTCAATTCTGGGCCTGGCAACTGTCCCTCAGCTCTTCAGTTCAAAGCTAGTGCTCTACCACACCACCACTTCTGGCTTTTTTTCTGCTTATGTGGTGCTGAGGAATCAAACCCAGGGCCTCATGCATGCAAGGCAAGCACTCTACCACTGAGCCACTTTCCCAGCCCCAAATGTTAACTTTTTAAGTAGCAGATTATTTCTCTGGTGCTACTGTGATCCAAAACCCAATGTAAATAATTATGTACATATATTCATTCTGTCTTTCAGCATACTGTCTGTATGCCAGGACAAATCAGTTGCAACATTAAAGCTTCAGAGTGAGAGGTGTAGCTGTACTCTGGCTTTCAAGGTCCCACCAGAATTATCTACTAGAGAACTATTTCCATTATGTTTCATTGGCAAGACAACCACCAAACAACACCATGGAAAATGCCTTAAATCTCACAGTCAGCTCCTGGCCCAAATGAATTGGCAGGGAGTAGGCCATCCATAAAGGTCTTGGTCCTTCCGTAGAAGAGCAGTGGCACTTACTGCTCCCCTTGGGAGAGCAAACATGAGTAAAATTAAAAGAAATATTGATTCCATTTCAGAGGCTTCTTCTGTTCATAGTTTGAACAAAGAATGTAGAGCCCCAAATCAAATACCCACTTCATTCCTAATTAGCTGTGTGAGTTTTTGTTTGTACTGAGCAACAACTCTAGGTTTCAGTGTCCTCATTTGTGAAAGATCAGTGAAAATGGACTAGGGAGTTTACAGTGCCATAATTCTAATTGCCAGTCCAGCTAATGTAGGAGTCATTTCTTGTTTTAATTTTTTTTTGGTCAGTCCTGGGTCTTGACCTCAGGGCCGAGCCTCTGTGATCAAGGCTAGTACTCTACCATTTTAGCTACAGTACCACTTTTGGATTTTTTGAATAGGGACTTTTCTGCCTTGGCTGGCTTTGAACCATGACCCTCAGATTCATCCTCCTGAGTAGTTAGGATGATAGGCATATATTACCAGTTTAAAATTTTTATTTTAAGGAGTTGTACAAAGGGGTTTCATTTTGTATCATTTCTTTGATAGCATGATGGGTCGGCTAGGGGAGATAACAGAGGTGTCATGTTGGAAATGCAATAGAGAGTCAGCAAATGGATAATTTGGAAAGTCATTAGATATCACTTCTTCCTGAAATAGCTGACATGTATTAAGTGCTTCCCATGTGCCAAGGATGGTTTTAAGTGATTTTTTCTCATGATCTACCATTTTGCTTTCTGAACAAAAATAGGAGAAAGATATTACTGTGTAAATAATAGGCAAATTGAAAAAGTAAGAAGCTCACTTTTACAAAGAAAGAAAATTGTGTAGCTAAGATTTGAACTTAAGATACCTAATTTAAGAATCTACATACTTGACAATTATTACGTTGTATACCTGGTGCCTAGATCCTTACCTAATGTCTTGAAAACTAATTATTGGACATGTAATAAATGACTTCTGTGTTGGAAAACTCTCAGTGCTTATTATTAACAAATCTCTAAGCCCCTGCCTTCCTTCCATGTTTGTTTGTTTAATGCAAAGACAAATCTTTGAGACATCTCCTCTAAGGACAGTGATTGAGGGGGGCTAGGGAGCATGTTGCTGTAGAATAAAATATACAGAAAAAAGATACCTTTAAAATATGGATTGTTAAATAATGAGCCTGAATTATGCAATTAAGTGAAGTATGAATCATGGAACTGATGCTCTGTCAAAAATGAGCCTATTTTCTAAGAGCTAAAATACATGGGCAATTTTATTCTGCTATTTTAGGTGAAAATTACATTGGTTCAGAAGCAAAGAGGAGAAAAAGAACATTGGCTATACGCAAGAGAAAATTGAACTTGAAAATAAAATATATGTAGACTTATGCAAGAGAAATTTATAGAACAACCACTATGCCAACAATATGTATTATATATGTATTATGTAGTATATATAGTACATAATACATTACATATTGTATCATATTCCATATTACATTAATATTTACTAATATATTTCATATAATACATAAGTATGTTATATAAGATATATATGTCATATATGAGTGATTTTTAGCATACTTCATTGCAAACAATGGTACGTTTAATTGGAGTCCTTTTCCCCTTTATTAGCTATAGAAATAATTCTTACTAGGAAAACAAAAGAATGTTGTTCCCTATCTCCATCCGTTCAGGCTTGGTTTCCTAGGCTATGCTAAGAGATGTGCTTTAACAGAAAGCTCAGGGCTAAGATTATGAAGTGAGTTGAAAAGATAACCTTCCAAATACTGTACTCGAATCTCAAATTTCTAGGCTAATTCTGCTCTGAAACTAAATTGTTAGATTTTTTTAATGTTTCATTGTAAACTAATATGCATACAAGTTTTCATATTATGATTATAAATCCCAATGAGTTTTCAGAAAAATCATTCATATGGATACTCCTGTAACCAGGAGCAAGGTCAATAGAGAAAGCAATTCCTTATTTCCCAGAACAAACCTTTCTATTTTTAACTTCCTAGCCTCCGCTAAAAGTACAACAGTTCTGAGTTCTACCAGCATGGATTAAGCATAACTCTGTGTACCTCATATAAACAGGATCCTATTGTATATCCTTTTTTTTTGGTGGAGGTAGGGGTGGTTGTGGGGCTTGAAATTGGGGCCTGAGCATTTTTGCTCAAGGCTAGCACTCTACCACTTTGAGCCGCAGTGCCAGGTTTTCTGGTTTTCTGGTGGTTAATTGGAGGTAAGAGTTTCCTGCTCAGATAAGACTTTCCTGCCCAGGCTGGCTTTGAATTATGATCCTCAGGTCTCCTGAGTAGCTAGGATTATAGGCATGAGGCACTGGCGTCGGGCTATATACACTCTTTTGTTCAATAGTATGTTTGTGATATTTGTCTATATTATTGTATATAAATGTAGTTCGTTATTTTCATTGCCATATAGTTGCACAGTGTACCAAAGAGGAACATTTAAGTTGTTTCCATTTGAGAGTTATTGTGAAAAGTCAATACAAACATTCTGGTGAGACACTGAATGTATTTGCAGAATATTGTAACCAGTTCATACTTAGAAACTGAACTCTGACCTACAATACCATTAGCAACCTGTCCAGAGAGCTAAATCACATCTCTGAAGCTGTTGGTCCCCATATGACTGGAACTTAGTCATTAAATGCCTGTTTTTCCAGCTTGGGGTCCTATTTTTAATTTAGGACTGATGAGAAAAAGCCAAATATACTGTAATCAGAAGGCTATCTCCTTGTAATTAGCCCAACTCCAGCTCTTCATTCAAACCTTGCCAGCAAACTCCAGTCAGAGCCCACTAGGAGCATTCCCTTTGTCCAATGAAGTTTTCCCACTCCTCTGTCTGCCTTTGATGGTAGCTCATATTTTTATAGCTAGCTTTGAGTAAGCACCCTTTGTTTATTCTCAATGGTGTGATCTTTATTTATTTTCATATTAATATATCTCTTAGTGAGTGTATGTACACATTTCTATTGTGCACCTAGGAGTAAAAATATCGAGTCATAGGATAGGTATATATTGAGTCTTGGTAGATACTGCTTAATTGTATTCAAAAGAATTATATTGGTATGGTAACCTACTAACCTTATGTGAGAATTCCAAATCATGCGCAGTTTTTCCAGCTTTTTTGAAATTTGTGACTCTGATTTAGTATTCCAGTAACTAGGGGAGGCATCTCACTAAGGTTTAATTTACATGTCTGTGGTGGCTAATGAGTTTGATGAGCTTTTTCATGTGTATTGTGAATACTTAGATAGCCTCTTATAAAATATTTAAATAACTAATAAAATCCTTAGTGAATTTTTCTCTTGAATTACCTATTTTATTCCTATTGACTAGTAAATCTGCACATATTCTATGAGTCCTTTGTCATATATATGGATATATGTGTGCATATATCCATATATATGCACACATATATGTGCATATATATACACATATATGCATACATATATACATGTGCATATGTATACATATGCATTATTCCTATTGACTAGTAAATCTGCACACATTCAATGAGTCCTTTGTCATATATATGTATATATGTGTGCATATATATATACACACATACATATGCATACATATATACATATATATGTGGGTATATACACACATATATTCATACATATCCACATATATGTGGATATATATGCACACACATATACATATAAATAGATATACATATATGTGGAGACTTTTCTTTTATGATTAGTAGTTTTATGTCATATTACAGACATTTTTACTTAATCCAAAGTCATGAAGTTGGTCTTCCTGTGCTATTTATTATTTTAGATCTGCAACCCATCTGAAATTCTCAAGCAGTGATATTGGAATGATATCAGAAGGAGTCCAGAAACACTTACTGAAAACACTATTCTTCATCCACTGCCTTGTTTTGCCTTTGTCATGAATCCAGTGACAATTCATTTGGGATCTCTAATCCAGTTCACAGTTAGTTTCTCTACCTTTGTGCTGATACTGTGAGATCTTCACTGCAGTAGATTTATGACAGCTTTTGTTCTTATAGAACAAATCTTCCAGCTTTGCACATTTCTATTTGAAAACTGACTGTTCAATCATGAACAAATAGCATTACTCTGCTTATAGTTTTGTTATTGATTCCTACCTCTGATAGACAACAGGCTGAGAATGATTTTAATCTTTTCAAATTTGGTGAGACTTCCCTTGATTTTGGTAAAAAGATACATTTACACCTGAAAAGATTAGTCTCATCACTGTTTGACTTAGTGCTCTATGTAACCCAGGGCAAATTTGGCCATGTTATATTTTTACAAATTTTTGCTAAATCATTTCATGAGCTATTAAGTGGATGATGTTGAAGGTTTTTCCATTATGAGTATGGATTTATCCATTATTTATTTTAATTCAGTTTTTTTTTAATTTAAAGTTTCTTTGTGTAGGGGCTGCTGTGGGGCCAAGACTTTCTCCTCCAGGACCAGAGTACTTACTCCTCCTCCTTCCTGCTAGTTCCCTAAGAATCAACGTTAGATGAAGGAGTGGTTGGCTTGCGGTTATGACATTTCTTCAGGAATAACCCACATCTAACTGCTACTTTATGCCAATGTATGAAGTCTGTCCTCAACTCAGGGCACATCTGTAAGGACTTTCCCAGCTCTAGAATTTTACCCAGGGTTTGGCTGTGGCTGCTCTTGGAATTGCACACATTTCAGTTTGTCTTTCTCCCCAATACTTGGGTCTTCCTTTTCTCAGAAGTCAAATGTTTCAGCTGGCAATTCCAAATACATTTTCTATATGCAAACTTTCTATCATATTTTTCAGCCCCACACATGTCCTCAGTAAGTATTCATATCTGTGGTCCCCTCCAAAATGAATCAAAGTGCAACTGGGCAACAGTGGATTTCTGCAGGAGTGGGCATGTATTACTTCTGACTCAAAGAATGTGAAACAGATTTACCTTTTTCTCTTGGGTCTCTCACAAGAGGAGAAGCAAACAATTGAGTAGTGAGGACAATCATACTGCTCCCCTCACAATGCCAGTATGGAGAGGGCAAACCATCCAGCATCAACCTGCCAGCTTTGGAAGGGAGCCTTTAGAAATGGATCCCCATCCCCAGGCAAGCCTTCCGATGATGACAGCCTAGCCAACAGCTGACTTTAGCTCACCAGAGATCCTGACACAAAATGTTCCAGCAGAGCTGAAAATAATCCTAAGTCATCAAAATGAATAAGTTGGGTTTTATTTGTTTTAATCCAGTGGGCTTTGGATAATTTTTCTTTTTCTTCTTTTTACATAGCGCTACAGATAGATAGATGATAGATAGATAGACAGACAGACAGATAGATAGATAGATAGATAGATAGACAGATAGATAGATAGATAGACTGATTGATTTTGATAACTGCAAATGATATGAAGATTTAAAATATGCCTGTGATTTTGGGACAAGTTTGTGGGGAAAGCTGAAGGGAGCTTGAGAAAGCTATTAGTGGAAGGTAAGTGCTATGTGAGACTGTTAATGGAGCCCACAAAGTGCTCACTGAGGATAGAAGGTGAATAATTTTTTCGAAGAGAAGAAAATGTGACTGGAAGTTGGGAAAAAAGGAGGACACGTATTATGGAGTGCTGGGAAGCTTATCAATATTGTTGCCTAAGGTAGCATGGAAAATTTAAATATGCCTACTAAAGTGAAATTGCTAAGAAGATTTTAAGCCAGAGTGTTAAATGTGTTGCTTGGCTTCTACTTGCTGTTCAAAGTGAAATATCAGAGGACAGAGATAAGCTACAGGAAGAACTGAAAAGGATAAAACACCCCAGGATGATCTAGCTTTGAAATTCAAATGATTTCTTATTCCAAGACTACAGATGGCAAACAATGCTAAAATTAAGAAATAGCTTTCAGTCATATATCAATCTAGGACACTCAGTTTTTTTTTAAAGTAAAAACATGATCTAAAGATGAAGCAGATGGTATGACTGTAGAATTCTTTGTTAAGCATTTAGAAGATTCTAAAGCAGTGACTTGGGGAGTTGTTCAGTGACAGAAAAAAGTCCTGTAGGAATGTGAAGGATGTCTTCATGGATCTTTGTTAATGATGCTCATTCTCAGAGTCTTGGAGATACTGTACTTCAACAAGCTCAGAAGAAGCTTACGGTTGTGCAGGCATTTGTGAATGTGGCTTTAGTTAATGGAATATATGCCAACAAGATTCAGAAGTGACTCACAAAAATTCTGAAAGAATTATACTAATGAGGGCTGGGAAGGTGACTCAGTGGTAGAGTGCATGCCTTGCCAAGCATGAGGCCCTGGGTTTGATTCCTCAGCACCACATAAACAGAAAAGGCCGGAAGTAGTGCTGTGGCTAGAGTGGTAGTGCACTAGCCTTGAGCTGAAGAGCTGAGGGACAGGGCCCAGGCCCAGAGTGCAGGCCCCACAACCGACAAAAAAAAAAAAAAAAAGAATTATACTAATGACAATAGTATATGGGTGGAAAGAAACCCAAACAGAACAGAGTGACAAAAAGGTCTTTAAATTTCCAAATTTTACAGTCAGAATCTGGATAGAGACTGGACTACTCAGCTGTATGTGCCAGCTAGCATTTGTGGAAGAGTTAAGATAGGGATAGAGGCAAAAACGAACCATTTCCAAGAAGTTGAAAGACACTTTTAATGAATGAACTGGCAACAGGTAGTTCTAAGCATTTCTATGTAGTTCTAAGCGTTTCTGCCTCTTCTTTTCTTACTTTTAGTGGGAGATTCTATAGCGGCCATCTTCTGCCAGGTTCACTGTTACAATTTTGGTGTTTGAAGAGTACAGACCTATCTCCTTAATTCACCGGTGTTCAGATCAAGGGAAAGTAGTCTAGAAACTACACTGGAGGAACTACAACCAAGGTGTCTTACCTGAACTTGTGTAGCATAAAGTGAAAGGTCAAACAATCTTGGATGTGCTGCTGAGTTTAAAATTAAAAATATTTTTTATTCTAAGACTTACTGATGGCAGGTGCAGAATTCAACTGCAGCAGGGTTGGAATTTTAGTAAGAGCAGTCCTGGTTTGAAACAAGTTCTGGGTTGTAAATGTCTACAACAAGTAATAGTGTCCTTAGCCATAGAGATCTTGAAAGGGAAGTTCTGGCCATGACAAATAAACTGGTCAAAAATACATGAAACCATGGCTTTCAGAAATTGTGAATAAGTGGGATAGGGCTGTGACTCCCTGGGGGGAAATTAGTGTCATCCTTAACATTTGGCAGCTTTCTGCCTGGCAGCACTTTGCAGACTGTGGAGCAGGGAGAGAAACACAAGTATTATGATATACCATTATCATTGAATTCTAGAGACAAGAAATAAGAGTTTAGGGAGGTTGAGGCTATTGGAATTTGCACAACAGAACTCCAGAGAAGAGATGAAAAACACTTAAAGAAGTTCAAAAATCTGCAATATTTCCTGTATCAAAAATTCTACTTGGGAGGCTGGGAAGGTGGCTCAGTAGTAGAGCGCTTGCCTTTCATGCATGAGGCCCTGGATTCAATTCTTCAGCACCACATAAGCAAAAAGAAAAAAAGCCAGAAGTGGCGCTGTGGCTCAAGTGGTAGAGCACTAGCCTTGAGCTGAAGAGCTGAGGGACAGTGCCCAGGCCCAGAGTTCAGGCCCCAGGACCGGACCCCACCCCACCCCCCCAAAAAAATTCTACTTGTTACAATTTGAATAATGCTCAGTGCTTGTATAAAGATGGAAGATATTTTTCACTCCAATTGAATACCCAGGGAAGTCAATAGAGGTCTCAAAACCATGATATATTAGTAGTAAGGATAAGCCAGTCCGTGGATAAAGCCTACTGTTGGAAAACATAGACAAAATTTTAAAATAGATATCAAAATGACTAAGCTGACTATCAAGTAATTCAAACAACTGCCAAAGCAAATTTCAGTATACAAGGGAATCCAGACACTTGACAACTGAACATCACAGTATTCTGCATTCATTTAACACTCACTAGACATGTGAAGAAATAGAAATTTTTGTATTGTCGAGAGACTATTCAGTAGGAAAAACAGATTTGGAAATAAGAGATAGTGGAGCTAATATATTAAGGGATTGAAACACTTTGAAAACAATACTTATAACAGTCATGGTGAGGACAGAAACAAACTATAAAATGAACCCAATTGGGCTGTGAAGGTGGCTCAGTGATAGAGTGCTTGCCTTGCATGCATGAGGCCCTGGGTTCGATTCCTCAGCACCACATAAGCAGAAGAAGCCAGAAGTGGCGCTGTGGCTCAAGTGGTAGAGGACTAGCCTTGAGCTGAAAAGCTGAGGGACAGCACCCAGGGCTAGAGTTCAAGTCCCAAACTGGAAAAAAAAATGAATCCGATTGAACTCATACCTAAAAAATTAACATATCAAATGTAAACTCACCAAATATACTCATTAAATGAGTAGACATTGCAGTAAAAAGAAATCTTGGCATTGAGTTAAGAGAGGAAACAACACAAATAAGTGAAGCAATACTGGAAAATTTTCCAAATTGGACAGAAGCTATCAATGCATGGATCTAAGTATTCTTTTTTCAGAGTGAGCCTTGAATCAAATCAGAGGCAATTAAGTCTATGTAGGAGTAACACAAAGTCAGATCACAATTGCATGTAATCAGTTTATTTCCTCTCAAAATCAAATTCACCTTTCGGTTATACATGCTATAATAGACTTGATTCTTCACATGGATTTTTCCAATGCAGTCAACACAATATTAAGCCTCATCAGTTGCAGGTGCTAGAAGCAGATTACATGGAAGGCAGATTTCTCTTCCTATTCCAGTTTGCTACATTTTGTTTTTTCTTACTTCAGCTAGGCAGCCTGTCAGGTGAACTTAAGTGACAACATCTTAATGGAATTCTGCCTTCCTGCGCGTGACAGCATGCAACCTCTAGGGACTTCTAGTTTAGGACTGAGATGGAACCTCAGCCTCTATGCTACAAGTCCTCCACAAATTCGTCTTTCATGGAGTTCTCCCTGTCAGCCTTGGATACCCTTTTCAGGTTCATTTTTATTTTTTTTTTATGATATGAGTCACTTTTCTTTTGCTGCTTTTAGGATTTCCTCCTTGTCTTTGTCTTCTGACAGACAGACATTGATGTATCTAGGTGTAGAATTCTTTAAATGTAGCTTACTTGGAGTGTCAAGATTCATGCGTGTGTTGACGGGTGTCTTTCATCAAATTGGGGAAGGTTCTGTCCTTTTATGTCTTCATAGCAAAAGTCCCACTATTGCCTAGCTTGTTAAACTTTGATGGAGACAGGTAACTTTCTAAAACTCAGTCATGTTAATTACTTTATTGGTTTCACTACATTCTCACCGTCTCCTCCTCAGTATCCACTATACCCTTCATTTAAATTAGAAGGAATGTCAGTTGTCAGCTATGCCCAGAATAAAGACTATACTCTCAACATTCTTTGCAGCCAAGTGTAGGTATTTTATTCACATTGGAATGTGGGTAGAACTTGCCCAGGCAACTGGTTGCTTCTTGGAAAGAAAGGAATTTGCTCTCCACTTCTGCTTTCTTTCTTTCCTAGGTAAAGTATCTGCCACTGTCTGAACAAATAACTAATTCCTCAGGAAAAGGGGAATAAAGAGTAATAATCAGGACTGATAACCACACTAAACTATGAGCTGTGAAGCTATTGCCTATGAAACAAATCTGTCCCACCTTATTCTCTATTTAAAAAAAAAACTACTAGGGTTTGAAATCAAGGCCTCACAACAGAACAAGTGCTCTACCTCTTGAGCCACATGTCAGTCCTTTTTACCTTAGTTATTGTTCAGGTAGGGCATTACCAGCTTGGGACCTCAAGTTTTGTACATGTGCTCCCCACAGAGTTAAATTACAGACATACATCATTATTCCTAGGTTATTCATTGACATGGAGTCTTGCTAACTTCTTGCCCAGACTCTCCTGGAACTTACCCTTCTAAACTCTGAATCCAAGTGGCTAGGATTATAGGTGCATGCCACAATCCTTGTCTCCATTCTCTACTTTCGTAAGTACTTTTGTGGGAACACAGTCAAGCCTATTGCTTCTTCCTACTGCTATGGTGAAGTTGGATACTGGAAACTGAGGCTTACTGCCCCTGTGTGGTCTCCTGTGACCTCTGTAACACATTATCATCAACTGGGTGGCTAAAGTAAGCAGAAACAGATCCTCTCACAGTTCTGGAAGCTAGAAGTCCAAAATCAGGCCCACTGATTTCCACTGATATTTCTACTGAGGTCTCTAGGGAAGACTCTATTTGCTTAACCTTCACCCATCCTTTGGTAACTATATGCATCCTTAATTAATGGTGGTGTCACTCTAATCTCTACCTTCCATTGCTTCCTCCTCTCCTGCTTTTTGTGCAACTTTTATAAGGATACTTGTTAGTGCATGTTGGTTCTACCCATATAATTTAGGATGAATCCTTATCTTAAGATCCCTAATTAGATCTGTAAGAATGCTTTTGTAAAATGAGGTAGTGTATATAAGTTCCTGGCTTTATAATGTGGATTTATCAGACCACTACTCTTTGAAAGCCTAGGTATTTATTACATAGACTACAAAAGTGCCATATCCAGGGCTGGGAAGGTGGCTCAGTGGTAGAGCGCTTGCCTTGCATGCCTGAGACCCTGGGTTTGATTCCTCAGCATCACATAAGCAGAAAAAGCCAGAAGTGGTGGTGTGGCTCAAGTGGGGGAGTGCTAGCCTTGAACTGAAGCGCTGAGGGACAGCGCCCAGACCCAGAATTCAGGTCCCACAACCAACAACAACAAAAAAGTACCATATCCAAATACTATGGGACAAGGTGAAGAAATCCATGCATTTCAGACTGTTGGAGATGGAAAATCAACAAAATGTTCTTAAAGAAAGTGATATTTGAGCTGAATATTGATGGTCGATAGCAAGGGGACCAGTTGGAGGGATTGCTTGATTTCTGAGTTGAGAAAGTGATGATTGTGTTGAATATGATATAAAATAGAAAATAATAGGAAATAGGCCAGGTGCTGGTGGCTCACACCTGTAATCCTAGCTACTCAGGAGGCTGAGATCTGAGGATCACAATCAAAACCAGCCCAGGCAGGAAAGACCGTGAGACTCTTATCTCCAATAAACCACCAGAAAACTGTAAATGGCTCTGTGGCTCAAGTGGTGGAGCACTAGCCTTGAGCTGAAGAGCTGAGGGACAGTGCTCAGGCCCAGCATTCAAGCCCCATGACTGATAAAAAGAAACAAACAAACAAACACAGAGAAAATAGACTTGGGTAGACAAAGAGGGAGAGGTTATAATGTACCTGTTTAGTTTAGGGGTAGATTCAGTCATGACTATACACCTGACTCCTGACTCCACTGAATAATTCATTATATATGAGTCTGAACATCAGGAAAAATATTAGGACCAGAGTAGGAGATTTTACATTTTTATCCCTTTTGAAGTCCTTATTTTATTAGTTATACTTATGTGTTCAAAATCTTTCCCTATGGATGAAGCAAAGATTCATTTTTATTAGCTTTTCAAGATGAAAGGACAGTGGAATATTATTCTTTACAATAACATTGTGATATGTTCATTACTATCACGTAATGAAAATCAGCCACCACTTCTGTTTTGTTTTTCTTCCTACTTGCAAATACTAATTATTCAAATTATCCATTCATAGTGAATAAGAACATCACAGAGATTATTCATATACTTCCTGGTTTTGGAAGTCCAATTTATCCCATAGTAGATTGGACATTCAGGAAATGACTAAGACATGTGTCAAGCTCAATGATAAAATAAGCAAAGGAATCAGAATTCCACAAGTTGAGTATTTACAAGACAGCAAAAATAAATATGTGTTTTAAATAGATACTCAAATATTATACAGTGTTTGAATATCCAGTTTGTAGTTATATGATACATTTATTGTTTCACCTCTTGTTCTCATTTTGTAACAATTTGTAAAGAAAAACATCTTGTGTTGTCAATTATTAATAGTACTACCTCACATGATGTAGATCTCTTTGCTGAATTCTACACATCAAAACTGAGAGGGTGTTTCTCTTAAGTTCTTTGACACATCATAATCTTTCTGACCTTAGAAATGGCATCCTAAAGGCTTTAAGATAAACTAAAGAAGGAAATACAAATTTCACTTGCCATTATTGCTTTATTTCATTGTAGACAGAAACATATTTAACATAATTCAAACCTTTTAAATTTGATTGAGACTTATTTTGTTCTGGAGAATGTTCTATGTACATTGAGAGGAAGGTATATTCTATTGTAGAGGTGTAGAATGTTCCTTGTAGATGTAGAATGTTCACAGAAGAATATTTCTTTGTACATCTTAGAGCCAATTGGTCCTATTAAAATCCTCTCTTTTCTTTTGTCTATCTAATTGTTTCATCCATTATTGAAAGTCATATAATTTATGTCACAAATATATTGAATTAAACAACACACTATTTAATCATCAATGAGCTAAAGAAGAAATAACAAGAGAACATTACAAAATACTTTGAGACTAATTAAAAAGAATAACTTTAAATCATGTGTAATTAAAAAAAGTAGTACTCAGAGGGAAATTTGCTACTGTACATGATTACATTGAAGAAAAAGAAATACCAGGCCCTAATGGCTCATAACCATAATCCTAACTACTCAGGATGCTGAGGTCTAAGGATCATAGTTTAAAGTCATCCTGAAAAAAGAAAGATAGAAAGGAAGGATGAAAGAGAAAGAAAGAAAGAAAGAAAGAAAGAAAGAAAGAAAGAAAGAAAGAAAGAAAGAAAGAAAGAAAGAAAGAAAGAAAGAAAGAAAAGAAAGAAAGAAGGAAGGAAGGAAGGAAGGAAGGGAAGAAGGAAGGAAGGAAGGGAAAAGAAGGAAGGAGGGAAGGAGGAAGGACAAAAGGAACAAACCAAAGAAAGAGAGAAAAAGAAAGAAGAGAGAAATGATGAAAAAAGAAAGAAAAGAGGGAGGGAAGGAGGAAGGACAGGAGGAAGGAACCAAAGAAAGAAAGAGAGAGAAAGAAAGAAAAAAGGAAGGAAGAAAGAAGGAAGGAAAGAAAGAAAAAGAAAAGAGAGAGGGAGGGAGGAAGGACAAGAGGAAGGAACCAAAGAAATAAAGAGAAAAGGAATGAATAAAGGAAGGAAAGAAAGAAAGAAAAAGGCAAGAAAGCAAGAAAACAAGAAAGCAAGGAAGGAAGGAAGAAATGAGGAGAGAGGGACGGAGGAAGGACAGGAGGAAGGAAGCAAAGAAAGAGAAAAAGAAAGATGAAAGAGAGAGACAGAAAAGAGGGAGTCAGAGAAGGAAGAAGGAAGGGAAGAAGGAAGGAGGAAAGAAGAGAAAGTGAGAAAGAAAGAATAAAGAGAAAAGGGGAGAAAGAAAAAAAGGAAGGAAAGAAAGAAGAAAGAAAGAAAAAAGGAAGGAGGAAGAGAAGGAGGAGGGAATGAAAAGAAAGAGAGAAAGAAAAGAAAGAAAGAAGGGAGGGAGGGAGGGAGGGAGGAACCAAAGAAAGAGAAAAAGAAGAAAGGAAAGGAAGGAAGGAAGGAAGAAAGAAAAAAAGAGGGAGGGAGGGAAGGAGGAAGAACAATAGGAAGGAATCAAAGAAAGAGAGAGAAAAATGAAAGAAGAAAGGAAGGAAGGAAGGAAGGAAGAAAGAAAGAAAGAAAGGGAAGGAGGGAGGAAGAAAGGGAGGGAGGGAGGAAGGAAAAAAGGAAGGAACAAAAGAGAGAGAGAAAAGGGGGAAGAGAAGAAGGGAAGGAGGGAGAGAAGGAGGGTATGAGAGAAAACCAAACATTGGTTTTTGTGAAGATCAACAAAATTGACAATGTTTTTTTTGCCTAGGTTGACTAAGAACAAAAGAAAGCAAACATAAAATAATAAAATCAGACATGAACATGCACACTACTATGTAATTAGCGATATACAGTGGCTTAAATGTCAATTTATCCATGTTATCTAAACTACACACAATTGTTCATAATATTCTCTTACAATAATGTTTGTTTTTTAACGTCAATCATAATTGTTATGGGTTGACTTGTTTCCCCTCTCAAAATTCATGTGTCGAAACCTTCATACTCAGTACCATGGAATGGGACTGTATTTGCAGACAAGATTTGGTCTCTTTATGAAAAAGCTAAACTTTGGCAAAGAGATAAACATGCAGACAGTGAGCCAGAGGGAGCATGTTGTGAACACACACAGAAAGAAGCCAGTTGTAACTGGATCGATGCATCTACAAGTGAAGAACTGCTAGCAAACACAAGAAGCTAGAAAAGGCATGGAAGATTTTCCTCTAAACTTGGAAGAGAAGTCATAGCCCCACTTTGGACTTCTAGCTTCCCAACCTACATGACAATAAGTATCTGTTGTTTTAATCCACCTAGTTGTTTGGTACTCTGTTATAGCAACCTAGAAATTTAATACAGGAGGAACTCTTCATAAACTTAGATTCTTAGAGTTGACACAAATCACAATAATAGGGGGAAAAGTAGATTAATTCGGCTATCAAAACTAAAATCTTTATACAGACAACTTGTACTACTTTGTACTTGATAGACTAACTATCAAGATAATAAAAATCCAACCCATAGATTGGGAAACATTTGAAGACTATACATCTGATCAGAATACAGTATCAAGAACAGATAAGACGGGCGCCTGTCATCCTAGCTACTCAAGAGGCTGAGATATAAAGATCGCAGTTCAAAGCCAGCCCGGGCAGGAAAGTCTGTAAGACTCTTATCTCCAATAAAATGACCAGAAGACCAGAAGTGGCACTGTGGCTCCAGTGGTAGAGTACTAGCCTTGAGCTAAAGAGCTGAGGGACCCATCTGGTCAAACCACTACTAAATATCCCCATGCTGCTGATTACATGTATGGTGTATAACATGTGAACACTGTTATAGACTGTGATAGACAATTTGCTCCAGGAAAGTTAGAATGAACTTGTGACTTTAAATGAGCATCATTATTCCACAATACTGTGAAATTCGGGAAATTATGTAATCACTTAATCACAATCAAAAAAAAAAAAGAAACTCGGGGAAGGTAGGGAGGGAAGGGATGGTAGGGGGAAAACAATGGAGGGGGCAACAATGTTCAATAGGAAGTGTACTCATTACCTCATTCATGTAACTGTAACCCTCTGTATAGTATCTTTACAATAAAAAAAAATTACTTGGGAAAAAAAAAAGAGCTGAGGGACAGTGTCCAAGCCCAAAGTTTAAGCTCCATGACCACCACCACCAACAAGAAAAAGGAATAGACAAAAGATCTCTTACAATGTAAAGAACATAGCAGACATTTTTCCAAATAGAAAACATAAATTTCCAACAAGCACATAGAAAGGTAGTGAATATTAAGTCATTAGTAGAAGACAAATCAAAACTTGAATGACATGACGCGATACCACTTCACATCCACTAAGATGGCTATAATTTTTTTAAAGAAAGGACTGAGTGAAAATAAGAATATAGAGAAGTTGAAGCTCTCACACATTGCAGTAGGAAAGTCAAGCTCCCACAAGTTTATGGCTATGTGAGGACTCCTAGTCAATGTCATCTGAAGAAGGAACATCAGTTTAACCCAGTTACCTTGCAAAAAAGAAAAAGCAAACAAACCTTTTTGTGACTACTTTTTTTATTGTCAAGGTGATGTACAGAGGGTTTACAATTGCATAAGTAAGATAATAAGTACATTTCTTGTCAAACTTGGTATCCCCTCCTCAGACAAGTCTTTAAGGAAGGATTGCAACAGTATCTAGACACAAGATAGCACCTAGAGACAACATAAAATAAAAGCCAATTGTCAAAGACAAACTATCTTTTGTAGGCCTGGATCAATGGGAAAGGATAAACTCTTCTTGTTTTTTTGTTTTTAATTTTTAGTCTTCAGGATTGAACCTGGGACCTTCCATGTAACTGGCAAGCATTCTGCCACTGAACTAAAGTCCCAGCCCTAGCATCTCACAGACTGAGTTAGAGTTCAAAGGCTGGGACTAGTATTCTAAACCTATGCCTTTGAGAAGGACTCTATGAGATGATAGAAAAGCCTGAATGTATAATTGAACATTTAAAATGTGACTATCTGGACCACGAGAAAGAATGTTTAATTTTTATATTTAATTTACATGTAAGATTTTAATTTGAATGTAAGTTTGAATAAACATATGTCCAGTGATTATAATATTGGATAGAAAGTTGTTACATCATACACCAAATTTTTACCCTGAAGGTACAAAAATCTCCAATACACCCTGAAATATATTTTTTGTATGCAAATCCCTTGGAATGCAAAAAGAACTAACTACTTAGACCTTGACTTACTTATGTCTCAGAATTTCCATATAATCTATATGGGCATTTCCATATACTGACCAGGGTCAGAAGTGTCTCTGTTTGTTGTAGTCTCAGAAAATAGAGATATGGCTTGGAATGGTAAATTAAAGTAAATCTATCTCTACGTTTTGTTCTAAGTCTATGAGTAGTCTTGAGTTAAAGGATCTGTTATGAAAGGAATGTCTAAGAACTTAAGGTAATGTTTGAAATTCAAGCCTAAACTTGCATATAGTTACTGAGTGTTCCCTAATCATCCCTTCACTAGGGAAATGGTTTGTGACCTCTATTAACCTCTCTCAATAGCAAGAGGGCATATTTTGGGAACACTGTTTTAGGAAATTACAAAAGAATTTTTATTAATCTGGGATAAATGTCATAATAAAATATTGAACACTTCAACTATGAATATACATACTCCCCCAAATCAATTCTATTTCCTTAATGACAAAATTAATCACTTGATATGATTAAACAAATATGAGACAAGAGTAAAATGATGATTTTCATTTCCTTATAGGTTAATTTTTAAATATTTAACAAAAATAGAATAAAAATCCATTATTCAAGGTGGTAGCAGAAGTTTAATTTAATTGTATGGTAACTGGGCTCCAAAATTTTGAACACTATTTTTAACATCCTTACCTCCTGAAGGCAATATTGGTATTTACATGAAGTAAATAAGTCATTTTTTTTTATACCCACCTGGTAAAATGTCATGATTTTCCAAAAAGCTAAAGTCCAATAACTATTTCAAGGACTTTTTTTTAGCTAGACAAAAAGTCTTTCTTAGGAGAGCAGAATTTGTTCTGCTTCACTGTCTAATTTAATACAACTGAAATTGAAAATGTATTCTTTTCAGTACCTAGCAATCCTCAAAAGACCATTCTACCACTAGAATTTGTTCATTGTGGATCCTCAATAAAAGGTAAACCAGGAATTTATTCAACTCACTTAACAATCTAGTTATTATGTGAGACAAGGTCTCTTCTCCCATGTCACTTCTCACAGAATTGTATAATTCTCAGTGTTCTTCAAAGATCATTTTCCCAAGCCATATTTGTGATTTGAGATTGTTTTATCTGTGCAAACCTTCCTCACTCTCTTTTTCCCCAATTCTTCTTATTCAACCCTAAGTCAATGTCTATATTTGGAAAGATGGCTGACGACTTACTAAGTGCTTTCCCATGGTGTCATGTTATAAATCTCCTTTCTCTGTTCTTAAAAAAGAAAAGAAAGATCATTTCCCTCCAGGGTTCTCTTCTGGATGCAGATTAGACAGAGTGGAGGCTTTAGTAGTCTTTTTTAAATGCAAATTTCCTGGAGCTCTGCTCCACAGTAATTTGACTATATGTGGGGTACACGGACCTGACTAGAAGGTCCAAGCACTGATATCCTCAAGATTCAAAGATTCCAATGGCACCATTGAGCAAGTCCATCCTGGAACCTGAAGAGGTGGTAGTTGACAAGCATATATAAGATTGATAACAGAGAGGACTCCAGGGTCCAATTAGGTAGGGAAAAGAGAAGGAACAGGAGACTGACCTTCTACAGAGGCACCCCCCCTCCCCTACATCTGTCTTTGTATTAGGGTTCTTCATATTTTGTTTGAAAAGAAAGTTCTACTGCTAAAGCATGCCAAATCTGAAATATCACTCCTCTCAAAATGTGAATAAGATGTGAACAACGTCTACATCCTGAGATATTTGTCAAAGTATTTCAGGATCCAGACACTAGTTCTACTATTAATGAAATGTGAAAACACTTAAAAGAACAGAGGAGTGTTTACTTTTGTCACATTTTTCATGTGTTTGATGAGCTCTCAGTATATATGGGAGCTAAAATATTTGCACTCCTCAAAATATGTGTAGCAGATAAGAACCTCAAGCCACAAACACAAGTTATCTAATTTAAAAAATCAACTGACAATAACTAATGTACATCCTATTACCCTAATATCTAACATTAAGGACACCCAGCCCTACCCATGGCTGTACCTAATCTGAAGACTTTAGTGTACTACAAGACCCACATCCATCACCATTTCTGTTTTGCTCCCCATCACACTGTCAAGAGAGGACCCATGTTGTTTGCCATCCCTCCTGACTCCATGCCAGAAGTGAGACACAGCTATTCTCTACTGTTGGCTCCCCAAAGATTTCTGTAAGGCCAAAGCCAGCAGTGGGATCAAGTTGGCATAGAGTCTCACTCTGGAAAATTCCAGGGACTAAAGATTAGTCTTCAGTTTCTTTCTAAAGAAGAGTGGGCAGGAAAACTGTCTTAAATCAAGAACATTTTTTTTCCTACAAACTATTACTCACTTTTGAAGCTGTCACAATCCAGAATCTTGCAGCTTAAATTATCTTTTTTTTCACAAGACAATTGTTTGGAAACTATCTTAAGATGGCCTATTTTAAGAAAGCCTATCTTAAGATGCAAGTGTGGAAAATGTTGGCCTGTTCTTCCCTTCTCTTGGATCAGTTCCCCCTAGAGGCCCCCTATAAGTGAGAGGAATGTTGGGGATACCCAGGAGAATAGGAAAAATCATATCAGTGAATACCCCCAGTATCTTGTCTTTCTACACAGGCAGATTGCTTGGGTTTTGATGAATTCTGCATCTCTCCATCTCTATTTCATTCTTTTCTCCTTTAACAGGACCTAGTAGAAGATAAATTTTTATCATGATTCTATATACTAGAAATATTAGTTTCTATCTGCCATATCCACTGCTCAGGAATCGGGGTCTTACTTGACTATTTGGTTTCCCTACCCATTATCAACGATTAGCTCAGAGATGTACAACAGACCCAAGCAAGGGCAACCAGTCAGTAGACTTATGAGCAACTAGCATCTGCATGGACTTGGTGGAGAAATGAACAGGATAGTTCTGAAATTTGTAATAAGAATTCAGACATTATAAAAATCAGTCAGCCGTGCCAGTGGATCATGCCTGTAATCCTAGCTACTCAGGAGGCTGAGATCTGAGGATCACGGGTTCAAAGCCAGGCTGGTAGGAAAGTCCATGAGACTTATCTCTAATTAACCATCAGAAAACTGGAAGTGGCTCTGTGGCTCAACTGGTAGAATGGTAGCCTTGAGCTGAAGAGCTCAGGGACAGTACCCAGGCCCAGAGTTCAAGCCCCACAACAGACAAATAAATAAAACTCAGACAATCAAAAAGTTTCAAATAGTTGGAGCTTGGTGGAGCAGGTTTGTAATCCCAGGTACTTCAAAGGCTGAGGCTGGAGGATTGCAAGTTAGAGATCATCATGGGCAAAGATAGCAAGATGTTACCTCAAAAACAAAATACAAACAAAAGGGCTGGGGATATGGCGTAAGTGGTAAAGAGCTTACCTAGCAAATACAAGGCCCTGAGTTCATCCCTAATACAACAACAACAACAACAACAACAACAACGAAAGTCACAAAGTAGGGCAGAAGTTTGAAACGATCAATTGGAAGTATAGGGGAGCCAAACTTAAGAATAAATAGGAAGCCAGACATTAGGAGCTCATGCCTGTAATTCAGGCTACCCAGGAGACTGAGACCTAAGATCACCATTCAAAGCCAGCCCAGGCAGAATAATCCAAGGGACTCTTATCACCAATTGATTGTTTTTTTCCTTCAGGGACAATTACTGCTTATCTTTGATACTTGTGTAGCCATCTTGAATCTTATTAGTTGTAGCTTCGTCTAGTTGTAAGAAGCTTCAACACTATAAACTTCTAGCCTTGTGGTCTCAACTAGTGTTTTATGACAAAGTTGTTGAAAGTATGCTTTAATGGGTAAAAGCTTAGGGAACCAGAGTTTATTTGCCCTTCCCTGCCTTCAGTGCTCCGTATCTGTCTCATCCGTCTAGCTTCTCTCTGATCTGTCAGCTTAACACCAGTTCTTACACCAACCACAAGTATGCCATTTTCTATGCCATTTTCTCTCCTCCTCCTCATTAATGGCAAATTCCCTAGAATATTACAGACCTCTACAGCATTTGCTTATAGTGATTAATAATTCCCTCTTTGAGGGGTAGCTAGAACTCTAGCTGATTCATTATCTTAAAACAAAAGGCTTAACCTGTGTCGGTAGTTGTAGATGCTGTTGTGATGATTAAAAGAGCTATTTTTCTGCTTGTGTCCTCATTAACTATGATCCCAATTGGTCTGAGGTGGTATTGTGCAAGACACTAGAAAAATCAATCATAATTAGTTCTGTGAAAACATTTTGTGGCATTCTCCACCTAAACTAATTTGATTTCTGACATTGTTTTCCCATATGTATCTTTAAAATTTCAGAGTACTGTGTTTTAAACTAGGAGAAGAATTCTCCAGGCAATGAGTGGAATGAGAAAAGGTAAAAAAGAAAATCATTCTTGGTTGGGGAAAAATGACTTTCTGTTACCTTTCAATGGAGGAAAAAGCTAGGCCAGGCCCATTTATCATCACTAAGGACAAATGTTAATTAACCTCCTAAACATCTTCAAAATGTCTTTCCACATAATCACATGCTTTTTAAAAAGAGTCAGTTGTGTCCAATAGTGCACTCAGTATATTTCCCTAGACAGAAAACATTGTAAAGTTTAAGTGAGAGGCAAAGAAAAACTGAAATATTTCTAGTTACACAACAAAAGCTCCATGTAGAAACTGTTAAGCGTGGCTACCAAAATCAGCCCTCAAAAGGCGCAAACCCAGCTTTTACCTGAGCAGTACTTAAATAGTTTAGTACATACTTACTACAAGTGCCTGTTTTATATTGATTGATATAAATGCCCAAGAATTCTGCCAAAATATTCTGTAGAACAAATGGAAAGCTTGCCTAAAGCACATGACTAGAGATCCAACAGCCATTTCACTCAACGTGGGACATTTAATCCCAATACAAAATTTCTAAGAAAGTATGGAATGTCTTGCACTAGTGTCTTCCTATGTCAGTGGAAATATCCACCAATTTTCTTGACATATACAGTAGCAAGGCAGATACTGAATCAGAGTAGAATAATTATGGCAGTTTTTAAACACTCTGCAATTCTCTATTTCTTTTCTTTAATCCTTTTTTTTTTTTTTTTTTGTCGGTTGTGGGGCTTGAACTCAGGATTTCAAACTATGACCCTCAGATCTCAGCCTCCTCAGTAGCTAGGATTACAGGCGTGAGCCACCGGTGCCTGGCTCAGCAATGTTTTTTCTTGAACTCAGGCTCTAGAGTTCTCATTTGGCATGCTTAAGATTGATGTTCTGCCACTCCATTTTGGCTTTTGTGTGGCTAATTGACAATGGAATTTCAATGATTTACACTGCTCTGGCTGGCTTCAAACTATTGCTTTAGAACATTTCAGATTGTTATGAAAATTTCAAGCTTAGATCTGAAAAGTAAATGAGTCCATTAACTTCCAAATTGTTTTCTCTAAAGACTACCAGTTCCAAAATAGTTTCAGATAGGATGAGGTCAAAAACCAATGTCTTCCCTGCTTTTACTATTTATTTAATAGATGTATTCTATTAAATATAACTTTAAAAAATATACCTAGCCAGGCGCTGGTGGCTCATGCCTGTAATTCTAGCTATTCAGGAGGCTGAGATCCGAGGATCGCGGTTCAAAGCCAGCCTAGGCAGGAAAGTCCGTGAAACTCTTACCTCCAATAAACCACCAGAAAACCAGAAGTGGCACTATAGCTCAAGTGGTAGAGCGCTCGCATAAACATGAATAATTAGGTGTCTAGTAAGAAGAACAGGGTCATGCATATAAAAACGCAGGCAATACAGTATTTTTAGATTGCTTCAAGTTATCACCAAAATGTATTTGAAGAAAGTTCATATACTTCTTTGTATTACTAATTCAAATTTGTCTGTGAAAATTTTCAGAATTGTTTTTCAAGTACCATACTGTCAGGTAATATTTTACATAACATGCTAAAAAGTATCAAATTAAACACAAGTAAGAACAAGAAATTTAAAAAAGAAATAGGCCATTTGAGAGGCTATGTGGATGCTAGTAAGTTCTAAGCATCTGTTTGTACAGCGATAACATAAAAATTCAGTCCTTTTAGGCAACTCAATTATAACACTTGTGAATCAAATAACTCTTAATGACTGAGTTAACATAGTGGAGTCTATATTTTTAAAGGTACAAGTAAGATATTTCTAATTCATTGTTTTTAATTTTCATTTAAACAGACAAAAGCTATATTTCATTTCTTGGAAAAAAATGTGACTATTTGAACAATCTTTTTAATCCATTCTCTTCTTTAAAAGACAAATTTTATTAAATTCATCTTTAATTCACCCACAAACTCCTTACTTTTTATAATCCATAATTTTAAAACAAAAAGTGTTTTTCTTTTTTATTAAAGATAGCTTATTTATTTGGTTTTGTCATTATCGGATAGTGTTATGGCAACTCAAAATTCTAGAGAGTGATCATTTTTACTGCATGTGAGTTACTGTTTTTCACATCTATAAAATATAAAGAGAAATAGCTCACATAAATAAATTCAAATGTCTCAGGCATATTACTGTTACAAAAATTTATTCTCACTACCTATAATAATAGATGGAAATGAGGATATATATTGGGCTGGGTTCCTATTAATGCATGGAGAAACTGTAGAAGCTTTTAAAATCAGTGTTTTAATATAAGCTTTTTTTATTTCCATTTATCTCAAAAGCATTCTTTCAAAAATTGACTTACATATGCTTGCGTATATTTATTTCTCCAAATGAGAGATGAAGTCTGTGATTGCAGGCAAAGGCATTCTGTCCTGAAACTTTTTACAGATTTCCTCACTTTGGAGCCCAAACCAAAGACAATATTCAATAAATGCTCATAGCGAATAGATAACAAATAATATCTTAAGCACTTCACTTACATCTTTTATTGTAGTCACAGTAACCTCTAAAGGAGCAAGGTCAGGTCAATTGATCATTTTTAGAGGGGTATTATTCATATGTGGTGAGATCAGATCTCAACTCTTCTTACCAAATCCCGGCTCCTTTCCATTCCTAGGCTGTACCTCATCTCACACTAAAAAAATGAATAAACGTTGTTCAGTGTTTTGTTGTTACTTTCCTTGCAAAGTAAATATGCTCTGTAACTGTGAGAGTTTATTCATGTACTTATTACAATATCTTTTTATTTGCTTCAGAATGCTAGGGTTTGTATATGCATGCATGCATTTGCTTGTTGTCTATCATCCCAACTAGACCAAAAGTTCACAGGGCAGTGTCTACAGGATACTGCTGTTTTCTTATTAATTCACTGTTAAGACTTTGAAATAAATAGGCCAATAGTAGCCAAATGATACACACACACACACACACACACACACACACACACACACACACACACAGTTTCAAATATAGTTAAAGCTCATTATATCCCTTCCATTTTAATTGCCAAAAGAACAATGCATGCATTTAAAAAATAAAACAAAAAAACTCTGCCTTTCTGGTAAAGATGACTGTAGCTATAGCCATGGTGAATGCTCCAAAATCCCACCTCCCCCTACCCCCAAAGGACAGTTTCATGACTCTTGTTTGTTACCAGAGTTTAGTTTTATCCAAGTTAAGTGACTGCTTTATAGTGAGTATTGAATAAACACTAGCTGATTACTAAACATTACAGAAATGTTTCCAATTCTGTCCCCATTCCTAAGATATGAAAGTACTGTGAAGTGTGTTTGCCCTGAGAAGGAGGTGGCCTTGAGCAAATGCCGCCGCCTAGCCAGCACTTAGGATCTTACCCTCACACATTGGTCACTCTCAGGGCCCAAGAACTGAAATTTGTTCTCAACTATTAGCTGTTTCTCTCATTCAGATATTGTTCCCAATAAAATCTGACATCTTTCTTTGCAGTTGACATCCCCTACTTATGAAAAATAAAGCCTTGATAGAAATAAAGCCTTGGAAGGAAATTCTAAACACTACCTCCAAATTTTTCCTCAGTTACCTCAGTAAGAAAGCTCCAGTACATCTTACAAACCAGATACAAATTTCCTTTGTTTTAATATCAAAAATTCTGAAACGTTACTAAAAATTTTAACTTGGGATTTCCTTCCTTTAGTTCTTTCTACTGACTTGAATAAAACTTTCTCCAAAGCATGTAAAAGCATGAAAGCTTTGTGAGGTGTGATGAAGAGGGGATATTCCCACGAGTTGGTCCCAAAATATGATTATTAGCTTTACTTTTAGTTGGGTTATTGATTTCCTCTCTGCTTTTATGTTCTTATCTATAAAATGATCATGGGAATTTTTATTCTTATCTAATTTATTAGACAAATCAAGATATTTCTAAGGATAAAAAAATGCTTTTTGAGAACTATGCAGAAGCAGCAAAGTTTTAACTGGTACCACTTTGAGCAAACCTTGGATAAGGTTACCCAACCTTAAACGGAACTATCTCATGCTATTTATTTGCAGGCATCTTATTCTCCATCCCTCACCTCTGGCAAACCTTAATCGGTTCCTCATTGCTATAGGCTTTCTGTTTATTTGTGGTTTTCCTTTCTAACCAAGTCATGTAAATGGAATCCTATAGAAGGTAGCATTTTCAAACTAGTTTCTTTCATCAATACAAGGTGTTGGAAATTCATCTGAGTGGTTGTAGCATCATTCTTTTCATTTTTATTAAATAGTATTCTGTTGGATGGTCTATCACAATTCTGTTTACATATGTTTTGGGATTTTACTTTTAGTTATATGGAAGAGAATGCCTTTGTATGTAAATATTTTTTACAAGGGTTATCATTTCATGTAGGTAAATACCCAGGAATAAGATTTCTGGATCATATATGTACATTCGACTCTGTAAGACACTGCCAATGCTCTCCAGAATGCCCCTGCCATGTTTTATATCATGTGTTTCCAATTGCAGTGACAGAGGTTCCAGTAGCAGAGCATTTGATGATTCGTTTTAAGGCTCTAATAGTGATGAAAATCATTATCATTTTAATTAGCATCCTCCGTTTGATTAATGTTGAGATGTTGAAGATCTCTTGATGTACCTATTTGCTTTCTGTATTTTCTCTTTGGTGAAGCATCTGCTCAAATATATATGCTCAAATCTTTTGCTCCTTTTTTATTTGGGAAAGTCATTGTCCCATTGTTAAGTTTTTGTCATTATTGTTGCTTGCATTTATACATATTATATTGACTTCAGAAGTACAATATGAAATCAGATAAAGTACAGCAATGGTGGTTACTTCACAGGCAAGAAAATAAGAACTAAAGATGATATATACTCACCCAAGATGACAGAAGTAACATGAAGTAAAAACAAGCTTAGATTTAATTTCCAGAGCAAAGTTTCCCACTTTAAATGGTAAAAATCAGCATACTGTTTCTTTTTCCTATGTTTTTATTATTTTATTTTTAAGTTGGCATATAATTGTCCTGCAAAGGGATTTCAATGAGATAAATACATGTATACATACATGTCCCCATTGTTCCCCTCCTTCCTCCATCATTTCCAAACAACATAAATGCTATATTCCTCTGGGTGTGTGTGTGTGTGTGTGTAAAATATAAAACATCTTCAATCCTCATCAGTCCTGGCATCCCTTCTTCTTAAAAGGATTCCATGCACTGAAGTCTTTTCGTGTAGTATATATTATTTGAAGATACATTATTTCACTCTTTTTCACAGGCTAAAAGTTTGATGGAGTATAATTTATTATTGTTTTTCTTTGTGGACTTGATTTTTAGCATTGTCTGCAACCTGCCTAATCTAAGGTCATGAAAATGTTCACCACTGGTTTCTTTTAAAAGTTTTAGAGTACTGCATTTTTAATTTAAATGAAATGGTTTTAAAGTAACCTATTTTGGTTAATTTTTAATAGGGAGTTTAGTTTGGATTTATTTGTCTGTGGGTTTTCTGTTTTGGTTTGGCTTGGTTTGATTTTCTATGTATGTCCACGTGCTCCATCTGCTTATATTGATGAAACTGTCTATAGCATTGAATTTCTTTCACATCTTTGCCAAAAATTGTACTTTATCTCCTTCAATGTCCATAAATAAAGCACCACTAAGTAAATTGTGAGTGGCACCACAAATTAAAATATTATGAAGATAAGAGGAGAAGACAGAGAAGAAACAAGGTGAAAGAAATTTACATATAACATTGTTCATGCATAGAATATCCGAGAAAGGATAAATTGGCTTTCTCTGAGGAATGGAAATAACTGGACAAAGAGTGGGAAGAAAGTTTTTCACTGCATCATTTTTGGTGTGTTTTGGTTTAAGTCACACGTGTATGTTATGCAACTGGAAAAGTGAATTAATGATTGTTTTACAAGTTATAGAATCCTACATTTCACAACCACAGGCTAATGAAACCCATTCTTCCTTCAGTATCTTGCTCTCTCCATTTTCAGCACAAAAGACAATGGGCCTCAAAGGATGGTGATACCATCCATGTTTGTGCCATAGGGTAGGTGAAGGGAGCTTGTGCAATGATTAATTACCTCCAAAGGGTTACATTCTAAATGCAGCCTAAGCACAGCAACAGTAGCAAATAGTCACCGTCTACAGTCTATGACAAGCACATTGGAACAATAAGAGTTATGGGGTAAAAACTCTCAACAGAACTCCCCTTAATGTTGTGGGACCCTATGTAAAGAGGGAGATGAAGGTAATTTCTTTAATCCCAGTATACATTTCATTGTAGTATATTCTCTCTTTCCAGTGCTGAGTTTTCTTTTTAATTGAGTCAGCAGGCTGAATATCTACTCAGCGCTGTGCAACCTACAACAGCCTGTCTTCCAAAATAATTGTTGAGGTTCATCTACAAAAGACTGAAACTTTCCAATCAATGCAAATACAAAGACACACTATAAATAAGCTGTGCTTTCGCTCTCATAGATTTCTGTGTCAGATCTCCAGAGAAAAATCTATTATTCCTCCAAATGAGTTTTCTGATCACTTAAACAAATAGAGCATTCCATTCCACTCATTACTTGTCATAATAAATACTTTCAAATTAATGTATGACACAGTTAATATGTACGACACTGCTGTTTCCTTATAAATTTCCTGTCAAACTTGGAAATAAATAGGCTCATATAGCAGAATGGATCTATATAGTTTCAAATATATTTAAAGCTCATATTATTCCTTCCATTCTAATTTCTGAAGGAAAAACAAATACATAATAAATGTCTACTTTCCCAAGTACAATTTCTCAAATCGAATGAGAAATACAGGACACTAAAAATGTAAAGCCTCAAAACTGAAATCTTGAAATGTTTTTGCAACAAATATTAACTTCTCTCTCATGTTCAAATGTTGAGCTTAATAGACATGAAAATTCCCCATAGTTTTGATGTTACATTAAAGTAGTTTAAAAAGTGAGGAAGGCAGGGAGAAAATTGAAATCTTCTTCTGTATGGAAGAAGCTATTTTCTACAAAGAAATCAAGGATGGCATCTATTCCAAGTTAACATGAAAATTAAGACAGATTTTAGAGTATGATAAATTTTAAAAGAGATTATTTTATAAAAGTACTTGGATAGCATGGCCAAACTCAAAAGTTAAGATGAAGAACAAATTCATGTTTCTTAAACAAGAGACACTAGCATGAAAGGTGATACACTTTTTGTTTATATTTTGCTTTTTGAGAAAAGCTAGATCCTTGGTATAACAATAAACACCTGTAGTATCATCTGTTCAGAAGGTAGAGGTAGAAAGATCGTAGTCTGAGTCCATGCTAGAAAATCTAGCATGTACTCTATCTGAAAAAAACAAAAAAATGAAAGCAAAAGTGCTAATGCATGGTTAAAATGTTTGTGCCTAAGATGCATAAAGCCCTGAGTGCAATCCCTAGTACCACAAGTAAAAAAATCTGGTTGAGAGCTGGGAAGGTGGCTCAGTGGTAGAGCGCTTGCCTTGCATGCCTGAGGCCCTGGGTTTCATTCCTCAGCACCACATAAGCAAAAAGAAAAAAGCCGAAAGTGGCACTGTGGCTCAAGTGGTAGAGCGCTAACCTTGAGCTGAAGAGCTGAGGGACAGTGCCCAGGCCCAGAGTTCAGGCCCCACGACCAGACCCCAAAAAAAAGGAGGCAGGGTAAAAGTGAATTGATCATATTTTCCATTTCTACAGTGAGAAAGAGGCATGCTCTTCCAGCAAGGAAAAAAATGCAATAATAATGAATATCAGACCATTACCAGAGTCTTCCTCACTAACTTCTCAAGTATCTTCATGTACATGAAAAGAAATAGTTCATTTATTTAAGCCACTTAGAATCTGGTTTCTGACCCTGTGAGCCAATTATATATAATATTACATTGTTTTGATTTAAATATTTATTATAATTATAGAGTTCTCCTATTTTAGAATCTGAATTTGATTTTCCTACTTTCGTTTCAACTCAACCAAACATTCTTGTTTGGTAATTATTGAGAGACTAACTGACCTCTTAAATCTTACAAATAGGGCTTTAGTACAATTTCAGAAAAAATTCGTTACTATTTTGTAGGGTGCTTCATCTTTACCTTGTTTTCAATCTTTGAGTAAAAAATATTTTAGAGTTCAAGAGCAATAATATTCTCTCTTACTTCACATTCTCTACATGAATGCCATTCCAGTGCTCACTTCCTTTGTTCGTTAAAGATAAATTTAAAGTGAAGGCACAGAATAGAAAAACTGTTCTCAGTTGACAAAAAGGATTGAGAGTTAGAAATTTTCTTCTTAAAAAAAGTAGGCTAGGCCGGGCGCTGGTGACTCACGCCTGTAATCCTAGCTACTCAGGAGGCTGAGATCTGAGGATCACGGTTCAAAGCCAGCCCGGGCAGGAGAGACCGTGAGACTCCTATCTCCAATAAACCACCAGAAAACCGGAAGTGGCGCTGTAGCTCAAGTGGTAGAGCGCTCGCCTTGAACTGAAGAGCTGAGGGACAGCGCCCAGGCCCAGAGTTCAAGCCCCACGACCGACAAAAAAAAAAAAAAAAAAAAAAAAGTAGGCTAGGGCTGGGAAGGTGGCTCAGTGGTAGAGCACTTGCCTTGCATGCATGAGGCCCTGGGTTTGATTCTTCAACACCACATACACAAAAAAGAAAAAAAACCAGAAGTGGTGCTGTGGTTCAAGTGGTAGAGTGCTAGCCTTGAGCTGAAGAGCTGAGGGACAGCGCCCAGGCCCAGAGTTCAGGCCCCAAGACCAGACCAAAAAAAAAAAAAAAAAAAGTATGCTAATATCTCTTTGGTAAATTTTTAGTGAGTTTTTAAGACTTCAACTATCTGTAAATTAATCTTTCCATTTTTCTAAATGCTGCTGCTTTATTTTTTTTTCCAAAAGCCAAGACAGATGGCATTTTATGCTTTATATTTAATCATAGCTGTACATGTGAGAAGTACACTTAATACCATTGGTGTGAATATTTTCAAAATTTTGCAGATCATTTTATAAATTCAAAATATTCTCAACCTCCATAATTGGTTCAGAAATTAGATATCAACAAGGCAGCTGGACTGATCTGGAATAGGTGGTATGTAAGGTGAGCTTTCTAATCAAATTACCATTTTATGAAGAATATTAACATTCCTGAGTATAATTATAAAGAGTATTAACATTCCTGAGTATAATTATAGCCTAGTGAAAAATAATCTGATTAGAGAACTGAGGTGAATGTTCATCCTAACTGCACTTTTGAGCTCTCCTGGGTCATTCAAATATTTTCTTAACATCTGATATAGTGCAAATGAGTTGCTAAAATATTAAATTGACTTAGTATGTTCCTAGTGCCTTCATGAAGAGGATAAAAATGTTTAGAAAAACTAGAAAATTTTTGGAAAAAAAGAAACCAAATCTAAATTTTAACCATTCCTCAGTTTCCCAAGCTCAATACTGTTGACAAGTTCAGCTTGTCAAGAGACCAATAGGATCTCCTTTCACTGTGATAACCAAAAATGTCTCCAAACATCAGCAAATACTATCCCTAATTGAGAGCCCCTACTCACAATTAAAGCACCGAACTAGAAAATTCAGAGGACAGGAAATCAACAAAATCTAGACTGAGACATTCTACCCACTAAATAATCTGGGTTTTTTTTCCCTACCAAGACAGTAACCCATTGCAGTGTATGGTATATATTTTGACCCTGATACATAGCAAGTAAAAGATCTAAGAATTCACTGACTGGATAGTTGATGAGTAATGAATTACTAGAATCATGAAATGTAGGGCTGTTCTAAAAATTATCTTTTAGAATGTCTGTTTTAGAATGTCTATTTCAGAAGAAGTGATGTGTAATTTGGGATTTGCTTCAAATTGATCCATGGCTAGAGTTGGGAGGAGGGAATCAACTTAAATAAAATTATTGGCAACTGGAGGAAAATCTATCCTTGTTATAAAGTGGCAAAGAATTTCATCAAATTATATTTGCATCCTAGTACTTCATGGCAGACAGAACTTGCCAGCCATGAGATAGTTGGATATTTAACTAGAGATCAATTCTATTCTACTTGACTTGAAAAGGTTATACAGAACGGTCTAGAATCAAACAGATCTATTAAACTTTCAGCCAGGATGGTCACAGATTTTAAACTTCTGAGGTTTTGCAGTCCCCATTTCTTATTAATCTGCATCTGAATTGTGAAGAATAGATGGAATAGAACACACAGAGTAGAACACAACTGCAACATAGGAATACCACTAAATATAAGCTGCTTCTGCTGCTGCTCTTATTATATGCTAAGTCTCATTCATATATTACATCATAAGCCCACTGTAAATATTAAATTATCACTTAAACAAAGAACCTTTACTTCCATTTTTTGAATGGAAATACTCAAGAGGTATACAGAACACACACCAAATCCTTTTAGCTTATTTGTACTAAGGCTCATAGAAATAAGAGTACATGTCTAAAGTATGAAGCTAACATCATTAGGACAAAAATATTGCTTTTCAGTACCATAAGAAAAGAGAATTGATCCCAATTGAGTTAACTTACAAGCTTTGCATTAAGAATAATTGGTTGGAAGATTTTCATAAAAGAGTTGCATTTCAGGGCAATAACTCTGCTCATCTTTTTTTCCTGCAGTTATTTTTTCCTTTTTCCCAATTTAGCTTTCATTCATCACCTACCAATTGCTAAATGAAGTAATAAATTCTACAAATGCATAAAGGCAATGACTTCTCTTACACATAACAACCTGGAAAGAAGCTTAACCCTTTCTTATGAAGCCAGCATCTATTCAATATGCCTAAGGTGCAAAAGTTTGATTCATGCTTAATATTTCAATATATTCTAATATATTCCCTTTTTTTGGATCAGTTGTAGGGCTTGAACTCTGGGCCTGGGCACTGTCCCTCAGCTTTTCAGCTCAAGACAAGCACTCTACCATTTGAGTTATAGTGTGCCACTTCCAGTTTTTCGGTGGTTAACTGGAGATAAGAGTCTCACGTACTTTCCTTCCCGGGCTGGCTTTGAACAGCGATCCTCAGATCTCAGCCTTCTGAGTAGCTAGGATTACAAGTGTGAGCCACCAGCACCCAGCTCTAATATATTCTTCACTACAAGCTTGCTGATAATATGTTTTTATTATATCTTTGCTAAAAAAGAGCTTGTTTCTGAAGCTCTTGGATTCCAGTTTGAATTAATAGGAGATTTATATGCTAAACAAAAGAGTCAGAAAAAATCCAAACCAGGAACCAAAATAATTAAAAACATTAATAACTTAGTTTTATGCTTTTAGTTAAACATCTAGAAAATGAGTTTCCCTCTAACCAATGGTGTAATGATAAAAGGGATGTCTGTATTATGCAGTCAAGTGTGATTAATTTTAGAATAAATCCATTTTTATAAAGTGTATTAGAAGCAGAACTAATAAAATTATTGTAGGAATATCATATTAGTATACAGTAATTAAAGACAAAATGAGCATATGATGTTTAAGGGATGAAAACATGATTTATAATATTCATAAGGATTAATAACTTCCAAGAGAGTAACTAATTTCTTTAAACAGTTTCAGTTTATTAAAAAACAGAACTGTGAAATGATTTGGTCTCATTTCATATTGACCCATGTTAGAAAAAAACAAGTTGATTATTAAAAAAGCAAATGGGTGCCAAGAGAAATAATCCATCTTAATTGATCATTAATTAATTTTGACTGGTTATTCTTGCTAGACATTTGTATTAAAATATTAATATTAAAAGTACTTCAATAATTTAGCCAAGTGTGCAACATAAGTTATTTTAATGATACATGAACGATATCTTATTAACATTTTGAATACTAATGATTGAATGTTAATGAATGAACTTTGAATGAATAACTTTATTCATACAATCATAAATGTAGTGATCATAGAAACACATTCAGATTTATAGTCTTATTTAAAAATGACTATTATGGCATCAAATATTTTATCTATTAATGTATAGCTTTTCTTGTTAATTTGAGGTTCACAATGAAGCCAAAGAAATAAATTATAGTGACTGAAAATTATTTGTCAACATGTAGAATTTCATGAACTTTAGCAATGAGCTTTAGAGTAGATGGAATCAAGCTTTTTGTGGTACTTCTTTTCTAAAAATATTAAGGCCTGAAAAATCAGTAGACAAAATCCTAGGCTGAAAATGAATTCAGGAACCTTGGGACTGACTCTTGGCTTTTGAGAAATAGATGTGACTATTGTTCAAGAGCTCCGTCTTAAAAGTAAGCATTTGCTTTATTTTTTTGAAGAGAAAATTGCTGCTACTATATGGAAGAAAAAAACTCACTTTCTCAGTAGCTGCATGAATACATTTGTGCTATTGTAAGTAGCACTTTCTCAGTGGTCGAATGAATGTATTTGTCTTCTGATGGGTGCAGCTATACCATAGTACGGTCAAAGCACTGCTAAAGAAGTATTCTATTAAAAAAGACATTGCAACTGTCATGACCATTGAACTCCAACTATAGTTAAACTCATATAAACTGTGATGATTAGATATGGAAGGCAGTAAAACAAGTGGCCTGGGTAGAACCTTTAGCACCAGGCAGTTTTTCTCCCTCACTCTTACCTTCACATATAACTGTCTATCCACCAACAACGACAGTTTTCAGGTTCATATCTGCAAAGAAAAGCCACAGCAAGATCCTTTTCTATATTGCTGTTGTAGCTAAGAGATGAACATAATGGAGAGAGCCCTGGGGAAAATAATGTGCCTGAATGAAGCCTTTGCTAGTAGTGTCATTTTTAAATGATGACAAGATATTGTGATCAACCACCATTAACAACCAATTCATGTCCTTTAATAAATGGTATCATCAACAAGAGGTCACCTTTTGTGAAATGCTATTTTTTTCAAGTACAGAACTTATGCCTCATGACATCACATTAACATGTGTGGACATTTACACGAATAGGTAAGAGAAAGCTAGAAACTTATATTACGAAAGAAAGTTGTTTAGAGCTGGGTGCCAGTGGCTCATGCCTGTAATCCTAGCTACTCATGAGGCTGCCATCTGAGGATCACGGTTCAAAACCAGTCCAGGTAGGAAAGTCTGTGAGACTCTTACCTCCAATAAACCACCAGAAAACCACAAGTGGTGCTGTGGCTCAAGTGGTAGAGCATTTGCCTTTAGCTGAAGAGCTGAAGAACATCGCCTAGACCCATAGTTCAAGCCCCACAACTGACAAAAGAAAAAAGAAAGAAAGGAAGGAAGGAGGGCTGGGAAGGTGGCTCAGTGGTAGAGTGCTTGCCTTGCATGCCTGAAGCCCTGGGTTCGATTCCTCAGCACCACATAAGCAAAAAGAAAAAAAAAAGGAAGGAAGGAAGGAAGGAAGGAAAAGAAAATTCCTTAGGAAGAGATTATCAAAATGTGTTTAAGTATAGTAAGTTAGTTTATTTTTATATTTTATTGTACTGTCTTTACAATTTTCTAGAAAATTGTACAATGGAATTAGATGGATATTCTCTAAGGCTTGTTATATTTTCTGAAATTCCATTATGTGAACATTCTTGCTGTGAACCTCTTGTAAATTTTATCAAGAATCCTAAAAATTCTGACCTGCTTAAGTGATGAAGAAAGACACTTAAATTTCTTTTGCTGAAATTGTTATGCAATATATTTTTCTCTAGTCCATAGGAAAATAGAGCATTATACCCACTTTACATAGTTTACGAAAGCTACTAAACCTTCTCATGTTCAAAATACATATGGCAAATCTTAGTTTATTCAACAAAATTAACCAGTCATCATTAGCTTTCAAATGAATTTCTAAAACAACCTAAATTATTATCAATTTCATTAAAAGTTTTAGAGATAAATATTTTATTAGAATAAGAAAATTTGTAGTTTCTCCTCTTCTTTTCTCTATGGATGAATTTTAAAATGGCAAAAAAGATGAACAAAATGAACTAAGGATATTAAAAATTTTTATATTTGTTTCTACACAAATTTTAACATGCAAAACTCATTTTGTTAAATTACATTATATTAAAAAGTAACTATGGGAGTCATGATTTATTTAACCATTTTTTCTATCTGATTATTGTTATAAATTAGAAATTGCAGACACATATTTAGTTTTAGTAAATAATACGTGTCCAAAGGGGGAAACTAATTTTACTCTAGACATGTATCATCTAGTGTCGTCATTATTGTATATAATTTATAAAGTTATCTTGAAATTATGAAACTATTAAGCAAAGATATAGAAAGTATAGGTATAGGACTGGGAAGGTGGCTCAGTGGTAGAGTGCTTGCCTTGCATGCATGAGGCCCTGGGTTCGATTCCTCAGCACCACATAAGCAAAAAGAAAAAGCTGTAAGTAGCGCTGTGGCTCAAGTGGTAGAGTGCTAGCCCTGAGCTGAAGAGCTGAGGGACAGCACCCAGGCCCAGAGTTCAGGCCCCACGACTGGACCCAAAAAAAAAAAGTATAGGTATAAACAAAACCATACAAGAAAATAAGATATTGGACATTGGGATGGAAATCAATTTAACAGGAAGATCACTTGGTCTTTTCTTTTTAATACTAATGTAATATTTATTTCTTGGCACAAAACATCTTTGCTTTATTATTGGTGAATATGAAATTGTAGATAGTAAGTGATTATATCATGACATTTCCCTATACATATAGAATCTACTTTGCATATTCACATTCTTATTCTTCCTTATCTTCCTCCAACCCTTTCCCTTTTTCCCTTCACCTTCTACATCCCAACTAGTCTCCCTTTTACTTTCGTGACCATGTTTTGTTTGCTTTTCCTTGTTCCTTTTTTCTCCCTTCTTCCACAAATAAGAAAAATCATGTGATACTCAGCTTTATGGAACTTGTTTATTTCATTTAACATGAGGAGTTCCAGTTCCATCCATTTTCCAGCAAATGGTAGAATTTCATTCTTCTTAATGGCTGAATAAAATGTGGTATATTATATTTAATATTTCTCCAATGGTTATTTCTGGGAACAGAAATAATTTAAAAGCTTGTTTGTATTCAACACTTTTAAACTATGAATTGAGTACATCTAGTATACAGATTTCTTGAAAAATACTTAGAACTACACATTAAGAAACACACAAAGCTTTAGGTAAAATCTATTCTTACCTATATTTATATTTACTGAGGACAAAGAATGTCATTGCTATAGCAATTCCCACACACATAAAAAATAACACTCTAAAAGTTGAAGGTTTTTTTGGGACACAAAATTAAAGGTGTGTGTCCACTGACTATGTTCTGTAGCATGCAGAGATGTTCTTTTAAAAAAAAAACAGGGTCCAGCTAGGAAGGTGGCTCAGTGGTAGAGTGCTTGCATGCATGAGGCCCTGGGTTCAAATCCTCAACACCATATAAACAGAAAAAGCCCAGTACTTGAGCCACTGGCTCTAGTAGTAGAGCACTAGCCTTGAGCTGAAGAGCTGAGGGACAGGGCTCAGGCCCCACGACTGACAAAAACAAAAAAACAAAAGCAAAACAAAACAGGGTCATGGTGCTTGCCTGCAGAAGTAAATTTGGCTTCTGCACAGAAGTAAATTTTGCCTTGCTGAGACAATTCTTCATTTTCATCATTAGCTACACTTGAAGAATATATTTATAATAATCTTAAAGCTGGTGCTGGTGGCTCACACATGAATTCCTACCTACTCAGGAGTCAGAGATCTTAGTATTACACTTTGAAGCCAACCTGGCAAGGGAGTCCCAACACCCTGATTTCCAGACTTTTATCTCCAATTAGCTACCAAAAGAGCTAGTAAGGAGGTATGGTTCAAGTGGTAGCTCCTTAGTTTAGAGTAAAAACACTCAGGGGCCATGCCCATAGAAAGGAAAAGGGAATTTATCCTGTCTCAGAGAGACTTTGTGCAGTATAAATAGATTAGGGAATACTTCCTTGATTTACTGTCGGTTGATACACAAAAATTCTGTGTAGATGGGATATTCAGATCTGGGACAACAGCCTCAAAATGGAACAGAATGTACAAAGCAGGATATATTGTTTTTGTTTTTTGGGTCCGGTCATGGGGCCTGAACTCTGGGCCTAGGCGCTTCCCTCAGCTCTTCAGCTCAAGGCTAGTGCTCTACCACTTGAGCCACAGTGCCACTTCCGGCTTTTTTCTTTTTGCTTATGTGGTGCTAAGGAATCGAACCCAGGGCTTCTGGCATGCAAGGCAAGCGCTCTACCACTGAGCCACCTTCCCAGCCCAAAGCAGGATATATTGTGAGACCAATTTGTTAAGAATGACTGAATAAAATACTTAACTTGGAGCAGAGCAGGAAGAAGTGCTTGATGGGAGAGAGAAGTACTAGATTTTTAGAGTTTCATATGGTAGGTTAAAGAGCTGAGATTTTTTTTTTTTTTGGGGGTGGGGGTCCGGTCGTGAGGCCTTGACTCTGGGCCTGGGCGCTGTCCCTCAGCTCTTCAGCTCAAGGCTAGTGGTCTACCACTTGAGCCACAGCGCCACCTCCGGCTTTTTTCTTTTTGCTTATGTGGTGCTGAGGAATCGAACCCAGGGCCTCAGTCATGCAAGACAAGCGCTCTACCTTCCCAGCCCCGAGCTGAGACTTTTCTAGGACTTCTAGTCCTAGAGTCTAGGAGATAAGCTATACTGGAAGGATTACAAACAGTTGAGATTAACCTTGAAAAGGATGTCAGAAAGAACCAATGAAAAGCAAGACTGAGTACATTGGCAGGGGTTTAGAAGTTGTAACCCAAAGTCTCGCATTCTTATGTACATGTACACATACTAGTTTGCCTGTATAGCATGATAGATAATGAAAAGTCTCATTTGAGGATAACAAACTGACTGAGTTTGCCTTTGTGCCAAGAAAAGAGAGGAGGCATTTGAACTAGACTTTGAATTATGGAGAAAATTGAACAAGCAAATATTTAAATCCAGGTAGCAGTTGCTAAGTGCCTACAAAATGCAGGAGACCAAAATTTCAATCTGTAAAGGTGACCAAAATGGTGCTTTTCTTAAAATTAGGAGCTTACATTTCTAAGAATATGACAGATACATAAAAAGTTATAGTACAGTATGCTAAGTGTTGTGGCAGAGGTTTGTAGATAGTACATCAAGAACAAAGGTAAATAAGGACTTGGTTCTGCATAAATTGAGTTCAAGGGACACTTCAGAGAAGAAGAAGAGTCTAATGGAAAGAGAGAACTTGATATCAAGTAGACATTTATAGTTGACCAGTGGGGTCTAATGGGACTAGGAGAAACAAAAAGATATTTTCAAAAAGGGAAAAATCCATGCCTGAAAAGACTATTTAATAAAGCTCATATTTGTCCTTAGTTGTAAAAAACAAATCAGGGTCATGTTGTGTTATAAATGTCAAAAAAAATTTCTCATTGGTATTAATGTGCTATTTTATATTTAATTACTTCAAGTAAAAAATGGTGCTTGGTTAATAAATGAATGATCACTTTTCTGTAACAGAGGAATGTTATAAAGAAATAAAACTATATTTATGACAGCGTTAATAGAAAGAAATTAGAACAGTAACCAGCAAAATTGAAGCAGTTGTTTAGCTTTAAAAATTATTTAACAGCTAATTTGAGCACAATTTGCGAGTAAGGTTCATACAGCCTAAAATGAAACCATTAGACTTCCCAATGGATAACTAAGAACAAGATAAGTAGCCTATTCCAAGTGGCTAATAAGGGTAAGAACTCAGAGCTTCAGCTATAATTATTTGTTGTACATTGTTATCACTATTGTGATAGTACCAGTCAACATAGTACTTCATAGATTTATGATGGAAACCTGCCATACTTGCTTAGAAATTCATAGCACAGCAAACTGCAAGACAAAAACAATCATCTCACAAGACTCTGGGTCTTGTCACTGGCAGAGATCAGTTTATATTCTTCCTTGATCATATACAACTGTTGTAACAGGTTCCTAAACCCTGGGAAGTTGTTGCAGGATGTCTTCCTGCCTTTAAGCTTGCAGAAAATAACAGGAAAGGCATGCTGTAAGATTGATTTATTCTTACTAAAGTGGTGACCTCATTGGAAGACAAAGATCAACCTCTAGGTGCTTAGAAGTTAGGGGACAGAGAAAGTCAGCTAAGGTTTGGAAAAAACGGTTTAATAAGCTCAATTGTATAGGATTTGTAGTAAGCAAACCAACTCATAGTCTCCTTGAAATCATATAATATAAACAATGTAGTATTTTCGATGGACAAAACAAATATTTCTTTATTCTAAAATTGTCTTTAATTTTATGTTCATTAGGTGCACTCTGAGGGTAGAATTTCAAAAGTATTAAAGGCTCATTCAAGAAGTCTCTGATTGCAAGAGGGTGTGCATTGTTACTGAGAAATTTTACATGGTAATACCTTCCACTCCATTCTAAACTTATCAAGTCTTTCGTTCCACTGTTATCTGAGTGAAATCTTGAGTTTTCATACCTTTGAGTTTTCTTCTTGGGGTGGCATTGTACAGTTGTTAGTGATACTTCTGGCATATATTTGACATACTTTAAATTTTTAAAACATGTTCACTTACACTGGATACCAAAAACTATGCAACCAACAGAAGAATTATTAGTCCTATATTACAGATTCAGAAACTAACATTTAAAGACACCATATAACTTGTTATGTAAAAGAGCCAAGAATCAACAACAACCAAGATACAGTGCTCTTGAGGATAAGATGGCTTATGTATAAAGAGGCTATTTCTAAAGCCGTGTGCCAGCGACCCATACCTTTATTCCTAACTACTAGGAGAAGGAGATCTGAAGCTCACAGTTCAAAGCCAGCCCAGAAAGACAAAGCCAAGAGATTCTTACCCCCAATTAACTAGCAAAAAGCTAGAAGTGGCACTGTGGCTCAAGTGGTAGAATGCCACTGTTGAACAAAAACATCAAGTGAGAGTATTAGGCCCTGAGTTCAAGTCCCAATTCTAGCACCACAAGACAAAACAAAAAGGTAGTTCCAGAACCAAAACATAAAGAGAGAAATTTGTCCTTTGTCTAACTCATACTATTAAAGCACATTGGGGAATAACTTAACTAGGAGAAGATGCTGAGACTAAAAGGGAGTGATCATTCATTAGGAGTCTTGGGACACAGAGGTAGCAGAATCAGCTAAGTTAGGACATGGGTCTATTTCTCTCTGCTGTCTGACCATTGTGTCTTCTACTATCCATGGATGCATCTAGTTATTGTGGGAACTATCAGCTTTATGATATTTCTGTGCAAACACTCCTAAAATATTTTTGTAATGTTTTACCTTTATATATTCTCAAGCCACCTTCATTATCTTGACATATGTTTAAATAATTATAGAAGATGTAAATTGTTGATGTGTTGAAAATAATTGCAATAAATTGTAAAACACTATACTGATAAATACTTACTATCATGCATTTAAAAATTATATGAATAGGGCCTGGGAAGGTGGCTCAGTAGTAGAGTGCTTACCTTGCATGCCTGAGGCTCTGGGTTCGATTCCTCAGCACCACAAAAACAGAAGAAGCCAGAAGTGGTGCTGGGGCTCAAATGGTAGAGCACTTGCCTTGAGCTGAAGAGCTGAGGAACAGCGCCAAGACCGAGTTCAGGCCCCACAACTGACTTAAAAAAAATTATATGAATAGCTTAATCTCGAAGATAGAAATTATACATTGCTCCTTTCCCTACCTAAACTTGTGGGGTTTTCCTCACTTCCCCACAGAATTTGATGCTAATGTATTTTATGCATAGCAAGTCTTTATTGTTCACCTTATCATATGTCTCTGTAACAAATATGATCATGTAAATTGAAATTATATGCATTTTTATATTTCATGGGATGAACAAATCCTTTTTCCCCATTTTCTCAAGGGTTAATATGTTAGAATGAGTCAGGGGTCAACCTTGATTTCTCATCTGGTTTTCATTTCTATAAATGGAAGCATTAGGCCTCTGGTTCATTGCTTATAGCTACACCAACAATAATAATTTTAATTGCCCTTTCAGCCCCCACATGGTTTTTACAACCTGGAGTAATGCACTGGATGTGATGGCTTTCCTTTGTCGTGTGGGAAAAGGATATTTTGAGAAGATTAGCAAGCAGACAACTTGCTAGATCAATTTCAGGACAGGGAACATAAAATAAAGATCTTGATGATGCGTCCCTTAAACTTGCACAGTCTTGGAAAGCAATTGTCCTAATTAGAGGAGCATTGATTCACATCACACAACTAATTCCTCTGACAGTGTTTCCTGGTTGTAAGAACTGATTATAATGTCACTTGAATTTCCTTGGGCTTGTGTGTAACATACAGGTCATGTTGTCAGTAATAACTTAAATGGCACGTAATTTGTCTCTACCTGCTGACTTGCCATTATTTGGCAAATACCTCTAAGTCTCTAAGTCTCCCCCACTAATCCCAAGCACATCTTTGGACACCAGCACCAATACAATGTGTTTGAATTTCTCAGGCTTTCTTTTTTTTTGAGGGGGGGGAGGGCCAGTCGTGGGGCCTGAACTCGGCCTGGGCGCTGTCCCTCAGCTCTTCAGCTCAAGGCGAGCGTTCTACCACTTGAGCCACAGCGCCACTTCTGGCTTTTTTTCTTTTTGGCTTATGTGGTGCTGAGGAATCGAGCCCAGGGCCTCAGGCATGCAAGGCAAGTGCTCTACCACTAAGCCACCTTCCCAGCCCCTTCTCAGGCTTTCTAATAATAAATGTGGACTGGCAATGGGTTCAATGCCAAGAAAATTTGTGGAGGCAAAAAAGTATACTACCATTTTTCCAAGTAAGTGCCCTAGAATATCACTATCATGAAACTTTTGCAAGAGTGTTGTATACATTTAAAATAATTTCTTATTATGAAATATTTGATGTATATAGAATAATGTATGTATGTATAAATAGTGTATGTAAATATGGAAGTTACCAGGTAAGCATTAAAGAAGACCTGTGAAGACAGCACTCACATAGATATTAAAAGGTGACTATTAAGTAGCTTTATATCTGCAGACTCCATCTGTATCCCAGCCTCCTGCCTTCCCCTAGAGATGGCCACTAGATTAAATTTTGTCTTAAACATTGTGTTAGCTTTCTGTCTCTGTGACAAAATACTGGAGGAAAACAACTTAAAAAAGGAAAGATTTTTTTGGCTCATGTTTCAGAGGTTTTAATTCAAGTCATCTGCTTCTATTGCTTTCAGCCCCTAGGCCCACAGCAAGGCACAAACATCATAGGGAGAAAGGGCACTATCATTGGGATTTATTGTCCTATAAAACATCTACTAGACCATTTGACTATTTCCAGTTGGATTTTTTATGGATTGTAGGATTGTTCTTGTTTGATTCTGAGGATAGAACTACTCCCTTATGCATGGTAGGCAAATGCTCTACCAATGAGCTAACATTCCAGCTCTTTTTAACTTAGGGTTGCCTAAGTAGCTCAGGCTAACCTAAAACTTGCCATTGTCCCACATCTGGCCCTCAAGTAGCTGGGATGACAGGAGTGCACCACCACCACACATGTACTGTAGATATCATTTGTCAGTGACAGGTGATATGTCTTGAATATACCCCAATCTGTGTCTGAGTTCTGCAGTGTTGATGGAGTTGCTTTCAGCACTGATACGTTCTTGCTATGCTAGCTGTGGCTTATGTTTCTGTGCGATAAACAGTTTACAAAGCACCCTTGCAAATCTTATCGAGTCTCTCAACAACTTTTAAAAGACAGGATGGGTATTATTATTTTTGTTTTATAGATAAGGAAACTGAGCCGCTTGCCCAAGGTTGTAAGTCCTTGAACTGCATTCCATGTCTTCCTTATGATTATATGATGCTTCAGCTCTTCTTAGATTATGTCTTATTCATTTAAGAAAATACCACTGCTTAGCATCTTACTGTCCTTCTTTCTGTTTCTTTTCTCCTGTGGGCCTGTCTTTTGTGGTGGTGTTTTGTATGTTTTTTTCTTTAATTTTGTTTTGGAGACACTGGAGTTTGAACTCAGGATCTTGTACTTGGTGGCACATACTCTATCACCTGAACTATACCTCTAGTCCCCTTTTTCTTTTTAGTTTATTTCTTAAATAGGGCCTATACTTTCACTTTGGACAGTGATCCTCCTACCTATGTTTCCTGTGTAGCTAGAATTACAGATACTCACCATGGTGCCTGTTTTTGTTTGTTGAGACAGGGCCTCACTAACTTTGAGGAGGCAGGGGCTAGTCTTAAATTTTGATCCTCCCAATATCTACATCCTGAATAGCTGAGATTGTAGGCTTGCACCACTGTGCTATATTCAAAATATAGCTCAAATTCAAGAAGTTCATTATATTATCTGTAGGATGATTAGGTGAGTGAAGACAGATACAAAAGCATATCCTATTTGGCTATCTTTGTGAGAGTATATGGATATTAGAAACCACAAGAGTTTCCTATACTGTAATGAATCACATTAAAAAAATGATGAGCTTTAACCTTTCAGTATTTGATGGTTGATTCTATGTGTGTATGTAGGCTGGTCCTGGGGCTTGAATTCAGGCCGTAGGCTCTGTCCCTGAGCTTTGTTTTATGCTCTACCACTTGAGCCACAGCTTCATTATGGATTTTTTTGCTGGTTAACTGGAGATAAGAGTCTCATAGATTTTCCTGTCCAAGCTGGCTTGGCAATCTCAGTCTCCTGAGTAGCTAGAATTACAGGTGTGAGCCATTGGTGTCTGGCTTGATTCTATTTTTATATACATTACAAGTACCAAAGAACTATGCTTGATGAAACTAGCAGTAACAAGAAAGGACCTGAGGGTAAATATGGAAATAGAAGTCTTACTCTGAAGTATTTTAATCACTACATAGCTTAAGTACTTCTAGGACACAGAACTCAATGAATAAGAGAAAAACCCACATTCTATTTTCTCTAAAGAGAAAAGACTTTAACAGCAACTGCTTATATTCTACAGATAATTACTAAATATGCTATTTCCTAAATCACTTTCTTGTTAGTATGATAAATACATCTACAATAGTTGCCTAGTTTTTTCTCATCAAATACTTTAATATCAGATTGGTAGCCTGTCTCTCCCCCCCACCCCCTTTTCAAGAAATGCTGTCTTCCACATGTATTTTGATCTAAGTCTGGGAGCTGTGTGTGTTATATGATAAATACTGTGTGTCTGATAATGAGCTCTCTGTATGTATTTCTTTAATGAGTAAGGTATTATAATAGGCTCATGCAGCTCACATTAACAGAAGATAATTACACCACAACAGCAATAGCACAGGAGGTAGGCACTGGGGAAGGCGAATCTAATGACGATGGAATTCAGTCCTGTGTTTTCAGAGGACCACAAGCTCTGTCTTGGTAATTTTGAGTCTACATACATTAAAGTTGTGTGCAAGGCTGTGGGTCATTAGGAATGGCTTATATAAGACTAATGACTAATATAAGAGGACAGTCTTTCCTAACTGGACATCTTTTGGTATCACTTGGTCCTAAGCATCTCAAAGAGGGAAATTATCTATCTGAAAGGAAGAGCACTCATATTTTTAAAAAGTACCTGGTCAAACCAACCGCTTAGAAAGGCCTATGTGGATCCTATGGCCCTGTCATTTTAAATCCACTTTGTGTAGGACAAGTAAAAGATGAGTGTGATCTTGGGACAGCAGGCCCAAGTGCATACAAATTAGGGTTACCCAATTCACATCAGGATGAAGTGAGACCCCTTGGGCGCCTGCGTCCATCCCAGAGTGATCTGTGGGGTCCAGGTGCCGCAGCTTCTGTGGTGTCAGAACCCTAACACTTTGGATGATCTCACACAGGATACAAGCAAAAGGATGCTAACGCAAACACCCTCTCCACTACCAGGAGCCCTGAAGGCCACAGGTTGCTTGCTCACGCTCCATCTCGTGGCCCCGCCCCCACAGCAGGCCCCGCCCCCGAGCCTTTAAGCCCGGGAGTAGCCGGCTTCCCGCAGGGTCGACCCTGAGAACTCGGGTCTCCAGACCCAATCTGGCGGGGCCGCGGGACGCGCCCACTGCGCGTGCGCGCGGCGGTCTGGCCGCCACCCCCGCTGCGGGCACTTGGTACTGCCGGGCGGTTGGCGTCCTCCGCGTGTGCAGCCCGGGGCGGGCTTTTCAAATCTTCCCTCCGGAGGGGAGTCGACCGGCGGGCCGTGGCGCCGGGCATGGAGGGGCCGGCGCTCCGGGGCCCCGCGCGCGGCCTGGCGGGGCTCGCGGCTCAGCAGGTGAGTGCCCGGGGCGGCCTGGCACCGCGGCGCGGGCCCGGCTTGCCTCTCCGGCCCTCGGCCCGCGCGCGGTGTGGGCGTCGGGAAAGCGGCCCCGGGGCCCCGCGGGCCGGGGACAAAGGGAGGCGCCCCGAGACCCGCACCCCGGGGCCGCGGCCGGGCCTGGCCAGGGTGCACCCGAGCTTCTCCGCCAGGAAAGGGCGGCCGGGCGTGGGGGAGCGACGGTGCTGCCCCGCCCACCTGTCTGTCCGTCCGTCCATCCGTCCGTCGGTCCGTCTGCCCGTCTGTCTGTCTGTCCGTCTGTCCGTCCGTCTGTCTGTCTGTCCGTCCTTCCGCCCGTCTGTCTTTCTGTCTGTCCGTCCGTCCGTCTGCCGTCTGTCTGTCTGTCCGTCCGTCTGTCTGTCTGTCCGTCCGTCCTTCCGCCCGTCTGTCTTTCTGTCTGTCCGTCTGTCTGTCTGTCCGTCCGTCTGTCCGTCCGTCCTTCCGCCCGTCTGTCTTTCTGTCTGTCCGTCTGTCTGTCTGTCCGTCCGTCTGTCCGTCTGTCCGTCTGTCTTTCATTTAATCTGCTCACTTTTAAGTATATTTAAGGAGTGGTGCAAAGGGGTTTCATCTCCACACGGCAGTTTACGAGTTCGGTGCGTCTGGATCCAGGTCTCCCCTTTCCCCCCTTCTCCCTAATCTCTCCCCTCCATCCCCTCACCTTTCTTCCTTCTCCGCTGGTGCCCTTGGTGTCCTGGACCGTGTAGGTGATGCACCGGGCGCAGATGCCCCTGGGTGGCCATCCAGACCCCTGAAGGGCAGTTTGGGCTTGGCTGTGGAGTTAATAGAAAGCGTATAGGTGAGGCGTGTTGTCTGCCTCCGACGTGAGCTGCGGGGGGGCGGGCAGCAGCCTCGGAGAAGCCCAGTGCCCACCCCTGAGCTTTAAGAGAAGTTGGGGAGGTGGGGAGGGGCAGGGATGGTAGGGGAGAAACAAAGGAGGAGGAGGTAACAAGTGTGCTCATTACCTTACTGGTGGAACTGTAACCCCTCTGTACAGCATCTTTACAATAAAAAAATATGTACTAAAAAAAAAAAAGTTGAGCTTGCTAGTGGTTTTGGTGTTTGTTTTTTGTTTTTTCCCCCATAAATACTTAGAAGGGAAAGTCGGAGGACACGGAATTGGATAGAACTTTGGTGTTTGTTTTTTTTAAATGTTATAGGCCATATGCGAAAATAATTTTATATTTTATTTATTTCTTTATTTAGTCAGCCCTGGGGCTTGAACTCTGGGCCTGGACATTAGTTCCTGAGACATTAGTTCAGCTCAAGGCTAGTGTTCTATCGCTTGAGCCACCATGCCACTCCGGTTTTCTGGTGGTTTATTGGGGATCAGAGTCTCATGGATTTTTCTGCCCCAGCTGGCTTTGAACCATGATCCTCAGATCTCAGCCTCCTGAGGAGCTAGGATGACAGACCTGAGCCACTAGTGCCCGGCTATATTTTATTATCTTTAAGTAGTTGTACAAAAGGGTTTTAATTTAACATGTGTAGAGTGTATCTTAATCAATGTTACCCTTTCACTATTCTCCCCCATCTCTCCCAACCCCACCAATCCCCTCAACTTTCCTAGTTGTCAAGTGTGTTAGAACCCTTTTTCCTTAATATAAGTCATTATTATTTCTTGGTGATATCTTCATTTGAATATACTTATGTGCTTAGCCTTAATTTTAGGGTCTCAATGGAAAACTCTGCCCTTTAGCTGCATATTTATTCCGTTCTATTTTAATCTTTACTCTCTAGTATATATTCCAGACTTTTATCTGCACATAACCAATTCTTAAAATACACGAATTTCTTTTTTTTTATTGTGAAAATACTGTACAGAGGGGTTACAATTACATGGGCAAGATAATGAGTACATTTCTTATCAAGCATTGTAGCCTCCTCCTTTGATTCCCCTTCCCATCCCATCCTCCTCCCACCCCCCCCTCCCATCCAACCCTCCTCCCCCACCCCACCAAAGTTGTAAAGTTCATTTTCAACATAACAACTTGTACCTCTCATTGTTGCAATGGGTCCACCTGTATTTAAACGATTTGTTTTTTCCCTTCCCCTTCACAAATGATAACAACATCAAATACAGTGAAAGCAGGGGTTATACTGTGGGGAGAAAACTCAACTTATACTGTATGTATTTTTCTGCAATTTTTCTTTTCATCTTTATCTTGGTCTTTTAGTTAACCTGGGTTAACTGATTGTGGGTGAGTGATAATTTCTATCAGGATTGCTTCTGAGATACTTTTTTTCTGTTTTGTCTTATCAACAACTAACTTCAGTTTTTATATCAACAATGGACTGTTTTCTTTGTCCTTTCCATGTGCCATTCTAGCTCTCAAAACCTATGAGAGCTCTTTTTCTAAAGTAAACTACATTACTTTTTTTTTTTTTTGGTCAGTCGTGGGGCTTGAACTCTGGGCCTGAACGCTGTCCCTGAGCTCTTCAGCTCAAGGCTAGTGCTCTACCATTTGAGCCACAGTGCCACTTCCAGTTTTCTGGTGGTTTATTGGAGATGAGAGTTTCATGGACTTTCCTGCCCTGCCTGGGCTGGCTTTGAACTACGATCCTCTGATCTAACCTCATGAGTAGCTAGGATTACAGGCAGGAGCCACTCATGCCCCAGTTACTTTTATCTGCCAGTTTACAAGATCAGAATCTAAACTTGTATTTGACTTGATTATATGGAAGCTATTGTCCAGAGCATTGAATCAGGAATAAAAAAAAGAATGTCTTGATAAAATTGTCGGTTCTTAGAAACTTTCAAGCAAACACTTCTAAGAAAAATGCATACAGGACCATACTTATATCACTGGTTGTAAAGAGCCTTGACTCTACCTGGCTATGTCTTATGGCTAAGGCAACAACAGTGATGATATTAACTGCCATTGAGGTTACCATTTTTTGCCCAGTGGGTGCCTTGATTTCACGATCATTATTCCTCACTGTGTGTATGTCACTAAACACCAATTCCTCCTCCGCAGCACTGTATGTCCTTGTTAACTAAAAACAAGTCCTTTAGCTCCATAAACTCTCTCTTGACTATAGCTAATCAGAGAGGCTTTCTTCTACTGGTAAAAGCAGCTGTTTATGGAAAGAAATTACATGAAAGACTCCAGATGAGTCAGAGACGAAAGAGAGCCATAGGAGTACATATGATTGAATTGTACCATATATATACATGTTTAAAATGTCACAATGAAACCTTTTGTAAAATAAATAATGAAACTAGTTGCAATAAACTTACTATTATTACTTTTTATTATTAACTGAATACATTCAAAGTATACTTTACAGTTGATCCTGGGAAGGCTGGCAGCCTTCCTAGATCACAGCTTACTAAGCCTGAAACCTGCCTCAGCAAGCAGGGTCCAAGATTACGTTGTATCTTAATTGGAGTGGGTAAACAGCCATACAGAAAAAAAATTCAGCTTTGCATGGAACTGTCTGTGGGGTACTATCTGTTGATATTGCCTAACTCTACCATTGTAGCTTGAAAGCAGCCATAGATGTTAATAATGGGTGTGGACATGTTCCAAAACAGCTATATTTACAAAATCAGATGCCAACCAGGCTGTAGTTTGCTAACTGGTACTCTAAAAGATAAAAGTGTAATAGAAATGTCTGCTAAATGTATCTTATTTCCCTAATGACTATTAACACATACATTTTATCTTTTGAGCCCTGACTTTACATTTTATTTTTTCTACTATTTTCCTGAACCTCTATAATTGTATGGAGTCTTTTTCAATCAGTGATAGGGAGAGAACAATCTTAATTGCGAGTTTGGAAACCCTAGAAAACTGATTCCTCAAAGTGACCGTGGCCACCTGCTGGCTCCTTAAGGTTGTTGCAACTTTAATAATTTTCTGTAGAATTTCACATTAGAATGTCTCTAATGTCAGACTTTAAACTAATTAGAAGAACTTAAACAACAAACAAAACACCTCTGATCCTATCTCCATATCTCCAGAGATCATCATTAGTTTGGATTAGGTTTAGGTCAACAGTCTTAGCTGGTTATCAGTGACCACGAGATTGTGGTTCAAAGCCACCCTTGGCCGGGCAGGAAAGTCTGTGAAACTCTTATCTCCAATAAACCACTCAAAAAACCGGAAGTGGCGCAGTGGCTCAAGTGGTAGAGGGCTAGCCTTGAGCTGAAGAGCTGAGGGACAGCATTCAGGCTCAGTTCAAACCCCTTGACCGACCAAAAAACAACAACAACAACAAAAACCCAAAAAACAGTCATATACTTTTTAGAAGGACCATTCTTCTGCCTCAGAAGATTCTAAAGCAGTGTAGGCTTTGAGAACCACTGTGTACTCACTCAACTGGCTATATTTAAAAAGCAAAGTTGAATTTAGTGGCACCAGATGGTATTTATTTATATTTGAGTTGTGAGGCAAAGCTATTCATACCAGCTTCAAGTTGACCCCTGTGCATACTCTTCAAATACCAGCCAGGCTGCCAGAGTTTACATCTGCTGACATATGGGTCACATAGATAATTCTTGTAATTAATTGCTAATTACTTTAAAGAAGAATTTACTTGGACTGGCAAGTCATAAAATGATAAAATGCAATTGTTGAAACCTAGTCATGTGTAAAGAAGGAAAACTAGTAAATTGACTACATTTATATAGTACACCAGTTTTGATAATTCAAAACTTATAGCAATATAAGAGACAGTTTTTATGGGGTGATTACATAATGTAATTACAGAAGGTAATTAAACAGATCTGATTGCTGCATGTGAATAGTGTAGTTCAATAGTTAAGTTAAATAATCTGTGCTTTCCTTTTTTGGAGGGTAATCTGTCAGCTTGCCTTTTGTCTACTTTAAAAATTCTTTTAATATTTGGAACTTTGCTATTCAATTCCATTTACATTTTTTAATTTGTATTTTGATAAAATGAGAATGTAATGGTGTGCATTTTTTTTTATCACAGAAGCCAGGTTGGTCATTTAACTTTTAGAAATAGGCACACTGGAATCATTGTTCAATCCTTGTATAGTAAAGAGTTATATTTACAATGTAAATGTTTATAATGTTTATAAGGTTATTGTGAAAAATGAAGACTGTACATTCTGTTTGTAGAATTTTGATGTTACAAATAAAACTTGTATATGGAATCAACCATTACAAGATCATTAAATGGAAAAGACTTTCAGAACTAAACTACTTAGCTGTTTCTGGATGCATCTTACAACTAAAAAAAGAAAACATATCCTGAGTCTGTGTTCTAAAACTCTGTTCATGCCTGTGGTATGTTCTAAGCACAGATTTTTTTCCCCCCTAAAGAACAACTTTTAATCAGTATTAAAAGCTTATATTTTATTTACATTGTTTAACATGTTGCTGATCTTTGGTTCATTTATTCAACATCTGTTCTTTCAGAAGGGTTTTCCTTGGTAAATTCAGTCCCCTTAGCTATATCTTATCATCCTATAATGTAACTTGTCTAATATGTACTATTGCTCACATTATTGTGTTTCTTAAGGCTGTCATAACAAATGACCAACACTAGGTGGCTTAAAAAGGGAATTTTGTTCTATCAAAATTCTAGAGTTTGTAAGTCTGATATCAAGATACTGGGAGAGCCATGCTCCCACTCATGTCTGTGGGAGAATCCTCCCTTGCCTTTTTCACCTCTGGTTGTTGTCATCAATACTTTGGCTTCTGTCTTCCCATAACATTCTCTGTGTCTGACTTCATCGGATCATTTTATAAGGACACTGTCTTTGGATTTGGGACCCGTTTCTAATCCAGTATGATTTCATATTAATTAATAACATCTTTAAAGCCTATATCCAACTAAGGTTTTATTCTGAGGCTATCTACATGCATTTGGGGGCTACTATTTAACTAGTATGTTATGGTAAGAGCACGTAATGGTTTTTACCTTTTTGTTCTGTTTATCCAGGCTTCCTAGTAGTAAAAGAAGTTAACGTTTTACAAAGAGCTTTTAAAATAGCTCTATTTTTATATTATCCATTATTAAAACTTTCATTTCTTTCCCAATAAGGTACAAGTGAATGATAGCTAGTACATTTTCCATCTGTTGGGAGTAAAAAGGATAGATTGTAATTTGGGGGTCTTGCTAACTATTTAAAATTCTCTTCTCTTTGTTTTAGCACTGCAGCATTCAAGAAAAAATAGACTTAGAAATTCGAATGCGAGAAGGAATATGGAAACTCCTTTCTCTGAGCACTCAAAAGGACCAAGTGTTACTTGCAGTTAAGAACCTTATGGTGTGCAATTCCCGAATAATGGCTTACACTTCGGAGCTGCGGAAATTAGAAGAGAGGATTGCCAATCAAACTGGAAGATGGTTAGTAGCATAGTTTACCTGTAACTTTTAACGTACTTAAATATTTGAGTTGAAAACAGGAAGTGACGTTAGTGTAAATAATACAAATACCACATCACAAATCTTTTTAAAAAGTCACTCTGAAGCAGCAGTGGGCGTCATTTTGAAAGCAGACTAAAGGATGAACTAAGCATAAAGTAGTAACTTTCATGGGACAATTGGTTGTGTTCAACATGTGACTATACAATAAAAGTAGTTGAGAAGCGTATAATTCAAGAGATACAATATTTCAAGAAGAAAGACTGATAGATAAGGATATGAAAATAAAATTTAGGGGCTGGGAAGGTGGCTCAGTGGTAGAGCGCTTGCCTTGCATGCCTGAGGCCCTGGGTTTCATTCCTTAGCACCACATAAGCAAAAAGAAAAAAGCCGGAAGTGACACTGTGGTTCAAGTGGTAGAGCGCTAGGCTTGAGTTGAAGAGCTGAGGGACAGTGCCCAGGCCCAGAGTTCAGGCCCCACGACCGGACCCCCCCCCAAAAAGAAAAACCAGAAAATAAAATTTAAAAGGTTATTAAAAAGGTACTAGCTAAGAGTAATAGAGACTTTGAATGTAGAAATTGAAATGAATGGGCATCAGATTATAAAGATATAAAAGCTTATGAACAGAGAAACTTTAAAGTCTGCCAGCACATCTACTCATATAGTAATCATCAATGCTAGAGGAGCAAAAATCAGTTAAGGACATGTAACTAGCTAGTGACAGAAGCTAAGGAGAGAGGCTAAGGAGCCCTGCATTCTTTCCATCACTCCAGGTTGCCCTCTTGGATTAGATGTATGAGTTGTATATGGGAATATATCCTATCCTATTTATAGTTTATAGTGTCAGATTTTAGTTAGACCTAAGAATCAGCTCAATTTAGTAGCTAGAGTTTGGTGTCCTTTTAGTATAATTTTATATCCTCCTTATAGTATGCTCCTTATTGTTTATGTTTCAATAAGCAAAAAATAGCCAGCTAGGTTTATGTATAATTTATAGGAAAGTCAGACTGATGCCAAAAAGTAAATATAGAAAATTTTCTAGATTGAGTAGATGTTAGGGACCAGTTCACAGATTGAATTAATTTTCTAGGGTTTTGACTAAAAAACCAGACTGTTTCCCTCCCTATTTTCCTGCATAACTCTCTTTAAAGACTATTCTGTCAGTCCACTTCTCAAAAGACATATAATAGTCATCGTTTACTGAAATTCCATTCTGTAGATAAGATAAGCCTTCTAGGATCTTAGTGGTCTAATTCAAAACTACTTTCATAGTCTTACTGCTCAATTTCTGCTCTACCAATTTATTGCAAACAAAAAGCTGTTTGATTTGTATTCCCAGAACACTTCTTGAATTTTCTTGTCTCTAGGGCCTTTTACTTAATTGAAGTGCCCTGTCTCCCATTCCCACTTGACAAAACCCTTGTGTTCTAAGACAATTGTAGCATCAGTTTTCTTTGTAATTCCCTCAAGGAAAGTGGTGATTTTGGTGTTGCAGAGGAAGGATCATGTGAGGACTCAAAAAATGAATTCCTTCCTCCTAATTCTAATAGCATCTGGTTTGTGAATAGCTCACTATACCTTACTGCATTCTAAGAGCACATGTAAACACATATTTTCAATTAGATTATGAACTTTTGGGAAAATGGAACAATGTCTTGTTCTGATTGGTGAGGTAGAGATATCACTTCTTCCTTCATAGGCTTGCAACTTATAGCTAAGGCAACTCATCTGATGCTGGTTTTCTTCCTTCTTGTTTGGGTACTGAGGAATACCTGGCACTGCTGTATGTGTATGCCCAAAGTCATATGCTGCTGCCTCACTTTCAAATGTACAATGAGCCATAGGGCTTAGAACTAATTTACTAACAGTTAATTGTATTCTAGTAACTCTTTCATTATCATGCCCATCCATGTTCTTAGAGTCTTCACTGTCTTGTTGGTCCAAACATTAGGTTCCAGCCTGTCATTTAGCTCTCATTTTTTCTTTTTTGGTCAGTCATGGGGCTTGAACTCTGGGCTTGGGCGCTGTCCCTGCAATTCTTCAGCTGAAAGCAAGTGCTCTACCGCTTGAGCCACAGCTACACTTCTGGTTTTATATTGGAGATAAGAGTCTCACGGACTTTCCTACCCCGGCTGGCTTTGAACCGCGATCCTCAGATCTCAGCCTCCTGAGTAGCTAGGATTACAGGCATGAGCCTTTGATGCCCAGCTCTTGTTCATTTTTTTAAACTACTTTTTTCTTTTGAAATGTGTCATATACTAAAAAAAAAAATGTAAATTCACCTTGCTTGACCAGTTAGTAGTTTGCAATATACGTTCATCCATTCTTTCCCTCTTTTTCTGCTCACACACAAATTTTTTCATCATTTGAAAGTAAGAGACAAGCCACACAGGAATGTATGCCTTGATAGTTGGCATATATCTTCCAAAAACGACATGCTTCCCTATAATCAAAATATGGTCATAAATGTGAAATATTAGAGGCTGGGAAGGTGGCTCAGTGGTAGAGTGCTTGTCTTGCATGCATGAGGCCATGGGTTCCATTCCTCAGCACCACATAAGCAGAAAAAGCTGGAAGTGGCGCTGTGGCTCAAGTGGTAGAGTGCTAGTCTTGAGCTGAAGAGCTGAGGGACAGTGCCCAGGCCCACGGTTCAGGCCCCACAACTGACCAAAACAATAAAGTGAAATATTAGCCATAATTTCATCAGAACCATCTACTACTCATATATCAACTTTTATCCAGCAAATCATTTCTAGGGTTTCTTTTTGCCCTCAAGCTAGAACTCTTATTAAGATTTGTGCAGCACATTTGGTTATTTCTCTTTGGCTTGTTTTAATTACTGTACCTTTTTCTAATAGCCCTTAGTAATCTCAGAAGTGTGCAGTCTAAAAAACATCCTTTAAAAATGCACAGCAGTCTACATTTGTCTAATTGTCTCTTTAAGGTAACATTGAACTTTTTACATTTTCTGTTTTTGCTGTAGCTCTAAAGACTTGATCAGCCTCAATTAAATATTTTTTGTAAGAATCATTCTAGGTATGTTTGAATACTATGTGTACTTCTAATTGATGCATTATGGTATGATAAAGGATGATGATCCTTTGATTTATCTTATTTATGGTAGTGCTGTGGATGGAACTCAGAGCCTTGTATGTGTTAGCTAAGTAGTCTTCCACTGAGCTACATCGCCAAACCCCTAATTCCTTAGTTTAGATGGCAGCTTCCTTTTTTCATGATAGAATCATTTTCTGTTTCCATTTTGTAAGTAAATCTTGGTATGTTAGGACTGGTGAATATTCTATTATCCAAAGAGCTTTAACTTAATGGCTTTATCATCCATTTATGATTCTTTCCCAAGTCGTTGTTAGTGGGATTTGTAAAATAGCAATTGTTCTGTTACTGTTTTTATACTTCATTGGCTGATCCTCCTCTGTAAAGAAGAAAATCATAGAAAAATCTATGAATATGATTTTTATTTATCCAGTGTATTGTTAGCATTAATCTTTTCAATAATAAAATTGTCCCAAATTTGTTCAGTGGGAGTTTCTTTAAAATAGCTTGTTTGTTCTTTTGACATTCCTGAATTAATCTTTAAGAACTCATTTGCTTTCTGACTCACACACCAAAAAAAAAAGCCCCTCAGGTTTGTCTGTTTATTTTTCCCTACTCCAGGCATTGGTTAGACATTTTTCTGAGTTCTCATTCATGCTAGTGGTGATCAAGGTCCTGAGGTATTCCTAGTCTATGCCTTTCAATGGACATAGCTATGAAAATGACTTAAATCATGAATTTATATGGATCCTTATAGGCCTCTATTTTCTGGATTATGTTTGCTTGTATTCATACCTCTTTTCCCTTACACTGAAAATCTTAATTTTCAGTAATAATATATTTCCTTATTTTATATTATGACTGTATAAAATTGTTTCATATTACATAACCAATTTTATTGACAAATCTATCTTGATTCATTCAAGATTTTTTGAAGTTCTTTTCCAACATAAAGAAATTATTGTGAAATTTACCAACAAAGTAGTAGAAAGAATTACATGGCAAGTACCTATGTATCTACCATCTAGAATCTATAATTAGTCTTTTGTGGTATTTACTATAATCCTCTATCACCCATCCCATTGATTTATCTTTTTTTATATTCTGTGTGTTTTCACACACACAAAGGCACAGACACAGATACACGTACTTCTGTGGATATAGACCAGAGAACTTTATTCAGAAATTATCTGATGTCACATGCCTATAACTTCACAACTTGTGAGGCTGAGGCAGGAAGCATGTAAATTCAAAGCTAGTCTGGGCTACATGGCAAGATCTTCTGTCTCAAAAAGAAAAAGAAATAGATTTTGAATTTTTTTCTCTATGTTTATGTTATACATTTCATAAACTTAAGTTTCTTCTTTAGGAGAAAGTCAGTTGCCAGAAAATTCCTTAATATGAGTATAGTTTTCTTCATATTTTTGTATGCTTAAAATGTTTTTCTTTAGTGTTGCTATTTAAAAGACAACTGGTCTAGTTGTCCCTTATAACACAGTTATTACATAACAATTGTCACAATAATTGTGAAAGAAATTATACTACTATATAATTGAATTATATTATAATAATTCTATGAAGTTATATTGAATTATATAAGAATTATATTGTTACTATTCTTATTATATAACAATTATAAAACACTTTCTTTCCTGAGTTCCTTAAAAACCTTGTTGTCATTACTTTAAAAATCTAATATTCAGGCTGGGCACTGATGGCTCAAACCTATAATCCTTGATACTCAGAAGTTTGAAACTTGAGGATCCTGGTTCAAAGCCAGCCTAGGCAGCACAATCAATCTATAAGACTCTTATCTCTAAACAACTACCCAAAAAAATGGAGCTGTGGATCAAGTGGTAGAGCACTAGCCTTTGGCAAAAGAAAAGAAAAGAAAAGCTCAGGAATGGTGTCCTTTCACCAGCACCAAAAATTAAAATAAAATAATATTTAATTTTCTTTTTAAAAAAATAAATGCTTAGAGACTGAAAGTAGTTTTATGTGTTTGCTTGTTTTATTTTATTTGCCTTCTTTTTTCAATCTTAATGTCTGATCATTTAACTTGGAATGTATAAAATTGACTTTTTGGCTCAGTTAGAGACTATTGAATATGTAGATTCTTCCTTTATTTTTCATGGAATATAAAATGAAATATTAATTCTATCTCCTTTTTTATTGTTGTTGTTGTTGTTGTTGTTGTTGGTCGTGGGGTTTGAACTCTGGGCCTGGGTGCCATCCCTCTGCTCTTCAGCTCAAGGCAAATACTCTACTGCTTAAGCCACAGCAACACTTCCAGTTTTCTGAGTGGTTTATTGGAGATAAGAGTCTCATGGACTTTTCCTGCTCAGGCTGGCTTTGAACCACGATCCTCAGATCTCAACCTCCTGAGTAGTTAGGATTACAGATGTGAGCCACCAGCACCCCGTTTCATTTTTTTTTTTTTTTTAATTTAAGAACTCCCAGTTATACATAAGGTGGATCTTCTTTGCCTGTCTAGTGACTATCACTTTCTGGTCTCTTTTTGCACTTGATTTTGTTTTTATATTTTTTGCTATTTTCAGGTTTATCTACTACATCTATTAGCATATTTCACTTCTCTCTATTCATCATTGAGTATGGTCTTCTCCATTTCTGGTGTGTGTGTGTGTGTGTGTGTGTGTGTGTGTGTGTGTGTGTGTGTGTGTGTGTGTGTGTGTGTGTGTGTGTGTGTGTGTGTGTGTGTGTGTGTGTGTGTGTGTGTGTGTGTGTGTGTGTGTGTGTGTTATTTGAACTCAGGGCGTTGTACTTGCTAAGCAAATGCTCTAACACTTGGGCCATGCCTATGCCCCCTTTCAGCCTTATTTTGGGGATAGAGTCTTGCATTTTTGCCTGGAGTTGGCCTGGAGTAAAGTCCTTGTATCTGTGTCTCCTTGTAGCTTGAATTATGGATACATCTTACTCTGCCCAGTTTGTTGGTAGTGTCTCATTATCTTTACCTAATCTTACATCAAACTAATTCTCTCAATATCCACCTTTCAAGTGATCAAGTGATTGACTGAGATTACAGATATGTTCACCTGTTAGATGTATAGTGACATCTTATATTTTAATGTTAATTCCAGTAAGTATTATTATCATTAGTAGTAGTAGTAGTAGTATTTCTGTTGGCTATGGGGCTTGAACTTAGGGCCTGGGTGGGCACTGTTCCTGAGCCTTACTACTCAAGGCTAATGCTCTACCACTTTGAGCCACAGCACCACTTCTGGTTTTCTGGTGTTTAATTGGAAATAAGAGTCTCAGTTTCCTGCCTGGACAAGCTCTGAAAGGCAATCTTCAGATCTCAGCTTCCTGGGGAGCTAAGATTACAGGCATGAGACACTACCACCTTGCTAGGAATGACTTATTTTTCCAGTGTCTTTATTTATTCTTTAGCATATCTGTATTTTTTTTATCCTTTACTTATATGAATTTTTATGTTTCCATCTCTTTAAATAACTTGCTGATCTATACTTCATTTTGGACTACTGTTGCAATTTTTTTTGTTCTTTTTTTTACTTTATATATATTTAATTATCAGCTGAAGAACATTTGCTAGATGCACTTACTTGGTTTCTTAGCTCAGTGGTCTTTTCTATTTTGTTTTAATGTTTTTTAAAGTTATTATCAAGGTGATATATAGCTTACAGTTACATAAATCAGAATCAGGTAAACAGTACATTTCTTTTTTGACAGTGTTTTCAATTTTTACAATAGTGAGTGTATCCTTTTTTTTTTTTTTTTGTCGGTTGTGGGGCTTGAACTCTGGGCCTGGGCACTGTCCCTGAGCTCTAAAGCTCAAGGCTGGCGCTCTACCACTTGAGCCACAGCGCCACTTCCAGCTTTTTTCTTTTTGCTTATGTGGTGCTGAGGAGTCAAACCCAGGGCCTCATGCATACAAGGCAAGCTCTCTACCACTGAGCCACCTTCTCAGCCCCCTTGTTTATTTTTTGGTGCCTGTACTGAGGCTTGAACTCAGAGCCTGGGCACTGTCCCTTAGCTTTTCCACTCAAGGCTAGCTTTCTACCGCTTGAGACACAGCTCCACTTCCAGTGACCTATTTTCTTAACTGCAGTTTGAGGATGCTAGTTGATTGGTTTTCTGATCCTTGAAATTACTTGTTTTGAGATTTTTGAGTTAAACTTCTTTCATTTTATTTATTGTTTTCATGGCAAACCTCCAAAGGATCTCTCCTTTACAATGTGAACTCTTGAACCAGAGTTGTTTTCAACTCCCTAGGAGCTGGCGAGTGGAATCCACCACATTTCACAGCGATTGTCTCCTCGTCTAGGGAGTAGAATATCAACTAATGGTTTATTCTTTACTTGGGGAAAACCAGCAGGGGCTGGCTTTTATGGCTTCAGATACTAGTTTATCCATTTGCATGTAAATATTAGTCCTGTGTATTTCTACTTATGTTTTTGGTTTAAGTTGGAGAGGATATTTCCCTTATTGAACTGAAGGCTTTATGTAGGAGATGTAATGATAATTTGGTTTAGCTAGCTACCACAATTATACAAGAATTGGCAAGTCATACTTTGATCACCTTAGCAAATAGTTTAGTGCCTCTTCTATTTAACATAAAATATGTAACATCTTTAAGAATGACACAGAACGCATTAAAGTATTAATCATTCAGTAGCTCTGTGAGATACTTTGTCCACTTTTCAGCTAAGCCTGTTGGTTTTAACAGGTTAATAGTAACTCATTAACATAGTTATGGATGAGTAAAATTGAAACATGAATAAAGCTCGAGTCCATATCTACTGTAGCTCCATCAAAATAACCATATCCTTAGTTCATTTCACACTCAACAGCCCCCAGATACACACTGAGTGCTTGAAATATACTGTTCTGTATATCAGGGACTTGTTATATAGCAATGAATGTTAATAGGCCCCTCCCCCACCAAAAATTCTCTGTACTCCCACGCCTCACATTTTAGCAGTACCATCCATTCATTCTCCTCCTCACCCAATCTGTCTCTTGTTGACTTAAGTTCTGAAATGCTTTATTTGGCTTTGTAAAAATAATGTTAATTACAGTCATTTATAGAACTTAATTATGTATCATTCAACAAAATTGTGATTTTTTTAATAGTACCAAAATAACTGCAAGTTTTATGTGATTACGATGCTAGTTTCTTATATTGCAGTTTCCTAGTTTATTACTTTATAAATTAAAAGAAGAAAAACAAGCCATGTAGATTGGAAGTTAAAATTTTTTGTATTTTTAGTAATTCTATAATGAAATGTGCTTATAAAGTCACTTCTAATTTTATATCTTAAATTTTTAAATAGCTGGTGTCTGTTGAAAAGAGCTTATATCATATTTAGACTAGAATTTAAGATATTTATGTAACTTAATTTTATGCCACATAGTTTTAGGACAGCTTAGAATTTCATTCTAAGCATTTCCTTCTTTCTCTCTCTTTCTGTCTTTTTTCTTTCTTTCCTCCCTTCCTTCCCTCCCTCCCTCCCTTCTCTCCTTTTTCTTTCTTTCTCTTTTCTTTCTCTTTCTTTCTTTCTCTCTTTTCTTTCTCTTTCTTTCTTTTCTTTCTTTCTTTCTTCCTTTCTTTCTTTCTTTCTTTCTTTCTTTCTTTCTTTCTTTCTTTCTTTCTTTCTTTCTTTCTTTCTTTCTTCCTTCCTTTCTTTCTTTCTTTCTTTCTTTCTTTCTTTCTTCCTTTCTTTCCTTCTTTCCTTCCTTCTTTCCTTCTTTCTTTCTTTCTTCTTGTTGGCCTAGGCACTGTCCCTGAACTCTTTTTTGCTGAAGGCTAATGTTCTACCACTTTGAGACATAGTGCCACTTCCAATTTTCTGTTGGTTAGTTGGAGATAAGAGTCTCATAATTTTTTTTTGTCCGGACTGGCTTTGAACTGCATTCTCAGATCTCAGCCTCCTGAGTAGCTAGTATTTAAGGTGTGAGTCACCAGTGCCTGACTTCATATTAAGTATTTCTGAATATTTAGTTTTCATTTATTTGCATGAAAGGTGAAGGATTTTGTAACCTATTATCAAATAATAGAATAACATTTAGAATCCTATTATTATTTCATTAAGAAAGTTTGAAATAGTCTCAACATTGTGTGATTTTTCATTATAGCTTGTTAATTTTGGTAAAGAAATTACATTTTAAATTCCCAAACATAGAACAGTATCAAATAGGGACTGACATACTCAGAAGATTTTAATACAGATTTTGGGGAACAAAGTGGCAAGTTGGCACCCTCTGTTGGTCATATTGTTTACCTAAAGGCAGAAATGTGAGTAATAATGTTATGTTTGTCTTCTGTATGTTAATTTCTTAAATTAGCTTTTATGGGTCTCCCCAAAATAATGTTTTACACTGGATTCATATGAATAAGGTACACTATTATTTAGCTGTATGCTGCTTCAGTAATTTTGTGGTTATTTGCTTTTTCCTTGGATTGGCTTTAATTGTAGCATTCAGAATTGACATGAATATTGCAGATTTTCGAACAAGTATTTATTTAACTGTAGCAAACTATTAGCTACAGTAGCACATTATTAAGTAGATAATGTTTAAACATTTTATTTTCAATTTGGATTAATTAGGAAAATATCACAGTTTTGCAAACTAAATAACTGTTTGGGGAGCTATTTGAACTGAAAATAATTCACTCATGAGAAAATGAGGCTGAGTTTTTATTTTTTTAAAACACAGACTTAATTATTTTGCAAGCTAATATGGTTTACTGGCTTTATATTATAGTTTGATAATATTTGTATTTGTATGTAATAAGTTTGTTGGCTGGCCCTGGAAATGCCACTGCAAATAATTTGATTGCAGAAAGTGGTACTCTGCCAGGTAGTAGAGAAGTTTGGAGGGGAAAATATTTTTCAGTAAATATTTGGCAAATTTGGTTTTGGTGGTTTGGGTATTTCAGAATTTAATTTGCCTGCCAAAGCCTGACATCTAATCCAATTTAGTAATGCCCAGTGGATCTCAACTTTAACATAATCTAGACCTATGAAGTTACCCACCATCTTTAAGCTTTCTTGAAAATCTAAAATGACATAATACTCTTAAAAATTTATACTGTGCCTTGTTCATATAGATTTATTTTTTTAAGATATCACTTACAAATGCCAACCAACTACATTTATACAGTATTTCTTGTACTAGTTTGAAAAATTAAACTTTAATATTGAACTTTACGCTTGAATTTATGATTCAATGAAACATTTGAAATAATTGATGAATACTTATATTTGTCACTGAATGAATTTTCCAAATACATAAAGCCATTGGGTAGGGTCTGAAAATGTATGACTTTAAATCTATTACATTATTTAAGTATAGCTAGAATGTGATTCTGTAAATACCATGTAAATGTCCCATGTAAATGTCCCATGTAAGCGTGTCAGGGATGTCAGTAAATTATTTTTAGCTCATTTGGAACATACTTCCCCCATGATACTTTATTTTTAATCCAGTTAGGAGGTAATACAAATCATGTATTTTGTTTTCAAATTTGGATGCATGATAATGAATATATATCTATGCTTTTTTAAAACAAAGCTATAGGAAACAATGAAATTGTGACATCCTTTTCTGAAAATTTAGTTAGATAACTTCCCACTTTTAACTCTGTGCAGTCTTTCTCTAGGTAGTCTTTCTCCACAAACTCTTAGAAACAAACAGTACTCAAGTGGAAAATTTCCATCTAATCTTGTATTTGAATTTTCTAATTAAATTAGCTAGCAGTTGATGAGCTAACTAAATTGAATAAGGCTAAAAACTACAAAGAGTTGATAAAAATACGGGGAGTTTGCTTGGAAATATTGCTTTAGAAATGGAATGTTAATCTCTAAATGCAGATTATTAAGAAACAAGATACTAGGGAAATATTCCAGAATGGTAAATTGTTCTGATCTATTTTGGAAGTATTTTTATGACAGTATGTTTATGATTGTATGTTCTAAAATCAGATTAGGAAGTGTCATATATCTCCAGCATTAACTTAGAAACTTTTTTCTGTTGTCATAGTAATATTTTCCTTTCTTTGTTTTATGCTTCCCTTCCCCATCTTACTTAGTTCATTGTTGGATTGGTATCTAGTAAGTTCTTTTAGAATTTAGAAAAATGAAATATGATATTAACAACACATAACTATTCATCAGAGTAATTTTTTTATATATTCCAGATTCTGTAAGGATAAGTTGGTCTTGGACAACACATTATGTGTTTGGGACATACATTTACATTTTTAGGCCATTGTATCTAAAAATCAATAAAATTTATGTAATAGTGATCCAAGGTATAACACTTTGAGGAACCTGCACATATGATACATCTCATTTATAAATTAATGAAGACTAGTATTATAGAGTAACTCATATACATCATTAGGGAATACAAATTTTTATGAAAAATGGAGAATTGCTCTCAAACCTCGCCAGCTAGCTGTTTACTAAATACCTTGGAGTCAAATACTTTATATTAACTGTTTTATTATTCATATGGCCATATATTAATATTCAGATATTTGTGAAAGACTTAAAGCAGTTACTTAATAGAAAAGATTTTACTAGGTGCAATGGCTCACGCCTGTAATCCTAGCTACTCAGGAGGCTGAGATCTGAGGATCATGGTTTGAAGCCAGCATAGGCATGAAAGTTCTTGAGACTCTGTCTCCAGTTAACCACCAAAATCCAGAAGTGGAGCTATGGCTCAAGTGTTTCAGCACCAGTCTTGAAGAAGGTAAGGGAAAATGACTCCGGCGCTGAGTTCGAGCCCCAGTACTAGTGCACATGACTACTTCTCCACCCCTCTGATTTTTTTCTTTCTAAGTGGTTTTGTTTTGTGTTTTGTTTAACAGTGATGTAAATTTTGAAAATAAACAACGAACACCATGCAAAGGAAAAGTGGCCATATCAGGTATGAACAAATGAATTTTTTTTAATTGCTGAGTAGATACATAAACTAACTAGAGTTGATCAATTTTGCTTTATTTTTCTGCTTCAAGTCTCTATCTCTCATGCCTTTTATCAGAGTATTCATTAATAAGTATTTTTATCATTATGCTCTATATTTGTATAGAACTTTATAGTTTGAGAAAATCATTTCATGCCTTATACATACTATATAGTTTTCTCCTTAATGCAGCCTTATGAAATAGTTTTTCTCACTTCTACAGACTTGGTGGCTAAATGACTTCCTTTATGTGCCAGAGCTGGTCTACAAACCCAAGTTGTCCAACTCTCACTTCCACTCCTTTTCTAGAAAAAGGAAAGGATTATCTAAACTAAATTCTGTGAGAATCTAGTCCCATGTTTATTTTCTCACTTTATACCCAAAATTTAACACAGCGCTTGGCACCTAGTAATTGCTAAGTAAGTATTACTGGATGGCCACTGCTCTTCATTGCCTGTAGGATAAAGGCCAGAATTCTCCTTAGTTTTCCATTCTGAACCAATTCTTTTCCCTGGCCAATATTTCATTATTCCTCTACAGAAGCCATTTACTTGAGGCACACATTTTTCTCCTTTTCCTGTAAATACACTCTATATTTCAGATACCTAATTAGCTTGTGTAAGAAATATATTTTCTCCAAGATCTGTTTGTTTATTGATAAAGCCTACCATTACCATTCCAAATATAAATCTGTCCTTTCTTTGAATTACTAGCACAGTTAAGAAGACCCTTTACCACTAGATGGCACTTATGCTGTGTAGTCTCAGTTTCTCCAAAGTGTTAAGGAAGCTGAAGACAATGGCTTGGATTGAAGTCAATACACAGTCGACTGTGTGTATACTATTATAATAATGCACTTTTACAAATATTATATCACTACATTTTGGAAACAACAGTTTATATCTCCATCAGTCTTTAAGATACACGTACTTTCTATTGGCCAAAGCCTTGTATTACAAAGTCTATTGCTATTTTTAGGCCCAGTCACTCAAGTATGTTTTCCATTTCCAGTTCACCACTACTTTATAACTAAACAAAAATTTCCGTACAGAAAGGATAGGTCTTTATTTAGGACATCACTGACTAAAAGGAAAGAAATTGCCTTCAGCTAAGCAAACAATACTTCAGAAAATTAACTGAAATATGTAAAGTCTATTACCAGTTTTATAGGTGTTTATATTCATGTTTTCATCTTTGTAATTAAAAATTGGGACATACAATATATTCCATATCCCCTTGTATCTCTTTGTTGCCAAACATAGTAATTGTTCATAATATTTAAGTTCATTTTTACATTAATAAAGATCTTTAAAAGAGATTTTATGCTAATACTTAAACAAGATTCTCCTTTTCTTGTTTCTAATATAGCACCACTGAATGTACACCTAAGGTGGGCGAACTTGCTAGTGAACACCCAAATTCCAAGATAGTCAACATCTGTTGTCAATCTCAGTAGTTTATGTATTGCTACAATTGGCAATGTACAATTGTACATTTAGAAGAGGACTCATATAAAACCATTTAAAGTGAAAGAAAACTTGATGACTTGAAATACATATAACAAATTTGTTTATTCATGTGTTCCTTCTTTCCAAAAGATCATTTTAAATTAAGGAACTGAAACTCAGAAGATAGGATCCATAATTTCTTTTTTTTTTTTTACAATTTCTTTTCATATTTACCTAGACTTCATTGTATCTTGTCTGCATATTATAAAAACAAAGAAAATTAAAAATGAATTCATCTTTATAAATGGATTTTCTTTTGACATTGGGATGAAAATGTGGCTTTTATTTATGAGAAAAAAAGCATATTTGTAACAAAGTTATATAATGTTTGAAAGATTGCCCTGCTAGCCAGGACAGACATGGACTTTCCATTTCCAGCTTCCCTACTCACTGACCAGATCTTCATTAAAAACAAAATTTACCCATGGTAATATTCCTGGCTTTTTCACTAACTACTAATGAAATGACTAAACTGATCATTTAATCATGTACCTCATAGGCTTTCACTTTTGAGATTGATAGCTAGTCTTTAAGGACCTGATAACATCAAGCTATCTGTCCTGATACAGCTCATTCAGTTTCCCATTAAATATCAATGAAGACTTAAGAAAACACAAAGAAAGGTAAGATGACTGTGAACAGTGAGTCAACCATTTGAAACTGACTTGGGTTACCTATCCCATGCTATCTAAATAGTCTATGACCCTCTGGGGAGTAGATAAGAAATATCCACCTTTTCCTCTTGGGGAGATGACATCACTAGGCTAGGGAAAGGGGGAGGAAAGATGGACCCATAGACTCTGGGTGTACAGCAAAGGAAGTCAGGGTCCATGTTCCTTCCAGGATGGAGTAAATAGTTAATGCCATCCCAGCAGAGCAAGAACAGCTGTGAACAAAAACAGTTGTGAAATGGAATGAGTCAGCAACTGTGGTCAAGCAAGAAGAAGTGAACTCTGACAGGACATCAGCCAAGTAATAATTACAAAACAATAAAGGCATTCTCATCAAAATCAAGAACAAAATAACAATGTCTATTATGTCAATATAATTTAACACTTTTGGAAATCCTGGCAAAAATAATAGATGAAATTATTGAAAATGAATAGACAAATTGAATCCTATTTGAGGATAATTGGATTGCAGACTGTAAAGCCTAAGGGAATTTTCTGAAACACTGTTTGACTTAATAAATAATTTAGTAAAAAAAAAGGCTGTATTTAAGATAAATATATAAAAGTGGTAATATTTCAAAACCAATAACTAGCAAATACAATGGGAAAAATCTTTGTGATATAAACAAAGCATTAAATACCTTAGACTACTTTACATTAGCTGCATGCTTTCGCCTAGCATGGATCCATGATCTTCAGTGCTGAAAAAAACTTCCTCTTAAAAAAATAAAGAAAGGTCAACACATTGTATAAAGAAAATATTATTATATTAATAAATATTAACTTGCAAGCGAGGTACTAGTGATTCATGCCTGTAATTCTAGATACCTACAAGGCTGAGATTGGGAAGAATAAGGTTCAAGGCTGGCCTAGGCAGACGTGCAAGATGCTTACTCAACCAATAGTAGGATACTGTGGCGTGTACCTGTCATTCCAGCCTGTCATTCCAGCCGTGTGGGAAGGCGAGATTAAAAGGATTGTGGCTCTAGGCTGCACCAGGCATAAAAGTTAATGGGTCTCTAACTCAATGAAAAATAAAGCAGCTAGGTGTTGTGGTGCATGCCTGTCATCCTGTTTATGATAGGAAGGTCTAAAATAGGCTGATTATACCCCACGCATGCACCTGGGCAAAGGTGAGAGGATATCTCAGAAATAACCAGTACAAGCTGGGCACTAGTGGTTCACGCCTGTAATCCTAGCTACTCAGGAGGCTGAGATCTGAGGTTCAAGGTTCAAAGCCAGCCTGGGTAGGACAGAGACTCCTGTCTTCAATTAACCATCGAAAAGCCGGAAGTGGAGCTATGGCCCACCTAGTAATCACTAGCCTTGAACACACACACACACACACACACACACACACACACACACACACACACACACACACACACAGTGCAAAAAAGGATTGAAGGCATAGTTCAGCAATAGAGTACCTATCAAGATTAAGGCAAGTGTAGTGTTAGTATTCAGATGTATAGTAATTCGATTGAATGCATAAGATTCATAGTCAAGGACCATTTCCTGTAGCATATATGATTAAGATCATAGTATAAATCAATGAGAAAGTGAAGGTGTACTTGTGCAATAGAGTATTTCTACAAAAATAATGTTTATATTTCTACCAAAAAAGTTTATGTTTTCTTTACATATCCCAAAATGTCACATATCCCAAAATGTCACATATTAAATAAATTTTAAAAATACAAATCATAAACAGAAACTAGAAAATGTGGTGTTAAATGATACATTTCATGTTTGGCTTTTGTAGTAAAAAATTTATTAAATAACTCAAAAGTTGATATAATGTTTGAAATCAAGCTAACCAAAATAATTGCTTACTATTTTTTCCCCTTTGCAGACATCCGAATACCACTAATGTGGAAAGACTCTGATCACTTCAGCTATAAAGAAGGTATTGCGATTTTGATTTGTAATTGAAATACTTTCTATAGTGTATAGTAATTCTTTTTTTTTTTTGGTCAGTCATGGAACTTGAACTTTGGATCTGGGTGCTATCCTTCAGTTTTTCTGATCAAGGCTAGAGCTTTACCACTTCTGGTTTTCTAAGTGTTTTATTGGAGATAAGAGTTTCATGGACATTCCTGCCTGAGCTGGCTTTGAACCATGATACTCAGGTCTCAGCCTCCTGAGTAGCTAGGATTACAGGTATGAGCCATAGGCGCCTGGAGTGTTTAGTAAATTTTTTGTTAAAGAAAAAAAATTTTCCACACTGAAATCAGTTGATACATTTGGCAGAATAAGCTGAATCACATGGATCTGTTGTTTCTTTGAGCTTGTGTGTAAATATGTTGGATCCTTGATACTGATTAAGATAATGCATTCCAAGTGTACTTTCCTGTTGTTGATAGGAACTTGAGCAAGGACACCAAGTAATGGGTTTAGAGTAGAGAAATCGGAGGAAATAATGAAACAAAAGAAAATGCTTAAGAAGCAAAGGCAGCATTTTTTCTGCTGGCCAGAATCTGGGAGGTCTTTTCTGCTTTATTTTGCGACTTCTGATTATTTAACAGGATGTAATGAAGAACGATTTTGAGCTTGATCTGATTATTTTTTTCCTTCACTATTTTATGGTTTTATTAGTCTTCACAAATCTATGTATTGCTTAGGTCATGGAAATTAACCTCAAATGATTTCTAGCTGTTAGAGGCAAACCAGAAAAATATGATAATCCTTTATCTTTCTTGTCTATTGTGATAGCTTTGTTCCTCTTACTTTAAAACTGAACCATATTGAGCATAATTAGTTTTATATGAAGAATTTAAAATTAGGTTAGTGTTTGTTATTCAATTAGGAAATATAATTCACTTTACAAAGGAATGCATGTGGAAATTAAGTAAGTCTTCCTGATTACTACTATACAGAGTATGTTTTTCTAATAATGAGAAAATGCCACTCTTTAATCACCTAATACTTTTTAAACCATCACCTAATATTCTTAAAATGTCACCAGATTAAAAGGCCTAGCAGCTATGTTTTTTTTTTGTCTGTGTGTTTCCATGTATATTTTTTTATTGGTGTGTGTGTGTGTGTGTGTGTGTGTGTGTGTGTGTGTGGTTTCCTTCTTGTTTTTAGTGTGGTGGAAAATATTTTACTGTTGTTAATCTGCCTACTCTTAAACTCTTCTAATAAAAACCATCTTTTTCTTAAATAGACTTGGAAATATATTGTATATTATATTTTTATAATATATGTAATAACTTGACAGTTAAGGCTTAAAGAGATTTTGAGTAATAAAATGTATGACTTTGGTGATTCCCTTGGGCTGCTGAGAGTGCTGCATGTTGAACTTTGTTTGGAAACTTCCTGGTTAAAGTTAGGTTCTAGGTGGGACAGTTATTACTATGTACTTCCAGAAAAGCCACTGAAAATGGTCAAATATTCAATGTTTGAAAATAGCAATCTACTAACAACCTATTATATGTCACTTTCAGGGTGATTTTAAGATATGTGAATATGATTGATGGTATGTATTATTGCTTAAAATGTTGTGTTTATTCCTTAGGATCACCACGCTATGCCATTTTCTGTTTATTCAAAATGGGAGCTAAAGTTTTTGATACTGACATGATTATAGTGGATAAAACAATCACAGATATATGTTTTGAAAACATAACCATATTGTAAGTATCTTTAATCTTCAGAGAATGTCAATAACCTAAAGTTCTACATTTTTTAAGGCCTAATTATTATGTCTTTGGATTCTTATGGCCTAAATGTTGGATCCTTGGCTTCTTTGTGAAGAATCTTTATTAAAAGCTCTTGAAGTGATTTTGAAAATTTCTCTTTTCAGAAGAAGCCCATTTCTTCATTTTCAATTTTCTGATTAAAAGATAAAACTTAACATTAATATTAGTAAATATTTACGTGTTTAATATAATAAAAATTTGAAAAATTTTAAATGAATATGCTATGGATAAAGTAGAATTTTATTTTACTAGTTTTGATATAGAGTGAATTTAGGTGTAAGACAGATTCTTCTACATCATATAGGAAATTCAGTTATAGATATAATGAAATAATTAAGTAATTTTATTTGTAAAATTGCCCTAAAGTATGTATCGTAGGGAAAATACTTTGATAAATTTGTAGAGTATGCTTTTTCTTATGGTGTACTTCGTTCATGTACTCTACAGCAGTAAAAAAAAAAAAAAAAAAAACCACTCCTTGAGGCTGTTTTTATTGCCCCTGCGCTTTTACAGGCTCATTTTATTGTGGTCATAATACAGAACCAGAGAGAGAACTCCTCAGGTAGCCATAGAAATCATTTTTAACTAATATAAGTTTCTCCTGGTCTTTTTCAAATGTTCTATCGGCTTAAGCCAGCATGGGATTTGTGTTTATTTTAGACTTTTGAAGATTCTATCTTCATATCTAAATGTTAATAGCTGCTGAACTGTTAAGATAAAATCAATATACATGGGTTTTGCTGTTTTCAGCAATGGAGTCACAGTTGTGATTTCTGAGGACTAGTTTTGTTGTTCACATAATACTGAAAATGTTCTAGAAAACTATATTTTGTGGCTTCTAGTCCAGCGTCCTATAATAATTGTGTAGTGCTGAAAAATAAACTGTATTGTTCTGGTTATTAACAGTAATCCAGGCCTTCTTACAACCTCTATAAAACTATAGGCACTTATTTAGGATTCTCTCCTCCACCAAAAACAAACAAACATAATAATAATCCCTAAATGCTTACATAATTCAAACTAAAAAAAATTTTCACTCAGTTATCTGAGTAGATTTATTTTCATTACCAACTATTGCTAATTAATTTTTTCTGCCAAAATTATCCTTCGAATGGACTCTTCATTTCACTTTGCTATTTTTGTTGTTGTTGTTTTTTTAACTGCAGAGACAAAAATGCAGACACCCCCCCCCCCCCCAGGGAATGAACAATATAAATCACTTGGGAAGACAACGCATGATCTATCTTTTTTTTATTCTGTAAATACTTTAAATTGTCCTAAAATAACTAACAAATGTTCTAAATGTTAAAAATGTGGTTTTTGTTATGATGATTGTTTTCAATAAGTATTCAATGTGTATGAATATCTCTTTTCTCCTCTAAATATTGACATTTGTTAGTCATTACCAGGAATACCGTATTTTTTTAAGTTGCCAAATAATAAACCATAAAAATATCTGAAGTTATTCTTTGGATTTATCTGAACTATTAATAGACCATTCAAATTTTGTAAAGTCTATGCTGAATTTCAAGTCTCTTAGGCTGATGGGTCTTCCACCTGCAGGAATATCTGCTACAGATAGATATATTCTGTAGTGTATTTTATCATTAGTAATCCTACAAGTATTCCATGCTAAAGGTAGTTTATTATGTCTGAAAACAGATGTCACTTTTAGCATTGACTAAAATTATATAATTTCTGTATATAGGTTTAATGTGTATCAAACATCCTCTAGTTTTAGGTAGAGTGCTATATTGATACAGAAAACATCAAGATAGTGCCTGCCCTCAAGTAGTTCATGCTTTCTATAAGACCAAATAGTGAAATGTTTACAGTTGTTAAGTACAAAAATGTTGTGGGTATGCACAGTGGTAAGTGGGCTGTAAGTGACTATGAAGAAAATTAAACATTCAACAGATTTGATTTGGAAGAATAGCACTAAAGGACTGAAACGTAACGTTGGCAACAAAATGACTAGAGCATTTTATTCTTTCTCTGTAAGTAATATGCCCATGTATTGGTTTGAGTTAAGGATGCCTTAGTGTGGAATCTGGGATAAAATCTGTAGTAATTCATAGGCCTCTAACATACTGAATAAACCCATTTCATTATGAATGTTTTAAATGCCATTTTGTATGTTCTGAAAAGCTCAAAGAACGTTGTCATTTTATTTTCTATTCAGTTAAATGTCTAACACTGTTCATGTCTTTTTAAAAATATTTATCTTTAGTGACGAAGCAAGACCAGACTTTCAGATAAAGGTAGAAGTATATAGTTGCTGTGCAGAAGAATCTTCTATAACCAATACACCAAGAAAGCTAGCCAAGAAACTTAAGACATCTATAAGCAAAGCTACAGGAAAGAAAATACATTCTGTGTTTCAAGAGGAGAACCATGAAACAAGTTTGTTCCTCAGTTCTACTGTTCCGTAAGTTTTCTAATACAGTATTTATGGTAATTTAATAAAATGTTGGTGATACTTAAAAGTTTTATATGACTAGTAGATGTTTACACTTTAAATGGGAAAAAACAGCTACAGGGAAAAAACTCTTAGTTGTCAGATACTTACACAGTTGAGGTATATTTAATATCTCCCTTTGAAGGTAGGAAGTCAAGTAATATAATATTTTTAGAATTCTAGTATCTACCAAAAAGAAAAAATGTTTTTCTTGAAAAAGATCTGGGTGTAAGACAAAGTTTTTGCTACAGTAGTAACTAATTGAGTTTACTAATTGAGTTTCTACATCTATCATTCTCATAGATTCAAAAAATTTTAAGAACTTTTTAAAAACCTTCATTATCATATTAACAAAATGAAAAGGAAGATCTTAATATATCTAATGGCTAGATTATATTCAGATTGCTACGACTTTGAAAATCTATTGTGCTTGGTTTAAAGCAATCTAAACAATGTCTATAGCATTACAATTAAGCAAGTGTGGTTTGCTTTAATTACATTTGTTTCTACTTTTTTCTTGCCATTAATTTTTTAATATATATATTTTTTATTGTAAAGCTATGGTACGGAGAGGTCACAGTTAAATTAGCAAAGTAATGAATCCATTTCCTATCAAGCATTGTTACCCCCTCCTTTGTTTTTTCCCTACCATCCCTTTCCTCCTCACCTCCCCAACTTCTCCCTTCCCCCCACCATGCACTCCCCACCCTGCAAAGTTGTAAAGTCTGTTTTCAACATAAAATGCTGAAATAAGGATATAGGCTGACCCATTGCAACAAGGAGTTGTACAAGACACTGTGTTGAAAACGAACTTTTTTTTTGTCAGTCATGGGGCCTAAATGATAGGCCTGGGTGCCGTCCCTCAGCTCTTCAGCTCAAGGCTAGTGTTCTACCACTTGAGCCACAGTGCCACTTCTGGTTTTCTCTGCTTATGTGGTGCTGAGGAATAGAACCCAAGGCCTCATGTATGCAAGGCAAGTACTCTATCACTGAGCCACCTTCCCAGCCCCTTTTGCCTTAATTTTTGAGGAAATCAGGTCTTTTTTTTTTTTAATTTAATTTTATTTTATTTGAGAACATACTGTACAGAGGGGTTACAATTACATGGGCAGGATAATGCATACATTTCTTACCAAGCATTGCAGCCTCCTCCTTTGTTTACCCTTCACCTCCCTTCCCAGCCTCCCCCCTCCCCCCCACCCAATCATACTCCCCCTCCCCCCCACACCGACATTGTAAAGCTGGTTTTGACATGACATTTTGTACTTCTCATTGTTGCAACAGGTCCACCTGAATCCTTAAATGACTTGTTTGTCCCCATCTCCTCCACATGTTATACTGACATCAAATATAGTGAAAGCGGGGGTTACACTGTGGGGGAGGGACATACAAAGCAACAAAGAAATAATCTTATAAATGCGTTAGAAACACATGCATGAAAGAAACAAAAACATTAAAATACATATTTGAGGGTTCGTTTTCCTAACATCACATTATCTGACTTTTTTCGCTTGACTCATACCTATACTAGATATTGCAAATAAGGGAAACCATGGGACCTATGTTTCTTTGGGCCTGGCTTACTTCACTTAATATAATTTTTTCCAAGCCTTTCCATTTCCTAACAAATGGGGAAATGTCATTCTTTCTGATGGAGGCATAGAATTCCATTGTGTATATATACCACATTTTCTTGATCCATTCATCTACTGAGGGGCATCTGGGTTGGTTCCAGATCTTAGCTATGGTAAATAATGCTGCAATAAACATAGTTGTGCTGGTAGCTTTAGTGTGGTCTTGTTTGTAAACATTAGGGTAAATGCCCAAAAGTGGGATTGCTGGGTCATAGGGGAGTTCTATGTGAAGTCTTTTGAGGAACCTCCATACTGCTTTCCAAGTGGTTGAACAAGTTTACATTCCCACCAACAATGAAGTAAGGTTCCTTTCTGTCCACATCCCCTCCAGCATCTGTTGTTAGAGTTCTTGATTTTTGCCGTTCTAATTGGAGTGAGGTGATATCTCAATGTTGTTTTGATTTGCATTTCTTTTATGGCTAGGGATGTTGAACATTTCTTCATGTGTCTATTGGCCATCCTTCTTTCTTCTTCAGAGAAGGAAATCAGGTCTTTTATAATTTTTATTTATTTATTTTTTTTGGTGGGGGTCCGGTCGTGGGGCCTGAACTCTGGGCCTGGGCGCTGACCCTCAGCTCTTCAGCTCAAGGCTAGTGCTCTACCACTTGAGCCACAACACCACTTCCGGCTTTTTTCTTTTTGCTTATGTGGTGCTGAGGAATCAAACCCAGGGCCTCATCCATGCAAGGCAAGCACTCTACCACTGAGCCACCTTCCCAGCCCTTTTATTATTTTTAATCTAGTCGATTACCCCTTTATAACATTTCAGCAAATCGTGTTCTTTTAATACCAGCTTTCTATTCAGCTTCTGGTTTAAATCAGTGTATATCAGGTTTTACGCATAGCCCCAACTTTTATCTAATATTGTTTTCAGTACCATGGTAAAAGTTTGAGAACAGCATTAGAAATCAGAATGCATAGGTTGCTTAATTTTGTTACTTTAACAGTGATCTAATTCAATGGTAAGACTTATAAGAAATTTTACACAGTTAGATTTAAACTAAAGATATTAGTCTTTAGCCAAAAAGCATAAATATAAAATAATATCTGTTTTCCCTACTAATGTGGCATGTGCCCAAATATAGCTATCTTTCTTGACAAGAGTGCATTCTTTCATATTACCAGTTAAGTAGTCATTTATTTCTTCATATCATTTCCCTCATTTCAGTTGGCCTATTTGATACAAAAAAAAATGCAGCTGATTTAACTTTTGGGGACTCACTATTAGAGTTGGCTAAAAGGAATGAGTGTAATGTTTTAGAAAGAAAATGTTATCCTGACAAGAATGTTTTAGAAGTGAAGTCATTGTTGGTTTTGGAAACAATAACATTATAATTAGTCATGGTTTAAAAATGAAGTAACTTGGAATATCATCATAAAATATTGTTGGATCTGAAAGAAGACAGTGAACATTTTTGGTAATTTTTAGCATGTTCCCTAATGTGACTCATTTATTCATTTTATTTGTGGAATTTAGCTTACTGAAATTCCTTTGATTAAATGTTCTCAGCATTTCTAATTGTTAACTATTTAATCTTTGATAACATAATAGTACATTATTCTTTATTATATAAACACTTTTTAAATTTTTAAATTTTACCAGTGAGAAATGATAAAAGTGTGATCTTTTTTTACTTGCTGAAGACATATATTGAATTTTTAAAAAGTAAGCCACAAAACTATGTTTTAAATTAGTTGCTGGCTTTGTTTCATGTATTTTTAATATTCTTGAAACGATTAGCAGAGAATTGAATGTCTTCCCTTCACCAAGTCCACCAGTTGATCTCTACCAGTTTATCTCCACCAGTTATCTCCACCAATTTATCTCCTCTTTGAACTGCCTTTTCACTGAGGGCCCATCTTCTTGTGTACCAGATCTATCCTTCCAGTTATTCAGAGATAGGTTCCTGCATATGCTCAGCTTTCATTCTATTACATTAATTACATTAATCCCACCGGTTTACAAACATGCTTCCCCTTTCATAACTACTCTTTTTAGAAATAGAAAGCTTTTTAAATTTTATTCCTATCTTAATTTTCTCTTCTCCCATTTTCTCAGGCCATTTCTGTTGGCTTTCCATGTTTCCTCTATCCCATCCTACAGAAATTCCTCTCAACAAGGTCAACATTAGCTTGTATGCTGCCACATCTGGTAGTTGGTTTATGGTGTTATTCTTCCTATACCATTCAGATCACACAACTGATCACTCTGTGATGTGGCTGTTTTTCTATTTTTTTGGGGGGGGGGTCCGGTTTTGGGGCCTGAACTCTGGGCCTGGGCACTGTCCCTCAGCTCTTCAGCTCAAGGCTAGTGCTCTACCACTTGAGCCACAACACCACTTCCGGTTTTTTTTCTTTTTGCTTATGTGGTGCTGAGGAATGGAACCCAGGGCCTCATCCATGCAAGGCAAGCACTCTACCACTGAGCCACCTTCCCAGCCCCAGGTGGCTGTTTTTCTTTTTCTTTTTTTTTGGTCAGTTGTGGGGCTTGAACTCTGGGCCTAGGGGCTGTGCTCTTCAGCTCAAGGCTAGTACTGTACCACTTGAACCACTTCTGGTTTTTTGGTGATTAACTGGAGATAAGAGTCTCATGGACTTTCCTTCACTGGGCTGGTTTTGAAGTGATCCTCAGATCTCAGCCTCCTGAGTAGCTAGGATTACAAGTGTGAACCACTAGCACCTGGCTGAGGTGGCTTTTTTATTTTTTATTTTAACACTGGCTTCTAGGGCTTTGCGTAGATTATCCTTCTAACTCGGTGAGTTCTTCGTCATTGTTCATTTCTCTTCAGCTTAGTCTGAAATAATGGAGTAGTTGGTTATTTGACATCACTTAACTTTGTAACTTACATTTTCATCTACACTGTAGATCTACCGCAATTTGTGGATACCCCAATTTGTATCCACAATATGTATTCCTCTTGTCTCTAGACTCATGTACCCACATGTACATTTAGATGTTTCAATCAGACTGCCCAGTGTTACATCTGGATTTCCAGAACAATCAAACTTACTTTCCTCAAACCAAATTCTTTTCCTACCTACTTCTCTGTCAGTCTGCCTCATTTTAATTAATAAAAATTCAATTTTTCTAGTTGTTATGACCAGAAGCCTTGGATATGCTGACTTTTTTTTTTCACATCCAGTTTTCACATTGAGTCAACTTTGAGATTATATCAAGTAGTCTACCACTTCTTACCGCCCTGTTCTAGGCCTGTATCAGCTCTTGTCTGATCCAATGCAGTAGTTCCCTAGTGAGGTCTCCATTTTTATATTTATCCTTGTGATCTGTGCTTCACAGAATGGTCAGTGGATTATTTGATTATCATTCAAATCAGATGATATCACATTCTCTGCACAAAACACACCATTTGCTTCACATCTTATTCTGAATAAAGTCTAGTGTTTTCTTATGCCTGTGTGTGGTGTCTGTCCCCTGTTTGCCTTTTGAATATCTCCCATCATTTTCTCCCTTACTATACTCTAGTCACATTGAACTCATTGTTTATCAAGCATACCTAGCATGTGTTTATGTTGGCCTTTATACTTACCATCTTTTTCCTGAAACGGTTTTCCCTCTGTTGTTGTCATGGTTTATTTCTCCATTGAGATCTCTGCACAAGTGTTCCTTTCCTTGCCCATCTGATAACACTCATCACCTTAAGCTCTTTACCTCTTTACTTTTAGTTGTTGTCTTAGACCTTATATATTCTTTTCTGTTTTTCTTCTTCCTAAGAGAATGTTGGCATGCAACATTCTCTTGGAAAATACAGGCAGTTCTATTAATGGTCAATAATCTTTTCCTAAAGATAACATATTGTTCATTAAAATGTTAATAGGAAATCTATTTCCCATTATTTCGTGTGGGAAAATTGTAATACTTTGTCAATGCAAAATGTTCATCTAGGGGCTGGGAAAGTGGCTCAGTGGTAAAGTGCTTGCCTTGCATGCATGAGGCCCTGAGTTCGATTCCTCAGTACCACATAAACAAAAAGAAAAAAGCCGGAAGTGGTGCTGTGGCTCAAGTGGTAGAGCGCTAGCCTTGAGCTAAGGAGCTGAGGGATAGCGCTCAGACCCAAAGTTCAGGCTCCAGGACTGGTTAAAAAAATGTTCATCTATTTTTTTTCAAATGTAAGGGCTGGGAAGTTGGCTCAGTGGTAGAGTGCTTGCCTCTCATGCATGAAGCCCTGGGTTCAATTCCTCAGAACCACATAATCAAAAGCAAACAAAAAAAAACCACAAAAAAATCAAATGTAGTTTCTCCATAAGATAATGTAGCAATGATAAATAAACATTTTGAGACAATGCTTAAACTAACTATTGTACCTTGAATACCATATAGCTATTAATTACTTTGATTCTCCATCTTTCTTTAGTAATTTCTTCACTTTTTGGGGATTCATTGTGTAGACACTAGAGAAAAGACCTAATTATTAAAGCCTCCCTAGAAACATGGACCGGTTAAGATAATAATAATAGAGAATAGTTGGGACTATGAGGTTAGTATGAGCTTAGTTCTAAAATCAGTGGAGATTTGTTGGTTCTTATTGAACTTTAGCGTAACATTCTAACTGGTTGTTCTGAATGTAAATGTCTAACTCATGTATTGTTTTATTTAAATGTCAGGTTAAGATTTAGAAATATAAATTTTTCTGTAAAAATATTGAATAAAAACACTACATATTAAATTGTATCTCTGGTCTGTAATGGCTGTGCATTAAAAACCGAAAGTCATTCTCCAAAAGAATAATATTCTAGAGGAAAAGTATGCATGTGTTAAAGAAGCAGATACAAACATTGTGATATATTAAATGCATGTGTATTGCTATTTAAAAGATTTAGAAAGAAAGTTTCATGTTTTTGAAACATATCATCTGATACAATTAATAAAAGTTTCATCAGACATCAATCTTTTCTCCAAAGTTTATCTTTTTCTCCCTCTTCTTCTCCCTTTCATTCTATCTTTTCTTCTCCCTACCTCTTTTCCCTGCCCTAGAATGTCAGAATGTATGTATGTGTGCATGTGTATATGTGTGAGTGTGTGTGTGTGTGTGTGTGTGTGTGTGTGTGTGTGAAAGAGAAAGGGGGGAGGAGTGAAAGGAAGAGAGAGAGGAGAGGAGAGAGAAAGTGTTGGTGTGTTAATATACTTACTCATATTTTGAGGTTATACTATGCTAGAAAATAACAAAACCAGGAAAAGTAACAAAATGAAATTACTAGTACAGAAAATGCAGTTATTGAACAAAAATTTGCTTCATTTTTTAACAGTGGCAGGATGTGAAATTTATCACCAGAATATCCGGGTTTTTTGACAAGCATACTATTTTGACCTAAGTAGCATAAAGGAGATGCTACTGAAAAGAAAAGAAAAATGACATTAGTAATGAAGTCCTCCATTTTCTCACACTATAGATAGAATCTCCAAATTTTTGAAGTACATAACCAGAAGGAGATTCACTTTTTGAAAGATAAACAAAGATGGACACTAGTTAAAATGGTAAGGACAGATTTTAATTAGTAATATGTTATTGTAATAGGGAGAAAACTCCAGTAAGATCTGACAGGGAAAACAAGAAGATGAGGAGGTGATGAGCTGGTCCAGAGTCTGGTAAAGCATTTCAGCAGCCACGAGGGGAGGTGTGCGTCTAGTCTGGGCTTGCCAACTGGTGTTTATGGCTGTGGGTCAGGCTGTTGGCTTCTCACAGAGACTGGGGAACAGTAGTGCTGTCTTCAGGTGTTGACAGGAACACACGTTAAATTCTTTTGGCCGCTATGAGTTTTCTCAGCTAATCTTAAGAAGGGTTAAGAGATTTCTATGGATGCAATGTTGAGCTGTTTGAAACAATGTTAGTATTTTGCTCAAGTGTTGGTAAGTCATCATGGAGGCCTATATGAGAAGAGGGCTCAGGGAAGCAGGGCTAGAGTTGAGGTAAGGAGAGAATCATTGTCAGATCTTACCCGGAGAAATTGCAAGTCATATCCTGTCTATTACCTCATCAACTTATCCTGATTTCCCATTACACTGATTTAAACCACTCTTCTTCCAAGGCTCACAAAGCCCTAGGTGATTTAATTCTACTTGTATTTCCAGCCTTGTGTTACACTGTAACTCTGACTCACTCATTGTGTTCTAGCCATGGTTTTTGTGTTTTTTTTTTTCAATACCCCTCTTTGCATGTGCATTTTCCTCTGCTTGGAAGCAGAAGCATTCTTTGCTTGGCTAGATCCCTTTTAACCATGTTACTATCACCACCTCAGAACACATTCCCTAATTTATCTCCTGAACCTAGGTTCTCAGTTTTCTCACTCCCTGTATTTTTTCCATAGAAGAAATTGCATTACAACTTGGAATTACTGATATTTTATATATTGCTATGCCTATACAGAATATAGTGCCGGAACTTGTTTACAGCTGAATGTTCATAGCCTAGCTTAGGACTTGGCATATCTTATTTAGTGAATAGCTATTGAATGAATGGAGACTCTTCATAAAAGTATTGGTTTGAAGTAAATAATTTTCAAGTTACTGACAAAAATATAAAGAGATAAGTGTGCTAAATTGATTAGCATCTTGTCTTGAATGTGTGATCTATAGTATCTTTCTGTTTGCTTGTTTACTAAGGCAGGTTCTTGTTTTGTAGCCCAGGCTTGCCTTAAATTCATAACCCTTCTTCTACCTCTGGAGTGCTAGGATTACAGAAGCATATACCACACAGGTGGATAATAACCTAGTTTTTTATTTCAATAGTGTAACAGTTTTTAGTACACAGTGCAGAGACATTGTAAGTACACTCACATTGTTTCACAGCTATCATCTCTGACCATCTTGTGAACTTTTTTATCTGTCCAGGTTGATCTTTTGTATCATTAATCACTCGATTTCTCATTCCTTCATCCCATAGCTCTCATAACCACCATTTCATTTTGAATTTTTATGAGTTTGATATTATAATTACCTGTTATAAGTAAAATTATACATACAGTAGGTGGCTTTTTGTGGTTTAGCGTAGTATTTTCAAAGTTCACCCATGTTGTAGCCTGTATCCAAATTCTCTTCCTTTTTAAGACTGAATAGTAGTTTATAGTACATATATAGAACCTTTTGTTTATTCATTTATTGTTGGATGGACATTTTTTTCCTATCCTTTGGCTCTTGTGAGTAATGCTACTATAAACAAAAAAAACACAGTTCATGTCATTGCTTTCACTTCTATTGAGTGTATATTGAAAATTGGTGGATCATATTGAATTTTAAAGTTCTGGTGGAATTGTCATACTTTTCTCCATAGCATTTATACAGTTTTGCATTCCTATTAGCAGTGCACAGAGGTTCCAGTTTCTCCACATCCCAGCCAATATTCTTTATTTTTCCTCCCTTTTGTTTCATTGTTTTGTTACTAGTTTTACTAATAGCTATCCTAATGGATGTGAAATGGTGACATATTCTGGTTTGATTTGAATTTCAAGAGACTAGTGATGTTCAGTATGTGTTTACTGGCATTTTCTGTGTCTTTATAGAAATGTCAAAGTTCTTTGCTCATTCTTCAAGTCAGGTTGTTTATTATTTGGCTTTAAATTGTTAAATGTTTTATCTAATACAGGACATACACAAATATTTAAAACATGTTTTCTTTCTGTCAGTGGTGCAAAGTATAATTTGCTAGCTCACACTACCTTAACTTTGGAAAGTGCTGAAGATAGCTTCAAGACCCATAATCTCTCTATTAGCGGAAATGGTAAGTATATATTTTGCATGTATTATTTAATATATGTGTGTGTGTATGTGTAGTTACAGTGATAAACTTAATTCTTCTGTATTTTTTGGAGTGGATAATTAGCCTAAGTAATGTAGAGATAAGTGATTCTCTGGGTTCTTTTAAGAATGTCTGTCTCTTTCCCCAAAGGGAAAATTTTTAAGCTGCCTTAGTAAGAGTAATAAGGTGTGGGGTATGCTTGAGGCCTTATCTCTGCCTTTAACGTGATGACTCACCACTCTTCTAGCTGTACATTTTGAAATTAAGGACACCAACTCATCTCTTGGTAGGAAGCAGAAGATATAAGAAAAAGTGGAGCTAAAATAATCCTTAGCCTTTTCTTTTTGTAAAAGTGGTCATTATAGTTTGTCTAAAGAAATACATAGTAAAGTATAAAAGGAGGTTAGGAAAAAAGAAGGATTTATAAACTTTGTATGGTCACTCTAACTGATTATTTTACCTGTCATAAAAAATATAGAGTAATGTTAGAAAAGTAGCTCATAAATCTGATTTGAATTATATACTTGTTCATTTTCTGGAGAAAATATATAGAATTATGTGGTAAATGTACTTACTGTTGTAAAGATTGATGCTCCATAGAAATGGGATTGATGATTTCACAGCATTTAAGTTTATTTGCAAACATTACATTTAGAACAGTAGAATAGTTCATGGAGTGTAAATGTACAGTTTATAACAAATAATTATGAAATGTATCCCTCCAAAAACGTGCCATTGCAGACACCACTTTCCCTGTTTATGGCAGTATAGATATGTCTATGGTGTTTGCTTTTTGCTTTTCTTTTTGGTCCTGCCATATGTATATCTAATGTTGTCTGGTTTGAACTTATGGGTGTAATCATATTATTCCATCTTGGGAAATGATATAATTTATTTTTGTTCATTATGAATTGTATCCCTTAATATTTCATTGTATGATTATAGCATTCTATCTTTAATGCTGGGTTAATTGTTTTTGTTTTGTTTTGTTTTGTTTTTGGGTCCGGTCGTGGGGCCTGAACTCTTGGCCTGGGTGCTGTCCCTCAGCTCTTCAGCTCAAGGCTAGCACTCTACCACTTGAGCCACAGCGCCACTTCCGGCTTTTTTTTTTCTGCTTATGTGGTGCTGAGGAATCGAACCCAGGGCCTTAAGCATGCAAGGCGAGCGCTCTACCACTGAGCCACCTTCCCAGCCCCTTTTGTTTTGTTTTGATGTGGATACTGGGGCTTGAATTTAGGGCCTCTCTTTCTAGTGTGGCTTCGTTGTTCACTGTTCTACTAGTGGAGCTATGCCTCCAATTGGGCATTTTACTGGTTAAAGAGATAGTCTTACAACTTTTCTGCATGGACTGGCTTTTAACAACCATCTTCTAGGTCTCAGCCTCCTGGGTAATATGATTATAGAAATGAGCCATTGGTACCTGGAAAATTATCTTTTTAATAAGTTCTAGCTGTTCTGGTTTTCTCCTTTTTTGTTCTTGAAATAAGTTTGCTTGGTTTATTATTCACTAATATGTTGTATGTATGGTAATATTTTTAGGAATAATGGTTGTACTGTACATATTCTATGTTACTATAAATTATAATAAAATATTCTATGATTATGACTTCTAGTCTCATAGTTATATCTATTTTTCCTTTAATTTTTTCAGCTTTTGTTATCAGGTGAATTATGTGAGTTTGTCTATTTTTACATTATAGATCTTATATTCTTCAGATAGGGTTTTAAGTCAATTAAATCTTTTTTTAATTGGAGCTTTTAGTCCTTTAGTATACAATAATGTATAGCTATATATTCGGCTATATATTATACCATGATAATTTTAATTTTCTATTTTTTCCCTATGCTTATTTATCTTTTAGTAATGAACTTTTTTCTTTTTTAATTTTTAAGATAGATTACATTTATCCATTGAATCTTCTCCTTTTGTACAGTCCTTTTGTCATTTTTAGAAGTTAACCCTAAAAAATTTAGTTACCATACTTTTTCAAGACTAAAAGATAATTATTCTTTCATCTCAGAGTGAGTAAGGAAGAACTTTAGAACAGTGATGCTCAATTTCCCTAATCTATGTGCTCATATATATTATATTCTTTTAGTTTTTAAAGTTTAAAAATAAAGTTTATTTTTAAGATTTAAATCTTGGACCTAAGATAGTTTTCCTTTTTAAAATATAATCCATAAAACTTCTTCCTTCTTTTGTGTACATTTTAATGGGTTTATTAGAACTCTTTATACATGTATATAATATACTTGATCATATTAACTCCTTAGTTACCCTCTCTCCCTTCACCCTCAGCCATCTTCATGAATAGTACTCATTCTACTTTATTTAAATGTAGGTTCCACATATGATACTTGTCTTTCTGAGTCTAATTTTGCCTAACATCATGATAACTTTCAATAGATTCTTTTCATATCAAAAGTTTTGCTTTACTTTTTTTTTTTTTTTTTTGGGTCCGGTCGTGGGGCCTGAACTATGGGCCTGAGCACTGTCCCTCAGCTCTTCAGCTCAAGGCTAGCACTCTACCACTTGAGCCACAGCGCCACTTCCGGCTTTTTTCTTTTTGCTTATGTGGTGCTGAGGAATCAAACCCAGGGCCTCAGGCATGCAAGGCAAGCGCTCTACCACTGAGCCACCTTCCCAGCCCCTTGCTTTACTTTTGAAAGTTATCTTATAATTGTTGATTGATGATTTATAGTTGGATAAAAACCTCACTATTCAGACAACTTCTGTATGTTTTTCTTGCTTTTCTTTTCCTTCGTGCCTTTTAAATACTTGATCATTTTCTTCATTGTATCCTCTACGATTCTTACCCCTTTGTGGCTCCAATTCTGCTTGATCTGCTATTAAACCCTTATGTAAGTTTCTTCATTTCAGTTATTGTGTTTCTCAGCTCTAATAATTCTACTGGATATCTGCTGTGTCACTTTCCTTACCCTGCATCCATTGTTGTTATTTTTTTTTTAATAAGAGTAGCCAGGCTTGGTGGCACTCTTGTAATTCTAGCTACTCAGAAAGTAGAAACAAGATTTCTGTTGAGACCAGCCTAGGCCCTCTTGTTGCCCCTATTGCTTTAGAAAAACAAATTATGTTTCATTCAGCTGTTTTCATCATTTTCAGTATAAGGATTGATCTGAAAAGCTAAGAATTAGTTCCAGTCCTCTAGAACTAATGTGTCAGAAACCATCCTAAACTCTTTAAAAGCAGTTTTTATTCTTAAACTCTGTAAGATGCCATTGTATGGATTTGTCCTAATTCAGTTATTAATAATGGGGACTGTAGAGTAAGCCAGTCTTGGATTTATATTCTAGTTCTACCACAGGGTAGCTCTGAAACCTTCCGAATGTCCTCATTTGATTGTCATTTACATTTTACAGGTGCTAAAATACAACTTAGAGAACTGAGAAATACGTTAGAGCATGTAGTTAGTAAGTAGTTGAGTCAAAGACTAACAGTCAAAGCTAGATTGTGCTTGCTCTGGTGGGCTTTGCTGTCAGGCATCATTACTATTATAGTCCTATCCAAGACCACAATATTATGATGTATGAAGGTAATGGAGCTAATGAAAGGCCTCATTCTTTCAAACAAGTCAGCTGAAAAGTGGTGAAAGGATTACAATTCACAAAAAATCAACTCCGCAATGGCCTTCCTTGGTTGTCCTCAGTGTTCTGTAAACTATTTCCAGATTCTACTTGGACAAAATATTGATGGGCAAATAAGTGTGGAAAATATTTTTCTTCAGGAAATATAATACCTACATGTTAAATAAAGGGTGTGAAAAGACCTGTGCTTTAAAACAATAAAATATTAAATTTATAATGTTATCTATCCTATCCCATGATATTAACTGTAAACTCCATTGCAAACATATCATTTGTAATTTGTGAAAAATAAAAAAAAATAAAAGAAGTAGCTTCTCTGGCAAGCAGCAGGAAGACAAATTAGCAATTTGGAAAAATAAGGGCATATTTGCACATCTATCATACTCTCTTTGATCGTTATGAGAAAAACAATAAAATTCAGATCTGTTGACTTTGGAGCTTATAGATTCTTTAGATGTTATTACTACAAATCTATGTATTTTGAGTTTTCCTAAATAAAGTTATGACAAACTCTATCAAATACTATACAGTTAAGAGGAAGTGCACAATTTTTGAAAATTGTATTATTCTTTATAATTCAAGAAAATAGCCCGATGGTGCCTGAAGGTTTATATTTGTCCTCATCAGGAAACTCTGATACTTTCATAAGCTGATGAAATTACATCATGAAGATTTCCCTACATATGGCCAAAATATTCTTTAGCTGACATTCTCTAGTCTAGGTTTTGGTTGTCTCACCATTTTTAAACTCCTTTTGGTTTCCTGTTTGAAATTATGAATTAATTAGATAAATAGGTAATGTAATCTCAAACCATTCTTTCATTTTGTCTTTTCCACATATGTCCTCTATTAGAAAACAGTTAAGTCTTTTAATTAGTGTATAACACAAGGACTGAGAGGTATTACTGAAAAATGGAAAGTGTGTGGTTTGGGAGTAAGACTGTCCTAGGTATCAAATTAAGAGAAGCAGTTCTTATGTACTGGACACATGATAGATGTCAAATATGTATGTACTGGATTTTTATAACAACACTACTTAAGATCAGTAATATTTTTAAATTATGAGAAATTGAAACTCAGATATGCAAAATGGCTAAGTTAGGTGCCATATTTCTTATCAGAAGCATAGAGACATTGTGATCCTGTTTCATTTCCAAGTTATAAAGAAACCTAGGCTATTGCAGGATAAGTGGTAAATGGGTTTTAAAGTAAGGAATTCTAAGTCCAGTATCCCTTTTCATAGACTGCAGTCAGGAAGGAATTATTTTCCTTAAGTTTTCATTCCATGAAATGTGAGTGTGTTTTGCTAGAGAGAATACATTTTTCCATGTGGTATTTAAGTTCCAGGTACATTATTGATTGTGCAAACTTTATGCACTAGACTGAGAATCTAATCATTTTTATTCTATTTCTTTAGGAGATGCATTCTAACTTAAAAACAACTAAGTTATAGATATTTAGAAAATAAGCCATTCATAAATCTGAAATTTCCCTTATAAAAAAATTGCTGATGTGCTACTCAGATTCATGACTTCATAGAATTTTTATTTCATTTCCTACTGATTTTAGGAAAGGTAACCTGTTTATTTATGTTTGCATTTTGGAATCACTGCATATATTGTATTTATGCACTTATTTCTCCAAGGTTACCTTTAACAAAAAAAATTCTTAAAAAAAAGATGGATTAATCTCAGAAAAAAAATTGTATGCTTTTGTATAGTATAATATTCTATTGGTGAGTGGATAAAAAACTTCTTTTACTTTGTACTTTTTATTTGAGCAGATTTTTCCCTTTAACCAATAGCCTTAATGTTGACTACCTTTATACCTATATGTTGAGTAAGTGTGTTTATATAAAAAATATTTTTTCCTGAGTTACTCAGACTTTCAGGTAAACAATACTTGTAGGTAATGACTGGCTATTTTATACAGATAACTGACAATAGGGTTAAGTTTTGAGAACTTAAAGAATAATTTCGGGGCTGGAGTATGGCTTAAGTGGTAGAGTGCCAGCCATGGGCAGACAAGCTGTGCATGTGCAAGGCTCTGAGTTCAAACTGCATTACCACACTTTTGTACAAAAAATAGTTTTAGAAAAACAAAGAAGGGGGTAACAATGCTTGATAGGAAATGTATTCATTACCTTACTCGTGTAACTATAACCCCTCTGTACAGTATCTTTACAATAAAAATATATATTAAAAATCATTTAAAATCATCTGTGTATGAAGCAATGTGATTTAAAGGCCATGTTTGGATTTTTATTGTACCCTGTTGCATAGGATAAATTATTCAGAGTTTTTTTTCTACATAGATAGGAGAAATAAATACCTACTCTCACACTTTATTAGAATATCAAAATGTTTCTTGATTTTTTAAAATAACCTCAAACTTTAAAAAAAAAATAACTTGCAAGTTGAATGTCAGTGTCTTTTTCAAGAAAATTACACAATGCCAAGTTGCATTCCTGACTCTCAATGACTCCCTTCAGAATGTTTATACACCTTAAGTAGAATCAAATCATCCAGCTATCACTGCATCAGTTCATGAAATGAATAGTACACATTATCACCATCTATTTAATCTAGACTCCAAGTATTATCTATTGCTCCAACAATATTCTTTGTGGTAAAGGAATCTACCTGTTGCCTTTACATGTGCTACTCTAGTTTCTTTTAATCTGACTTTAATGTAATGAACTTAATATTTTAAAGATTATAGTATGTTATTTTATAAATTGTCCCTCAATTTGGTTTTGTCTCATGTTTTCTTAAGATTCAGAATATTTATGGACTCAATTTTCCTGTTTTATTCAGACCATCATAATTCATTTTGAAGTTCAAATTGTTCTAGATTTGGCCAATGGAAGCATTTAAGATGGGTTCTGGTTTTTTGTTTTGTTTTAAATCATATGCCACTTTCTTGCTATGATGTACAAGATTTCATCTCATCATTAACTTCCTATGCTTTCTCACTGGAATCAGCCATTTCTGACAAGGACTTGGCTTGCCCTTTTCACTTGACTGTGTTTTGTGACACTGAGTTGGGTCACCTTGTGTGGCTGGCTTCTTTATTCTCTCAGTGTCTGATTCTCATGCTTCAGTTGCCCACCAAACATAGTTGTTTTTGTTCTTAAAAGCATCTGACACTACACCACAAAGCACCACTTTAAACTGAGGCTCTCTGAGAACTCCTTACTCCACTGGGACCCTGAGTTTCATACTAGGACATCTTCTAATGGCCATAATGACCACTTCTAGATGCCCTTGCACTGAGAACCTCCCTCACTCTAATCCAGATTGTGTTTTGGTATGAATGCTCTCTCAGCCTTCCATTTGTGGAGGTCTCCTGCTGACAATCTCCTCTCCCTTCTCATCTTGCCTGGCTTTAACACTTAGTAAAGCATCTTACAGCTCCCTTTCAATCCTTTCACATGCTCTCCTTTTGACTACATTTGATGGCTTAGACCTTTTTGCTTAGAAAGGCAAGGAGAAGAGGAAAGGCTAAAGGAGTTTATTAGATTATATTAAGCCGTAGATGGAAATAATGTTTAATTCAGAAGGTCTTCTTGCTCATTACTATAATGAGAATCAGAGCAAAAAATAAAATTTAATGAACACAAATCACTTTATTAGAATATTTTTATATTAAATGAGATCATTTATATTCTCTAAACAATCTCCACTAAATAATTACTTTTAAAACTAAGTTAGACCAAGAGACTAAAAGGTCTGTGATTTTTCTAAATGATAGCATATAATAAATTACAAGTTTCATATCATTCTTAATTTCTCACATTTAATTTGTCACTAAATATAGGACTACTGTTGAAATAAGTAAACCTTTAAATGAAAATATTCTTAATGTTTTTGTATGAATACATAAAATATATAAAGAAAAGTACCAAAATGTGAAACAGCCTTAATTAAACATGTATTTGTAACCTGATTTTTTTCTTTCTTTCAAACAGAGGAATCTTCCTATTGGCTTCCCTTATATGGCAACATGTGCTGCCGATTAGTTGCCCAGCCAGCTTGTATGGCTGAGGATGCATTTGCAGGATTTCTTAACCAGCGGGTCAGAGGACTTTAAATATCCTTTAAATATTCAAGCAGTGGTTTGACCTAATATTGAGGAGACTTTTGCCATGCCATTTTTTTAAAATGTGATTGGACATAAGCAGTGGGAGGTGTGGCTAAGAAGGACAGCAAGGGGAAAGGTCTGGTTGGTGGCCATAGAGCCATGATTTTCTGCTTTACCATCCTGCAGTCCAGGGATATTTGGCAGCAGAATTCCCTTGTGGAAACTGACTGGCTGCCCGACACCTTTCGCATAGAGGGCCTCCTGGCAGACAGCCTTTGGCATTGGTTAGGCCGCTGAGCTTCCAAAGCTGCCTCTGTGCTGCCTACTCCTGATTTATTTATAACCACAGTTATTTATATGCAGTAAATAATTAATTGTGGGCTTCAGTGAATCAATAGTTTTTCCTAAAAGATTCCATTAGCAGGAAAGAAAATTTGCATTCTTACGAGGTAGTAGTCAACATTTTCTAATGTTCTAAGAACAGTAAGGGGAAATTATATTTTCAACATTGAGAGTTATTTTTATAATTTTCCTGAGTCATTTGATGAATTGCTATGGAATTCTAAGCAGCAATTTTTAATAGACTAGCTTTTCTAAAACTGCATTGATTTATGCTTTTATGTGTAAAAATTATGCGGTAATCATTACCTTCGTTTTGCTTAATGCTTTTGAGAATTTCAAACTTTTCTTTTCTGATAGTAACTTATTCTTGGATTTGGGGTAATTAGCCTTACTGTATAGCAAATTAATGGGTTATTCTATCACATTTTAAATTTATAAAAAGCTAATTTGACTTTGATAGCTTAAGTATTATATTGAATTTAAAGCTAAAGTGGTACGGATTTAGAGTTAATAATTTCTTGATTTTTTTCAGCAAATAGTTGATGATCTAACTAGTTGGAGGAGGCTGTATTGTGTTTTGAGAGAGGGCAAACTCTTTTGTTATTATGGTCCAGAAGAAATTGAAGCCAAAGTGGAGTCAACTTTGGTAGTCCCCATTCATAAGGTAAATTATATATTACTTTGAAAATGAAGATGCAATGTTTCATGAAGTTTTTTCATCTCTATGTACCTCAAATCATCTTATAAAGAAAAGGAGAGAAATGATAAAAACAGGTTAGTTCATAAAGACAGTATAAATCTTTTCTTTGCATCGTAGAGCTGTAGTAATATGGGAACTTATTTATTAATAATAGTAAATACTTGCAAATTGAGAATGTAATCCCACATCAACAAGAAATTTACATTTTTCATTGATTTATTGAAGAGGTTTGTATAAACATAAATTGTTAGTTTAGGTTACAGTGATGCTTTTTCTAATTAATATTCAAATAAGTACATAAAACAACATTTTTTTTAAAAAAAGACATTTCTGTTGGTGTCAGAGGCTCACATCTGTAATCTTAGCTACCAAAAAACTGAGATCTGAGGATCAAAGTTCAAAGCTAGCCTGGGCAGAAAAGTCCATGAGACTCTTATCTCCAATAAACTACTTAGGAAACAGCCAGAAATGGTGCTGTGGCTCAAGTGGTAGAGTTCTAATCCTTGAACACAAAGAGGCTCAGAGGCAGCTCCCAGGCCCCAAGTTCAAGCCCCCAGACTGGCAAAAAAAAAAAAATGATAGCCCTGAGTATACCTTCTGAATTTATATGGGATTCATGGGTAATGGTTCAAACTTCTGTCAGGACAGAAAGGCTTGTATACTGCACTTAAAAAGTTGTTTTTGGCTGGTTTTCCAGTAGCTTATGCCTGCAATCCTAATTACGCAGGAGGCTGGGATTTGAGGATATCAGTTTGAAGCCAGCCTGGGCAGAAAGTGTGTGGGACTCGAGTGGAAGAGCACTAGCCTTGAGCAAAAGAAGCTCCTAGACAGTGCGCAGGCCCTGAGTTCAAGCCTCAGGATCAACACATACACACAAACAAAGTTGTACTTGCTAAATATAGAATCTGTTATTCATAGGTTTTATATATTTATGTCTATATGTGTCTTATATAGGTGTATGTGTGCTATTATGGATATATATACCTACATAAAACATATGCATATATATACTGGTTTGATACAAAGGAGATATTTGAATCTAGTTATAATTTTTTTACTTTTAATGGTATTTTTATACCAAATATGCTGTATTTTCTATTTAATAGATTTTACTTATTTTTCTACTTGTTTTACATTTTTGTATTACCTTTGCAGTAATTTAACTGAAGTGACTGTATGAGGAAACATAAGTTATGATATCTATTAACTATATATCTTCTACTTTGTTTAATGTTCTTTAGGTGGGAGTTGAACTTAGAGCCTTGTACTTGCTAGGCAAGCACACTGTGTCTTGAGCCAGGGCTCCAGCTCTTTTTGCTGTAGCTATTTTTTCTAATAGGGTCTCAAGTTTTTCCCTGTGCTGGCCTGAACCTTGATCCTCCTATTTCCATGTCTTGAGTAGCTGGGATGGTAGCTGTAAGGCACCACATCCACCCTTTATTTGTTGAGATGGATCTCCATCTCTCACGAATGTGTGGGATGTGTAAGCCACATTGTCGACCAAAAAAAAATTTTTAAGGATAATGTAAATTCATAGGTTCTTTTATATTATAGTTGTATTCCCCAAAACGTGGTTACCTTCCATTTTATTATATGTATGAGTTTAGTTCTGTGATCTTTTCTGATAACATATATTGTTTCTCTCCTACTTTTACAAATTATGCTGCTTTTTAACTAAAAGAAATATTTTAGCAAGACCTTTTGTCATATAGTTAAGTCCACCAAATTTAAGTGCCTTATTTACTGGAAAAATTAATGTTGTTCTTTAATAATAGAAATAAGATTATGAGATACATATGTTTATTGATGAACAAGTTGTAGAATTTTTCAATACTTGTCAGGTTTGTTTTATTTTGTTCCTATTGTGTTCTCTTTCATTTTTCCATATCTTAAGTTTTTGGAAGACTTCGAATGTATAAAAAAGTTTAAACAAAATAATTGACATCTATGTACCCATCATTTGGATTATTCAGCCATTGACATTTGTGTGTGTGTGAGTCCTGGGGCTTGAATTCAGGATGTAGGCACTGTCTCTGAGCTTTTGGCTCAGGGCTAACACTAAACTACTTAAGTGACAGCTTCACTTCTGGCTTTTTGGTGTTTTATTGGAGATAAAACACCTGGATTTCACTTGCCTGCATTGGCTTTGAGCCATCATCCTCAGAGAATAACTAAGATTATAGGCACGAGCTATCAGAGCCTGGCTGCTATTGCCATTTTTTTTCCTCTTTTTTTTTTTTTAATTGTGAAAATACTGTACAGAGGGGTTACAATTACATGGGCAAGATAATGAGTACATTTCTTATCTAGCATTGTAGCCTCCTCCTTTGTTTCCCCTTCCTATCCCTTCCCATCCTCCCGCTGCCCCCCACCCAATAATCCTCTCCGCCCCCCCACCAAAGTTGTAAAGTTCGTTTTCGACATAAGGACTTGTACATCTCATTGTTTCAATGAGTCCACCCTATTTAAACCATTTGTTTTTCCCCTTCCCCTCCACAAATTATACCGACATCAAATACAGTAAAAGCAGGGGTTATACTGTGGGGGAAGGACATACAAAGCAACAAAGAAATAATCTTATAAATGTGTTAGAAACAATCGCATGAAAGAAAAAAACATTTGAATACATTTCTTAGGGTTCATTTTCCTAACATCACCTTATCTGACCTTTTCTGCTTGACTCAGACATATACTAGATATTGCAAATAAGGGAACCCATGGGACCTATGTTTCTTTGGGCCTGGCTTACTGCTATTGCCATTTTTTGGGTCCAGTCGTGGGGCCTGAACTCTGGGCCTGGGCACTGTCTCTCAGCTCTTCAGCTCAAGGCTAGCGCTCTACCACTTGAGCCACAGTGCCACTTCCGGCTTTTTTCTTTTTGCTTATGTGGTGCTGAGGAATCAAACCTAGGGCCTCAGGCATGCAAGGCAAGCGCTCTACCACTGAGCCACCTTCCCAGCCTGCTATTGCCATTTTTATCACATGGTTTCTCTCTATTTTTTTTTTCTGATTCATCTGAAAAAGAGTTCAGTTGCAAACATCATAATGTCTCTTCTCAGAATATTTCCATGTTTCATCTATAACAAAGGACATTTTTAACAATTTTAATTTTATTACACTAGTGGATACTTATTGTTGATACAATATTATCTAATAGACAAAGAAAAATGTCTCAATTGTCTCCAAACTTATTTTCTTATTTTTGCTTCTATGATTTAGGACCCCTAGTCACCATGTCCTGTGTAAAATTTGAGGGCTGTTTTTTCTATTTCCTTATAGACATATTGGTAAGTTCGATTTTGAAGATAAGATTAGTCTTTTATCTGTCTTCATGAAAGTAAAAATAGCTGTAAATGGGATTGAATTTGAAGCAACAGTCGACCTACAATGTTTGGCTTAAATCTTTCCCATTTAATTTCCCCAAAAGATGTGCTAAATCTTTCTCATATGAAGACATTTATGTTTAAACTCTTCTAATGCATCTGTATTTCCTGCCTAATGATGAATATGTAATTTTAAAAGAGCAGTAATCATGTTTACATGTTATGACTGAATTGATGTAGGGTTTTTTTTGTTTGTTTTTTGTTTTCATTTTTGTTTTTTGGTTTGGTTTGGTTTTGGTTTTTTTCCTGGTGGTAATAAATGCTGATGGCCAGGTGACTGGATTCAGTAATCAATCACTCATTGCTAATACCTGAAATTGTCGTACTTAGAAATTCTAGTGTTTATTCTACACTTGACTATACATGTATATAAGAATATGGATTTGGCCTTAAACTTGAGGGCAACCAGGGCCATAGTTAACTCTGAAGACTAATAACTTCAATGTCTCTTCCCTCTTCTCTGTACATGACTTTTGTCTGAAATGCAAAGATAATTTTGAAGAAGTAAACCAGAGGTAGAAACTAATAAAGATCGGTATAATGTAATTATCACTATGTGATCACCCAGTGTACCCATTTCCTAGATTGAACTGAACAGCCATGTTTGCTTTACCTCTTTACTTACATCCATATTTTCTGCTGATTCATTTAAATATGTCCTCCACATTGTGGTACTTCAACCCTGAATACTTTAGCCAGCAAAATTTAAAAATAAAAATCACATGTTATAGACAGTTAGTTACAGTAGTAGAACAGAAAATTAATGTTAATTTCTTTATTTCATCCAATATCTAGTCCACATTCAGATGTCCCTAAAGTGCCTTTTTAGCTTAGTTTTCAATCTGGGACTATTCAAGGACTATGCATCTTCTAAAGTTATTCTACTTTGTGATCAAGATCTGGAGACTTGATCTTAGGAAGCACAAGATGTCAGGTTGTCTCACCAGGGGTAATATCATGGTCACAGCCTAAAAGTAATTTTCCTGTTTACAATTATCCAGTAATCAATGAGGACAATAACCTTGGCACTGTGTGGTCAAACAATTGATATCTAACAATTTTCCAAATGGATTTAGCATCTTAATTACTTACCTGAACTCTTGATTCCACATGATTTTCCCATATTGTCCTTTCTCTACAGTTTGGCTAACAATCTTTTGTGAAGAAACTTTTTCTCATCACTAGGGTTGCATTGCAGCTCTTCCCGCAAAGACAGAACTTGCTATACTTTAACTATGGAATTTTAGAGAATTGATGTCACATACTGGTATTATATGATGTTAGTAATATATATTGGAGTTGATGCTTGTCCCTTCTATGAGTAACAAATAAGTACTTGCTATCTCATATTTCTATATATTTTCAAATACAATGATAAACTCATAGATTGTGAATTTACTCGATGTTTGAATGGTTTTAAATTCAAGATAGATGGTTTAATTATTTTGCTTTCTCTGGAAATTTCTAAGGAAACGTGAATTAATATAAACACCCCCCCCTTTTTTTTTGCCATTCCTGGGGCTTGAACTCAGGGTCTGGGCACTGTCCCTGAGCTTCTTTTGCTCAAAGCTAGCACGCTACCACTTGAGCCACAGCACCACTTCTGGCCTTTTCTGTTTCTGTGGTACTGAGGAATCAAACCTAGGGCTTCATGCATGCTTGGCAATCACTCTACCACTAAACCACATTCCCAGCCTATGAATTAATATATTCTTAAATAAAGATTTTTTATACATGCCAGTTTGGTATTTTCTGGTATAGCAAGTAAAGACCAAATAAAACTTAGAAGAATCATGATTTTTGTCTTAGTTTTTAATGTATTTTCTAAGGCAATCCCTAAAATCTTTTTAAACTTAATTATGTTAAGTGCTGAATACAAATAAGAAGTTTTTCAGTTGCTTCTTTTTCTTTTGTGATTTAACAAATAATAGTTTTGTTTTGTGTTACTTTAAAAAATATGTGAAAACAAATTCTACAGTTACTAAGGTATATAAATAATGGTTGTGTTATTTTGATCACAGCTATAATTCTTGTTTGTCTAAATGGCATTTCCTGTAAAGGCTAAGTCTCTTCATTAATTTTCATAGGGAGCCAGCTGTGGAAATAGTCACATTAAGGGAAGAAAAGCCTAAAAGCTATTCCCTCCCCTTTTCAATCCAAATTTGAAAGGGTGATTTACTTCAAAGTGATTGCTTCAACTTCAAAAAACTTCACTATGATTGTTGTTGAGCAAGACACTCTCAATAACGAGTACTTAACTGAATCTCCTATACATTGGAGAAAGCATTTTTATTAACCCAAGCTTTGTCCATTGCCAGTGGGGTGGAGTGAGATGCAAAATAAGTATGAGTCTTTGAGATCCATAGTTGATTCTTGATTTAAATACTATATTATGCACCATTCATTTTAGTAATATATACTGTACTGAACAAATCAATAACATGAATTGATGTGATAGACCTTTATTAAATTGTCATGAAATTATTTTAATTGTTATAGTTATCATGGATCCTAGCAAAGTTATTATGAAGCACAAGGGATTATTTTCCATTTATATTAATCTTCTTAATATTTAAACCCTGTCAACTGTTCAGATTGCCTTTTATTAAATATAGCAAAAGTTTCTTTAAGAGGCTTTTTGAAGGAGTTTACATTCAGATTTCATTGTCATGAATTGGACGTAAATTGGTACTGATCATGCCAAATGCTCGGTCCTATTGATAGCTGTGCTTTGCACACTGGTATTATTGGGTGAAGGTATGCTTTCTTTGTCTCTAGGGTATAGATAAACTTTGAAGCTTGTTTATTTATTTATTTCCATTGTCTATCAACAAGACATTAGACCATTTTTCAAACATGTTTGTGAGAAAGGGATGAAATATTTGCATTACAAATAAGAAAGTGGATACTAACAGACTTGCTTTTTATTTATATTTCATTTAAAATTATTTTCTGGAAAAAAGTTCAAGATCTCTTATGTAGTGAATAGTATAAATGAACTCATCTGTACACCCAGAATTATTTTGAAGCAAATCCTAGAAACCATAGCATTTTACTTGTAAATATTCTTGTTGTGTGACAAGAATATGTAATTATATATATATATATAGTCATGTGTATAGCTAATGCATCAGTAAAAATCCAGACAGTGTTCAAATTTTTCCAGTTGTTTAATTTTTACCATAAGTTTTTGAATCAGGATCCAAATAAGAACCATGCATTTCGGTTGATTAATTAGAATTTTTAAGATTCTTAGTTTATCAGTTCCTATATTCTTTCTTCCTTCTCCCTGCCCTTTCTTTCTCTCCTCCTTCCATTGTTTCTCTTCCCCCACCCCCCTGCTAATTCACATAAGCTTGCACACACACACACACACACACACACACACACACACACACACACACACACACACACACACACACACACACACACACACACACACACACACTGAGCTTACTTGTTAAAGAAATTGGGTCATTTATCTTACAGGGTTTTCTGTAATATCAATTTTGTTTATCGTATCTTAATGTTGTTTTTTTGAAATCATACTCAAGGTTTGTTGGTTAGTAGTAAAATATGCTTTAGAAAGTGTTTTATACTTCTATTAAGAAGTATAAAATAATTTGTTTTCCACTGAATAAGCATGCATTAATCAGCGTTACTTAGACCCTTTTTTAGTGATTGCAAATGCAGTTTTCAGCATTCGTTCTTCACTTAACTGAAATACCTCTATGACATAAATTATTTGGTTACCCTGAGGTACAGTTCTTACAGTTCTTACAGATAAGGATTTAAAAACAATTAGGTGTTTACCTAGCATCGTTGAAGGGACTTAATCTTTAAAAATCATTATGAATTTATGGATGCAAAAGCAGGTCTTGTATCACTCCTTTTCCAATGTTATTTTTATTGGTTCTGTAATTGTCCCAGGTTTGAATGGAAGAATCCTTAAATTGGCCTTGAGGCTTTTTTTTTAATTTTATTTTTATTTGTTTTTTAATATATATTTTTATTGTAAAGATACTGTACAGAGGGGTTACAGTTACATGAGTAAGGTAATGAGTCCATTTCCTATTGAGCATTGTTACCCTCTCCTTTGTTTTTCCCCTACCATCCCTTTCCTTCCCACCACCCGTACTTCCCCCCCCCCACCAGTTGTAAAGTTCGTTTTCAACATAGTGTCTTACACATCTCATTGTTACAATAAGTCTGCCTGTATCCTTATTTAAACATTTTGTTATTCCCTTCCCCTCCCCCTTGAGGCTTTTCAAACACTTTAGTAATCTCTGGTTCTGATAGAACAGGATCTTCCAGAATCATTTTCTGGACTAGGCTGGTGATCAGCCATTTCTCTAAAGAGCACTCAATCCTTTTTATAGTTAGAGACCATAATCTAGGTATAGTCTAATACTACACCTAATACTTTTTTCTAAAGATCGTATAGTCAAAAGTTAAATAAGAAGCAATTTTTAAATCTATCCCTGATCTAGTAATTTTCCATTTACAGAGAAATGGAGAGATTGAAGAAAAGTCTTAATTCAAAATAGTGAAAAATGTAAAAGAAACTTTACTTTCCCTTAGAGCGTATATTTTCATTGCGAAATTGGCATCTCATATTATGTATTATAAACTTAATGTGGTCTTCTCTAGGTACCCCTCCATTTTATGCTGCAGAATTTTAGTATGTGCTGACTGAAAAAAGCAAAGCCCACTACCAACAACAGTGAATCTAAATCCATCCATAAATCAGTAATAAAATAAAATAACTGAAATTAACTCAAATTATCTGAAATGGTTGGGATTGGCAGAAGAAAACAAAAAAATTCCAGTCTTACATAAAATGCTTCTATCTGAGAAGACATTTCCTCATCCATTAATTGAGTTAGAATAAAAACTGTTTATAGGCTCTGTGTCTATTAATGCAAAACTTTATCATTATCTGGGTTGTTCTTTTCCTGTCTCAATTTTGAATATTTTTCAACAATAACTTGGTGCTAGGCAATACATTAGCTTGTAGAAATGGGGTGGAGAGAATTCCCAAGTTGCTTGTTTTTATACCCTCTCTGCTATGAAGATGTTTTCCTCATTTATAATTTATGTGAGTCTACTCTGATAACAGTCTTAAAATTTACTTTGGTGTTTTTTAATCACAGGCCTGTTCTTTTCTGAGAAGTGGAAACGTGAATGCTGTTGTTTGAGACTTTACTTGTTCTAATCACCTTTCCTTTGATGTGTAATATTTAGTTAAAAATGCTTTCTATTACCTAAATTATTTTGGATGAAATTAGTTTAAATTCTGCATTTTATTTGAACCTTGAAAAGCCTCTCACATTTAAAAAATGTGTTATTTATGGTTACCAGGGGTAATGAGTATATAATATTCCTGTTTATTGTTATATTTTCAGAGTAGTCTGTAAGTGATCTACTTAATCATATTTCCTACATTTCTTTTTAAATGATACCTTGTTCAAAAAATACTAAATATTCAGCTATAAAGATCATATTTTCCTTATTTAAAAATTGAATCTATTTTAATCATATAGCAAAAAGTAGTCAGAAATGTATTAAAATGAAATTGTGCAGGAAAGCACAATTCTGTTAACAAGAATATATTTGCAATAACTAGTATATGTCTGAGTCAAGCAGAAAAGATCAGATAAGTTGATGTTAGGGGAATGAACCCCAAGATAAGTATTCAAATGTTTTTTTGTTTTTTTTCCTTTCATGCAATTGTTTCTAACATACTTATAAGATGATTTCTTTGTTGCTTTATATGTCCCTCCCCCACGGTATAACCCATGCTTTCACTGTATTTGATGTTGTTATAATTTGTGGAGGGGAAGGGAAAAAACAAATCGTTTAACTAGGGATACAAGTGGACCCACTGCAACAATGAGATGTACAAGTTGTTATGTCCAAAAACAAACTTAACAACTTTGGTGGGGGCTGGGGGAGGACCGGGTGGGAGCTGGGGGGAGTATGGGAAGGGATGGGAAGGGGAAACAAAGAGAAGGCAACAATGCTTGATAAGAAATGTACTCATTAAGGAGGAGGCTGCAATGCTTGATAAAGGAGGCTGCAATGCTTGCTAAGAAATGTACGCATTATCCTGCCCATGTAATTGTAACCCCTCTGTACAGTATGTTCACAAAAAAAAAAATTAAATTAAAAATTTTAAAAAAAGAAATGTACTCATTATCTTGCCCATGTAATTGTAACTCCTCTGTAGGGTATTCTCACAATAAAAAAAAAAAAGAGTATATCTTGTTTTGTTGCTATTGGTGGTAGTGGTATTAGTGATAGTAGTACAAGATCCTCTTCAATGATTCAGACTTCATTTAGTCAGATTATCATAGTAAAGATTTTCCCTAGAGCTCAAGTTGTTCTCTGCTAATGATAATAACCATTTTGTGTTTTGAACTCAGGACCTGGGCAGTGTCTCTGAGATTTTTTGCTCAAAGCTAATGCCTTATCGCTTGAGCCACAGCTCCTTCCTCTTTTTTTTTTTTTTTTTTTTGATTAATTGGAGATAAGTATCTCATAGACTCAAACTGCATCCATCTCAGACCCTGATCACAGGTAGGAGCCATTGGCATTTGGCAGATTAAAACAAAAACTTTTCATAAAGAGATTGATTAGATATATCTTTCAGCTTGCAAGTTTCCATTTAGCACAATATTTGTAGTATTTTTATTTTATTTAGTTGTTTTTCTACCAGTCATGGGGCTTGAACTCAGGGCCTGGGTGCTATCCCTGAGCTTTTTTGCTCAAAGCTAGGGCTCTACCACTTGAGCCACAGCTCCACTTATGGCTTTTGGGTGGTTAATTGAAGATGAGTCTCCCAGACTCTTCTGCCCTGGCTGGCTTCAAACCACAATGCTCAGACCCCAGCCTCCTGAGTAGTTAGGATTACAGATGTGAGCAGCCAGCACGTAGCTCTAGAATTTTTATTCTATATAAACATTTACTTAATAGAGATAATTCACAAGGTTTATTACAAGATAGACTCAAAGACCATATCATGATAAAATTATTATTCTGATCCTGTCTCATTAAAGTCCTCTAAAACCAGTTCTTTATAACAGAATAGGCTGACTTTCTGATATTTACCAATCCTTTTATCTTGTGATCTAAAAGTTCCAAGTAATGTTGCTACTTTATGCAGCATACATTTTCCCCATGTGATTATGAATACGAATTCCTTCAGACCTCCTTTTGTAAAATACATGGTTTTTACTTCCTGTGTTCTTTCTGAGAATGATTACATTTTCTCCCTTATTCTTTGCTACTTCTCAAATACTCAATAAACATCCTGGTATGTTTGCATAAGTTTTTTTAAATTTTATTTTATTTTATTTTTGTCTGTCATGGGGCTTGAACTCTGGGCCTGGGCCTGTCCCTGAGCTCTTCAGCTCAAGGCCAGTGCTCTACCACTTGAGCCACAGCACCACTTCCGGTTTCCTGGTGGTTTATTGGAGATAAGAGTCTTGCGGACATTCCTGCCCAGGCTGGCTTTGAATCATTATCCTCAGATCTCAGCCTCCTGAGTAGCTAGGATTACAAGCGTCAGCCACCAGCGCCAGGCTTATGTAAGCTTCACCTTTCTACTCAGTGGAGTCAAGAATTGCTTACCACTTCTAATCTGCTTTTGTAATTGCCACCTTAGATATTCTGCTTACATCCTAGTAGGCTTAGTTATGTTCTTCTAGAACTGCTGTGTAGAACCCAGGAGCCACTAGCTTCTAGTAGCTGTTGGCTACTTCAAATGTGGTTGATCTGAATTGAGATGTGAACTATTAATATACAAAAAAAAGAAACTTTTAGCTATCAGAGTAACTTTTTATGTAATATTTGGCTATGTTATTTTATGCTATTAAAATTTACTTCACCCATTTATTTTTATTTTCTTTTAAATTTTTTTTCAGAAAATTTAAATTACATATGTGGTTCATATTGTATTTCTACTAGATAGGCTGCCCTAGAATAATGTAAAGCTAATTATTATACAGGCATTAAAATCCTTGTATAATAGATAGTTCTGTTCCAGACTTTTAATTCCCTCTAGATCCCATGGTCTGAACTATATGGGGTTGCTGTGGCTAGTTTGCCATGTGCCTGACAGTCTCTCTGTATGACTTGGGTAGACTTTTCTCTTCTACTGGAAGACAATAAGGAAAAAGGTTTAGATTGTCATCATGAATGAAATGATTGCCTCTGTGGTAGGCTGTTGTAGTCAGTATTACAGAAGTAACTTGAAAAGGATGATACTAACTTTTGGATCTTTAGCTATGAGCTTTGTAAATGAATGTTACATATAAAATAAACGTTAATGAGGAGTACCCAACTGTTTTTGCTACAGTAAACACTGTTATGATTTGACTACTACTTGCTGATAACACTATAATATGTATAAATATTAGAATAAGAAACATTACTGATGTAATTTTACTATTTTTGGAAATATAGTTAACTTACAATCCACATTAAAGTTATGACTTACAGTACTTGTTTTCTGCAGATTTTAAGATGTATATAAAAGACAGCAAACTCCCACTTAGAGATAGATCAAAACAGTTTATGTTTTAATCTCATGTAATTTCCTATAAGTGCTATATGTGTAGCATACTTGAAACATTACTTGGTTTTTAATATAAAATATTCTTTTTAAAGATCTCTTAGATTTGAGTTTGAATGTTGGAAATTCTCTAAATTACCTATTTTAAATTTCAAATGAACACCGATAAGAATATAATTACACTTATATAATATGGTAGCTAAGTAATAAAACATTTGTTTGATCATTACAGAAATATTCTCTTGTAAAATACCAATTTTATCCTAATTTTTAGGAAACCAGAATTCGAGCAATGGATAAAGATGCCAAGAAAAGACTCCATAGCTTCTCTGTCATCAACCCTGTTGCTGGACAATCTGTAACTCATATATTTTCAGTTGATAGTAAAGAAGATCTTGAGAAGTGGATGGAAGCCTTCTGGCAGCATTTCTTTGATCTTAGTAAGTAGATATTGGGATTTTTCTATCAGTATATTCTCATTGCCTGAATGTTTGCACATAGAAATCTAAATATTAAAATATTTTCTCTTAGAGCTTATAGCAAGGATGTTGTATGGTTTTGAATAAAATGTTAATATGTCATCATTACATTGATGTTTTTCTTTCTCTCTCCACCTCTTTGCAGTGTCTCGACAACTATTGTTATAGAAGTTTGCCTTTGAGTTCCTACCACCCCTTTTTTTATGCTTCCTTTGATCCCTAAAGCAACAGAACCCCGTTTTCTTAAAAGATTAAGATTTTATCTACTTAAGGTGATATATTTGATCTAAGAGATAAGCCATTTGAAAAACAAAATGCTTTTCCAGGGTACTAATCATCATAAAATATTGAAATGTTCAGAAGGAGCCCCAATTTTATGTAACCTTCTGTTAACTCTACATTTGTTATTGTATCATCTTGGATATCGCCCAGAGATTTTTTTTTTTGAACCTCATGTGGTTTTTCAATAATACAGTCTAGTGCCAAGAATTATATAGAAAACAATATGATAGTATTTTGGTTTGGTTCAAGTGTGAAAAATATTTGAGATTCTAATATTTGATTGTCAGTTTAAAGAAGACTTACAGGAAAATAATGAAATTGTAGCTTTTTTTGTCTTTACCAACAATTTATTTAACAGCATATTTGTTATCTAGAATTTTATGTTGAAAACATGAGTATTGATGATGGCTAATTCTAATTAAGTTAATTTTTATTAGATTCAATTAGCATTTATTATTTACAGTGTTGTCTTATAAAACTACAAGGATGTCATTTCCACATAATTTAAGGCTATTTTTGCAACTTACAGAAATAATCCTAGAGACATTTTAGGAATTAACATTTTCTGGAACATTATATCCAGTTGTCAGGTTAATTTGTTAGGCCTCCTGATTCATGACTTCATTGTGCTTTAGAATAAAGTTTGGAAAGGAGGAAAGAAATAATTTATTGATTACCTCCTATGTATCAAATGCTTTTAATTCCAATAACATTCCTATGATATAGAAGACATTTCAGTCCACTGTACAGATGAGAAAACTAAGATTTTAAAAGGTTGTAGTCAATGGTAGTGAGATAGAAAATTCCTTGTAGGATTTTTAAAAAAATTATCCTTAAGTTTTTCTATGAGGATTTTTTTCAATTCGACATGTCAGTTCGTGAGAACAATGCATCTTGTTCAAGTCACCCCTTTCCTAATTCTTTATCTCTTCTAACCCCACACCTCTCCTCAATTTTCCAAGTTCCATTTGCATATATGCATTGAATATTCTGAGGGCATTTGGCATTATTAAACTCATTACAATGTTGTCTTTAAATACCATTGCTAGGTTCTCAATAAACATTGAAGTATTTGTTCCATCTTTATCAGTCCCATCTTTGACGTCTGAGTGCTGAGATTACAGGCATGTACCATCATATCATGCCAACAACTTCCCTTCTTTTGCTAATCATAGCTGAAATTTTAACTGGTTTCCTAAATGCTCTGACTTGGAGTCTGTTTTACAAAATGCTATACTGTATTTAGAAATGATTCTGATTATTTTATACTTGTATGGGCCTAAAACAGAAAAGATGGCTATATGGAAGAAATAATAATGTCAAAACATTGTAGTTAGGGCATAAATTAATACTAGTGGATACTCTTGTTCTCTATATTATCTGAAATAATTTCTCATTTTGAAGTGAGGAGCTAGAAGGATGAACATTTCAGAGTGTGTAGTAGGAACAAGGAAATGATGAATGATGACAATGTGGTCTGGCTTCTTTGGTACTTAATTCCTTTCTTTTTTGGGTAAAAATTGATCATTCTATATAATTTTAAAGTTCTGTTACATTTACTTTGAAATGTTCTGTATATGGAAGTGTTTATAAGATCCTAAATTTTAAACTGTACTTCAGACTTTTCAATTTTTAGTGACAAGCATAGTCTCTTGTAATCTTGGTTGAAAAATAATGTCTAGCACAGAATAAAGATTGATAGCAGAAGAGAATTAAATGAGAATATTTCAATATTTGGAATAAACGTCAATTATTTGGTCCTCCTTCCAGGTGGAAACTCAGAAGGGTGAGATAATTAGAATATACGAGGAAACACTGTGGAAGTGGGTCTCTTGAGCCTATAGAATAGCGAAGGTTATGGAGGTTAGGAGCAAAGAACATATAATCACTATTTTTAATATTTGAAAGCTAAAAACTATATAAAAGAGAAATAATCCTTGTTCTGGATTATTAGTAGAGTAGAACTAGGAATGGTGGATCAAAGATAGAAAATTAAGATAGTCTTTGCATATTAAATATTTTTCAAATATTTTGTAATAGAAATATTGAGTTAAGCATTTTTAATTGGGGACATTATGACAATATTGTGAAAATTACTTTCAATACTAGAGATTGTTATTCAATCAAAACATATATTTATTTCATATTAACTATCATGTATATCTATGCATACAAAGTTATTCACTGGAAAAATCAGCATTTCAGTTGTGAATTCTTGACTAAAGTACAGATCGTATTTCTACCTCTGACATATCAGTAACATGTAGAATGATATGATATTCTAATTTGCAACATGATTAGTATTCTGCCTCTAGTTTAACAATGCAATGCTTTTATCTGTGAATGCACAAAAAAACCACAAGAATTTCAAAGAATTCAAGAGAATTTGTCCAAGAATGTGACAGAAAAATATTTGCCAGTTTTAAGTGAATCATTATTTTTCCATTAGATAAAGAATTTTTTTCCTGCTACCAAGAAGAAAAAAAATATGGCTTTTATATATTTGTCTAAAAAAAGGAAGTAAAGGGGAAAATGTCAGCTCTCAGTCCTGTTGGATTTACATTTAGAGAGCAAGCTTTGAAGCCTTCTGTTTGGAAATGTATGTCTTCTTTAAGTTTTAATGAAGTTATTTGTAAACTTTACAATATTCTCTACTTAGCTTCATGATAAAAAAAAAAATACAAAAAGGCTCTTATATCCTTCTTAACTAGTTAAGGTAGTGTGTTTAAAATTCATGCAGTAATACCATTTTGTCATGACAACACAATGAATACATAATTTAACTATGCATGAAATGTCTTTAATTTTTAAACCATGGAAAATAGCCAAGTTGGATACTGAATGTGTGTAATAAAAATATTAAAAAAACAAATGTGGAGCATAAATCGGCCTGAAAAAAGGCATAGGTATATTATATTATTTTTCTACAGGTATAATATATAAGAATAGAGAGTCTCAGTAACTTCTTTTTATAATATTAATAGACACAGTATCTAGCACAGTTTCTATGCAGCATTCAGGTGCATTTAAATTAGGAAAATTACACTTGATATCTACTCAAGAGAAATAAATCTGAAAATTTGAAGATTAAGGTGGTGAAACATAAGAGAAAATTAATAATGTCCACACATATTTTAATTGGATAGTTGAAACAGTTGTTCAAGAATATTATTTTTATCTTATTTTCAATGCCCATTTTTTCCAAAACAAAGTAGACTCAGAATTTTGTTGATTGATATTTCTTCATAGTTAGGCTTTTATATGTCTTTTTTTAAAAATGAAAACACATTGTTTAAAGCTATATGATTTTGAAAGCATGGTAATCTTCTTAAAGAGATAGTTGTTAAATAAATTTTATTTTCTCATTTAAAATTTTTGAGAGCTGCCATTCCTTTTTTTCTAATTCCTTCAAGACAACTGTATTTCAGCTTATAGTTACTTTTTAGCCACCTTTGAGTACTTAATGGTTTAATACTTAACAGCCTGTGTAAACTCCTACCATGAGTAGAAATTTTAAAGTAATTGGTTATTTTGTGAACTACTATATAGCCTAGAGGTCTTAATATCTCTATCTTCTTAAATAATTTTATACACAGAATTAGATTTTGAAATTATGGGTAGGACTAGCTTTTGTACAAGTTTCCTTAAGGCAATGTTGAATTTATAAATTCACTATTTACTTTTAAAGCAAGGATATATGTTGATATCTGTTCATAATGAATTGTATGTCTTCACATTTATGTCTTAAACTAGCCTGCTATTTTTCTTTCTTTCTTCCTTTCTTTCTTAGGCCAATGGAAGCATTGTTGTGAAGAACTTATGAAAATTGAGATTATGTCACCACGGAAACCACCTTTGTTCTTGACAAAAGAGGCAACCTCAGTCTACCATGATATGAGTAAGTGGGGTTTGTCTTTTCTAAGCTGCAGGGTAACAAAAACAACATTGTCCCTACTCAAGCAGCTTATTCTATTGAAATTAAAATGCTGAAATTTTCAGGGCACAATCAAATGAATGAAGAAAAAGAATATGATTATAGACTAAGGAACTCATGTTTAATAGATGAATTAATACAAAATTAATGAATACACATTTTTCATAGTTTGAATGCTCAAGATCAAACAGATTTTAAGACTTAAAATGAATAAAAGTGCACTGAGAATAAATATTAGCTGAGCTGCTGATGAACATTCAGAAAATATAAACTTGCAGATTTTAAAATAAAATTACATTCGGTGATTCTTTTTCTGTATTTTATTGTTTTTTTTCAAGTAGTGTTGATAGGTGAATATTAATGATTGGAAGCTTTCATCTCTAGCCAACAATAATCAGTTAAGTTTAATACTCTAGAAAATTTAAATTTTTCTAACTTATTTGTATTTCATTTCCACATGTAAGATACTTATGCTGTGCTTAGGGGATTGCTGCAGTGATTGGCACAAGCAAAAGTCAACAATAAACTTTCATCTAATCTGCCACTCTTGTACCTGAGTTTCTACATACTAAAAGTTGTGGATCTAAAATTATATGCTTGTATTTACATACTTAAAAATACCAGTAATACTTCCAATAGTTAGGTATCATCTCCGATACTTATTTTTCCTAAGGAACCTTTTCACCCAGTATCTTATCACCAAATGATATAAGGGCTTCACATTCTTTTCCTGGGTTTGGGATTTGGGGATTTTATTTCCCTTGCAACAGAGACTGCTGTTCTGTAGGAAAATAGAGTATTAATGCAGTCATACTCATCCCAGTTATATTCTAAGCTTCCTAAGATTCAAAATAAGATTCAAAAAATCCAAGAATTAAATTGTACTCATGTATCTCCATTTTATGTTGTTTATTATAGCTGGCTACAGTATATATTTTACATATGTGTTGTGTATATGATATATAATTTTGTAGTACAGTTTATAACATCCTTGATTTTTGTTTTATTGGTAGTTATTTTTACAATTAAACATTTTACTGCTTATCCTACTGTTAACTTTTTTGGTGGTTGTTATAGCTTAGTTATTTGCAAAACAAACTTACTAAAAGTGAAGTTTATATGCCTTCTGAGTCTTTTTCTATGCATTTTTTTCTTAAAATTATTACAGGCATTGATTCACCAGTGAAACTTGAAAGTTTAACTGACATAATTCAAAAGAAAATTGAAGAGACAAATGGACAGTTCCTTATTGATCAAAGTGAAGAACCCTCCCCACCTCCTTGGGCTACAATCTTTGATGGTAATCATGAAATGGTCATCCACAAAAAGGTATTGTCCCCTGAAAGTGAGCCAGCACAAGATGGGAAAAGGAAAAAGAGACGAGCTCCTCTTCCTCCCTCTGATAAGCCTCCATTCAGCTTCAAAACACAGAGCAACACAGATCCATCCGTGAAGGACAACTGGGGAAAAACAAGTGTGTCTCCAGCCTCGCCTTTGGACACCAGACTTTCTAACCTTATGCACCACTTACAGAAACCAGTCGCTTCTCCTCGAAAACTTCCTCCTGCCAGGAAAAGTAGTTTAACTGATGGTGAGCACAGAGACACTAAAAACAATTTTGAAACTAAGCCAGTACCAGCTCCAAGGCAGAAATCCATCAAAGACATTTTGGACCCTCGATCATGGTTGCAAGCACAAGTATAGAAAACCTTTACTGTATAAAACACTTAACAAAAATCTATAACTGGAAGGCTTAATTCAGAGGCATTATAAATGTAAAGTTACATAATTGTACAGGTAAATATGATAGCAATTTACATACATAATTAATAAGCTACTAGGTACAGAAAACTATCTTATAATGAAGGAATACGTTTCTATTTTATTTCTGATTTTCAGAATATAAGTGGTTTTTCCCCATAGAGTATAAGAGGCGGTTTCTAGACAATATCCTAATTGTTGGAAGGGTTAATTTATGCCAAAATTAGTACCAGGCAGTGAATAAGCACTAGGCAGAAGAAAGCATTAACATTTCTTTTGGGGAGAGACTGTCTAGTAATTTAAAATGTGTTAAATATGAGCCATATTCTCATTGTGAGAATTTTAATACTAATGGAATGTTTCAAAGGTTTTATTCAAACCACAAATTATAGAATCCACCCAAGAAAATGTTCTTGTTAGCATTCTGGAATTCTCATCTAATGCTTCACTGGCTCACATCTATTGTTTAACTCTCTCGTTTATAGGCTTGACCTTTTAAATTCCTGGGATAAATTTTGGAATATTAGATTCTTTGTCTTTAAGGGGAATTTGTAATACACTATTCTCAGTAGTTTCCTTGATGAGCCCTGAAATCCTGTTGACATTAACTCTCCTAAGTGAAGCATAACATTTATTAGTTTAGAGAAATGGTAGATGAAATGTTCCTTACATGCACTTTTCTGTGTGTGGTGTTAATTTCCATTGTGCCTTTGGAATTTGGGAAAGTGAGTATAGCCGATTAACACTTTGAAATGTATTTAGTACTTACTTAAAAAGCAGATGGAAGATTCAGAAATAGTGGAAAAATTGGTTATCGTAATCATTTTCAGGATTAATCCTTTTAAAATTTTTAATTAGATTTCCTTTTTCTAGTGAAGGTTGCTGTCTGCTATAGATATTATTCATAAAGTCATATTCTTACAATAATACCTTAGAATCATTTCCATAGGAGGTAATTTCCATAGTAACTAATCATACTGACCCAAACAGGATTATGAAATCAAGTGAGAAATAAATAGCAAGGGAATGAATATCTTAAAGGAACAAAAAAATACATTTTTGTAATACTCTTCTTATAAACAAGAGCTGAACAGTTTTAAAAATCAAATCAGAGTTTCCAAATAAAAGTTTCCATAAGGTGTCAGCAACAGCACTAAACATCTCCAGTCACACTGAACCCTAAGCACCATTGCCAGAAGTAAAAATGTAAGAATGAAATTACTACTCTGTGTATAATCTCTGGAGATCTTTTTTTAAAGGTGTTAAGAACTCTATTTGGACCAGACCTACATTATTACAAAACAAAATGAACCCTTGATGAAAAATAAGCATTAATTTAAATGGAGCCTTTTATTACTTTTAGATAGCAGAGTCTTTTTTCATTTCTAGAGCATGATGTAACTACAAGGTTACTTTGTGTTTTTCCAGGACTCTTAGTAAGAATTGGAACCCAAAGGGAGGGGAGTAATGATAAAAAGGACTCTTGTGATTGGGGACAGAAGGACAGACCTAGCCCTTGGAGAGAACAAAATGCTGTTTGCTTAGCCTGGTAGAATTAATTTAGAGACTATCTCATGTGTGAAAACAGAACGTAGATGAATTTATTTTTTCTAACTATAGAAGGCTCTCAGAAATGTCTTATTATGATTACCATTTCAGTAAATGACAGGCTAAAAAAAAAAAGCTAAGGAATATTACTGTTTGAGTTTATTTTCAACCATAGCTGTTCTTCTTGACACATTTGTAGCAATTGTTGCCACTAAATTTTGTATTTAGAAGATGCTGCAGGCAAAATTGCTGCTAATACTGGCAGTGGAGCATTCCTTTGCCCCTCTTCCTGTACTATAAACCATGATCGAAACTTCCAAATGTTGCCATTATTATTTCTAATCATACATATCACAGCAGGAAGAAGCACATTGTAGAAGAGGGAAAATTTATTTGTAGAGAACTTCCCTAGAAGTTGTGTTCTCAAAGGGAACTGTGAAAAAGTGAAATCTTTCTAGAGCCACTCAGGTGAAGCCTGACCAAGGCCTCTTCACCTTCTTACTAAAGGTCACAAAGCACTTAAATCAGACTGCAATCTTCCACTCTCTTTTCTTTGACCACTGCCTTCCTTAACCAGCAATTTCACACTTTCCCTCTCTTTTATCTTCCTCCTATTTCCCTCACACACACAAGAAAAACAACCTTAAAACTACTAAGTTAAAAATTGTCAAGAAGTTTTCATTTGTTTTTCTCATTTCCTAAACCAGAAATTTATGATAGAGAAATATTTCTTGTAATATGAAAGATGTTGCAGTGTTTTATGATCTGGCTTTTCACATTCCTTATTTGCCCTTTAATTTGTCTCTTGATGTAGGAAGACCATAAACTTGAAACGCAGAGTTAGTTGTCAGATCTTGATAATAATATTATAATTAGAGAAGCATAATTGACAGAATAGATATTTTATGATAGCATGATAATGTTGATGATCTGAAGATAATGTCTTAGACAATTACATTTACATTTCAAGGTCTAGAATATAAATTACAACAGCATTTAAAGTGGTATTACTTGTTACAAAGTAGTTGGTTTTATATTCTACCATCTTGCAAAAACATAGTACATTTTTAAAATTCTAAATGTATACTTCCTAAGGTAAACAAGCAGTCTTTAGAAAGTATTAGGCATGTCAGCTCTTGCTGAGTGCTGCTAAATCCTCTTTAACCCTCTGGAGTGCTTCTCCCCCCCTCCCACCCACCCCCTACCCCTCACACCAACACTCAAACACCTTACTTCCTTAAAATGCATGCAAATGTATGTGAAAAACTAAATCCATTTATTATAAATGCCTTATCTTTACCCTTTAGATTGTATTGTACCTGGTACTATTTATTAAAAATAGAAGCTGCCTTGATTTAGAGACAACATGTAAGGTGGGTTAAGTAGTCAAGTGTTTCTTCAGGCTTCTGTTCCGCACCTCAGCCACCTACTGTGAAGTTAATTAATTCAGTCCAAAATGAAATTCTAGGGCAGTTTGGTGCAGTTTATGTTAAATGCCATTTGAATGTAATCATCTGCACAGGAATGGGGAGCAACCGTATCAGATAGAGAATGCTGAAACACAGATGAGAAGAAAAATGCTTTGCAGAAAAATGATCTGTCCCTGTGTCAGAATTTATCAAAACTCAGAGTGAATTATTGAACAGTAGTTAAATTTTAATTGATGACCATTTATATTTTAATAGTTGCCTTCTCTGTTCAAGTTCTAAACTGTAATGTAGATAGAGTAGATGTTTTATACTTAGATTTCAATGCATTGAAATTCTAAAACATCTATGTGTTTAACTGCTTTATTGCTAACAATAATATATGTGAAAATGCTTTATGGATTATGCATTTTTTAAGTTAAACCTAAGGATTTTTTGTTTGGCATTTCAGGCAGGCATTGTTCATAATTTTTTAATTAATAGTGTGACGTTGATCAAGATGCATTATACTCACAAAGTGACATGTTGAAACTCCTTAGTATAACTACTTAAGGATAATAAAGAAATTTTAAGAGAGTCAGTAACATTTATTAATTAAAAAGTACTAGATCTCAGACTTAAAAATCAAAGATATTTGGTTAGGAAACTTAAGTCTCCTAGTGATTCTTTTTTTTGTGTTGGTTGTGGGGCTTGAACTCTGGGCCTGGCCACTGTCCCTGAGCTCTTCAGCTAAAGGCGAGTGTTGTACCACTTGAGCCACAACGCTACTTTCAGTTTTCCAGTGGTTTACTGGAAATAAGAGTGTCATGGACTTTCTTGCCCAGGCTGGCTTTGAACTACAATCCTCAGATCTCAGCCTCCTGTGTAGCTAGGATTATAGGTCTGAGCCACCAGCACCTGGCTTCTAGTGATTCTTGAAAACATTTCCTGCCATTTTTCCTTACGTCCTCCCTCTGGTCTAGATTGATAGAGGTGGACAGTGTGATAGAGTTGGTTTAATCACAGAAAGACATATACAGTAGCTGGTGTTAGTCCTTACAAGACTATACTCAGATTGCCTTTGTATAACTAACATATTTAAATGTTTGCATAGAATCTTCCTTAAAATGTATATACCCTTTTAAAACAAAATCCATCAATGTTACCTTGCTTTTAGCTTAGTGATAGAGAATTTCCCCAGTGATTAAATCCCTGATAACAAATTATGTACCTAGTACATTACAAGAAGTCTTTATTTTTCATTCATACCCTTCCATACTTAATTTATTCCCATGGAGTATTTGAAGGAGTGGGGGACAGAATGAGTATTCTTGGCTCAATTATGCAATTTCTAAGGCAGTAATGTGATTATAAATATTTGCCAGAGCTATTCAGAAAACAGACATGCACACACACGCACGCACACACACACATACATACACATGCACACACAAACTGCTTTTTCACTAGGGAGAGAAGCCTAAATCAGTGTGCTTAGATAAACAAAATACTAAGGTTGAGTTAACAATAAAGCAACTTAGCACAAAATTCTTTTAATGTTTTTCTTTTGGGGAGTACAGGAAAACATATTAAAATTGACATTTGATAAGGAAGATTGTGCCAAATTTTACTGAAGTTGTGTTTCCAGTTGTCCTGGTATTCTGTTAGTGTACCTATGAGGGAGAGATAAACTACAAAGATCTCATTTACGTAATTATGCCATGTCACAGCCATGTTTCAAGATACCTCAATTTTGTTGAAAATTTGTATCAAAATATTTATGTTTATGTACTCCAAACAAAGTTTTATCTTTGTGAATGAGTCTATTTTTTATTGACTTAGCTCTCTTAATAAACATATTTTAACTTAGCCACAGGAAGTTTACAGCTTGCACATGATAAAGAAAAGTATTAAGAATTATCCACTTAAATATTAAAATACATTCATCCTATAAATGTGAAAGATTAAAAACTGTATAGAGATGTTATGTACATACATGTTACATACATTTTGTTAGGTTTTTCTTTTCAGATATTTTCAATTAGTTTTTTTTTGGGGGGGGGGTCTGGTCGTGGGGCCTGAACTCTGGGCCTGGGCGCTGTCCCTCAGCTCTTCAGCTCAAGGCTAGCGCTCTACCACTTGAGCCACAGCACCACTTCCGGCTTTTTTCTTTTTGTTTACGTGGTGCTGAGGAATGGAACCCAGGGCCTCATGCATGCAAAGCAAGCACTCTACCACTGAGCCACCTTCCCAGCCCTCAGTTAGTTTTTAAAGATTCTTTTCAAGTGCTTTAAGGGTAGCAAAGTAAAGATCTGAGCCACTCTTCATGATTTGCAGAAATCCTTGCAACTCAGCTGTAACCTCGCCCCACCCTCTTGGGCTCTTTACCTTCCGACCCTCTTTTAGACAGGACCTGCAGTCTTTATCGGTTCTGCTCTGGTAATTTTCTTACATTGCATTTTATAAGCCTAGGAAAACTTCCTCCTCTCTCCTTAGGCAAACCTCCCCTCAGCCACAACCAGCAAAATGATCATTCTTCAAACTCTTTGTGTATCTAAACTTTTCAAGCTTGAATTCCACCTTCAACGTCGGTAGCGTTATATTCCTTCTTTTGTACTTAATGTGTATCTATTAATATCTGAAGTCCTTGTTATATTTTTTAATTCTTCTGTGTTTTTGCGGGGGGAGGGGGGAGGGTCTGTCCCATTTGTGTCATCACAGATTACCATACGCTAAGCTGCTTAACACAATACTCACTTATTATCTCACATTTCTCCAGATCAGAATTCTGCGTGAATAGAAGTGAAAATAGCATAATGAAACCCATTAAAAACTTTAGAAAGAAGGGATAAAGAGTAACGGAGAGCCAGATTTGATCAAAGTATTTAATATGTGTGTATAGATGTGTTACAATGAAACCCCTTTGCGTAATTCAATTACACTAATTTTAAAAAAAGAGTCTTGGTGTGCTCTAATTGTATTTCTGCTTAGATCTCATGAGGCTGAAATCAAGATATTGAATTACCCACTGAAAGATCCAAACAAGTTTCCATGGTTTACACAAACCACTGCAACCCAGTTCCAAACTACCAGGTTGGCTTCTCTTGGAAGGCTATGGGAATAGACCACTTCCCAGTGCATTCGCAGCTGGAATTCAGTTCCTTATGTTTGTAGGACTCACTGTTGGCTAGGGTCCCTTTTATCTGCTGAATCCATTCTGTCCTTGCCTGTGCCTCTTTCCGTCTTCAATGCCAGCAATAGAATATATAATCCACCTGGTGCTTCAAACTCTGGCTTTTGTATCAGCCACCAATTTAAGAAAATGCTTTGCATTTAAGAGGGTCCATGTGATTAAATGAGGATCTGATCCCTTTGGACTAATTCAAGGTTCACTGATTGGTAGTCTTAATTTGATGTGGAAATTTCCTTTTGCTTATAATATCCTACATTTGATATCCCATCATTTTTATAGGGGAGGACATGGTAAGGTGTCCTTTCAGAGTTCTCTCTGCTGCACCCTGACAGATTTTTCAAAGGCAAAGAGCACATCTTTCTTACTGTTCAACCCCTGTAATATTGTAATGACAGTAGAGATTATTGAGTATTTATTGCATTACATGATATATGAAGAATTTATATGGATTAGTTTAGTTAATCATTATTACAACTTCCTATTAGCCCCACTTAAAAGATGTAGAAGAGCAGAAGACTTGACCTGGTCATACTTTATAGTGTTGAGTATGGATTCTGATAGATGGCATCAAATCTAGTTCTGTCATAAGCTAGCAGTGTGATTTGAGGCTGGGTAGCTTCTTCGTTTTATTATTAGACTCTTTAGGATAAAAATAGTATTTACCTCATAGAATAGCTATGATGATTAAGTAAAATAATGCCCGTAACATACAGCTTGGTTTCTGGTAGTTAAGTCCTCAGCTTGTTTCTGTAATATTAGTAGTGTGTAAAAACTGTATTGCAACTGTTAAGAGGATGTAGATACTTCCTATATACATATATACAATGACTTGTCTCTTATAACTCCTCTCCCATTTTCCTTTTTTTTTTTTCTTATTGTGAATGTGTTAGTTTGTTTCTAAGGTAGAGGTTAGGATTTGAACTGAGGTCCTCATACTTGTTTGACAGTTTGAACCAGGCATCCAGCCCTTTCTGCTGTGGTTATTTTTGAGATAAGATCTGGTTTTTTGCCCAGACCAGCCTGGACTGAGATCTTATTTACCGTTGGTACTATAACTGGGATAATGGTTACATGTTACTTCACCCAGTTTTTGTTGGTTGAGATAGGATCTTGACAACTTCTTGTCCATGCTGGCCTCAAACCACTATCCTCTCTCTCTTTATCTCCTGAGTAGCTGGATTTCAGACATGTACCACCTTGGTTCATATGTCAGACATATAGTGCACAAAGATTTAGAGAATACTAAAGAAAAAAAAGCCCCTCTAAATCTTATCATCCCCTTTCTCAAAGTCTTTATTACCAGAACATACAAATTAAAGGAATACCAATTTTGAAACTCATATTCAAATAGATGGGACCAACCACAGTAGAAGATAATGAGATTAATTTCTGCTTGACCTCCCTCATATAAATCTATTTGAATACAGACATTTAAAATAATCTCTACTATTAGAAAACAAGTTGTAAAGATTAAAGAGTGCATGAAACAATGTGGTCAGTATGAAGGAGGGAGCAATATAATATAATTAAGTATCTAATTGTAAGCGCTATGAGATATCAACGAGGGATAAGACATTTTACAATGCAATTTTTAAGAAAATGCAAAAAGCCTTATATCTTTTTACTATTAAACTAATGAATTAAGTGATACAAAATTACATGTATTCTGAATATCTTGGAATGATGTCAAGACTCAAATCTTGGAGGGCTCAGAATAGGAGACAGTTCCTGGAGGGGTTTAATTTTACAGCAAAGGGAGATTTGTAGATATGGAGGTTAGTAGAAAAGAGAGTTAGTAAGGTAATTGGCTGGACAGAAATAGAATAAACATATTTTTGAGGCTAGCACGTGAAATGAGCAGGCGTGACTGCATTCACTGTGGTGATAAGGGAAGGGTAGGTTGAACACTGTTTAGCATCTTACAGACCAATTCAGGAAAATAAAGCTGATCTAACACTGGGAAAATACTCAGCTTATGATCTGAGGAAATTGGATTCTAGTTCCTAGTTACTAATTAGCCTTGTTACTTTGGATAGCCTATGTATTATCCTATTCAATTTCCTTATGAACAAACCATCTAGAAGAGATGTTGGTGTGTGCTTTTTTCTCTGAAGCTTCTAAATGCCTTATGTTTGAATCCCAAATGGTAGTGTTACAACAGTCCGTATTTTACAGAGCCATAGTGTGAGTACAAACTGAGTAACTTTCCTAAGGTCTGATTGTAAGAAGACAAGACAGGATGCAGATCTCTTCAGTCATGATCCAGAGTGACTGCCCTCATGCTTGATGTGAAATAGCAAACGATCAAAAGCAAATCCTGTCTGACTAGCCTCCATACTCTTTCCCCTAGTAATGTCACCTAGTATATCTACATTAAAAATCCCTAATAAAAGTCTTTTACATTCACAAATGGATCCAGCCTGAACTATTGTGGGAATAAGGAGAAAAAATATAAAAGGAGTATGAAGAAATAAAACTCTTTAGAAGGACATAGCAGAATTGAAAGGCATGTAGGATTGGTCTATGCTGATAGGAGAAATGACATACTGAACAGAAGGAGCAAATTAAGTAAGGGGTCAGGAACAGTGTGGTAGTTTAAAATGTGTCCACAAATTATTTGACATTTTCCTTCAAAGATGGAGCTTAATTCCCTTCTTGAATATGGGCTGGATTTAGTGGTTTTCGTCTAATAGAATATGGTGAAATGACAGCATGTAACAAGTTAGAACATAAAGTTTCTCCTACCTCTCTGTCTTTTATCACTGACTTTGGGGAAAGCCAGCAGCTTCCCAGAAGAGATCTAGATGGACAGGAGCTAAGCCCTCCCACCAGTGACAGCCCCAGCTTGCTAGTGAGTCACCTTGGACGCACATGCTCAAGTTTAGGCATAAGAAATTCTAAGCTATTCCGAAGTGGCGAATCTGCTCCTAAATTCTTGTTCTACAGTAAATGATAATAGGGCAATTAATACTGTTTTAACCACTAAATTTTAAGTGGTTTGTTTTCACTGCAATGGATCGTTTTAAAGGCATGAAGATTGAGTGTACAGTGGAGAACTTGAAATGGTTTGTCTATGGCTACAGATGAAGGGCCAATAAAAAGGCTGAGCAGGCTGATGGGGTCCGATGATGGAGGACCTTGAATGCCAGGTGGTGTCTTTGTGTCTGCTTTTTAAGTCTTAGGCTAAAGAGATCTACTGTGTGGGGTTTTGTCCATCCAGATTAAATGTCTGGCTGATTCTCAATTAAAGTACTAAGGACAGAGGAACCTTCAAATAATATTGAAGAGCAAGTTTATTATTCAATTTTCTCCAATAGAAGAAGAAAAAGCAGCCCTTAAATGCTATCACTATGCATAAAGTTCATTTTTAAGGCATGCTCTGTTAATATAAAGAAGATCATCAAGCCTTCTACTGTCTTTATAAGAAACGTTGAACTTACATCCAAGTCACTGATGTTACTCTGCTGGTTTGACTTCTTACCTGCCAGCTTTTTTTTTGCAAAGGGGAGGCTGACACATTAAATTGCATCCATCTGCAACGTCATAGCATGACGTTGAGTTTATCAAATTAGCTTTGTAAAAACAGGAAAGGAGAGACGTGAAGGATGGTGGAGATCCACCCAAGGTAGTGAACAGATTCAAGAGAGAGGAGGTCTGGAGCGTATGTACCCACAGGCTTTGAATACAGCCCTTGATTCCTGCTTCCTTCTGAGGGAAATTCAACCTCCCTTCCCTCCTTTCCCCCGCTCATAATTTATAACACCAGAAATGTTTCTTCAGTAGTCCTCTATGTGAACAAAGCTGTTATCATCCCCAAATCACTCAGACATTTTTTTGACAAATTAGAACAGCGTGCCTAGTATATACTTCAATAACTTGGCTCTATCATTCAACCAAACAGCCCAAGAAATCAAATTCAATAAAACTTTGGAGATACACTTCCACTTTAGACTGATTTCAACCCAAATAAAACTACTAAAATAAAATGTTAACATCGAAGCAGCCAGAAAGTGTTGGACTAAATGTACTACAGTCTTAACTCACACCAATGAAAATAATGTTTTTTTTAGATTTTCTGCCATGAATTTGCTGGGAAGCAGTCGGTAACTCATACTATGAATAACATCTGGCAGGAGGGGTGGGGAGATGGATTCAGCCAGTCTGCATTGGTCCCCATAGTAAGCAGGATGTTGGACTCCACTAACTGCCTGGACATTTGGAAATAGACGACAATGGCTAGTCTCTGTCCCCAGGGAGGTTGCAAGTTAGACTTATTTGCAAGATTCAGTTCCAGTCTCAGAAGAAAGAAAGATGACAAGGTATTTTTGTCCTACCCACAGAACCACTTTTCCAAACAAAAAATTCTAATCCAGACAAGACAGGTGTGGACCTGCACAGGAGGGAAAAGGGTAGGAGCCGCACTTGGCCTGTTCATAGTATTTCCCCACCCCACCCCTCCCCACCCCTCCACAGCTCCCAGAAGCTTCTCTGTAGGACCTGAACATTTCCCAGAACAGTTTGAAAACTGTCAGTTTACTGCTTGATTAGCCTTAATGAAGTACTGTTAGTCATCCAATTTAGATAAGCTTCAGACTAACTGCTTATTAACTTTCCTTGTTGTCATGAACTGGCCTTCGAACTTTCAAGAATCCAGTTCTGGATTAGTAAGTAGACAATTAAGCAATACCCAACTCAGTAAAATATGGCACATCCAAGTGAACATAATTTTAAGTAGGAAAAAACTAATGCCGAGCCTGGCACATGCCTGCAATTCCAATTCCAGTTCAAGACCAGCCTGGGGCAAAAAGAATAGCAAGACTCTATCTCAAAAACAAAATAAGGCCGGGCACTTATAATCCTAGCTACTCAGGAGGCTGAGGTCTGAGGATCTAGGTTCAAAGCCAGCCCAGGCAGGAAAGTGAGACTCTTATCTCCAATAAACCACTCAGAAAACTGGAAGTGGCACAGTGGCTCAAATGGTAGAGCACTAGCTTTGAGCTAAAGAGCACAGCATTCAGACCTGGAGGTAAAGCCCCATGACGGACAAAAATAATAATAATTAGGACTAAAGTGCTGAGGGCATAGCTCAAGTGACATAGTACCTTCATACCATGCACAAGGCCCTGGGTTCAATCTGCAGCATAAACACTAAACATTAACAAATAAATCATTTTATTTCAATATATGTAAGATTTGTATTTTGTGGTTTGGTATTGTACTGCTTTTAATTATATAGTAAGGAGAGGAGAAGGAACCCATTTCTTCAGTGCTTAGGGTCTCCCAAAGGCTTAATTCTCTACTAATCAGCCCTCAACAGATTTCTGGGACCATGAATCATGGAGAAAACATGCCCTCTTATTTGTATTTCTTCTTCTCTTGGGGGGCTGGGAGCTACTTTCCAATTAAGATTGGAAGAAGGCAAAGATGTTGACTGTGTCTTGTTTTCTTCCAGGGTGTCAAAGTCCACATTTGCTTCCTTTTTTTAAATCAAGAGAAGGTTCCTTTGTTGTTCCCATGCCATCATGCGATAGCAAAAGCTAACTATAGATAAATATAAAAGAATGCATTAAGGGAACACATTAGCAGAATCATTTTTTAAAATTCCCTACTGTAAAACAAAACAATATGAGATAAAGTATATATGAGAAAAAGTAAAACAGGTGCCCCCCCAACCCTAGCAGGAGTTTGTGTTTAAAATTATCTGCAAGTCCCAAGAAAACAGTAAGTAAATGTTTGGTGTTAGCTACTGTGGTTCTTACCATGTCTCAAGCCCAGTCATTGTTCTAAGTACAGCATTGTTCTGTAGAGTCTCATCCCAATTCGAAAGCACGTCTCAAGGCCTTTGCCAATGTCTTTGAATCAGCTGTAGCCTACAAAGTCTGATTGATACCATCAAGTGCTTCTTAGCTTAGGGTGACTCACGGCCTACCTGTATTCCAGTCAACTTGGAGGAGTTGCCGATCAAAACGGTGAGTTTTTTTTTTTTAACAAGGAAGGTCTTATTTTGATAAATTATGCAAGTGAGGAGTGGCAAGTCAAATTATAAGACAAGAGGAGAGTCTTCTGAACTTGGTGCCTACATTGGAAATGGTGGGAAATCAAGGAGGTGAAAACAGCAGGGAAGACCAAAATGGTGGCAGGGGCCCTAGAGTGGCCACATAACCTGCTAATGGTGAGCTATTATGTTAGTGAGCTGAACTTCAAACAAACAAACAAAAATCTGTTTTTTTAAACAAATTTATACATTAATTTTTCTGTAATAAAAAGGCCTCTTCTGGCCCAAAGAAATATAGATCCCATGGTTCCCTTAATTGTAATAACTAGTATATGTCTGGGACAAGCAGAAAAGGTCAAAAGCTAGGTACATGTGGCCAGATAAGATGATGTTAAGCGAAATGAACCCCAAGATAGGGACACAAGTGGTTTTTTTTTCTTTCTTGCTGTTGCTTCTAATGTTCTTATAATGTACCATGTGATTTTTTATTTTTTGTTTCTTTGTATGTTCCTCTCTCACCCTATAACCCCTGTTTTCACTGTATTTGCTGTTGGTGCCCTGCATCTTGTATATACATTTTTCTAATTTGGGGAGGGGAAAGGAAAAAACAAAATGCTTAAATAGGGATACAGGTTGACCCATTGTAACAATGAGATGCACAAGACACTATGTTGAAAAACGAACTTTACAATTTAGATGGTGGCGGGATAGTGTAGTTGTGGAGGTGGGAGAGCAGGGATGGTAGGGGAAAAACAAAGAAGGAGACAACAATGCTCCATAGGAAATGTACTCATTACCTTGCTCATGTAACTGTAACCCCTCTGTACAGTATTTTACAATAAAAATGTATTTTATTTATTTTTGTCGGTCCTGGGACTTGAACTCTGGGCCTGGACACTCTCCCCTCAGCTCTTCAGCTCAAGGCGAGCACTCTACCGCTTGAGCCACTTCCGGTTTTCTAGTGGTTTATTGGAGATAAGAGTCTCACGGACTTTCCTGCCTGGGCTGGCTTTGAATCGCGATCCTCAGATCTTGGCCTCCTAAGTAGCTAGAATTACAGGCGTGAGCCACTGGCGCCTGGCTAAAAATGTATTAAAAATTGAAAAAAATACAAATCCTGCTACATGAAAAAAAGGCCTGTTCTTATTCATCTCTTCTTTAGACTCACTGTTAAGTAATTATAAAATATAAATAGAATATTAGCATCTTGGGTGTATTTGGTGGATGAGAAATCCTTCTCTAGAGAAAAACCTTATTTCATAATCATAGTACATATTTTAAGCTCTTTAGGCAAGGAAGGAACCTCAAAGGTATCTACAGGCAGAAGCTACTGCTCTAACCCATAGTATTCATGAATATCCAGACTCTGTTTTACATGAGATTATATTTTTATATATAGTCAAGATTTTGTTTTTAGAAATGTTCAGTTCTAAAAAAAAAAAAAAAAAGGGTTTTCTTGCATACTAAGATTTTTCCTGAAACCTGCAACATTTTCCACTCAACCCTTTGTAAGTCTGACTGGTGGTGCCTTTCTGGTTTTCTCCTTACCTACCTTTGTGGATCTTACCAGTGATTAATTCAAAATCATAGTTACACAAACATCATCTCCAGAAACGGATATTGCCAGCAACCTCCAAACTCCTCCTCACATAGCATCTCAAATACTTCATTAGAACAGCTACCCAACACTGAAGATACAATATGTCACTCCTCTGGAGTGGTGAGGGAAATGGCAGCCTTTCTTCCTGGATCCCTTGACCCCAGTATAGAACCTGTCACAAAGCTCTAGATGATGCAGGAGTATCCAGTGAACCTTTTGTAGAGCATTTATTTCCCATTCAGGGTTTACCAGCAACAATTCTAAATGTATCTGCTATTTGGACAGTTATTTCATTATTTGGTAGCAGTACATAACTGTGGTAAAGTATATCTCCCGTGGAGAGAAATATTATAACAAACTATTACGGCATTCTACACTGATATTTCAGTTACTCAACTAATCCACCCACTGATAGAGTGAACTTTGAATTAAATGCTTTGAAGACTAAAGTCGAGTAAACCTTGATAAAAATCAAAGGCTGTGGAAATCTTGTTTGACAGAAGGCATGAGCAAGAATGCTAAAATTAATACTGTTGGGGGAGAAACACTCATTTCACAGCAGACTAGATGAAGAGTAACGGTTCAAGAGTATCAAAATGCCTGTGTGATCAAAAGACAGAAACAGCTTCTTTCTACTGCAAGAGTTCCTATTCTAGGACTCGGTATTCTGCCTAGGCGAGCACCTGCCTTTGTGGTAACTCTGATTATTTGATCACCTTATCTTATTCAACCTCAAACTTCCTGTGAAGGAGGTACTCACTGAGAGCTCTCAGTGCTGTTTTCAAGATGAGGCAAATGAATTAGAGAGGCTGTTCACACACTCCAAATTTCACAGAAGTCTGTGGGAGGAAACGAGGGTCAGCATTAGCAGTTAACTCCTATTTGAGGAAATCAGCATCAGAACTTGAAAGAACATTGTAAGCCCCGTGTCCAGCCCAGGATATCACAACAAGACTAACGATCATTCCACCCACTTCACCACCCACACAGATTTTAAATTATCTTTGTTGTAAGGTTATACATACATGCATCATTCATACATGCATACATAACACAGAAGACTATTGAAAAGCGAAAACATACATATCTTACTCCTTCAACTCACATCCCAGGACAACCTTTCAAAGATCCTCATTTCACAGAGGTAACCACTATTAAGGTTTCAATGCATTTTCAAATTTTTTCTATGCATTTAAAAATGTGCATTGGCCAGGTTCTAGTCAGTTTACATCTGTAATCCTAGCTATTTGGGAAGCTGAGATTGAGACTGGGATGGTCATGGTTTAAGGCCAGTGTAGGCAGAAAAAGTTTCATGAGATTCTCTTCCTTCTCAACTGATAGCACAGAGGCATGCACCTGTCATTCTATCTTTAGGGGGAGGCTGAGATTGTGCGAATCAAGGTTCCAAGACACCACTAAGCAGAAAAGCCCATGAGACTCAATCTCAGTGGATTTACATATGGGAATTCTTTTGTGCCAGTATTGGAGCTTGAACTCAGGGCCTGGGCACTATGGTAATTTTTAATGGTAAGCCAAATTTACCTTCCTAAGATAAATGACCACTTAGTGATCATCCATTCAGTATGTTGATAGAATTGATTTGTTAATGGTATTCTTTTCAGAATTTTTTGCTTCTGTATTCATATTGGTCTTGCAGATTTTGTTTTCACTGAATATCTCCATCAAATTTTAATATCAGAGTAATGATAACCTCAAAAACTGACTCAAGCAGTATTTCATTCGCTTCAGTTCTTTGGAAGAGCTTGTATGAACTTGTTACTATGTCTCACAATTCACCAATAAAACCATCTTCCTCAATGCTGGAGCTCTACCACTTGAGCCACTGCTCCACTTCCAGCTTTTTGTTGATAATTGCCTGAGCTGGCTTTGAACTGTAATCCTCAGATCTGAACCTCCAGAATAGCTAGGATTACAGGTTCATGTCCTAAGCTCATGTCCTTGAGCTTAGGAAGGCTAGGTCTGCCTGGCCTTTCTCTGGGATTTTTAAATAAAAAAATAATTTCTTTAATAAACATAAGGCTGTTCAGATTGTCTATTCCTTCTTGAGAATGTTTAGCAGAGAAGACTTTATTAGATTTTCAAATATATATAGTATTATTTAGTTTTTAGTATGTATAGACATTAGCAGTGTCATCCATATTTATGATGTTGTGATTTCTTTTTTTCACTTTTCTCTGCTTACAAGTTTATTGATTTTACTGATCTAAGAAAATTTTGTTCTGTTTCACTGGTATTTTTTTTTGCTTCTTTGTTTTCTTTGATTCTGCCTGATCCTTTCTTCTGTTTATTTGGGGTTTCATTTTGTAGTTTCTTAAGGTGTCAGCTGAAGTCGCTGACTTGAGACTACTCTTCTTACCTATTAAAGACATTCAGCACATCAATTTCCCTCTAAGTACAGCCTTAGCAGCATTTATTTTTCATTCAGCTTAAAGTGTTTTGTCACTTCCCTTTTATTCCATCTTTGATTTTGTGTTATTTAGAAGATTAATTCTATATTTTTTGTTAATTTCTAATTTACTACTATTGTGTCAAAAGAGTATACTTTTTATAACTTGAATTATTCTAAATACATTCAAATTTGTTTTATTGCTCAGGATATAGTCCCTCTTGGTAAATATCCCATAGTTCACTTGGAAAAGAATGTCTGTTCTACTGTTACTGGGAAAGTTTTCTTTAAATGTCAGTTAAGTCCAGGTGGGAGACTGTGTTATTTAAAAAATCATTTAGTCATTATTGAAAAGGATTATTAAAATCTCAATGATTTTTGATATGTGCATTTTTCCTTACAGTTCTACTAGTTTTTACTTTACATATTTTTAATTTTATTAAGTCCATAAATGTGTAGGATTTTTATGTCCTCTGGATGAATTGATTGCTTTGTTACTGTGAGATTACCTTCTCTCTCCCTGGCACTGTGCCTGCTATATGGTATTAGCATAGCCTGTCTGACTTTCTTTTGATTAGTGTTAGTATGGTATATATCTTTTCATCCCTTTTTCATGTAACCCCATTTGTTCTTTATATTTATAGCAGTTTTTTTTGTAGGTAGTATAGAGTTGAGCTCTTGCTTTTTAATCCAATCTAAAATCTCTACCTTTTAGATCATTTATATTTGGTGTGATAATTTATGACTAGATTCAAATTTATCTTCCATGCATCAGTTTCTTATTCCTCCTTTCCTCTATCTATGCTTTTTAAATTAAGTTTTAGTTATTCCACTTGTCACCTTTATTGACTTTTAAGCCAGAGCTTTTTGTTGTTTTAATGACCCATTTAGGATATATAATAAAGGCAATTTTGTTAGGTCAGCAATAAGATTTCTCTCTGATACTACTGCCTCCTAAACTTTTATAGAAATAACACTTTTTACGTAACTATTATTTTCTGGGTACTTTCTAACACTTAAAACAGCACTGGTGGTTCAAGGCTCTAATCCTACCTACTCTGGAGGCTGAGATCTGAAGATTTTTGATTGAAGCCAGTGTGGGCAGCAAAGTTTGTGAGACTCTTTATCTCCAATAAACTACTCAGAAAAAGCCAGAAGTGATGTTTTGTTCAAGTGGGCTAAAAGAAGCTCAAGGACAGTGCGTAGGCCCTAAGTTCAAGCCCCAGGACCACACAAAAACAAAACAAACAAAAACATTATCTCATATAATGAGACAATACTATGAATATGACCATCCCTTCCATTTTAACATATGTGAAAACTGATGCTTGACATTCAAGATGCACAGCTAACACTTAAACATGGATTAAACCTTTCTGTAGCTTTCTATCTGCCATTCAGTAAATTCATAGTGGTAATCTCAAATCAATATGATATGCTAACAATATCCCCCTTGAAAAGATAGTTTTGCATTATTTTATGTCTGTTAACTCACAAACCTGTTAGTGGTAGTGTCAGCATTAAGAATTTTCTTGCATTTTTAATTTTATGTGATTTGAAAAATGGCCATAACACCTTGGCTTGTTGCATGGCCCTGCTAGTTCCTACACAGTAATCCATCAAATGAACCATTCATTATTCTAAATATTCTTCACTCTTCTACTGATTACTATGTTTAATTCCATCAACTTTGAGCTTCTTTCTCAACTTTACTAGTCTCTAAATTCTAAAAATCTCTCCCTGAACTCATTACTAAGAGATTGTAATTTGCTTATATTTTCCATTTAAGATGGATGCACACTTTTGGTTAAGATTCTACACCCAAATAATAAGATGCTGTTGTTGAATGATTTCAGTTAATGTGAATGACTGTGGTTATCAAAGTGTGGTTCACTGATCTCTGGCAATTGTAGTGTTGTCTCTGAGACCCTTTCAACAGTTTGAGAAGTTATTGTAATAATAACTAAAGAAGACATTTGTCTTCCTCATGATATTGACATGTTCACTGTTGGTAAAACCACTGGTGGCATGGCAGGAACAGCAAGATGTAGTAGTGGACATTGTATCTATCAGCGCCAAGAGAAAGGGAACATTTTAAAGACAGTTTATTTAACAGCCTTGATGGAGCAGTTAACGATTTTACATTTTATTAAACATTGACCTTTGATGTCATGTACTTGAAATGGTATATGGGATAAGAATATCAAAGTAGGATGACTGTCTAGAGGGAAAGCATTTATGTGGTTGCTTGAGTTGTAAGCCCAACCAGCCTCTATTATTTAAAAACAAACCAATTTAAAAGAACAACTGACAAATAAATAAAGGAGATTTAAGTCTTGTATGTTTATCAAACTTTCTCATAAAAATGAACCAAGCCAGTCTGTCACTGCAAGACATATTATAGACTTCACACTTGTTGCCAGCATTAAAATTTAAGCTTTCCAGTGAAAATCAGAACTTTGGAATGTTTGTATCTCTTGTGATGAATGCGACAGCTTTCCAAGGCTTGAAAACCCTTTTGATGAGGTGGCAATATTAGAGTGATCTTTATATAGCACAATGAAATGTATCAACATTTTAGAATACCCGTATAACTCAACCGATATTTTCCAAATGGTCCATGCATGATATCACAAAATTTTGCATGTGTAAAAGTGCAAAATGACTACTACCATGGTAGCTAAGTAAAATATGCTCACTGACATGCTTTCATATTCTGCATTGCAACTATCACCTGTCAGGTTTTGGTGTCAGATCAAACAACAGCATCTACGTTTCTATTTTAAAAAACTGCTAAAATAAGCCTTCCTTTCCTAAAGACATATGTGTAAGGCCTGTATTTCTGCACAATCTGCAGCCAAAATAACATCAGAGAGGATTAAGTGCAAAAGCAGATACTGAGAAACCAGCTGTTTTTGATCAAGCTAGACATTAAAGAGATTTGCAAAACATGTAAAACAATGCTATTAATTTCTTTTTCTTTTGGAGAATATTGTCTTTTCTCACTATTCTTTCAGAAAACAGAGTAGTTTTTAGTTAAAAATACTATCAATACAGCAAGCACACCATATTTGAGGATATTTAACCAGACAGACTCAAAACAAAATTCCTATACACACATTACACAACTCAGTTGAAAAGGAGAAGCTTTCAGTCAACCCTGCATTATCTTCAGTTGGGTTTAAATTCCATGCATTCTGAGCATACATAGTTTTTCCTCAACAGAAGTCTCCTTAGAACCCTGTACTCCAGGATGCCAAGTGTCTCATGTATTGATGTACAATGGGCTTATTTTTTAGTGCATGAAAAATTAAATTGCTCAAGATTTTTCAGTTTTAATTTCTAATACAGTAAATATTGATAAGTATAACCCAGAAAAACAAATGCTCTTCGGGGGTCCTCAATGTTTTTTTGAGACTACAAAGAAATTCATAGAACAGTTAAGTTTAATCATTGTTGCTACTGACTTTGCAGCTCACACTGGACCTGATTTCTTGATTAATATTCCTTCCTTTTGTCCATGATGGCTGTTGTTTTACCTAGGATCTGGTTCCAGCCTTCCTCTTTGGATCAGAGCACTGGTGGAAAGATTAATTGATGTGCGGGAGAGAGGGTGCTGTTTAATTCCCCTCTTACAACTCACAAAGGGCCAAAAGAGAGTTGTCTCTAATGCTAGACCTCATCATGGATGATGTCCATTAGCATAAGGGGCCTAACTTTCCACCTGTGCATATAGCAGGAGGGAAGTTGGTTTGCAGAGTGACAAAAAAAGTAGATTTTCAAAGAAAGGAATTGATGAGAAATGAAGGGAAAGCATCCATTTCCAGCATCCCCAGGCTTCCAGTTCTTGGCTCCAGTGTTAGCCCGAGAGACCCAGAATGAAGAATACTAAGTACTGTTTTTCCTTTAACCTGCTCAATTGCCTCTCTTTTACTTGCAGCCACATTGAATCATTTATAGCTAATAAAGGAAGACATATGTGATCCATCATCATTCTTGGTAAGGACTATGATGTGCTGGACATTTTAGAGTTTGATTAGGCTAGAAATATTAAGCCAGCATTTCCTGGAAATGCAAAGATATTTTTTTTCTTTATTGAAGTTAAAAAGAAGACTTACTACGGTCCACACTTGGATTAATTACTATCTTCAAAGAATTAGAACTCTATCAAACATTCTTACCACAAAAATTATGCTGAACAAAATTTAATCTTTCTGTGACTGTTCAAAAGAATTTAGAATCTTGTAATGCTCCGGGGACATTTCCATTTTATAAATTGCACACAAAAATTCTCATTATTTCAGCTTTCTGGGAGTTTGGATTTAGAATAAATGTGAATTTACTGTAATACTTTGAATTATTAAGTTCTGGGGAGCTCAAAGTACTTCAAATATACATGCATTATATCACTTATCTTTCTCATGAAATTTACAAATGGAAGCAGTTAGCAATGAGAGGACTCGGGAGCCAAAGCCATGTTTCTTGAAGTTCTAATGAATAATTCTTCCTTTTGGCTACTGCAGATGGATATGGGCTTGTATCTATTGCAAGACACAACATTTAGCTAAGATCAAATAGGACTGGGGCTAGCACAATAGAATCTGGGCTCAAACTTTACTGTATTATTAAATACAACTTGGGCCTTGCATTTATATTTTTATAACAATGGGAAACTCTAACAATGATATAAAATCAAAGGTATTTACATATACTCCTGGCTTTTATCCAACTAAAATAGAGTTTAAAATATACAGAAAATATTAAATGTCTTAATTCTATTTATTTATTTATTTATTGTTTTAAAACCTCAGTCATCCAGGCGCCAGTGACTCATGCCTATAACCCAAGCTACTCAGGAGACTGAGATCTGAGGATTGAGATTCAATGCCAACCTGTGCAGGAAATCTCCAATTATAACCACCAAAAGACTATAAGTATATAGCTGTGGCTCAAGTGGTAGTGCTTCTCTTAGGCAAAAGAACCAAGGGACCAGTGCCCAGGCCTTGAGGTCAAGTCCAATTATCAGTACATTAAAAAAGAAAACCCTTCAATCTCGAACTCAGTATAGTATAATTTAGCTTTCTACTTATGGATTATTTGTGGCCAGCTATAGCATATTTAATATATAAATGACTTTCTTACCATTCAAGATCCTTTTCTAAATACCTCTTAAAATGTAATTAGTTTCATTCTGCTACTAAAAAATTCAATGTTCTAGGAAGCCAAAGCTTATTTCTATGTTTCCTGCTGTTTTGGAGTATATGTACCTCCCTTTCTGCCAGTTAGTGTGGATAATCAGAAGTGAACTGCAAGAAGAAATCTTCCACTTAAGAAACATCAATTTGGACTAAGTCTAATCTAAAAGATTAATATGGAGTATGTAGCACATTCGAAAGGAAAATGGCATTTAAATATTAATACTAGATAAATATGCTCTTGATGCTATCTTTGATAATTTATAAGTCATACACTTCTAGAAGGAAGTGAGTCACTGTTTTCTTTTAGATTGTTGCTCAACAACATTAGTACAGCAACATGTAAACCAGGCCACCATTTCCCTAGCCAGTTCTGACAAAGGGAAGGGAAAATGTGGGGTCCAGTTTCAACCCCATTACCTTACAGCATCTATGTTTGTCCTGTAACCAGTGTTTGATCTTAACTGATATTTTCCTAATTCAATGTATACATTTCTCAAACCAATATCTTAAGTGGTAATGTTCCAACAGTCCCAAATGTCGATTACAAAAACAAACATTTGTTTCTCTGGCAAGTGTTTTCACACAAAAGCATTTGATTCACGCACTTTAGCAAACAAACATTTGCTTTAGGCAGTTAAGGCAGCCAAAAGTTCTTACAGACACATTTCCCAGCCTGGCTGAGATGCATCCCTGGAGCAGGTTCACTGAAGTCCGAGCATGGCTGCAAAACTAGAGATTGACCAACTCAGTCCATTGTAAGTCTTTAACACCATTAAGATACATCACATCATCGTCAAAGCACAGCTCTTAAGACAACGTGCTTCTAGTTATGACGTTTCTGTTAGAAAATGTCTTCATGTCTTCACAAAGCTTCACTTGCTAACAAATTCACCCTCTGGTGTAATCACAGAACAAATTCTTGGGGAAGTTCACAAAAGCCAGCATTCTTGTGAAAACATCCTTACAATTCAAGAGCGATTATTTAAGCAGCAGCCCATGAGACCTCATTACATAAACAGTTCTATTACTACATTAAAGCCTATTTTCTCTCGTCAACAAGATGCAGATTATCTGTGTAAATATATTTTTCTTAAGTGCACATCTACCTCACTGCCAAGACACAGCTTCCACATCAGAATCCTCTTGTTTTCTATGTTATTTAAATGCTTTTGGAATGAATCAATATTTCTGAGGAAGTAATTTACTTAAATATGTGTTCTTTAAAGCACAGGGAAATTGATTCTTAACTTCAACTCCAAAGACACAGTATCCTAGCAACTGGGTCAAGACAGATTCTTTGTCTAGTTCTAAAATAGGAAGAGCTATGGCTCATTTAAAAGCAGTCCACGATTTCTTGCATGGAGGAATGAATGAATGAGTGAATGAATGCAGCACACACAAAATAACTACTTGCATTTTTTCCTAATCAACTTACAGGGAATTTGCTGAATATCTTCCGTGATTTGCTTCTGATTTGACTTTGATGGGCTGGATAAACATAATGACAAACACAAGGTGGATAGATCCAGTCATTATAGTAATGTTGGATTTAGTAGGTGTTATAGACCAATGCCAACAGGTGAAATAACTCAGGAAGAATATAGCAGAATAAGATCCGACTCAGGTTTCTCATGTCAAAATTCTCTAAACTTTACATCCTTTCAATGGAAAGTCCAATGAAAATTTTGTCTTTAAGAAACTTCCCTCCTAATTGTAAAGAAGACATACCCAATAGAACCAGGGAGCTGCCTGAAAACAGGAATGAGTATCAATAAAAGTAAAGTAACAAAATCTTGTGTTTGTTGCTGTGCCTTTCCTTGGTAGCAAGAGCTATGCTAACACCTTAGCATCCTGAAGGAGATGGAGCTTGAGCAGGGCCTTAAAGGTGGGGCAAAAAAGGAAGCAAGTACTCCAAGTCTTTTGAGGGATAGGGAGCGGAGAGATGCTGTATGGGAAATGACCAGCTTGGGATGGCAGAGGGCCCTGCATCCCAGGTTTGTTGACTTTTTTTTTCCTTTGGTCAGTTGTGGGGCTTGGACTTAAGGGATGGGTGCTGTTCCTAAGCCTTTTCACTCAAAGTTGGAGCTCTACCACTTTGAATCCCAGCACCACTTCCGGTTTTCTGATGGTTAACTGGAGATGAGTCTCATGTATTTTCTTGCGCAGCTGGCTTTGACCCATGATCCTCAGATCTCAGTCTCCTGAGTAGCTAGTCTTACAGGTGTGAGCCACTGGCACCCCCCAGATTTTCTGGCTACCTAAGTGATCCTGATCCATTTGTATTTATTTTTCAGTAAATTACACATTTGCATCTTTTCTTATTCTAGTTGGTAGACTTCTTTAAGAACTTTTTATTTATTTTATCAGGTAGGCTCTTATGCTTTTGCCTCAAAACTTGACTCTCCTACCTCATGCTTCCCATATACCTAGGATTATCAAACTCAAGTTGTTTGCTTACTTTTTGCCCCTGCTTATTTTGAACTTGAATCCTTCTGATCTCTGCTTCTGAAGTAGCTGGGATTACAAGAGTGACTTATCATACTTAATCCTTGTTTTTTGTTAATTCACAGAAAGTATATATTATATATACACATTTATATATATATATATATATATATATATATATATAGTAGGGTTCCTCTCTACCTTATGATTTCATTTTTTCATAGTATTGTTTCTCATGTAACTTGGAGTTGTTGTTTTTGTCATATTAAAATTCTTCAGATGTGTAAAGCTTAAGGTACAAATTCTAGCCTTCATCTGCCTGGGAAGGAAATGCCAAAATTATAAAATAAAATTCCAATATTTTATCCTAGCATTTATGATTTTGGGTACAGTTACATATTTACATGCATTTGATCCATCTGGAATATAATTTGGTTTAGGTGTGAAGTAGAAATTTATTTTCATTTTTGCTACTGATTTGAAATGCCCAATTACCATACGTTAATCTTTCTATATATGGGTTGGTTTTAGTCCCTATTTCCTTACACTATGATTGCACATTGGCTTCATCATTATACTACCTTTTAAAAGCCTAATGCAGCATAGCACAATGGTTTGTTAACTGCTAGGTACACTTAAGGCACAGTGGAAGAAACACTGAGACTCCAGCCAGGCTGCAGGTCACCTTTCTGCCTCTGAGATCCATAGCTTAACCCTACATCATCTCACTTTCCCCATCTTTTCAATGGGTTGATAACATAGTGATTGCAAATGTAATGGATTTCTACGACAATGTGGATAAGGCAGTGCTTTGCACACAGAGGGAGCATTTTCAAAGGTCTGGCGCTTTCATCATGGTCTCAATCCCTCCCCCTCCCCTGGGAATGGCTTTGCATCCTGGTGTGCAATAAGGAGAACCTCTATGTGTTTGGGATCCCCCAAACATTTTTAATCATGGGCTTAATAATGGTTCTTTCAAAGATAATTAGAAGGCAAGTGCCAGGGGATCATGCCAGTAATCCTAGCTACTCAGGAGGCTGACATCTGAGGGGATCCCAGTTCAAAGCCAGCCCGGGGAAGGAACATGAGACACAATTAACCAATAAAAGGCTGGAAATGAAGCTGTGGCTCAAGTGGTAGAGCACTATCCTTGTGTGGGGGAAAAATCACCACCAACAACTAAACGACAGTACCTGAATCCTGAGTTCAAGCCCCAATACCAGCACCGCTTCCCCTGCCCTCCCCCCCAAAAAGAGTGAACAAGAGCCAGATGTCAGTGGCTTGCACCTAGAATCCTAGCTACTCAGGAGGCCGAGATCTGATGATAGAGCCCAGGCAGGAAAGTCTATGAGATAATTATCTCAGATTAATCAGCAAAAAGCTGGAAATAGAAGTGTGGCTCAAGTAGTAGAGTGCCAGCCTTGAATGATAAAGCACCAGCCTTAAGAGAAAAAGCTAAGGGACAGCACCCAAGCTGTGAGTTCAAGCCCCAATACCAGCACAAATCAATTAATTGATCACCAAATAATTTTAACACGAAGCTAATTAGAGGTATACGTTAAATGGTGACTTTTAAAGATAAAAGGTTTACCTCAATCCAGTAAAATAGACAAATAGAATTTGATATCAGCCTCAGCCATTCAAAAACAGGGTTTTCTTGACACTCAGAAGTTTGACTTCCTTTTGGTCTGTGAACTTGTGCTTTAATTGCCTTTACCCCACAGCATTTTATTTTAGCATAATGTGCTTGTTTTCAAGTGGCTTTTCATCACCCTGTCAGACTTCTTGCTGATATAAATAAAAAATACAAATTGAAAGTTTATTTCCTGTGACCACAAGGCTGTAGGTATGCACAAAATTTATCTTCAGGAAAAATAGATTGACATTCTAAATAAACTTCAAATATTTTTATGAATAATAATTAAACCTAAAATTAAAACTATATTAAACTGCTTGACTGTATGAGATGGATGGGTTTTTATTTTTTCAATGAGGTGGTATGTACATGGGTGGATATTACTTACTGCTTGGTAAGATGAGGTTTGGCACAAATTCTATCCTATTTTTAGCATTTATACATCTAAAAGTTAAAAAAAAACACTGGTTTATAAAAATAACTATATCGGGCTGGGTGTATTCCCAACTATTTCTGATCAGAGAATCATGGTTTGAGGCAAACAAGCTGGGAACAGGGGTGGACAACTGTAATCCTAACTACTTGGAGGACAAATATAGGAAGATTATGGTTGGAGTCTGACTGGACAAAAAGTGCAAGATCTTATCTGCAAAGTAACCTACAGAAAAAAAGGACTGGGGTCATGGCTCAAGTAATAGAGTACCGTGGCTCAAGTAGTATAGTACTTATCTAGCAAGCACGAGTCCAAGAATAGGACTGAATAGAAACTGTTTTGTCAATGTCATATTTTGCATAGTTCAAGCTGGCCCTCTAGTTTGCTGGCCCTTCAGCTCAATCCGTCTGTGTCTGCCTTCCAAATACTGTGATTACAGAAATGTATCACCATGCTAGCATCGATATCTGATTTGCCTATTGTCACCCACAAAGTTGTCCCACCCTAAGGCAATGTACCACATTGGAGTGTGCATTTTCATTACATGCTGGGGTAGGTAATTGGGAAGCAGAAGGTGAGAAAGATGTGATTAGAAGCTAAAACTAGTGTGAAGGACAAACTCAGGCATATATATATGAAATAAAAAACAGGGCTGAAAGCATGGCTTAGCAGTATTGCGTCAGCCTAGCAAGTATAAGGCCCTAAGTTCTAACCCAGTACACTACCACCACCACCACCACCAAGTGTGAAAGACAAGAGGAGGAAGAAGCCTGGGTAATATTGGCAAAGATTTGACTCACCTGCCAGGCAGCTCTGAAGTAAGTTGCCTAGGGCTGCCGTAACCAATTATTATAACTTCTGTAGTACAAGTAAACCGCAATATCTGCTCCCATGATTCTGGAATCTGGAAGCCTAAAGTCAAGGTGTAGGCAGCATTGGTTCCCAGGAAGGAGCAGGTGTTCAGGGAGAAACTGTTCTAGGCTTTTCTGGTGACTCCCAGGAGTCCTTGGCTTTCAGCAGTATTGACAGATTATCCCATCTCTGCCTCTGCCTTCCTGCGGCTTTCTCCTTCTTGAAGAGTGTCCGTTTAGCATATACTGTTCTCTCCTTCCCAGTCCCCTATGAGAAAACTCATGATCAGATTTAGGGCCTCCATCATCAAGGATGAACTGAAGATCCTTAATAACATCTACAAAGCCCCTGATTCTGACCAGACTTCATAGTCTCTCCAGGACAGGCAGCAAACCCTTTGTAAAAGGGCTAGCTGGGCAGCACCTATACTTTTTGTGAAGTACAACGGGGTGATTGTAAACACCAAGCTGAAGAAACACAGGAAACATGTTGAGGCTCAGAAGACAGGCAAGATCCCCAAGAGGATGAACTTTAGAAGTGAGAACCGATGGAAACTTCTGTTTGTAGAAGCCTTTGAGTACCCCAATGGGGACAAATAATTCAGTTTGAGAATATAGTTCAAGCTAAATCAGTTTCCTACACCTCCAGTTATTTCAGAGAACTTTAAAATCGTACTTTAATATCACCTTATTTTTGTATGTTGAAGCTAAACAACCTTCAAGGTAGACTCAAGAAAAACCATGTTTTGGATGATCAGGCCACTAAGATAATTTGTGGTTCATAATATTAACTTTAATAAGTAAAAATAAGTCACAGATTTACAGGTCAACTGGGGAGCTTCCTGCCAAGGTTCCCCAAAAGCACAGCCAGTAGGCTGTACAGAAAGGGACTGAAGGAATTGGCTGGCAGGTCTATTAATATCTGTAGGGATATCTGAGAAGCTAGAAACTGGCAGGAATTAATGTCTTGGGAATGAATTTCCGTTAGGAATCTCTGCATTCTCAAGAGCTTTCAAGTTATTGGACAAAGTGTGCCCAAATTTTCAAGAGCGACCTCCTTGAGTTAAAGTCAAACTGATTGTTGATGTTAACTACACCTGCAGCAGCATCTTCATAGCAACACCTAGGTAGGTGTTCAATGAAACAACTGGCTACCACACCACCAGCCACATCCAGGCAACTACCATAAAAGACACTCCTCACCTTCTCAGTTGAGACATGGAAGAAACAAGGTAGGTTACTAGGCTCAAAAGCACCTCACTGTAGCCAGGAGAAAACTGGCTAAGGCACAGATCATAGAGCTGGCCAGGAGAAATAGAAGCCTCCCAGTGCAATTATGAATTCCTCTGCGGTTCCTCATGCAACTCCAAGTCTTAAAGCCCAAATCATGATGCCTTAGAGCAACTTCTTCATTTGACAATAAGGTCTAGAGACATTAAGCCATGAGAATTGTGTTCTTGGTTAAGGACATTGCCCACCACCATGCATTGTTTTCATGTAAGGCACAGATGATTGTACTCCAGCTGTGCTGTGTTATTGTTTGGATTCTTCAAGATATCTTCTCTCCTAGAGGCAAATTCATTATCCTTGACCTCCAGGACTATGGAATGGCCAACAAAACATAAATAAAACCAATATGATTATGTGAAAGCTGAATTACTTAAGTCCCGATCAATGTGGTTTCGGAATGTCATTTTGTGGCTAGATACTGGCTCTGTTTCCACAGCAAGACTACAACTCCAGCAGTTTGTCTAAAGATAAGCTTGTTGCCTCGCCCTTTCTCCTACCGTCATGGTTCTCTCAGAAGATGCCAAGGGCAGCTCCATTTTAGTAGCTGAGATTGCAGTGAATTAATTGCCCCTAATCTGTCTCATATCACATCACACCCACTGTGCTGGCTCATTCAGATCTCAGAAGTCACTCTTCCAGATCAGCTTCAGCCATCAGTTACTTCACTCAGCCCTTCCCGCCATGGCTACTAAGGAATAACATTTTCCTATCTTCCTAATAAAGCTGTGGGGAAGCTTCACTTGAACATCTAAATCCCAACCGTCATAAAGAGAGGCCAGTATGAAGTTGGCCAAGCAAGGCAGCCAGGGTTGCCACTGGAGACTAGAGGGCAGAGGGAAGTCTGTTCCAGCTTGGTAAATCTGGGAGGCAGATTGGTGAGCAAGTCCTATTTCTTCTTCAATGATCCTCTGTGACAAAAGCTCCAGGTTTCTTTTCCACCAGGGTCTTAACATTTCGCATATGTGTTGCTTATTATCTCTTCAGATAATAAGCACAACATTAATTTTATTTTAAAAGTTTTTGCTTTATCTATAAGTTAACTTTAGAAAATTGTTGTCTATTTACAGTGCTTAGCTGAAGGAAAGGAAAATTCCTAAAACCATGATATTCTCCCTTCCTCCACTCTGTCCCCTTTCCACCCCTAATGAAAGTTAACCAATAAGCAGAGAGGAGGGGGAGAGAATGAATGTAATTTAGCAGTACCACAGAGTTTCCTGTGTCTCTAGGCAGGGAGGGAGAAAAAAAAATCAAATCTCTGGGTACCACGTGTCTTCTGAAATAGCAGTGAAGAAAAATAATTTAGCAAATGCTATTACTTTTCACAGCTAAAGTCATGATTTTCTTCTCACCAAATCAAGGCTTAGAATTCTGATATCATTTTTAACAATCCCTAATTCTTTATTTTCCAGAGTAAATAGGTTTGGGAAATGGCCAGTGGAATTTTCCACTTCAGTTAGCCACAGTGGGGAGTTTACATTGTAACACAATTGCAATGAAGTTTAGTAATGAGCATCACAATGGAAAATTAATAAAAGCTCAGTGTAGCCCAGCCCATTCAAGTAATTGTCAATTAAGGCTACAATCAATACCGAGGTAATAGCTCATGAACAAGGATAGTTGGGTACTTACTTCATTAATGTCGCAAATCGATGTCAACCATTTGAGAGTAAGTGCAGAGAAATGAGCTCATATATTGGAGGTAATCATAGTTAGGAAACTTGCTGACTGAAAGAAGACATAGAGAGTAGAGTCTGGGTATACTAACATTAGAAGGCAAAAGCCTTTGTTCTGACATTTGATGTCAAAATCCTTTGAAAGTACCACAGTGTTCTTTCCTATTCTTGGGACAATGATCAATTTGCACTTATTGTCCTTTCTTGTGTATGTCAGTTCCCATATATGGATATAATTTTTTTCATTCTCATTAGAAAATGGCTACATGTGTCAGGTGCCAGTGGCTCATGCCTATCTCATGAGGCTGAGATCTGAGCATCACAGTTCAAAGCCAGCCAGGGTCAAAACAGTCCCCGTGAGACTCTTACCTCTCATTAACTATTCAAAAACTGGAAGTGGCGCTGTGGCTCAAAGTGGCAGAAGAGTTCAAGGACAGGTCCCAGACCCTGAGTTCAAACCCCACAACCGACCAAAAAAAAAAAAATGCAATAAGCATGCCATCCATAATCCTTTGCAGCACTAGGCAACTCTCCCCAAACTATGTTTATCCATTCTGCAGGTAGGCCTTCAAAAGGCTTTCATTTTAAAAATTTGTTCATTAGCATATCGTTATGATTATCTTCAAGTGGTTGTACATGGAATTTCAAGTTAACAAGTCCATTTATTTATTTATTTTCACGATGCATATGTCACCACTTCCAGCATTCTTTCCCCCTCCCGCCATTTTACCCCATCCCTACCTGTCTCCTCAAGTTTCTTAGTTCCTCAGAAGCCATTTCCTTAGAGAATAATGCACCTTCTACTGCTCCTCCATACCCCAAACAGCATCTGAAACAAACACCTGCATAATATGAAGTCAGCATATATTCTGAAACCCAGAAATACAATTGGTATAGCTAATGGAAAGACAAGGGTCAGAGAATATCCCCAAGCAGTGTATGTTGCTGACTGCCTGTTGTACGTTGAAATCTAGCACTACGAGCAAACCTATCACTATAATCATATTAGTCAGTTCCATCATTGTCCATTACTAGGCAAAGAATGTCCTGCCCTCACAGTACTGTTTGAGAATTTATGGATTTTCTTTCTGACCTCCCACTCTTCACCAGCAGGTGCAGCTTGGGTTTGCACTTTCACCTTCATACTCTTTCAAATCTTCTCCTGGGTACTCATAACTCCAGCCTGCTTCGTGTTTCTCCTCATGTCTCAGTTCAGATGTGAGCCCTCGTAGACTGTCTGTGTGTTGGTAATGTTGTATTTGTGGAAAAGGGAAATATGGTGACGGGTCTGGAGCCACAGAGTTAGAGATCAGCTTGAGTTAGAAGGCAGGGAGGGAATGTTAATTCTCACCCTGGGAGGTTGTACGTCTGATGGTCTATGGACTCCCATCATCCTGGTTGGTGTCAGAGACATTTAATGAAGAACATGTTTAGAGATCCATGGAAAAGTAATTTTCTGGGCAAAATAGGAATAGGGTTTAGGATTATGGGAGCAGCTGCACCCTTATTCCTTAAAATAAGAGAAGGTTTTTTTTTTTTTTTTGTTTTTTTTTAGTATGTGGAAAAGTTAAAGCTAAGGGTTAGGGAAAATTTATTAGTGTTGCCAGCATTAGGCACTGAGACTAGGTTCCACATAGCTCATTTAAAGAGGTATCAACTAGTAGCTAAGAAACAAGGGATTAGGAAGTCCCCTAAGTTTCTCTGGGTATCCATTCTTATTTGTGAGCAATGTCTAATATAACATTGTACTTGGCAGGAGAGAAAGGTGTCACATCTACAGTCCTTAGCATCTTTAGAGCCTAGCACAGGCTAGGTTGGCATACATAGATCTGGGTAGGAATCTAGGAAACACCAACAAAATGCTTCAAATTATTCACAATTAATCACAGTGATAGAAAAATGTTATTTGTGCACTGAATTCATCTTCTTTTCAAAAGCAAATGTTCTCCATGAATCAGCCAAGGTGTTCATAATTATCCAAAAGCAACAGAGTCCTCTGACCCTTGCTAATTCCAGCAGAGCTGTAAATTGGGGCACACACACACATGCAGTTTGAGAAAGCTGTTTCTTTCCCTGTCACTTCATCTGTCAGCCATCAGTGAAGAGAAGGATTCTGTGGTGCTATTGTACAGCCAGGAAATGGGGTGTCCCAATGGAGCCCCACCCCAATGAAGCTGCAGACAAGCCCTGGATGACCCCACCACTAAACTGTTCACATTTTATAAGCCTACTTGCTGGGAGATACTTTCTCCACAGATTTAAAATATTAAGTGTTTACTATAGCACTTCATGAAGAATCTCCCTCCACAATGCCTCCTCTGAAAATGACCCGCCCCCTGCATTTTGCTGCAGGAAGGCCTATTGTTGCTCCATATGTGGTATGAGGAGATGGTATCTCCAGCATCCCAAGTTGCTTTTTAACAAAGCATGCAGGCATGCACCTAGCTTCACCATGCTCAACTCCATCCTTCCAGGATCCAACCTACTCCCTCCACTACTCTACATGGTAGTCACCAGCAAGCTGGTGATCAGAACTTTAGAACTGTGTAATCACCTTCCTCCTCAGCCCGGTCACCTTGATTGAGTTATGCTCAGATATGCCTGGAAAAGGCTCTGGGGAGGTGTGGGGTGGGAGAGGATTCAAGAAAGCCACTCGAAACCCACAACTCTATCTGTTGTTATTTACTATCTCACAGAAAATCCTTTCATGAGGACCATAAAAAATTTCTTTGATCCCATACTAGAAAGAGCTAAAGCTTTTCTTCAATCACTGGTTTTCTATTCTTGACATTTTCTTCCTGGGGACCCAGAAAGTGACCTTTCTTTCTTTTTTCACCAGCTGCTAGAAGACTTTCTGTAATTCACCTTAACTCAAAATTGTTCAGCAAGGATGCTTAACCACTAACTTTAACCCTAGATTTTGTCTTATTTCTCTAGCGTAACATTCCCTTGATCAGATCTCATCATTTACTTATTTATTTTTTTGTGCCAGTCTTGAACTCAGGGTCTGGGTGTCCTCAAACTTTTGTGCTCAGGCTAGCACTCTACTACTTGAATCACAGCTCTACTTCTGGCTTTTTGGTAGTTAATCGGAGATAAGGGTCTCACAGACTTTCCTGGCTAGCTTCGAACCTTGACCATCCAATCTCAGCTTCCTGAGTTAGGATTACAGGCATGAGCTATCCGTGCCCAGTTGTGATTTTGTGACTTAATAAGGCATATAGCTCCCTACTCAATTTCAAAATGTTTTCAAAGTGGCTAAGTATAGTAGTGCAGATACAATATGTAGCTATTCAATGCAACTTCTCAGGAAGAGGAGATAGGAGGATCATTGTCAGAGGTAGCCTAGAGAAGTTAGCATTAGACCCTATCTGAAAAATCAAAGTTAAAACATAAGGACTAGGCGAATGGCTCAAGAGATAGAGCACTTGCTTAGCAAGTGTGAGGCCATGACTTTGATGCCTGTATAAGAAAAAGTTTGGAACTAGTGGATGCATAAATACTTAAAGAGCATCTATTCTAATATAAATTAAGCACTTACTTTCTTCCAGACACTGGGTTTGGTACTGAGGATCTTACAGAAACAAAAAGCAGAAGGCTGTTCTGGAGGATTCTAAAGGCTGAGTGTGTAGTCATACCCAGTGGACATCAGTAGACTGCTTTTACCTGAACCCCGGGAGGTGTGTTAGCTAAAACCATGGTTGTGCAGCTTATGAGACATTTTTCTTTCCTTTCCCACATACCTGCCACATGTGGGAATTGTGGCAATTGGTTTTCTGCTTCTGTATTCTGTGTGTCTGTGTGTGTTGTTCCTCTGGAATGCTGCTCCTCCAGCCAGTTAATACCCACAAATGACAGGCAGAAGAATTTTAATTATTGCTCTTTTAAAAAAAATATCTTCAGGGCTGGGAAGGTGGCTCAGTGGTAGAGCGCTTGCCTTGCATGCATGAGGCCCTGGGTTCGAATCCTTAGCACCACATAAGCAGAAATAAAAGCCAGAAGTGGTGCTGTGACTCAAGTGGTAGAGTACTAGTCTTGAGCTGAAGTGCTGAGGGACAGTGCTCAGGCCCAGAGTTCAGGCCCACAATATATATACTTTAAGCTGGGCACCAGTGGCTCACGCCTGTCATCCTAGCTACTCAGGAGGCTGAAATCTGAGGATCAAGGTTCAAAGCCAGGACAGGAAAGTCTGTGAGACTCTTATTTCCAATTAAGCACCAGAATATTGGAAGTGGCGCTGTGGTTCAAGTGGTAGAGCACTTGTCTTGAGCTGAAGAACTCAGGGACAGCACCCAGGCTCAGAGTTCAAGCCCCACAACTGGAAACAAAAAATTACCTTCAAATAGTTGTACAAAGTTGTTTCAATGAACATATGCATTTACGTGTGCAATGTGTCTCGATCGCCACCCCTTCTGTTCTTTGGGATATGGCAAGGCCTAAACTTCCTGTCTTCATTCAGGTCTCCAATGTCACCTTTCAGTAGGCTACCATCTAATTGGACGTACTGTTATTATCAGCCCTGCCTCTTCATTAGGGATCCAATGGCTCAACATCTTTGACTTCACAACTGCTCAGCCCAGGTTGACTGCTGAATTCCACACCCACTACTGAAATAACCTTCTGACAGCACAAATTGCTTAGCTTAATCAATAGTAACTAGTGTTATTTGTGTGTGCCAGTACCGGGGCTTGAACTCAAGGCCTCCTAATCTCATTCAGCTTACATGCTCATGGATGAGACTGAGGCTTTATCTCTTGAGACATGCCTCCAATCTGGCTTTTATTGCTGGTTAACGAGATAATCTCCCATACTTTTCTGTCCACCCTGGCTTTATTTAAATCATGATTGTTAGATCTCAGCCTCTTGGGTAGCCAAGATTAGAGGAGTGATCTACTAATGTTCAACTAATCCAAATTTTATAAATACATGATTCACAAAAAAATCACATACATGAATGCATATATGTGCACACATACATGTACACACATACAGAGGCTGTCAAATTCTGGATGGCAAAATTGTGGATGGGCTTTATTGTTATTTTCCATACATCTCTACCTTTTTGGCCATGAATATATACATATATCTATATATATATATCTATATATTAGAATTGTATTTTAAAATGTCACTTCCCTGTTGGAGGGTGGTGCAGGTGGGAGAGTTTTCCAGATAAAACACGTGATGCCCTCCCTGCTCAATTTAAATTTCAGATGTGACACATTTTTAAAAGTATGCCCTGCTGTGTCACATCTGATACCTTAGACACTAAAAGATATTTACTGTTCTATGAAATTCAAATCTAACTACGTGTCTGTGGGTTTTTAATTTTCTTTTCTAAATCTGGTCAGTCTCCATCTAGCAATCCTAGAGGGTGGAGCTGCTCCTTAGAATAAATAGAGATTCCAACTTCTCAGGTGTTTACTTGGTGCCAAGTGTTGTATGTATTGATTTTAGTCCTGTGCTTTAGAATAGGAATCACGTTCTTAGGAGAGGGTGTGATTAAGACCACATAGCAAGCAAGTATAGAGCCAAAATTTGAACCAAAATTGTCTCTTTTTTTAGCAGTATTAGGATTTAAGCTCAGGTCCTTGTGCTTGTTAAGCAAGCTCTCTACCACATAAACCATACGTACTTCCAATGCGTTTGACTTGTTATTTTTCAGATAGGATATGCTCAGGCCAGCATGAGACCAGGATCCTTGCAGTTGGGATGGGCATGTGGTATGACACTCATCATTGTATTTGAGATAGGGGATTATTATTATTATTATTATTTTGCCATAGCTGGCCGCAGACCTCAATCTTCCTATCTTCACTTCCAAAGTAGCTTGTATTACAGGCATGAACTACCACATTCAGCATGAAACCAAGACTGTGTTCTGTTAAACAGAATGCCTTGGCCCTGAAAATATTTAGACCTCTGCTGTCTACCTGTGGGCTGAGCTCTACACCTGTAGTATTGAGATGAGGAGAGAAGGTAGTACATGTTCCTTCCATTCTGATCAATCCACCAACTTTGAAAGTGAGCAGATACCTACAACCAACTGCTATTTACCAGGGACAAAGGACACGTGGTAACTGTGAGGGACCATATGCTCCAAAATTCTCTTCCCTGTGTTCTGGTCCCTGAGATGCCTGTACCCACACCTTCCCCATCTCCTACGGAGAGAAGGAGAGACTGGAATTCAGCCACTTACTAGTTTAATCGTTTGCTACAAGTAAGCTTTACTTAGACAAGTAAGCTTTACTTAGACAGGAGGAGAGATGCCTGTAGCATCTGGACCTGAATGAAGGTCCTGGCAGATAGTTTCTCAAGACTGAGAAATGAGGGCTAGAAAAATCTTTAACTTCAGAATAAATATTCAGGCAAGTTTTCTTGAATAGAGTTAGCAGTGAAATGAATTATTCTCACCTTTTGCTATTTTCAAGCCTTGGAAGTTAGTCATACATTAAGTATTAAGTAAAAACATTGGGGAAAACCAGTAGCATACACTTTTGTTGGAGCATCTACCATTTCCTTGGTGGTGTGACTTTTTAGATCCAAGTCTCTTTCGAGTAGCTTGATTGCCTATGAAAAAGACAAGGGAAAGAGCAAGATGCATAGCTTGACTCATACAGTGAAGCTAAAACTTAAATCCAGATCTTTGATGTTAAAAATCCATGCTGTCTTACTGACTACAGAGCATTCTCATCAATAGATGTCAACTGGGAAGTGGCGCTGTGGCTCAAGAGGTAGAGCACTCTCCTTGAGCTGAAGAGCTCAAGGACAGCGCTCAGGTTGAGTTCAAGCCCCATGACCATCTAAAAAGAAATAGATGTCAATTCTCGGGGCCACTCAGCCCTCATTGGGTCTTCCCATTTCCAGCTTTGAACTCTGATCATCTCTTCACTTTTTCTTGTGGCTGCAAGAGCTTGCACTCAACTCATGCAGCAATAGTCGTGCCAATAGCCCATTTTCTTGCCCCTGTGGGAGAGGGCAGACAGTGCATTGTCCTCTGGTTTTGGAAGTCTCAAGTGCCAGTGGTCCTCACTGGAAATGTCTGATGATGCACACTTAATTGTCTGATTGCTCTTCCATGACTCACTTTCCAGTTTGTCTCCTGGCATTTCCTTCATCTTCCAAATAGAGTTCTTTAGTGCTTCAGTACTGACCCTGGGCTCTATTCTGGGGGAACTCCAAGACAATCATGTTGCTTGGAAATCATATTTCCTGAACTTCTTAGCACTCTTTATTATTGTTGGGTTAGTCATTGGGTGGGATCGTAGTACTGATTTTTCTCTTGTCTGCAAGGCACACATTTTTTTTTTAAAAGAAAAAAGGATAAAGTTTTACCTTTTGTTTAGCTTTCTTTGTTAGACAGTATTTTTTATAACTATCCTACTACAAAAGTCACTGATTTAAGATGTATAGTTCTGTGATCTTATTGACAGAGTTGGGAAACCCTCACCACTATGTAATTCCAAAACATTCATCACTTCAAAAGAAAACCCATCCATGTTACAGTTACCCCCATTCCTCCTGCTCCTACCACTGGCAACAATCAATCTGGATTTTCCCTCTGCGCAGTTTATATAAATAAAATCATATAAAAGATGGTCTTTACTACCAGGCTTCTTTCATTGTGGGTAATGTTTGAAAACATTAAATGTGTAGCACGTCAGCACTTGTTTCCTTTTGATAAATTCCAATATTATTCCCGCAATAATATTCCAAAACATACGATATTGTATTTGTCCATTCATCATTTGATGTACAATCGGCTGTTTTGGCTATTTTGAATACTTAATACAAACACCAGCATACGAATTCCTGTTTGCACATCTGCTTTCTTTTCTCTAATGTGTTTACTTAAGAGTGGGCTGTGGGGGTTATATAGTAACTCTCTGGTTAGCTTCTTCAGGAACTGACAAACTGTTTAAAAGTGGATACACACATCATCAGTGTATAGTGTCACCATATTTCCATGTCCTTGCCAAACATTATTTTCAATATTTTCTTTTTGTTTTATAAAGTTACAGCCATCCTAGTGGGTGTGAAGTGATACTCCATTGTGGTTTTGATTTACATTTACTTAATGACTAATGAGGTTAAGCATTTTCCCAAGTGTTTTTGACCTATTTGGGTGTCTTCTTTGAAGAAATGTCTCTACATACTTTTGCTCACATTTTAAATGGAGTCTTCTGTTTATTGTTGAGCTATAAGAGTATTTTTCATATTCTGGATACTAGACACTTAGATGTTTTGATTTGGCAAAATCTTCTCCCATTCTTTGAGTTGGTCTTTTACTTTCTTGGTGGTTTCTTATATTTGTTGTCTTAGATTTTCTTCTAGGAGTTTTACTGTTATTGCTCCACATCTATTTCGTGTTAACTTTTGCATATGGTGTGAGGTGAAGGGTCAAACATCACTGTTTTGGCTATGGCTAAATTCCTACAACATGTGTTTAGAAGATTGTTATTTAGCCTCATTGAATATTTTCAGTATCTTAGCAAACAATCAATTGACTATAGAGCCTGAGTTAATTTCTGAGCTCTCAATTCTATTCTATTGAGCTATGTAGCATGTCTATGCCAGTACCACGCTCTGTGGATACTATTATTACTTCATAGTAAGTTTTGATTTTGGCTCTATGATTCTTCGAACTTTGTTCTTATTTTGCAAGATTGTTTTAGCTATTCTGGGTCCCTTGCCTCTTCTCCCCCTACCCCCCAGCTGGAGGTTTTTTTTTTTTTTTTTAGCTTCCTTCTAAAGACTCTCTGGCATGTGCTGACCTAGCTGAGAAAGAAGGAATCCATGCATCTTCTAGGGAAAGATCTTCTAATTAGGTAAGAGCAGTGTGCCCTCAAATATCTCCTTCACTGCCAGAAACCCCATTATTAGACTTTGATTCCTTTAAGTCAGAGACTTTTGAAAGATCACAGGAGTCAGTTGGGCCGCGGCGCAGAGGGAGTCCAGGCAGGAGTCCTGTGGAAGGTTTAAGGGGCCATCTCCTGAGGGGCACAGGCGTCAGGGGCCCACAGAGCTCTGCCCTATGCTTGCTGTGTGATGTGGGTTAGATACTTAGCATTTTTGAGGTTCCATTTCTTCATTTGCAAGTCAGGGATAATAATAACCACCTTATACAATTAGGAAGATGGTGAATAGGATTACGTTTCTAAAGTGCTTAGCAGGGGAGGAGAAAGGGGCCTTCACACACACATATATTTTTTTAATTAAAAAAAATTTTTTTACATGTGCCTGCCTGTTCCAAACTCAAGGTGTAGGGATGAGGAGGTGGGAGCGAGCTGTGAATGATTTGAAGGCCAGTGTCTTCCCAGGCCTATCTGCCTAGAGAGGCTCCTACCACAATGAGGAGAACCAGGGAAACTGAAAAATTAGAGGCACAAGGAAGCAAAGGACAGACAGGGTGATCATTCTAGACGGATCAGAGGTGGGAAAGAGGCTAGAAAAAGAAAAGGTGATGTAGCCTTCAGACCAGACTGGAAGAGACATAGAATTCAATATCAGTGAGGAAGGATATTCGGTCTTCTGAGTTTTAGCTTTAGAAAAAAAAAAAACAACTTAGCAAAGAAGGCTCACATTAACACACAGCACAGACTTTCAGGGCTCATTTTCTTCCTGAAATCCTACTTTCTATAATCTTTTACAGACTGCACGGGAAAGCAGGTTCATGTTGATTTTTTATATACATATTCATTTATTCACTGGTACTTGCCGGATGCCCTAAAGTTATTTGAAAAGCTGATTTATGGCTAAGCTTGTTCTGGGGTTCTTTGAAGACCACAGACTATTGTTTACTTGCTGCACACAATGGGGACCACTGACCCCTCTTTCTTACTGGGCCCCAGCTCCTAATACTTACACTGGCATGGAGTCTGAATGGGATGGCAGTTGCTTGTCAGCCTGAAGATTGTAAATTACATTTTGACCTCTCCACACACACCCACAGACGCTCAAGACAGCTTAGTAGAATATCCAAGAACATGCCCAGCACAGGACTGAGGGCTCCTGACTCTTAAGTGATATCCAGTGGCTCTATTCTGGTACTCTTTCCTCCATGGGAAAGAAAGGGACAAGGAGGAAATTTTCTTTATGGAAGTATCGGAAAGGTCTGCAATCCTAGGGTAAGGGATCCTTTCTTCCAGAATTCTCTGAGGCCACAAGTCCATTTGTTCTGAGGTTTCCAGGGGAGAGTATGGTTCAGCTCCATTTCAAGAGTCCTGGTGATTTGCCACTACTCCCTTCTGTTAGTATCTCTTGATGTTTTCCATTTCTATTTTTATAGGACATTCCTTCTTGTTTTGCTCAATTTGCTCAATTTGCATTCCAAGTAGGCCTCACTTCCTCCCTATCCTTCTACATTCTCAATGAAGATTTATCAGGTACATATTGGGCTGAAGCTTTATTGTATTTTCACTTCCTCTTTCTGTGGAGAAGAAACATGTGTGTGAGAAGCTTTATTGAGCCCACTTTTTAAAGGTGGAGACAGACACTCAGAAGAGTGAAGTACTGGCATATGAGTAAACCCCAGTGCTGGAATCTGAAGCCAAATCCTTCTACTTTAGTGCCAATTCCAGGGCCAAATCCCAGCAAACGTACTTTCCACTGTAGCAGAGCTACCGCCACTAAAGGCCAGGTGAATTGCTTTTAAATGGATTTGGCTGCAAATAAGAACCTCAGAACACATGTGGCTCAAGCGCATGATAGGCTCATTTTTCTCACATAATGAAAAACTCTGTGTGTGGATTATCTGCACCCAAAGACCTCAGCTAAGATGGGTACTGAATCTTGCATAGGAGGCTCACTCTGAGATTTCTGCTTCTGTCTCTGGCTAAATGGTTAACAGGGATGGTCCCAGGCATAAAAATAAAGAGAAAGTTAGGTGGTAGGTTTAGGTGTTTGAACATAGGGGCCTGGGTGCAGTCCCTTAGCTTTTTCACTCAAGGCTGGTACTCTACCACATGAGCCACATCTCCACTTGCAGTTTTTTGGTGGTTAATTGGAGATTAAAGAGTCTCGTGGGCTTTCCTGCCCAGGCTGTCTTCAAACCTGCCTTCTCAGATCTCAGCCTCCTGAGTGGTTGGGATTTCAAGTGTGAGCCACCAGCTCCTGGCACTTTTCAGATTCTTGGCTGGAATTCTTTCTTTGGTCCTCTCCTTCATAAAGCCGCCTCGTTATTTTCTGAGGCTCCTTAGAAGCATCCAGTAGTTGTTCACATCTAAAGACCATATTTAACCTTGCTTGCATCCTACAGGGAATACAGTGCTGGTCTCAGAGTCTCACCAGTATGGATGGATGGACAGAACTGTCTTCCCCAGAATTTCATAACAAAGGAAGAGCCTCAAAAGTGATTAGTGGCGGCCATATAACCCCTGTTTTCACTGTATTTGATGTTGGTATAATTTGGAGAGGGGAAGGGAAAAAACAAAATGTTTGAATAGGGATACAGATTGACCCATTGCAACAATGAGATGTACAAGATGCTATTTAGAAAAATGAATTTTACAATTTAGGCGGGGGTGGGAGTGGGGGGATGGGGAGGGGGGTGGGGAGTGTAGTTGAGGAGGTGGGAGGGACGGGATGGTAGGGGAAAAACAAAGGAGGAGGCAACAATGCTGGATAACAAATGTACTCATTGCCTTGCTCATGTGATCGTAACCCCTCTGTACAGTATTTTCACAATAAAAAACTTAACTTTAAAAAAAAGTGAGTGGTGGGGCTGGGAAGGTGGCTCAGTGGTAGAGTGCTTGCCTTGCATGCATGAGGCCCTGGGTTCGATTCCTCAGCACCACATAAGCAGAAAAAGCCGGAAATGGTGCTGTGGTTAATGTGGCAGAGCGCTATCCTTGAGCTGAATAGCTGAGGGACAGTGTCCAGGCCCAGAGTTCAGGCCCAATGACCGGGGTGTGGAGGGGGAGGGTAGTGCATGGTGGAAGAGGGAAGCCAAGATCCCGAGCTATGGGAGCAGGTCGAGCCCAAAGGAGGTGGGAAGGGTGTCAGCTGTCTTAGTCTGCCCAACAAAGAACAGGGGAAGTAACTGAAAGGCCGGGGGTGAACCTGTATCTGTTTTTGTCATCTTACTCAATTTTATCTATAGAGAGGAAATGCTTGCACAAATCATAATGATATTCTTTCTAATGTCTGATTTCCTTTCATTTATTTTAACCCTGGTGGTGTTAAAGCTGAGTTCCCTGATAGTTACATATGGGAGCAAGCAAGGCTGTCTGGAAGATGCTGGGAAGTCTCCTGCTCTGGAAACCCCCAGAACCCTAGTGCTGTGCCATGGCTACAGTTTGGGGCTTTAGTTTTTCCTTTTGTTAAGCACCTCCTAGTGTCTTTTTCCTTATCACTCTATTCTCCTTGCCTTTTATTTATATATGTATATATATGTATATTGTTTATATATATATGTATATATATTGTTTTGGTCGGTTGTGGGGCTTGAATTCTAGGCCTGGGCTCTGTCCCTCAGCTCTTCAGCTCAAGGCTAGCACTCTACCACTTGAGCCACAGCGCCACTTCTGGCTTTTTCTGTTTATGTCGTGCTGAGGAATCGAACCCAGGACCTCATTCATGAGAGGCAAGTACTCTACCTCTGAAACACCTTCCCAGCCCCCCTTTTTATATTTTTTATTTCATACATTTAAAGAAGAAAAAAACCTATTATCTCACTATTTAGGTAATCATTTTTGTGTATTTTGATAATTTAAAAACCCAGTTGTCAGCTGGGCGCGGGTGACTCGTATCTGTAATCCTAGCTGCTTAGGAGGGTGAGATCTGAGGATCATAGTTTGAAGCCAGCCTGGGCAGGAAAGTCTGTGAGACTCTTATCTCCAATAACCTAGTCAGAAAAAGCCAGCAATGGCACTGTGGCTCAAGTGGTAGAGCGCTAGCCTTGGGTATACAGAGGCTCAGGGACAATGTCCAGGCTCTGAGTTTAAGCTCAGGACTGGTATTAAAAAAATAAAAATAGAAATAACCCAAAACAAAAAAATAGTTAAGTATAAAAGATATAAAAGCTTCATACCTCATCTCTAAGTCTCTGCCACAAAGGTAGCTCCAGGATTTTTTTATTGTTTCAAGAAAATGTGTCTATACGTATATAATTGCATATCTAATTCCTATAAAATTGACAGCAAAGGGATGATTCTGTACTCACCATCTTCTGCCATTTTCCCTGAGAATTCACAAATACTTCATTCTTTTTCAAAGCTGCAAACTACTCCACCATATTTGGACTCTATACATTATGCAGCTAAATCCTTTATCAGTAGTTTACTTCTCCTTTTTCTCTAGCACAAACAATCCTATTGGGAACACATTTGTACATAGCTTTTACGCAACATCTGCAGGTAAATTATATAGGAAAACTCCTAGCAGAGTAATTGTCATGTAAAACAATACGTAGTTTTAAAATTAGATTGATTCTGCCAAGTTTCCTTTCAGCACTGAATGAATCTACCACAATGCTTGAGCCTTTCTGGCCTTCTCAGAACAGACGGTCATCTCTGTAGCTTCTTACAATCTGCATTAAAAATAATCTCAAATTGCTGTTTAATTTACATTTCTGTGAGTAATATTGAGCACATGTTTAGTATTCACGGACTACTTTTTATTTTCACTTTTTTGTAATTGCCTCTTTAAATACTTTGTCCGTTCCCCTCCCCCTGTTTTTGTTTTTGATTTTTAAAAATGAAACAAATGAGCCTTTTTCCTGTCATGTAACATACACGTGTTCCCAGATGTCACTTCTCTTTCCCCATCACAACTTTTATATCATCAGATATCAATCTTTTTCGCTGTGGCTTCTGTGTTTGAGTCCTTCTAAGAAAGATCTTTCCTATTTCATAAGCATGAATTTAACCACTTAGTTTTCTCAGAATCTTGCATATTTTAAACATGTTTTCATAAAGTTGGGGATTGATTTTTAGAATGTTTAAAGTTTCTTGATTTGCGTTTAAATTGTTGATCCACTAGAAATTAATGTAATATAATAATTAAGTAGGGACCTAGATTTACTTTTCCCTCCAGTTGCTGTTGATCCTACACCATGAATTGGTTGCTAATCACCTTTTCTTATTGTTTGAAATGTCAACATTGCTTCTGTTCTCATAGGAATTTGGTTTATTTCCTTCCTTCTTCCTCTCTTCCCTCCTCTTCCTTCTCTTCTTTCCTCTCTCTCTTCTTCCCTTCTTTCCACCTCCTCTTCCTTCTCCTCTCCTACTCTTCTCTATCTCTCACTGTCTATTTCCATGTCTCAGTCTCTCTCAGTGTTTCTGTCTGTCTCTCTCCTTTGAGAAAAACGGGGTCTTGCTATGTAGCCCAATCTCCCTTCAAACCCAGTCACCACAGTGTACCACCATACCCAGACTTTATTCTCACTTCTTGGTCTATTTTTTCCCTAATACCAGTCTATTTTCATTATTATATTTTATAATAGTTTTAGTTATCAGAATATGCTAATTTTTCATACTGCTTTTCATTTTCAAGAACTTTTCTGATTAATCTGTGTAATTAGTTTTTTTAATAAAGGAACTAATATTATTTTAGCTTAGACTAATATGTCAAAATTTGCTATTTCAGTTGGGATTTATTCCAATTTTTAAAATAATTTAGGAAGAAGTGATAATTTTCTGTCAAAGGCCATAGTTTGTCTTTCTATGTTAAGTCTTTTTGAATTAGTTCCTAGATTATTAGAGTATTTTTAATAAAAAAAAAAGTCCTGAAAATTACTCCTTACATTTATCCCTTGGATCCTTTGGGTTCCTATTTTAAATGGGATCTTTTAACAATGTCTAAAAAAGTAGTGGTTTAGGAAGAGCTATTATATAAATAAATAACCATAACTATATGTAACTATATATATATATATATATATATATATATATATATATATATATAAAACCATTATGTATATATATTTAGAGAGAGAGAGAGAGACAGGCAGACAGATACAGAGACACAGAGAGGTACAGAGTGGAGAGAGACAGAGACATCTCTCCTCTGGATTCTTTATTTCTTACAGTTTTCAGTTGGTTCTCTTGGTTTCCTGGGCCTGATACTCTGTTTTGAATGTAAATTGTTCCACAGGTTTGTAAGTCATTGATTCAACCAATATTTGACTATTTTATGGGTGTCTGTGCTCTGGTTTTAAGTCAGATCTCTAAGTCCACATTTCATTATTTTGCTTCTCAGATACTTTCCCGAGAAAGTCCTGTTTCCTCCTCCCAGCCATGATTCCTCCTCTTCCTCTTTCTGCTCTTCCTTTTCGTCTTCCTCTTCCTTCTCTTTTCCTTTTTCCTCTGTGTGTGTGTGTGTGTGTGTGTGTGCACAAGCATCTCTGTCTCCTTCCTCTCTCCCTCCATCTCAGTTCCTAGGACAGGTCATGCTCTCTTGTGAAATTTAATGGACTCAGATCTTTGCCCAATAGTCAGTTCCTTCTAAGAGCCTTCTCTGAGTCCCAATTGACATGCCTATGTTTGTTCTTGTAACACATTGACTGTGGGCTTTTTTTTCACACTGTATACACCCTCTAGGCCTCAGATTTGGGGTCCTGATTTCCTCCATGTTGTAAACAGACCTCTCATGCTAGACCTCTCACACTGGAATCACCAGTGTACATTTTTGGATTGTGATTTAAAGCAGTCTGCCACACAAAAATGCAAGTCTTTGGCTTTAGCTTAAAACTCGGAATAATATTATGTTCTATTATATAATATGTCTATGTTATAAAAATAATGGCTTTTTTTCTTCTTTTGCTAGTTCCAGGGCTTTAATTCAGACTGTGTGAGCCTTTCTTTATTAAGTTTTCATACTTCTTTACATTGATATGTAGAGATTAAAAAAATAATGACTGCAGGGCTGGGAAGGTGGCTCAGTCATAGAGTGCTTGCCTTGCATGCATGAGGCTCTGCGTTCGATTCCTCAGCACCACATAAGCAGAAAAAGCCGGAAGTGGTGCTGTGGCTTAAGTGGTAGAGCACTAGCCTTAAGCTGAAGAGCTGAAGGACAGCGCCCAGACCCAGAGTTCAGGCCCCACAACTGACCAAAAAAAAAAAAAAAGACTGCATTTTATTCTGCTTATTTAATTATCCATGATGTTGTTGACCAACTTTGGTGTTGTTTTATTGGGATGTGTTGGGAATGAATCCTGCACTAGGTGCTCCATATGCACTCCTTACTTGAGTGTGAGGGTTACTGAGATTGTAAAAAAAAAAAATGTGAGCACATCTACAGTGTTGCTACATTTTGCTAAATTGCCTTCCAAATTATTTTCTTTTTCTTTTCTTTCTTTTTTTTTTTTTGTCTGTCATGGGACTTGGGCGCTGTCCCTGCGCTCTTCAGCTCAAGGTGAGTGCTCTACCGCTTGAGCCACAGCGCCATTTCCCAAATTATTTTCTTAGATTTAGTTCCTAGGCTCATTTTGGATTTATTGTTGTTGTTAATAGAATTTTTAAAAATATCACCCAGTTGTTGCTGGTGATAAAAACTTTGGATTGTTAGTCTTTTTCTTTGTGCTACTACTAGGGCTTGAACTGAGAGCCTCAGGTTTGAACTCAGGACCTCTAGAGTCTTGAACTCAGAGCTTTGAACTCTCCCTTTGCTTTTTTGCTGAAGGCCGGCACTTTCTCAGTTGAACCACACCTCCATTAATGGCTTTTTACTAGCAAATTGAAGATAAAAGTCTCTGAAGTTGCCTACCCAGGCTGGATTTGAACCTTAATCCTCAGATCTCAGTCTCCTGAGTAGCTGGGATTACAGGCATGAACCATCCATATCTGGCTGGTGTTTTGATCCTATATCCAGCTGGTATGCTGAGCTCTCATTTATTATAATGATTTATCCATACACTCTCTTGGATCCTCCAGATGAATAGTCATTGTTTGTTGTTTTGTCCTCTCACACTTTTTATTTGTTTATTTAATTATATTCACATCACATGGCAACCAACCCAGGACATGATAGCAAAAGCAATAATGTGATAGTAAAAGATCAGAGTGCCCCCAATTTTAAAAAAATACTAAAAACAAGGAAATTAATCTCTGATGGTAGAAAAAGTTACTATCTTCTGGGTCAGTACGAGATAATTGGTTGTGAAGTGTTGTGAGGAAACATTTGGTGTGCTATATTTTGTTCTTGGATATAAAGCCAATTGCTTTGCCCACATTCATGGATGTTATAATACAGGCTCAACAAATAGGGTTGAAAATGTTTTAATTGCACATGCGCTTTCTTTTCTTGTCATTTTTCCCTAAGAGATATAGTCTAACAATCATTTGAACAGCATTGTGTTGCATTTGGTAACAGAAGTAATTTAGAAACAGTTTAGGGTATATAAGAGAATGTGTGTAAATAATAGGCAAATGCCATCGTATTAGAGACTTAAGCATCCATTGATTTCAGCATCTAGGAGTCCTGGACCCAATTCCCCAGCGATATTGCTAGACAGCTATGTGGCTGAATCCATTTATCAAAATTCACTGAACAAAAATAATAATAATTCAACCGTTCACATATTATTGTCATTTTCCCTTTCTCATGACTTCTAGAAACCCTTTATCTATTAAAGAAATGATCCCTTTGTATTGAGTTGCAAATATTTATTCACAAAATAAACTAAATGTTTTGAATTTGTTTATTTTTTGCACGTGGAAGATTTATTTTTATGTAGGTAAAATGATCGATCTGTTTTCAATGGTTAGCAGAGCAATTTCAAGTCATGGATAGAATGGCTTTTCTTATCTCAAGGCCATATAAAAGATTATCCAATTTTCTCTTCAAGATAACAGTTTTATGGTTTCATATTATATATTGTAATCCTTAATCCACTGGAATTCATTGGTACGTTTAAGGAAAGGATCCAACTTAATTTTATTCCAATAGTTTAACATCTTGCTTAGTTGATTAGTATACTGTTTAAAATACATCATTTTGTATTTCTAGAATAAACTGTCCATTAGGATGTAAGGTTATTACAATATGCTTAAAATGTTGTTTTAGCATATGCACATATGTACATGTATGTATGTGTTTGTGCATACATACTTATATAAACATATGATTTATAGCTAGTATTTTACTCATGATTTCTGTATCTGGTAGTAAGTATTGATTGGTCTCTATGTTTACCATCTTTCACTGTCCATTTTAAGTTTTTGGTAATTAAGTTACAAAGTCATGAAAAGAATTGGCAATCTTTTCCTCTTTTTCATTTGTCTAAAGCAGTCCTAAAATAATCTGGCTATGTTTTTTTTGTTTTGTTTTGTGTTTTTGTTTTTTTTTTTTTGTCAGTTGTGGGGCCTGCACTCTGGGCCTGGGCGCTGTCCCTCAGCTCTACCACTTGAGCCACAGTGCCACTTCTGGCTTTTTCTGCATATGTGGTACTGAAGGATCAAACCCAGGGCCTCATGCATGCAGGACAAGCACTCTACCATTGAGCCACCTTCCCAGCACCATGGCTGTGGTATTTATATTGATGAC